>NC_134312.1:202024984-202624984 GCF_964195595.1 Calonectris borealis
ACTTCAGTCTCCTGAGCTGTGAATGTATCACTTGCCTCTATTTCACATTAAAATGTGCAGTGTTTTTTATACTAATTAAGTGATTTACAGACCAATGTCACCATTACTCTGTGTCTTGGAGGGCAACACATCATGTGCTTCTACACCTGAGTACAGATAGTTTTGCCACTACTGGCAACTCTGCAGCAGAACGGACAGCTTGTAAGCTGTGTCATTTATGAGCAGGGACAGAAATTTAGGTCACTCTCATTACAGAAAGGAACCTTTAAAAGAGCACATCACTGTCCCATGGACAATTTACAAATCGTCCAAACACCAGCGTTTACAAATGTTTTGCTGTTTTCAGTGAGCAAAAAATATCACCTGTAGTGGTAATATTGTAGTGGAAATACAATGCTGCTGGAAAAGCAAAATCCAGGACAATACAACCTCATCCATGAGTTTCATGCTCAATAAATCCATTGGAAATTAAACTCAGCTGACAACATTTCAACAAGTGTTCTAATTTCCTTATAATCAAGCACATTAACAACCCACCAAATTCATTTTCAATGGCTTCAGCTTCTCAGCCTAGCATATTGGAACAATTCAACACATCTGGGACTGGATTAATGTCACGAACAGTTCCATACATTTAGAATGATCTTTTCACTTTGCATTACATAGAAGACAGTCCTCAGAGCAAACAGTTAGCATTAAAATACCCCCCACTTGTGTAAGTCACCCTTGGAACTGAACTGAGCTGTTATTAATTCGTGGCATATCCTCTGTGTTTACACAGCACCATTTGTGTGCCTGCTACATGTGAGCAAAGTCACTACCCCAAGGAGCTTATAGTTTAAATTAAACAGATAGCTAACCACATTATTATAAACTTGTCATAGATTTGAATCTAAAATCGTGGGGAGTGAATACATCTGTTTTGCAAGGGAATCTGGGCTAGGATATGAGGTTATGCAAGGATATAAGTGCTCTTTTAATAAGTGTATCCGCTATAATATAGAATTGGGTGGGGGTGGAGGGGGTTTTCAGTAGATCAAACACTGGGGAGATGTTTAAAGCTAGATCCAATAAAAGACCTGGGCACTGCAACTTTTGGGTCTTGCCCCCTACCGTATTAATTGGGCTACATCCAACAGAGGATTTATGTGGCTAAAGCAGGCAATGGTCCCAAAGGCATATCTAAATTCCCACACCTAGTTGCTACTTAACCCTGGCAGTGCATTAAGAATCAAACCGATGTGCTGTGTTTCCCAAGTACCCAGACTTTGCTGCTCCTTCTGCCCACAGCCATGAGAGACTCCCAGTGAGTGTCTCAGAGAGATCATCAGGAAAAGCAAAGCCTGCAAGTTGTTTCCCACCCATTTTTCCTTTCGTTCTTCGTTCCATAGCTTCCTTTCCACTTATCACCACACCCCCACTGCAGAAAGGCTTTGAGTCTTCTAGTAACTTCTTCCTTTCCTCCAGCATGTATAGTGCTTTAGCTCTTTGAATCTGACCTGCATCACTTAGGAGTTAGCAAGCAATTTCTGCATCCGTCCATGAGGTTAGCTGATGCAGCAAAAATCTCGAGAGTACTTAATGCCTTTCTTCAGACTACTGAATTTAGTTCCCATTAATTTATATGTACTAACAAGTCCACTTTTATAGGACAGGTGGCCATTATCTTCCAGAATGATATTGGCTAATACCTTTATCTCTCTGTACAACAAACATCATGCAAAGGAAGAACACAGGTTCCTTGCGCCCAAACAACCATAGCAACAACTTTGCATACAAACTTCAAGTCTAGCTGTACACATATATGTCCCACTGCTCTGGGAGATTTCCAAGAGCACACAGAGAGTGCCACTAGAGGAATCTAACTTTTTAGAGGGTTACTATCCTGTAAAGTTTGGTCTTTGATCTATAGAAAGGGTGTTTGTGAATCCCACAATATTTTCAGCTTATGACCAACCTTAACTGTAGCTGAAAACCCGGAGTTAATCCAGTGATACTCTCTCTCCCCAAATTGCCTTCTTTACACATTTTTTAACCTTTCAGGTCATCTCTTGAAATGAAGTGTGTAGGAGAGGAGACTGGAGTATTGTTTGAGGCAGCCTTTACCATTATGCACCTAACAGCGCTTGTCAAGTGTATTGAATGTCCTCTATCAGTTGAATGTGTCATGCAGTAGTGAAGGTGTGCTATGGGAAAGCAAAGAGAAACCCTCGCCTCCGGGAAATGCTAGCCTTGCAACAAAAATACATGTGACATAAAAATGTGGAAATTATTTTTTTTAATTGTCAGTTTCTGTGCAATTTTCTGCAAAAAAACCCCAGTCCTTTACACAAAATACATTATGGTGAAAAATGTATTTTGTGGATCAATAGATTGAAGGCTAAAGGAAAGTGATATAATCATCTTGTCTGATCTCCTGTAGAAATCCATCTGAGGAATATCATTAACCAAAAATCTTTGCATCAACCTTGTAACTTCTTTAGAAGTAATGACATTTTGGAATAACATCCTATCATTTAATCAGTTCAAATATAAGAATCTACCATAGCCCAATTAACTATCCTTACTATCAAAAATATTCTCCGTATTATACAGCATCAGCTTCCATACTTTGTGTCACATCAGGATATTTTGTTCTATTCTAACTAATTACTCCCCATGAAAAATACCTTTTCCACATAGGACTCTGCTCAAATTACTTTTCAGCTTTTTCTTGGGTAAGTGGAACAGATTGAGTTTTTTAGGTTCTCACTAGAAGGCATGTTTCCTGCACTATCCTGTGGCTGTTTTCTGAATTATTTATCAATTAAAAGAAAAATGCCAGCTTACTTCGGTACATTCCCTTGTTTCTATCTGGATACCCTAGGAAATATTCATTGATAAGCATGAATGCTAGTCTTTTTACCTTAGGACAAACCAAAATGAAGATTACTTCTCAGCTTAAGCTGGAAGAGAATTGTTTTGATGCCACTTGCTTATACGCTTATAAATAAACAGAAGTTTCAATAACTGATGATTCTCTTTTTTGAGGACACAGATGAAAGCAGCTAGAAAAGAACAAATAACCCCAAACTTTTCTGAAAACCTCATTAACTTGAAAGTTGAATCTTGGGTTTGAAGACAAGTCATCAGACCAAAATCTGTGTGTGAGTATTTTTATATATATATGTATATGGATGATACACGTACATACATATACATATATCATACACATCTATTTTTTTAATATATATATGTTTATATTTATATAAATGCAAAAAAGCTGTGGACCATATGTGGCCTCTGTCTTTGTATGCAGCCCACTAAGGAAATTTCAACTGTGGTCATTCTTGAAAGAACAAGCCTGTTGAACTTTTTCCAGCTGTACCAGGACCAACATGAGTGTCTTGGCTCTCAGGAGGGCCAATTCAAGTTCAAAATTGTTAGTTCACATCCTGTCAATCTGGAGAACCCTGAGTTTCTACATCATTTTTTTTACCCAGGCCTTCAAACTGGCTGCTGTTGGGCCTCTCCCTGGTCACCAAGACCAAGGTGACTTTGTCTTCAGAGGTGAGGAAGGAGAGGACATTCATTTGCAACAAAGCCCTAAAGCCTAATAGTTTTATTTTGCAAAACTCCTTAAATCCATTTTTTAAAAATCTAATGAGACAATTCTATGTTTCTTTGAAAAATAAATTTGTGTAATCTACAGGAAAAATAGTTTTCAGATATTTAATTGTAAAAATCCATTTGAACTTCCAAATATGGCAGGCCTGTTGTACACTAGACCCTAAAAACTATGAGATATGCATCAAGAATATTTGTGATATAATCCAAATCCCATTGGAATGGACGTAAGCTTCCCATTAACTTCAGTAGGGTTTCGGTCCTTGATCCATTCAATGCAGTGTCAGGTCAAAAAAACCTCAGCCTGCTATGCTGGTAGTGAGGTGCAGAGACATATTTGGAGGTTCAGCATAAAGACACATTGGAATAAGGGAGAAACAATGAAGGGAGGGAAGGGTAAATCCATAAAAATAGTTTATTTTGTGAGGCTAAATTGCACAGCAACCACAAACATCTCATTTATTTCAGCTGACACCTTCCAAGTAGGTACACAGTTGCATATGTAACACTTTCCCATATTTTTCCCCCAGGACACAGGTTTTTTTTACACTCCCAGTGCTGTGAATTTATAACTGAGGCATTGTTTGGGTTATTACATGTAATAGGAACTGTGTTTTCACAGATGGCTTACCTTCCTTGCCAGATGTCTGTTTTTAACAGTGTCCTAATAACTACTGCATATGCTAACTTGATTCTGTATATTAAAAAATATTGCCTTGAAGGGACAAACCCTTTATTTTTAGGCTGCTTTTGTAATCACCGAAACAACTTATGGAAGTGTGAACCGTATTCACCAGCACTTGCAAGCTGGAAAGCAGCTACGACTCTCTTTCTAAAAAATGAATGCTTCTGTGCCACTGGACCTGCCAGGCAGGAGACATGAGTTACTGGATTAAAATCCTGTTTGTGCAGACTGTAGATCATTTTGTAGCTATATGCCTCCAGATCCCCTTTTAGTCTTAGAAATCTGTGATTCACCTTCTGAACAAGCTTCACACAATCATCACAATTATCAAACAAACCCCTAATTTCTTGCTTCAAAAGATTACAGTCTGGAAAACTAAAGGAAACAGACAATGCCTGGGGGTTGAAGAAAGAGCATATAAACAGCACAGATGGGCTTCAAAGGCATTGTTGAGCAGCATTGCCAAATCCAAACACTTCAAAACTATGAGTCAGGCACTAGAAAAGTCTTGAAATTTACTTACAATTCATGAGATGTGAAAAATAACTTATTTCAGTAACGCCTGCATTATTGTGCAGGCACATTCGCTGCCCAACTGCCTGTCAGTTGTCCTCCCCCAACAGTTTTTGCATCCATTGGCCAATTCCATCTACATTTGACAGAAGAGCGGAGAGCTGAATGGTGTTGACTCCTTACGAGATCTGTGGGTGGCTGGGCTGGGGGTGAAGCCCATGCTGCTGGCTGCACGGGGAGGAAGGCAGGGGTAACTGGGACCTTGTCTGCACTGATCAATTCATACCGCGTGCAAGCAAAGCGGGTCAGAGTGGGAGCTGCAGACATTGTATGGGGCTGGACACACAGGGGAGCAGGGGGATATCTGGGGAAACATGAAGGAACTCATTCAAAGGGTAGAGGGAGAAAAGCAGGCTAACGCAGCTGGACACCATGGGGTGGGAAGCAGGCTGTGGGGTGTGACAGTACCCAAGAGCCAGGTGAAGCTCCACAGCCACAGCAGGCTGTCTACTTTTTCATCCCAGACATCCATGACATGGATATTAAGCACCAGATAGACTAAATGGAACTCATAAGCCCTTCCTCCCAAAACTGTGATGAAGGGTTTAGTGCCCCTGCATCCTTCCCCTTGCTGCTGGATGCTACTCCATTGCCCTCCCAGTGATTATTGCTCCCTTGCGACTCACTAACTCATTCACTATTCATCTCTGCAAGCGTACTATAACTTGCTTCTGAGTAAAATAAGCTAGTGAAGACCTAACACTGAATTCAGGTAAAGTGGTCTGGAAGAGTACTGGCAGCAGACAGGAGACAGGAAGGCAAATGGAAACCTCCTCAAGCTGAGAAGTTACTCAGGCCAAGGTGCAGTGAAGTAAATCTGGAAATTTTCCTTACCAAATCAACAGTGCTAACCCAGCAAGATCTTTGTGTTTCCAAAAGTTGTTTTTTTCCATGCCTTACATGATGGGAGGTGAGTTTTTTCTTTCCATTTTCCTGTTGACAGCTATTGCCATTGCAAGTTCACCACCTCCATCAGTCTGATGGAGCTGAATGAGGACTGCACGTTCAGGGAATCTGAATTCCTCCTCCTGGACCCTCACTGCAACAACCGGTGCACGTCAGTGGAGAAGAAGCATGACTCTCTGGTGGTGAAGTGCCCAGACTATGAACAAATAGAGATTTGTCAAGCTGGTGTCTTTGGGAAGCACAGCTTTCTCACGTGGATTGCAGGGTCACATTGCTTGCTTGATTTTGACATAGTATAAGATGCTGCTTACCAGAACATTAGAAGAAATCTTCTGGAAAGAAACAGAGAAGGCTAATCGGAACATAGCGATCTCAAGAGTTTCTCTGGAAGCTGTAATATCTGAACTTTTCCGTTATAAAAGACATTACACCCAGATCTAATACAAAGGAATTGTGGAGTACTGTCATGTTTTCTCACTTGCAAGCATACCGGCCTAAGGAATCTGCCCTTATCCCTGCAGTATGGCTACAGCGCTATACAAACAGTAATACTAAAACCCATCTGTCAGATTTCAGCTACCTTTTCCACTCCTCTGCTAGGTTCATCATCATCCCTTTACCCCAGGAGGAACTGACTTTAGAGAAGCTCTGTCAGATAGGTAATGGCTCATATAGTCAGCTCAGTTCTAGAGGTATACAAATCCAGAATAACTCAAGTGGTGAGCAGATATGTTTTGAACTTGCTTCACTGTAGATAGGTAAAAAGCTATGACTGTCTCAGGGTTTACATGTTTCTTGTTTTCTGTTCAAATGCAATCATTGTTTACAGA
Organism: Calonectris borealis; assembly: GCF_964195595.1. Lineage (NCBI taxonomy): Eukaryota > Metazoa > Chordata > Aves > Procellariiformes > Procellariidae > Calonectris > Calonectris borealis. The sequence continues at coordinate 202,031,585 of NC_134312.1, forward strand.
TTTTTGCAGTGACCCCATATGATCATCTGGACAGTTGTCCTCCTTTACACATCACTGTTGCCAGATTAAACAAGCTCTAACACATGTGCTGGAAGTGAAAGCTCCCCCATGCTATTGCTGAGGTCTGTCAAAAGGATGGTTTAATAGGAACTGTATTTCTATAACGAAAACAAATAGACTTTAAACAGTTCAGCTGGAGTCCATAAAGAAGCAGAGGCTCACTGATTTTTCTAGCTGAGCACTAAAGTAAAAGCATATGTCTAATAGCATTCAAGACCACAAGTGAAAGAATAGATTGTGATAATCTGATTTAAAAGAAGAAAATGTGGACCCAGTGGTCAGCCATTACTAGACGTTCAGTTGACCTTGTCCGTCGCACAGGTTTTACATATATATTTGCATATTAATACTCATATTATCACCACATCCTCTCATTTATTTAGTCTCCCCTCTGTAGTAACTGACATTTTTCCTTACAGTGGTGTTCTTGATATGAAAGAATGATGATTTCTCAGCAGTTTCAGCCTGTAGTCTAGGGCTGGCAGCTTAATGAGGAAATCTGATGTTGTTCCAGAGCCAACGGACCACATTGGGAAGCATGCTGGGATTTCTCAGACTGTTTGAAGTCCAGCACTTTCTCAAAAGCTTCTGCCTTTTGATACTATATGGTTGACAATGTTGGATCAAGATGAGGGCAAAGTCCTACAATAACTTTGCAGAAATCAAACCAACTTAAAGAGAGAACCGGCTCAATGTCCAGATGGAGATCATTGATGAGTGGTGTCCCGCAGGGGTCCGTATTGGGACCGGTACTCTTTAATATCTTCATCAACGACTTAGACAGTGGGATCGAGTCCACCCTCACCAAGTTTGCAGATGACACCAAGCCAAGTGGTGCGGTCGACACGCCTGAGGGACAGGATGCCATCCAGAGGGACCTGGACAAGCTCGAGAAGTGGGCCCATGTGAACCTCATGAGGTTCAACAAGGCCAAGTGCAAGGTCCTGCACCTGGGTTGGGACAACCCTCGGTATCAAAACAGGCTGGAGGGATGAAGGGATTGAGAGCAGCCCTGCCAAGAAGGACCTGGGGGTACTGGTGGATGGAAAGCTGGGCATGAGCTGACAATGTGTGCTCACAGCCCACCGTATCCTGGGCTGCATCAGAAGAAGCGTGGCCAGCAGGTCGAGGGAGGTGATTCTGCCCCTCTACTTTGCTCTGGTGAGACTCCACCTGGAGTCCTGCGTCCAGCTCTGGAGCCCTCAGCATAAGAAAGACACGGACCTGTTGGGGCAGGTTCAGAGGAGGGCCACAAAAATGATCAGGGGGCTGGAACACCTCTCCTATGAAGAAAGGCTGAGAGAGTTGGGGTTGTTCAGCCTGGAGAAGAGAAGGCTCCAGGGAGACCTTACTGCAGCCTTTCAGTACTTAAAGGGGGCTTATAAGAAAGGTGGGGATGAACTTTTTAGCAGGGCCTGTTGCGACAGGACAAGGAGTTTTAAACTAAAAGAAGGTAGATTCAGACTAGATGTAAGGAAGAAATTTTTTAGGATGAGGGTGGTGAAACACAGGCACAGGTTGCCCAGAGAGGTGGTAGATGCCCCATCCCTGGAAACATTCAAGGTCAGGTTGGACGGGGCTCTGAGCAACCTGATCTAGTTGAAGATGTCCCTGCCCGTGGTAGGGGGCTTGGACTAGATGACCTTTAAAGGTCCCTTCCAATCCAAACTATTCTATGATTCTATGAAATTTTCTAATGTCAGAGATATAGGCTGAGATTACCAATTGGAAGGAAGAAACAAGCCTGGCCAACATAGCCCATCCTATGGAAAGACTGACCAGACAGGCTCTCTAGTGGGGACTCAGATCCAGGGAGAATAACGGGACACAAAGAAAGCTAAAGAAAAGCAAGCATGAGCGTGTCACATGTAGGTAACCCACAGGTGATCCTCCGCTGTCCCCCACAGGAGCTGGGTATGGACTGTGAGTCAAAAGACACGAGAAATCCATGTGCCCTAGAAATACTAACTGCAGCAATCAAGAGCCTGATGACACTGGCAAGGGATGGACAGCCAGCAGGGAGCGAGATGTGGTATCATCTTGGGAATAGCCCAGGTCCCACTGAATTCAGGGAGGTTTTGCCATGAACATGATCAGTGATGGGATTACTCCCAAGAATTGCCTTTTCCTGTATTCTTATTACCTTAGTCAGCACTCTGCTCAAAACCACAGAAGGCTGTTTTCCGCACTGAAAAAAAAGTGTTATGAGTGATGAAATGGTAAAATAAAAATTAGTCATCTTGGCTCTCCTTCATAATATGTATTCCACTTCAACTTAAAAATTAAATTGTGCCTCACGGTGTGACTGTTCAAGCATCTCGTCCAGCCATCCGTCTCCCAGCTGTGCAGTGTACCACTTGGACCTCGCTGCCAAATGTAAGCACTGAATAATCCAAGCCAGGTAATTAGCATAAAGACTCTCTTAATTTGTATTACGGTATCAGTATTTTGTTAATGTATATGAGGCTTAATTTATTAATTTCAGGGCTGTATATTTGCAGGTTCCATATCTTTATTTAACAGATAAGTTATGTATTGGTTACTACATCAATAGCTTGGAAGCTGAGGACCTCACAACGTGTGAGTGACAGAGCCAGGAATAAAATGTAAAGGCGCTCGTTTATAATCATGAATTCATCCTCCAGCACATGTTGCTTTTATTGTATTATAGAGATAATATTTTCTCCTTCTAACCTTCTATATTTACCCCTTATTTACAGTACTCATAATCCCCTAGGATACTTTATTATTTTTAGATTACTAGATGTTTGGAAAGTTTTAACCTGTCAATGACTCTGTGTTAGTGCTTTTTGCAAGGCTAAAACCATAAAAGGAAGGAAATCGACCTGTTACATGTGAGTTCTTTCAGAAGACTTTAGGTTAAAAATTTGCTTGATTGCGGGGAGTGTCTGAAAAACAGAGGACTAAAAAATTGCTGTGAAACCAACAAAATCTACAGGATTTTGTTCTGCTGTACAATGTGAAATCTTTTCCTGTTTGTATATGTGTATTTTGCAGTGCTTGCTTCAAATTCTTTGTCCTCTTTAGAAACGCAAAATAATGAACAGATTATATGGCTCCATTTCAAGGAAGAAAACAACAAAGAAAAGCCAACTGGCACACCGGATTATATAAATAAAGGCAATTTTTACTGACAGCGTTCTGATCCAAATATTTATTTATTTCCTAACATACAAAATTGATGCTTGTGGAGGTATTGGGTTAAAAGGGTTGGAAAATGAATTCTTCTGGTTATCCACAGAGAACATATAGTACCAATGAAGCAATGAAAACTTCTTTGATTTGAATAAGAAATATATTACATGTAATTTACAGAAATGAGATGTAGTGTCATATAGAAAAAGATGTATTAGAGCAACAGTATCAGGAAGGAGATTGATATTTGCCTCTGCTGTGGCTGGAATGGGTCGCCCTTCACCCAGGTCCATCCAGTGGATGGGGAGGCTTCACTTCCACAACCCCAAACGGGAAAGCTAACTATTACCATTGCCAGGCATTTCACCTGTTTGCTTGTCAGACAGTCACCCCTCTCCTCAAGGCTCATACACAATCCTGTTTTTGCAAGTTCATAACACACTTTCTACACTATTGAGTTTGGCTGGATTCAGACCAGAGACCTACGTGTAAAAGACTAAAAACAGAAGGAGGCTCTGTTCTACTAGAAATTTATTTAGCGATCAGATGGAAAACTTGGCTTCAGGGAAAAAATGAGTTAGATACCAGAAAGAGACGAGCAAGTCAATCCTGGATAAAAGTAGTTCTAATTTTTAACATAAATGAAAGTGTTATTAAAGGTTTGTATATGAGTCATGCCAACTTCTATGTAGATGAGAAATGTAATCAAATGATATCTAAGTCATTATAAATTCTGCTATTTACACAAAAGAGGAAAAAGAATGTTTCCTACTTTCGTACATTTTTCATGTTTCTCTTCATATGCTGCATACTTATTAAAATGTAGGGTTTCAAGTACCCATAGAAAAAATACAAACGTGCAGAGAGAATAACCACTAGAAAGAAAAAAAGCAAGTCCTATAACTGGATTTAAAATAATTCAGTCCTGTCTAAAGAGTCAAATCATGTTCTTTTTCCTCCCTACATAAAAGCTGCACTCATGTTCATAACAATAGAAGAAGAAAAGCACAGTTGCTTCAAAACACTGGACATAGCTTTCCAGAAACAAGATAGCAACTACTCAGAAATGCTATGGAAAACATTAATCACATAGTAACTTGCTATTTACATTAAAGATAGTAGCCTTTAAAATTAATTAAAAATAAAAGCAAAAAACCCCACAGTTTTTAGTGATAGGACAGTTTTGCGTCTAATGTGGAGTCTGTTCTTTGCTTTTTGTCCAGCATTTCTTTCAAGATACATATCTATACATACAGATATATGTCTGAGCGAGATGTATCAAAAGCTAAAACATGTCTGGATGGAGAGCCTGCAAATTTCATCTCAGACTACATTTGCAGTAGACAAACTCCCACAGAAAAAAAATGCTGGAATGACACATTTTAATGAAATTACATTCCCTGTCCATGATCTACATAGGATCCATGTAGAAACTTAAACGCCTCAGTCCGTAGAAGTGGAGCTGACAGCAGCATTGCAAGTTCCCCGGTGCCGCTGTAAGCATCCCAGCCCTCGTGGTTTCCATCCCCACGGAGGCTGCCAGGACGGGTGCAGAGCAGGGCCAGTGGTGGTGATGTGGAGAGCTGTCACCCTCTGTATGGACTACAGACGGGATCCAAATCCCTTGGCAACCAGTGGAAGCCACTCCTGTTGATGCCAGCGGGAGCTGGACGAAAGCCCAGGGCAGCTGCAGGCTCTGAGGACGGGAGAGCAGGACGAGGCATCCAGCCCCAGCGCTGCCTCTGCATTGCCCGGCGGGCTCTCAGTTCTCACTAGGATCTACAAAACAAGTCACTGCTGTCGTGCTTCTTCCACCGGACGACGGCTGGACCGGACAGGAACTGTTGAGCACCACAGCACTTCTTATTCTTACACATGCAGGATGCTAGTGGACAATCGGCTCCAATTTCTTAGTCAGAACCAGGAAAATCCAGCTGGAGGATGTGCCCCTTAACAGAGGAAAGACCGTCTGTTCTTCCAGCAGTCAGCACTCAGCTGCCTGGTCTCCAGCGCAACTTGCTGAAACCAGTGCAAATTCACAGGAAAAAGAATGTCTGCATCGAGAGGGTATAAATCCCTCCTTACGTACGAGAATGGTACAAGCATTTACCCTGCATCTCTATCAAATATCGTAGAAAAGGTTACACAAAAATATTTAAATATATGGATACAGATACATAGATATTACACTTGCATAAAATATGTATATTCAAAACCCTTTGGGCAGTTTCACAGTTAGCTGAAAATGTATGCTTCAGAAATATGAACAATTTCCTACACTTTTCTACTTGAAGTAGGAGGGGGGAGGGGAAAGAAGCATCATCCTTATTAATACTGAATGCTAAGTGCAGAAGTTTAGCTGTAGCTGTAGGGCTTTGAAGCAATTGATTTGACAGAACCTCCAAGCATAAACTCTGTTTTAAAAATCCACATCTATTCCCTAGATTGCTTATTGTTTCATGAAAATGAAAACCTACGTGTCCTGCTTGTATCAGCTAGATCTCCTGAGACCATTCAATTAAACCTCATAAGCTTGCAGTACTTCAAGATATGATTGTGTATTGGGAGTATGCATGAACGTTATTGCAGTATTTCTGTGTGATAATAAGAATTTATAACTTCTCGTATCTCATATAATTTAACTTTAGAAATGCAAAACCTTAAATGACACCACAAGAAGCTCGCAGTTCTGAGAAAATTAAAGTCAGTATGAAATTTTACTTATAGACCACATAATTTACATAGATTTACATAAATACAGAGATATTAAAATATTAAATCAAAGCTAATTAACAGAGGATAGAGTTTTACATGATAACATATTTTAATTTTAGTTACATCTTTGCAACTACTTTTAGTGTAATGAGATTATATAAATAATATATATACCTATATATCCATAATATATATAAAGATATATATATCTATCTCTCCATCCTTCTTTTTTGCTTCAAAAATAGGGCAGTTTTATAACTGCAATGAGATGTGACAAGCAGTACACTTCTGGGGAATTATTGCATGCCTTGAGTGCATAAGGCAGAAGGAAGAGTATCTGTCTTCAGACACTAAAGAAGTGGAATCATCAACCAGAAATGCACTGGAGTGATTTGGAACATCTTACTGCTTTTATAAAACTCAAAATTATACACTGGGTTGTTTTTTTTTTTAAAGGCACAAAACAAAGGGGAAAGTAATATCTCTCTATTTAGTGGAGTTCAACGATCAGGAAGCTCCATTACTGTTCACTGAACACTCTTCATTGTCCTAAATCTATTCCCTGTGGTGCAATACTGTGCTGCAGTTGCATAAGGAGGTTAAACACAGAAGTTCATGCATCCTTTATTAGGGGAAACAAAACAAAGCCAATTTCCTTGCCCAGCAACAATGAAGTAGCCGTTAGCATCCGATCATACCGGCTGGCGGGAAGAGTCAGCCATCGCTCCCATCAAACTGCAATGTGCAAAACACCATTCGGTCGCAGGTACGCTTGCCACACTAACCTCAGCTGGTGGAGCAGCTCCTGGAGCTGGATAGTACAGTACTTGCCTAAAACGCTGGAGGCACGGATCCAAACTCAACAGCAATTTCCCATCAGACCAGGCAAGATTGGAAAAGGGTAAAACTGGGTAACAGAATCACTGCCCTGAAACCTCTGCATTTTGGGGCTATTAGAGGATTATGGAGCACTTCCGCAACCCTCTTTCCCAGTTTTGAATTGGTTAACGGCATTCACTCCCGGCTCAGGGCCCCAGACCTCCCAGTGCGCGTGCCTGGGATTTTTCTAGCCTAACAGCCACCCTGGGAGGCAGAATACAGCAGAAAGGGAATAAGTGGATACAAAATATTAAAAACTGTGGACTATTACTATCATCTCCTCAAATCACTTTGAATGCTGGGATAGAAAGAAAAAAAAAAAGAAGAAATCCCTCAGGATCACTTTTTCTTTGCTGTATTTTTTAGATGTTAATATGCACAGTAGAGGGCTGCTTCTGTTATGATACCACACAAGATGTTTCAAAGTTTGGATACGGCACTCTGTTAAGGCACCTTCAAGTAATGGCCATTGATTTAATCGCTAAGCAAAGCCGCATTTTCTGTACCCGACGCTGCTTCCTCCAACACACACAGTACTAGCAGCCACTCACACCTGCCATCCACAGACAAAAAAAACTCCTGGTGCTTGCTAGGGAGAAACTACACCAGCCACTTCTGAAATAAATATTTGCCAGGGTTTAGGAGCAGACATGTTGCACAACAGTGTGGTTTGTTCCCCAAAAGGGGAAAGGGGAGAAAATTAAGTGTTGTCCCTAACTGTCTACTAGATTAGGAGGGTTAAAAATATGTGTCAGCCTAAAAAAGTAGAAGCCAGCTCTGTACTGCTGCAGGATTCCTTGCTGGGAGGCGAAGCTTAAACGCAGGCGTTCAGTGCGGGGTGCCTGGTGCAGAACTGGATTTGTTTCAGAACCAACAGGAGGTACAAGGACACCCTCCCCTGGGAGAGGACGAACAAGTTACTGCACATCACCTCGCCCTGCCACACAAAACAGTACTGGGTGTGGGTTTCACATTTCATGGCATGGGGATGGGGATGAGGGGGGCATTTGAAGATGAGGGGGGCTGAGGGGAGAGGAAAGCTTGGGCATCACTCTGTGCAGACAGCTCGCTCCATCCTCCCGCATGGTGGGATGCTCAGCGCTGCAGCTGGGGGGCACAGGGCGGTGGGGCCGGAGGGTGCTTGCAGTTAAGCCCAACTAGGAGTGGCCATTTCTACACAAAACAATATCCAGTCCTGGAAAGGAGTGAGAGGGGCGGGAAAAGGGCATAGGTCCTAGCACAAAAGGAGAGACCAGGGTGGGCTGTCACCCTGCTCCGAGGGGACAGGGGGTCCCAAGGCACCCACCAGACCTGTCTCTCCCCCACACACCCCAACCCATGCCATGCAATGGTGACACAGGGTGCAGCAGGAACCACAAGAGAGTGGGATTGCCTCGGTCCTCAGGGTAATGATGTCCAGGGAAAAGGGATCCCCCACCCCTGACCCTCTCCTCCAGGTGGACGACTTGGTATTTGGTAGCTGTGTGCAGCTCCTTCTCCAGTAAAAAGATGCATCCTTTCCTCGCACAGTCAATGAGAAACGCAATGGGATCTGTCATGCGCTTGGATCGTGGGCTTGTTCGTTCATTTGAATTAGCAATGTTTTCTTCTTCTTCGGGGACTGGAGTAATCACTCAGGTATTTACAAACACCAACCAGCGCCTTCACGAGGTCTCCCCCAAAACATCATGACAAAATCACTGTCTGCAAGAGCCCTGCACCAGCTGTGTCCAAACAAGCCCGTGCTTGCTGAGAGCTCGGGGCTGCCGAGGGAGAAGGGCGCCGGATCTCCGAGTCCTGGGAGGGTCTTCCCAGCCGGCTGTCTCTTCCTTGGGGTGCCTCTCCCTGCACCCCCATCCCAGGGTGCTGGCTGCCGCTATTGCTGCTGTGGGTGCAGTGGTCCCGCTCATACTCCTCTTGAGCCTTTTGCATTTTCCGCTTTTTCATCTTCCTCTTGTGGATGTGGAAGGTGGTGAGAGAGAGAAGGATCAGGCAGAAGATGAGGGTGACCAGGACAATTAAAACCAGCGTGGATGAGAAGGACTGGAAGAGTTGACCCACTTGCATGATGCAGGTGCTGCTGGCGTTTAAGGTGGCAGATGTCCTGTTCAGAAGACAAGGTGGCAGGGAGAGCCTCAACTCCTTGGAGAGCTTGGCACTCATTGAGGAGGCTTCGGAAGATGAGGATCTTCCTCCCCTCTCTGAAGACGCCTAAATTTCAATCAGTGCCGGGCTGCTGGCGGGCGCTCGCTGGAAATGCCCGGGATGCTGCCGGCTCAGCCTCACCCTCGCTCTGAAGTGACAGAGCAGCCTGCAAAGGGAGCCGGACACATCAGCGCTCCGAGGCACCCACCCTGCGCAGCTCCCCCCTCCCCAAAACACCGCGCCGGCGGCTGCTGCAGCCTCCACCCTGCGCCCCGCCACGGCAGCGCTCCGAGCGGCCCCGGCTCCCTGCCCGAGGGCGGCCGAGGGGTGGCGGGACAGGGACGGGGCATCGCGCCGCCGCACCGACTTCGCAAATTACTCGGCATCCCGGGCAACACCGCTCGGCCGCTCACCGCAACTAGTTGCCGCGGGAACGGAGGGAGGGAGGGAGCGGCGGCCCGACCGCCGAAGCCCCGCACCCCGGCGGGGGCAGGCTGCCGAAGCCGGGCGGGGACCTGCCCCGCGGTGCCGGTGCCCGCCCCAGAGCCCCTTACCTGCGCCGGCGGAGGCAGCGAGGGAGCGCCCGGGCGCCGCGGGCGCTGGGGGCTGCGGCAGCGCGGAGTGAGCGCGCAGAGCGGAGCCACCGCCGCTTCGGGGAGCGCCGCCCGCAGCCTATAGCCGCCCCGGCGGTGACGTCAGGCAGCGCGGCCGGGCCCGCGCGCCGCCGCCCCGCACGGCCCCGCGGCAGCGGAGGGGGCGGGGGGGGCGGCCCCCGCCCGGGCCTGCAGGCACCGGCGCCCCGCGGCGCCCCGCCGCCGCCCGCAGCCTCGGCGCCCCCCGCGCTGCCGCCGGCGCAGCCGGCCCCGCGCATCGCCCCGTCCCCACAGCAGTCCAACGCCCCCCGCCCCTCCCCACATCACCCCCCGTGCTCTTTACATCCCCGGACGCTGAGACCGGCCCGTACCCCCTTCCCCAGAACGTCCCAACATACCGGCCATCCCCATCCCCACCCACCACAGCCAGCCCCCTTCCCCGCATCCCCACCCACATGGACACGCCACGGCCAGAGCACCCACACCTGGTCACCCACAGCTGCCCCCGGCGCCTTCACCTCCTGGCTGCCGTGCGCACCCATCGCCAGCCCACATTCGCACCGGTACCACGCCCTGACTGCCAGGCTCCCACACAGCACCAAAATCCCCCACGGCCACGGAGCGCTCGTGTCTCCGCACAGCCAGCACCCCGTCCGTTTCCCGTGAGGCCGATGTGAATCTGTGGGAGCTAAGAAATGCCAAGGACCCTTCTACCAAATTGTAACAGGTATCACAGGCGCTGGGAACATTTGTAAAAACTTCCCTTGCCAAGACTACATGTATCATGGGTGTTTTCTTCAAGAGCAAAGGGATATGAACTGCCCATTAATACCTTGAAGCTAAAATTCAGACAATTTCTAAACATAAGAGAACTTATGATTTGAAAAATACTTCCAGTAGAGATAACGGGGCAAAAATAATAATTATCTTTAGGATGGAGCTCCTCACATTTCCAAAAGGAGCAGTGATGTGGTTGTGTATGGTAACATGGGACAAGACCTGATGGCCTGGAAGATTCCTTCAGTCCCAAGTTGCGTGCTCTAGACTAACCCTGGGTGCTGGGAGCAGAGTTACTGTAAAGCCCTAATGCGAGTAACAGGAATTTAAGGAAAAATAGAAAGTGTCCGTCTTCTCTGGTGGCCTGAAGCCACCTGAAAAGCCTGGAGGAAAATCTGTACAAGATGAGCTCTGGCATGAGTTGGGCAAATCTTCATTCAAGAACAAAGATCTGTTAGATCTGTTGAGCCTGATAGCCAGGAACCTGTCTCAGAGGTGGGTAGGAGCTGGTAAGCCGTGCATTCAAGCACTTTATTGTTTCAAGACATATTTCTCCTGTACTGCTTTTGTCTCTGATAAATGGCACCACAGCTTGCGAAATTTGATCAGTCACTACTAACTCTGATTGTTCTGGAGAAAGGCTTACAACCGCAGGGGACGCACTACGTTCAACCCAGTTGGGATAGTTCCAATCATTTGCAAAGGGACTGCAACTTAAGGCTTCCTCTAAAATCAGAGGACTGGAGGTTCCCATTAGTCCTTCCCCTCCCCAGAATGATACGGTCTGATGCTTTAGAGGGGTGCTGCAGAGGGAAGATGTTCAGTCCAGAACTGCAAGACAAGCCCTTGCCCACTCATTTGCCCACTGCTCCTTTCATTCAGCTCCCTCAGGTGCATACCCAGTGTCATTGCCCGAAACACCTCCCCCCCATGCATTCTCAGTCAGGCATTCCTTGCACACATGCACATGCCCTCTTGCGCACCAGCCACATCTCCGTATCCTCGCTGACATCACGCCTGCACCTCTTTCTTCCTCCAATACCTTTCTCCCACGTGCCTATCTGAGGTCTGCATTAATATATGCTCTATACTCACTGCCTTAGGGGAGAAAACCACCACAGGCTAAAACAGCAAAGCAACCTTCAGCCCATTCCCTCCTTCCTCCTACTATTCTCTGCAAAGCAGCAGCTGGGTGGAGGGCTGCAAAACAGGGTGGGGGGCACGGGAGCTGCTTGTCATGTCCTGTGCCACTGGTGAACACCTCTGATCCCGCTCAGAAGCAACCAAGGGTGTGGTATAAACCAGTAGCACGGCGCTCCCTGACCGGGCTCCTCTGAATCCTTTAGCCTGAACTGAAGGTGGGACAAGGATACCACTTAATCCCAAAAGCATGGGGGAGTTTGTGAAGTCATAGAAGATGATCTGAGACTACCATTCAGAAGTTACCACATGACTAGAATTTTTTTTTTCCCCCCAGAAAAAAAACCAACATAAGCATGGCCATTTTTACAGAAAACAGCATTGGCAGTTGTGATATAGGTATAAAGCTATCTAGGATGTTAGCCCTATTTATGACAGAAATAACCAAATTGTGGCTTGAATAAACTTCAAAGCCAAAGAATTCACTACCTCATGATGTGGTTATTACAAAAGTTAATAGATAGGACTACTTAGTTATTGCACTAGAATATTTGACTGTGTCTTCAGGTTTTACTTGTCAGAGGAGGCCACACAAAGCTACTGAAAGTTAAATTGCTTTAAATAAATTTAAAACTGACGATTTGCCTTCCTTGTGTCCCAAGCTGCCTCTTCCCGTCTCTCCTGCCCCTGTCCCTACTCATCCACTTTCACCCAGACCAGTGGGCTGAAATGATCCATATATGTTTTACTTATTACTTTCAAAATGCTACTCACATTATTCCTCACTTTTACTATTAGCAAATAGTGAAAATGTGTCTTGTGTATTAGTATGATAAGTATTCCAAGTATAAGATTTTTCCTAAACTGTAGGGAGTGAAAGATGGGTCCAGGGAGTGGAGAAGGGCAGATAGGATTGAGACCTTAACAAATGTTTAACTCTTTCCCTATTGTCTCAGCCCCTTTTCTGTCTGTGTTCATGTACAATTTTGGAATATTTCTGCTTCAGCTAAAAGAAATGAAAAGCAGAGCTTTGCCTTGCTCTTGCTGGCAACAAATTTTACAATTTTTAATGAGAGAGACAGTCAGAAGAGAAGCATTGTGGAGAAGAGGGGAAATAACTGTGCTGTAATTATATATACCTTGGCATTCCGGTTCATACTGGCTGCCAGCCAACCGAAGTATATGATGATCAGAATACAGGGAGTTTCAGAAATCAGGGAAAAAAATCTATATTGTTATGGACCAGTAGCTGTACATTATTCCTTTGCTCTGATTAACTGATATAATTAGATTTGAATATAAAAATACAAAAAAGAATATACGTTTAATAGATAATGTGGTCATGAAAAACCCTTCCTTTATTTAGCATGAAAATAAAGGATATGTTATCTTCAAGAATGCCCTCTTTCATAAGCAAGAATAAATTGCTCATTAGTTATAGTGAATTTCCCCATAGTATATATGCAGCATGACACTTATGGAGGTTAGGTTCCTTGCTCAAGTAGGATTGGCCACTGTGTGATAGAGGATATTATGTTAACGGGATAGTTTTCGTATTTTACAGCAATGTTTGTACTCATTACAACCTTAATAACTCCGAATTTTCTATGCATTCACATTGTTAAAAAGCAGACAACATACATATTTGCAAATCTCCCAAATGTACATGGATTTTTTTTTAATCTGTTAATTAAAGAAATTGTTCCTTCAGATGCTAATTCCTCAAACTCTGTATTACAAGGCCCTTGTTCGCCAAGGCAGTTGCCTAATGAGATAACCTGTTCATGTAAGTAAAGGTTTGATGGTTCAGGCCCTTGGCTATTAATGACCCTTCCTGAAAAAAAAATTTATTGTCCCACCACTGTTTGAATTTAGCAGTTAATTGCATATAGAATAATGCATGATCCCTTTTGCACCAAGATTGATGTCATCATTTGCCAGACAGACCAAGTACTCGATGAATGCCAATGACCCTCGTATTAATTTGCAGTCTCCCCATGGGATTAAGGCCATCCGTATAGAAGTCTTTTAGGACTCTACACACTCCCACTATTATAGGTGAAGCCCAGTGATTTAAACATGGTCTGAAACCCTAGCACTGTAAATAGAATGAATTTTTAAAACAAAATCAATTTATGTTTCATATGCACTGGTAGGTCAACTAAGATCCTGCACATGTAAATGTTTGTCTTGCAAAAATACTGTAAGTGTCCTTGAGAGACATTTGATTGGAAATAACTTGACTATGGCTCACAATGCTGCTTCCCAGTCTACCCAGCTCAGAAGCAGATATTCTTTTTCGTTCTTTCTTTCCCCCACACCTTCTAGAAGAGGGTAGTCTGGGTGATTGTGGGCTCACAATTACTTCATTCTCAGGTGATGATTCCTTATGAAGCTTAAAGACAATTCTACTTATTCATTTTCTATTCTTGCTTTAGAAAAATATTCTTTTCTTGTTCTGGTAAAGGAGAAACCTACCACACAGGATGATGAGGAAAAAAAAAAAGGATGCATGTGATGGTGACTGAGGAAGGTTACTAAGCTTTTGCTGAATTCAACAGGGTGTTAAATGGCACCAGGAGTAGGATATGGGTCCAGACTATGAAGAAATAAATAGACAACATTGGGCATGCCTGACCGACTACACAGATCTTCAGTTTAATGATGACAAAAGAACTCTAAAGCTGCAACATACATACATCTACTAATGAGTAGCAGATCTGGGTAAAATTAATACAAAGGGAGGAAAGAAGGGCAGGATTTTATCTGTAACTGTCAATTAAAAATGCTATTTATTTTTTTCATTAGACAATACATTTTAGAAAGGCAGAATCAGGGTAATGACCTTTTAGATTTAATCTTTTTGCTCTTCTTAATAGTTTACAGAGTTTTCAGAGAATTCAGAGGAGCAGGCTTTAATTATATTTTTTAAATAGAGAATATGGCTAGTGGTTGGTGAAACATAAACTGACTGTACCAGTGGATATCACTGAGGGAGAAAAAAGAAACTTGTATTGCTCAGTTAGACTGGAGAGAGGTTTAAGCATAAAGATCCACAATTTAAATCCGATTTCATGTTAACAGCCCCTCACCTGCTTCCCCTAACGCAGTTTGAATGCATTTCAGAGCTAATTCAACATATCATTCACTCCAGGTTTTAGTACGGGATAAAGAGCTTGTTCAGTCAAATTCTGCTTGCGACAGGGTCAGATCCAGCCCCAGAGGATGGTGGGTTTGTGAAGCCTCAAGGCTGCATCCGCATCGCGTGATCCGCGGCACTTTCCCATCCCACCAGTGGGTGATAAGGGGGAAAACTTCCCAGGGAAAGAAAGAAATGACACCTTCCATAGGTTGTCCCATGGGCCAAGAAGAGAGCGGTCCTGACAGATGCTTGTATGATCCATCTGGATTTTTAGACAAACTGGAACAGCAACAATGTGAAAGGGACACACAGGATAACAGTCCGGCGGCTGTTGTCTGCAGACAGGAGGCTGGTAGAGAAGGGGCTTGAATTTGGGTCTTTCATCTCCAGGCAGCGCGTGGCTCAGCCTGAGACAGGAGATTTTCGTGTTCATTCCATGCGCATAACAACCCTCCCGATCCCCGTAACCTCCTAGCTTTGTTCCAGGGAGGAAATCTAAGAAAGCTGGGAAAGTGTAATGGATGACAAAGCCATTTACCTCTAGCTCTACCAGAAAAAATCCATGCTCAGTCAACTCCAGGCTCACTGCGCTGTTCATCAGAAAAGTACATAGCTCAAATTTTGCCCAGGGCCTTTTATAATCCTCTTTTTTATCAGCTACTGTATGAAGAAGAAAGTTAGTAGCACTCATTATTATTCTGTTCTGCTCTTATCTCCTGGGCCGTAGGCACCCAAGAGACCCCTGGTACATGAACTATCGCAATAGTAAAGGAAATCCTGATACCAACTGCTGGGTTGCATAGCATATGCATATGCATATGTTGTTGCATAGCTGAAAGCCTTTGTGGACAGCCCTGTTCTTTCAATTCGTCTGTTACCCTGCTTGTAGCCAGGATGTCAATAAGTGACCCTCTTCTGTTCCACTCCTCTTACAGAAATTTGAATTCATCTTCGAAATTTTACTTAATCATAAAATTAATTTTTACTAGATTTATACCACTGCAGCTTTTTTCTTCTGAGGCTGTAATATGGAGAAAGGGGGAAGGAATATTAATTTTTAATTACAGTATCACCCCCAAACTTCTTAAGTGCAAAATTTTGTTATGGTCATATTTTCTAAACTAGGATCAGAAATGTCAAGCTCTTATTCTGCGAGGTGCCATGCCCTGCAGTCAAATCCAACCCAGGCTACAAGCACCTGCCCATAGGAAAGGTAAAACTAATTGCTTGTTGGATTGGATCAAGCACCTTTCAGCAACAACCCCTTGCAGGCATTTCTTCCCCTCTTTCCCCAAAACCCATGTGGCAAATGGAGCTACCCCAGCTGCAAAAGGGATGGTAAGGATGGCAAGAGGTCTCCATCTTATGAGTGGTGATATGATCAGATTTTGAAAGAGAAAAGGCTCTGACAGACAAATGAGCTCAAGGTTTTCACTTCGTTATTCCTGCCGTTTACCTGATATCATGTAGGATGTGCTTGTGAATAATCCATTTGTACAAAAATAACATCATTCCTCTTAGAAGTGCTTATTTTCCCAGTGATATCAGCAAGAAAGACGTTGTTTACTGTGTTTTCATTTTAAACTTGCTTCAGCACAGAGTGTATTAGACTCTGCTGGAGAACCATGTAATCTCTTATTACTGAACTGTTTCTTTTTCTCTCTCTGTCTCCTGCTAAGTTTTGTTATGTTCTTCGCCATGTCATGTCTGAAATTAGACTGAAAACATTTTGGGAAAGCAACTGAATTACCTGATTTTTATCAGGAGATACTCTGAGAGAACATAAAGCTCTCTCCAAAATAAAATAAAAACAACTGCAGCAGCAGCTGGAAATAAGGAGAAAATATCAATGCAATAAACATTCCACAAGAGTGACCAGTTTTTTTAAAGCCCTACAAGAACGTATTTGGATGCGGCAATGTTCTTGCATGATAGCAGGAGGCTTTTTAGCTATTTTGCACATACTCAAAGAAAGTATTGATACCATAACTTTTCTCTGTGTACTTATCTAAGATGTGCCTGTAGCATATAGAACTGGGAGGAATCCTATGTATAGCCATTTTTTCCTGACAGCACTGCTTCCTACTTCTTCTGACCTTCATGGCTCAGAAGTAAAAATTAGGTCTCTAAATCATTGCTATGATACAAGTATTTTTGCTTGCCTTGAGAGGCCCAGGAGTATAATTTAGCTAACCTGCCTCTCAGCACCTTTGTGGGTCATGCTAGAGTAGCATCAGTGCAAAAAAGAAAAGCTTGGAAAGCAAAGGGAAGACTGAGTTTATAGAACAGAAAACAAAAGAATAAGCAAAAATGAACATGAGAATGCATTTTATAGAAAAAAGAAGAGCAGGTGAAACATAGAAGATACAGTATTGAGGCGACAATTGTAAATAGCTATTATTTGGGGAGCAACACGTAACAGTGAGAAGAGAGATTACAAGAAATTGGAATTACATAACTGAAAATTATACAACATAAAAACATCATTTGTCATTTTAATCACAGGTCTATAAGGACCTAATACTAAATGCAGTTTCAGCTGCTTTAGTTAGGGAGATACGTAATAATCCTTATGAGAATGCACATTTAAAAACTCTATAAAATGTGATAGCATGAAAAAAATGAGAAATGCTATAGTATTTCTCATATATCTCTCTCTCTATATATATATCACCTGCCACTTTCAATCCTACAAAATCCTTTCCAGCCTGTCATATTTACTCCACAAATTTGAGAAAGAGTTAGACATTTATCACAAAGTGTGTGTTAAAGTATCTCATAAACTCTCAGGGCCGGGTACTAGGAGAAGAGGATGTCTTCCTAACGAGGGGAAATGTAGAAACACAGCTGAGAGAGAAAAAAAAGCTGTATCGCATTTAGTCTTTTCTATGAAGAGAATAGAAAAGAAGGAAAGGAAAGAAAGGAAACAAAAGGAAGGGAAGAAATTAAAGGAAAGAAAGGAAAGAGAGAGGGGAGGGGAGGGGAGGGGAGGGGAAGGGAAGGGAAGGGAAGGGAAGGGAAGGGAAGGGAAGGGAAGGGAAGGAAGGAAGGAAGGAAGGAAGGAAGGAAGGAAGGAAGGAAGGAATACATTGTAACTTCTCTAATAAAGTGGTTAGGAGACCTGGAGGTCTGGTTTATGAGCAAATGGATAAGGCATTAAAGAAGAATGAATTAAAGATCAGCCTGTAAAGGGCCAACATGACACAGAACAAATGCTGTGAATTGTAACCTTGTTAGTACAGAAAACTGATGAGACATTGCACAAGTAGGATTTTTTCTTCACAGTTGTCAGTTGTATAAATATTGTTTATGTGACTGCTGTGTCCACAAAACATAGCACTGAGAAGCCACCTTAAAGTGATCTTGTTTGTTGAAACCATCAAGCATTTTTATTTTATAATTGAGGCAAATGGAAGGTAGGAAAGGGAGCTTTGTATGTTTATTTGGGGGATCTATTTCCTTGGAAAGACAGACTTTTAAGGAATACTTAACCCTGTGATCAGAACTGCAGAAACCAGCATTAACTGCTAGCACCCCTCATTCAATGATTAGGGAAACAAAGTGACACAAAAAGACCAAAGAAGCCAAGTATATGGCATAGGAAATTTGCCTTATTGTGCTCTACAACTACCCCTGAAAGGAGGTTGTAGCGAGGTGGGTGTTGGTCTCTTCTGCCAAGTAACAAGCAATAGGATGAGAGAAAATGGCCTCAAGTTGTGCCAAGGGAGGTTTAGATTGGACATTAGGAGAAATTTCTTTACTGAAAGAGTGGTCAGGCCTTGGAACAGGCTGCCCAGGGAAGTGGTTGAGTCACCATCCCTGGAAGTATTTAAAAGACGTGTAGATGAGGCGCTTAGGGACATGGTTTAGTGGGCATGGTGGTGTTGGGCTGACGGTTGGACTCGATGATCTTAGAGGTCTTTTCCAACCTTAATGATTCTATGATTCTATGATTTGTGTGTCTCACATCAGCCAACATTTGTTCTGTTTTTTTTTTTAAATATAATTTGACAAGTGGCTTTAACTTAATTTAGTCATCACATACAGTATTTTCACATTAAAAAAGACTAATTAATAACAGCTGTCGTTTAAAAAACAGCTACTTTACAAAAGTACATTTCTCATAGATTTCCCTAATGATTTTTACTATGACTAGAATAGGACATAACCTAAATACCTAAATACTTCATTGCTTGATAGACTAAGCTTCATTTGAGCTGTTCCAGTCTATTATGCAATTTGCATCATATTAAACAAAATTTATTGATATATATTTAATTGGAAGATGATGGCACCTCTTATTACCTACTTAAAGCTGGACCAACAGCTGAAAAATATTAGTATGAAAGCTATCCAAACAAAAATCTTGCAAATCAAAATAATCCTGCTTATTTGCTGAGATTTTACACTGAACACAATCTGTATCACTTCAACCCACAAGTAACAATCAAGTTAGTGAGTAATTAAAGCAAGGGACAAAGTCAGGACTACAATATTCTATTCCCAATTCAGCTACTGACTCACAGTGTGATTTTGCTCATTTACCACCTATAAAATGGAAAATGTGATAATGATAATGACAGGGATAATAATACCTACATAAAAGAAGTGCTAGGAATCTTAATGTTTGGAGAGAACTTTGAGATAGAGCTGCTATATAAATACAAAGTATAATTAACAAGGGACTACAAGCTTGCACAATGTGTACATTCTTTGGGCTTTTAAAATTAAAGACAGATGAACTCTCTATATCTGAGAGACCGCAGCTCCTCTGTTTTAAGAGCTTACTTGGGAAATCATTATGTTTCACAGTTGCCATTACATTGTATTGGACCCAGGCTTTTAAGAAGACCTAACTATTTGCCAGCAGTTAACATGAGAAACTTTAAAGGCAGTTCAAAATAATCTCGTCACTGTGACTACTGGCTACAGCTTGTCTTGTTTTATTCCTTTCTTTGTAGGTATATGTGTAACAATGCATTTATATGAAAGGCAGGAGAACATGAGCATGTGAACAAGGACAAGAGGTTCAGTGCTTTAGTGAAACTGAATTCCTGAGGTATGGGTGAACTTAGAGATTTTCTTATATTATAAATCTACCCTGCCAAAGTCTCTGAAAATGGTCAAATATAACCCAATGACCATTTTCCTGACCAGTTCAGATGTCTACTCTGAGCACAGTGATATCCTTCTGCTCATTGAAAGCCTTTGAAAATAATGGATTGCATTAGAACAGAAACCTAGTAAAAATATGGGTAAGATACTTTGGAAAGGTGAAGTCTCCCTTTCTGAAAGGCAAATGAAACAGTAACTTTGGAAAGGTAGTATAAGCAACCAAAGTTAGAATAAGAACGAAAAGCAGATGTTCTGATTACAGAACCTTGGAGACCACAGCACAATATAGCTCTGCAAAACAGGTCAAAGGCACCTGCAAAGGTACAACAGTGTCTTTCTTTTATATAATCAACTAGATTTTTTGAACGAATTAAATCAGCTAAAAAACAGTCTGTAAGTAATCTCTGTGTGCAAACAAATGATTAGTGCAGAGAAGCAGCAAAAATGTCTTCTATTAATAGCTTGTTTTGTAGGAAAAAACTAGACAGGACTACATTTGTGTAAGACTGGCAGACTACAGGAGCATGAAGAGTGAAGTGATATTAAAAGCCTTTGTGTAAGCGTACATTATTCTGAAAGCTTTTCCAGCGCATGATATTATAAATCCATTTCTATTTTCCTCAAAAACATGGCAAACTCTCAGACCATCATGGAATGGAAAATGTTTTAAGTCAAGGCCTTAAGAAAACTGCTTGATTCTTCTAAGCTAGTTATGTTTCATTATTATTAATTATGTTACAATGTTAAAAGTCCTCATCAACTCAACGTCATGATACTGAAACATTAAACAGGGATCATATTCTACAAGAACACAGTTCAATTAAAGAACCAGCGAGGTAAAGCAATTTAGTTAAGGCCACAGAAAAGGTCAGTGGTAAAAGAAGCGCAGCCCCTGGTTTGCAGCATCTGTGATGTAAATATGGAGTACAAAGACAACACTTACAGCATAAATTGGTAGGCCAGCCCAAACCTAAAAGAGGCTATAAAGCTGTGAATATTTTGCAACCAACCTAGCTGCCCTGCCATATGAGCTCTCATTGCCCCACTCGCCTCTGGATAGTCAGGTTGCTGGAGTGGCATCCTCCTCATTTCACAAGAGTGGGTTGGCTGCGAGAGCGGTCCCCACAACGGTACATTGCCGTGCCATTATTTACTATTTCAGAAGTGGAGAACAGTTAGCTAGTGACGGGGAATAAATGCATAGGGCTCCAAGGAGAATTAGAGGGAAGGAAGAATGGGACGGGCAGCAAGCACAGCACTCGGTGTTGCAAGATTTCTCCCTGCTGAAAGATTTCATTTTGTGACAGAGAGAGTCCAAAAAAAGCTCACATTTGTGTAGAGGAGAACACACATAGATTGCTGCAGCTTTCCTCTTTTAAAAAATTTAATAAATCCAAATGCTATTAGGCAATGACCGTGTGTCACTGAATAATAAAGATCAGGAGGAAATGTATTCTATGGAGACATTATTCTGTAGCTGCCTGTTGTAGTCTTTCCTGAACATCCATATGAACTGCTCAGCACCAGTTTTAGCATCAGGCTAGATAATGCATGGATGAGGGTTGTTTTTCTGTTCTTAATTGAACAGAAAGTACTGCATGTCTCTGATTTGTTAGCGACATTACTGGGCAGCAGGATCTTGGGAGAGCTTTCTGAGGACAGCAAATGGGATAAACCCAGACAGAACTGATGTAAAACATGAAACGTAAAACCACAAAACTTTTGTGCATAAAAGAAAGAGTCATTCCTGATGTTGTCCTAAGCACAATGTTTGCCAGAATTTTTGCCTGTGGATCAGTGAGAACCACGGGAACACGAGGACAAAATCCACAGCAACAATTCCCTTGTTTGTACCTGAGATAAGAGTTCATGCTGTTTGCTCCGCAGAACCCCTTTGCCATTTTTGTTTTTCTGCATTAAAATCACTTTTATAACAACAAGGAAATACTTCTTCTGCTTCCAGAGATGATCCAGAAACTATAGAGAAGGGTTGCAATGAAGGCTACAGACACTGCTGTTAGGCCACGTCTGATGATTGTTTCATGCTGTATTGGTCTTGGCACTGCTCCTCTCAGCTCAGAAAATGGCAGATTTCCTTTTTTTCAGCCTCACTTTGCCATGACCCTCCTTGTCTGAGAAAAGCTGAGTAGGAGGCACGGAAGTATCATCAGTGTCACTGGAGCACGTTCATTTGTGAGGATGGCTGCGCAGCATCCAAATGAGCATAGTCAATATTTTGTGAAAAAAAGCCTTACACAAGATTCACTGTCCCTTCCTTCTGTCCAGGCTGGTGCTCTCCTTTTACCTTATCACAGCTAAGCCATTTTGCTCTTCTTGCTGCAAGCCTCATTCACCTTCTTCCTAGTGTCTTCAGCAGGCAGCTGGCCTGGCTGCTCCCATCCTCCCTTTCAGTGCCACTGCTGAGTCTCCCCAGGAGTTTCCAGGTCCTGTGTCTGAGCCCAAATCCCTGCAGTGTGAATGGGAGAGCTGTGTAGGCTGGATGTGTCATGTGCCCATCACTGGATCTCATACACGCTCCAGTGATAATCTCTCCACTCTGAAAATTTTGTGTCTGAAGCCCTGGATACACTTCAGATTTGTTGAGCTGTAGAGGAATAAGGTCTGTGATTTCAAGACAGTGGAGTCAGATTAAATTACACTGGGGCACACAATTAATGCAAATGGCATATATGTTCTCAAGGGAGTATTAACTGTTTTTCCAGCTGAACAATGCATACATGGCATTTTATATATGGTCTGGTGTGGGTGAAAAATGTCCTAAAATGTTGATATCCAAGAAAAAGCATTGAAAGCATTAGCTACACAATTCAGATTCCCATTGTGGCCAGCTGAAATGCATTCTTTGCTTCTTGTCAGGTATTGATGCCAGCTGCCTGGGGTCTGCCGAGCCTCCAGTGCATTGCTGCTCTTGCACTTTTAATTGCCATTGCCACTACGGAAAAGCCATTTGGCATATTTCTGCATAAGTGACTAAGGACTGCAAGGATATTCACTCACCTGTCCTTCAACTCTAGCAACTTTTTTTATTCTTTGAAAACTAAGTTATTTCTCCTCTTTTTAGCTCTTCGCAAATGTGTCCTGATGATCAGTTTGGGCTTGGGCTTTCTTCCTTCCAGTGTACATACTGAGCGATCCCTTTGGTTTCCAAGCCGCTTCCCTGCAACAAAATCAAGATTTCAAATGAGCAAATGAACACAGTTCGCACCACCATATTCTGGTTTCTCCGTCTTTGCTTTGCACTGCCTGCTCATCCCTCATATCCTAAACATAAGGCAGATTTCTCAACATCTTCGACTTACTTCCTTTACGGATGATATTCTCAGGTTGTCAGTTCCACATCATCTCCAAATCCGCACATCTTGTTCTGCATTTCCTTCTGTAAGATAGCTGCTATCTCCTATATATAGCAGAAACAGAACAGGCTCAACATATTTCCACCTGTCACTCTTATCCCACTGTCTCTCTCTACCCCTCTGTCCCATTTACCATCTCTGGTTTCTGTTAGCAAACCAACTGAGCATTTCATCATCAGTGTTCTTTTGTTAACCTTACAGATTACTCTCAGTGGGCATTGAAAGCTATTGAGAAGTCCTTGTGAAGGATGCCCACACATTCACCCTGTTCTGTTCCCACTTTCTCCACCTGGGAGAGATTAATCAAGTTTGAACTTCTTTTATCTGCCTGTGCTGAGAGTCTCTAACTAATCTGTGTCTGTCCAAGTGTTCACTATTTGTCCCTCAGCAGCTTTCCTGAGTCTTAAAAGCCAGGAAAAGGGTCTGTAGTTACCATTTCTTTTGAACCTTTTTTTAATTTGAGAAACCAAAGTAGGTATCTCTGTTCTCTAAGTGCAGAACGCTCAATCTTCAGCTGGCATCAGATCAATAGAGCTGCACTGTTTTTAGCCCAGTGAAAGTTTTCTGTGTCTTCAGTTTCTAGTACACCTATCCCTGTATAATCTGAGATCTGTGAACAGCTATAGCACTTTGACAAGGTACCACTTGTTACTGAGCGTACACATGCTCCTTGCTGAGCTGAAAACCAACATGCACCAGCTTCGGTTCTGTGAAGGTGGTTTGAGTTAACACATTTTTTATCTTACAGACAGGAAGAGCTAAGAGCATGCACACACACACTTACGAAGCCTCAGCAGATGAATGGTAATTTATTAAGTGGCAGGACCCAATCACATTCAATTAGTGCCTGTATTTCATAAGCAAAATACTCTGTCTTTTCTATTTCCATTGGGAAATTTACGTCCTGTGCCAAAGTGCCCTCCTGGAGTTTTGGTTGGCTCTGGCTGTGTTTCTAATCCTTTAGTCTTCATAGATTTTAATCACTGCAAGCTTCTTGAAGCACATGTGGCAGACAGCATGCATCCTCTGTTTTGCTTTGGTTTTAACATACTGTTCTCATACAGCTTTCTTAGTAAAACCTTTTACCTTTGGGTACTGGAAGACAAAAATGAACACTTTCTCTGAAGCGCCAAAGTCTATGCTTGACTGTGATGCAGAGGTGACAGGAACAGGGCAGGCACCTTTGTTGCCTTTTCGGTCTGCAAATGTCAGAAATTCCACAAGTGATTGTCTATAATGGAATTACAAAACGTGTTCACTGTGTGTCAATTACCACTTAGATTATGGGGGTTTTTCCTATTGTAGATGAGGCTTTATCTTTTTTTCTCCCAGGAAATCTTAGGAGTGCTCCAGATAACACAGGAACCCTTCTTCTCTGCACCTGCTCTTCCTAGGTGCAGTCTGAAGGAGACTGCTTGGGAAACATACAGGATCACATTTTGGGTGCTCACAGAATATACTGTAAACAGGATCTTCTTCATGATGGGAATGCAAGTCAGACCGTACCCTGTGGGCAGAGCGAGGGAAAGGGACACTTTTTTGGCCTCTCCGAGTCTGACCTTGCTGGAGATGAACTTGGTTTCAGGCATCTCAGTGTGAGAGCCGGCCGCCCAGAGCAGAGCCTGGGCACCGCCTCGAGCTGCACCAGAGGACAAAGGGTTGAACAACCCCTGGCTCAGCTCAGACTAGCATTTCCAAGAAGTTTAAGGTGTGGACCATTTACTATATACCAAGCCACAGGATTTTCACCTTCCTTGTTCTGGGAGCAACATTAACCCTCCTGGTAATGCTCTGGTCCACTTTCTGATAGTCATTTTACCTGAAACATTTTATCCTTGTTCTGGTCACTGGCCTCTATTAGATTTCAGAGGTTTGATGGGATTTACTGGGAAATATAATCCTGTCAGGAGACCATGCTGCCTGTTGATTTTCCCTAAAGAATTTTTGGGGTCTCGCCCCCACACATGTACACATGTGATCTCAGTTATCTGCAACTAAAGCAGCTTCTGGAGGCTTTTCATTTACTCACAATCCCCTAGCTGTTTTCTTAATTGGTTGAATCAGTGTTCATATTTGTGGAGCCTGAAATATTTTCACCACTTCTGTTTCTCCACTTCTGAAGATATTTTGGAAGTTACTTCCAAATGTTCGTTTTATAAGCTGCTGTTATACACTCATCTTAAGATATATCCTGTTTTACGCATTGTTGTTTATAACCTCTTTGGAAACTTAAACTTCAATATATTTGCTGACCAAAATGCATTTCTTTCTGATTATAAAATACATATTGTTTTACGATATTAGGATTACTCACATCTGTTGGGCTTTAAGCAACTTAGCAAGATTAAAGGAGGAATCATATTTTTATTTGCACAAGAAGTATAGCCAGGGCTATAACAGTTAGTGTTAACAACATTAGGAGGGGGGGACGTTAAATGTCAGGTCTAAAACAACCTAGCTTTCAGAGATTAGAATAATACCAACTGTGTGGGCCATATAATCTGCCTACTGCATAGTTCATAATGCTTACATCTGAATCACCTCGTACCACCGACTGCAGGAGACTGACAATAGATCTGATCCCTGTTCCCAGCTTTTGTTAGGATCCAACTACCTCTTTAGAGAAAGCAGTACACACAAAAACACAGAAGCAGCACAAGCAACTTCTGCTCTCATTGCACTTTGCCCCCTATCCCTACAATCCACTTAGCTGGAAGTCACTGACACAAATGGGCCAGAAAAAACTCCCAAGCAGACTGTCAGACTGAGGTAGGGTCTGTGTATGACTCTCTATTTTTGCCTGTGAGATTATTTTGCAAGGATGCCTTTGTTTAATATGCCATATTAATACCATAATCTCTCTATGGTAGCAGAGAGTTTATTTCTGATTTGGGAGGAGACCTTTGAACTGCCAATTGATAATGCAAAGGAAATGTTATATCCAGTTAATCAACTTCCTTTGACCCTGGTTTCAACACAGAGGAAAATATCTGGGTCTGATCAGCCAAAAATTACACAGCCTGAACTCAGATTCTGCTTTGATCTTCCTTTGGTCATACACTTACCAGGAAAAATGAACTCACTTGTATTTAGGGTTTGACTGCAGAACAAGGAAACAGACACAATGAACCGGAGGTGGACTACACATTGTATTGATTCTAATTAATAAGCAGTTCAATTCAGATAAATATATATAGATATATACATAGGTGTAAATGGAAATAAACATATGTAATTTGAAAGACCATGGACACAAAAAAGGATATTTTCTAGTATTTTTGAAAGCCAAGGTTCTAGTCTGCCTTCGTTCACAGTCAGTGATATATTTAGATAACACTGTTGCAGTGGGTACTTTCCTTAGTTGTATACCCTGTCCTTCCCACATCAGGTACAACTGAGCAAGATGTAAATCCACTTCTGAATGATCAAACTTAATAATGAGAAGTAAAGCCATCACTTCTCCATCCTAGCTAAAGCCACTGTTAAATGCGGCTTCTCATCCTGAGATTGTCAGAGAGCTCAGTAGTGGCTAACTGCATTTTTTACTGTTACAGTTCTTATTTTGCGGGACACTAGAAAAATAATTTAGTAATACCAGTAGGTTTTCCTGGTTGGATGGTGAGGTGAATGAGAAGCCATGGTTTAGAGAATGTCTGTCATGTCTAGAACCCACAAACCCAAAACGAAACATGACATATACACAGATACAGAACCTCAGTAAAACCTAAGCCCTTGTCCTTTTCCAGCTGCAGCTTGCACAGCTGTGGACACCAGTGCAAAGCTCTGCTTCACACCACCAAGTAAGAATAACAATAAAACAGATGGCCAAGTTACTTACACTGGAGGTTATTTTTGGGGATAAACCTAGTTTTCCGAAGTAAACCTTGTTTTTTTCAGATGAGTACTCAGATGAGTCCATAATATCCCAGATTAGAATTCTAGGACATGTAGCTCTGGATGAACTTGCTCTCCAGGCCTTCTAATATTTCTCTTAGGAGAGGAGAAAGGTGTTCTTCTAAATGCTTTGAAGCACATACTAGTCCAAACCAGTCCACGGAGTCAGCTGTGCCTTTTAGACACTTTCACCTCCCTACCTTAAGGCAACCTTACTTTACTTTCTAAATGGCTGGGCTAAGATCTTACACTGAAAATGAGGTTGTATTTGCTGATGTCTGGTGGTGGCCAATTGTACAGTGTAGCAGAGGAACTGCTCATGTGGCAATAACATTCAAAGTAATGTCAGAAGCGTTGCTTAACTTACCTTTCAAACTTGGACACCACTGCAGAATACGTTGGGAAGAAATTATGGGGTGATTCTAGCAGTGTTTAAACTAAGCATACCCTGACATTTATATCTGCATCTTCTGCTATAGGCACATAGGCATAAGACATTCATGCTCTGGTAGCACATGTTTTGGGGACCTTCGGCACTTCACCTGACAAGAATCAATTGGTTGTGACAAACTGGAGCCAAAGACACTATAAAAGCAAAGATATGATACAACTCATTCTTTCTAGATTCTCTGAAAGCTGCTATAACGTTCATTATAAATTGTTTTGCAAAGTCTTGAGATTTAGAAGCAGCAGTGATGGCCACACTGCACCACATCTCCTGCACCATCATGTGGCTGGAATCACACACCACATGTGGAGGGGCTAAAGAGGGGAAGGAGACAACTACTCCCTTATCTGCCCTTCTTCTCCCAACGCTGAACAGAAAAGCAAATGTGGCACTCATAGAATCATAGAATCATAGAATCATTAAGGTTGGAAAAGACCTCTAAGATCATTGAGTCCAACCATCAACCCAACACTACCATGCCCACTAAACCATTCCCCTGTCTCAGCATTCATAAAAGGAAGAAGAAAGATCTTACTAATTACAATGCTTTACATTTAGCTTCTAACCTTGGCAAAAACAATAGAAAAAGTCTTAAGAAATAGTCACTTCATTTGCAGAGAATAATGCAATGATGAGCAATAAGAGGCAGGATTTATAAAGAATAGATCTTGCCTGACAAAGCTAACACTTTTTTATGGAATTATTGAATTAATGGATGAATGGAGCAGAATAAATGTAATACTCTTGCATTTAAGCCATATTTTTTTGAACAATTGGTCTGATCATCCTCTTCCTCAAAGCCAGGCAGCCTGACATAAAACTGGAGAGCATGAGAATAGAAGGTTGTTTCCTAAGTTTCACAAAAACATCCTTAAAAAGATCAACTGAACTTGCTTGTGCAAAAAAAAAATCTCATTTGGTCTGAAGTCTGGAATGAAGGACCAAAACAAGGTTAATAAACACATGGCAGAATACCAGTTTATAAGGAGGACAGGTAAATATTTAAGGATCAGTTTTGGGTCTTGCCTTATTTAATACTTCCAGTAATGAACTAGAAAGAGGAGTAAACAACATATTAATGAAATTCACAGGTGATACTAAATTGAGAAAAGACAAGAAAAACAGGGAGGCCAGAGATATAGGACAGAGGGATCAGAGTAATTAGTAACACAGGCCAAAAATAACAAAACAAGAATCACCTTGGAAAAATGCAGTGAAGGACATCAGCACAAGAGAAAGGAAAATTAGCGTGGAAGATGGTTTCTGTAAGAGGGAGGTTCCTGGATGACAGAAATTTGATAAGGACTAAGAGGATAAAACCCAGCAAGTTACTTTCAAGCTTCTAAGAAATATGGTGGTAGAAAAGGTCAATGTAATTTGTATGTGCATGTGTAAAGATGCATCAACACAGAGCAGCAAGAATCGCTCTCTGCAAGACTGAGGTGTAACACGTGGGGGCTATTGCTTCATTTCTAGTGAGATTTTTACAGATCACAGGGGAGTTCAAAGAACCACAGCCCAAATAAGAGCACTAGAGGAGCTGGTGCCCAAGAAGCCATTAAATTAGAAACCCATAAGGTGAGCGGTGACCAAGAACATGACACACACATTGAAAATGTGCAATCAGCAAGCAACAAAAGAATGGAAATCGAGGCAGGAACAGGAACAAAAAGTCCTCAAGAAAAGGTTTGCAAGAGGACTTTTAACTCTGGACCAATCTCACGATAGGTATAATAGACATAACAGCTACGCAGCTTGGACTTGGCTAGAGATCCATGCCGGTCTTGGGTTGCTGAGTTTTCCTATGTCCCTCACCCTTTTGGTTGCACCTTAGGCTGAGTTATTAGTGTCCTGGCTCTTTCTCCGATTGCCCTGGCCTTGTTCCCAACCAGCTCTCTTGGCTTGGATCCAGGTGCGCATATTCTTTGTTTGAGATACTATCCTACAACGTGGAGGTCAAATCTCACTTCCATCAGGACCTATTTCCACAGAACCTATTCGCCTCCTAGCAACACAGTACTTACAGCAATTTCTGCATCGGAATTATTCCAAGCTCTCAAGAGATTTTTCTGGATATTTCTCATATAGACCTCATTGAGATTCTCTCCAATCTTATTTCCAGCATGAAAGAAGATGCAGAATTTCCAGGTAAAGTGAAAAGAAATGGATGAAACTTCAGAATGATATTAAAATCCACCAGCGAATCTGCTGGGGAAAAAGGAAAATTATACATAAAGAGGAAGCCTATGGAGTGTTTGGCACAAGTCAATAAACATAAGGACTGGCACACTAAAAAAGGATACCAAAGCATCTAGATGGAGCCAAGGTCAAAGTAGAAACGGAGAATTTCTAAAGGGTTTGGACTAACATTGGTAGGGCATGTTAAGAAAGATGAAGAAAATGCTTTTTGTTCATCCTAAAATGCTCAAACATTATCCTATCTTACTCCCTTTCTCTTGAGAGACAGCCTTTATGGTCACAGTACACATGAAGGGTCAGATATTTCATCTGCTGCAGAAAACCCAAGAAGCTTCCCTCAAACATTTTCTCACTGGAAATAGCTCCCTACATTCACAATCCTCCTTTTATAGAATTAATTTTAATAAGTATCTTTTTTTTCTTTTGTTCCCCCTGATTAATTCAGTTTTATTGTGGCTTTGCCTTTGTTTTCATTTTCATGTTCTTTCCATTCTACTGCATTATGAATTCTCATTTTACTTGCTGAAAGTTAGAGCTACTGTACATATATTTAGAACACATGGGGGTGTATGTGGATACAGATATTAATAGATACATGAGCATCACATAGCTCTCATTACTGTTCCAATATTATCAATTTTATTCACCATATGTCATGCTATACAGTTCTCACCTTCACTAACTTTAGATGGCTGTTTGCATGTGGTCCATTAAAAGCTGACATACAAATGTCCGGTATTTCAGTATTCAGGATACTTTTTGATTATGTTTGTTGGCTCAAATGTGATACTAAGAACCTGGTAATAAAAGAATCTCAAACTAATGTGACTGAAGTTTGCCTTGAAGAGGGAATTTTATGGTAACTAAAACAGCCTAAAGCTGTTTTATCACATTTATACAATGGGAAAGACATTAGCATGGACAATCTGGAAAAAAGTCACATCCTGTTAATCAGAGAGAATTCATGTTCATTTTCACTCTGCAGCATTTGTCCTTATTTGTATATCTGAAGGCCAAGAGAAAAATGGTTTACTGTCATCCAGTACTTTGTAAATCATAGCATTTTAATATTTTGTTCTGTATGAATGATTGATGTCCATAAAACTAGCACATCTTGTATTTTAAAACTTCATTTTACATGAAAACACTGAACAAAACACAACATACTGACATAATAAGCAGGAACTAATGTTTCCAGAATTCAACTCTGTAGGTAACAAGTAAGTTAAATAGCACGAATAAATTCCCTTTTTGATATCATTCAAAATCTCAGAGCCAGATTCTGTGTTTCATTTTGATCTTTATGCACTGCACTTTCAGCTCCATTTTCTATGGTATTATAATAATTCATCCATTAATATTTCTCAACCCTTTCTAAACCTCACACCAGATAAAATCAACCCCTGGGGAACATCTCCAGAAAAGGGGATATGGTGGACACGTAGAGCAAAGAGGGTTCCCCGTACCACCACGCACATTCGTCCCTCCTTTTAGGAGGGAGGGACCAGCAGGTTTTAACCCATATCCTCCAGCACCAGCACATACATACCCTTGCTCCGCAGGATGCAATCACAGTCACGTATCGCCCCCATTAAGATCCAGGCTGCATATCTCTGATTGTCATGGAGACTGTTTCAAAGTCTTGCTGTGCTTCAGCAGCAGCAGCAAAGAGGACAATAGTACTTGGTCTTAAATGGCTGAAAAGAAAGCAACAAAGCGCAGTGGAGAAGGGAAGGAGCTGTGACTGAAAGGGATATGAGTACGGAAAGACACACTTCAAACTATTGCAGAAGGCTAGAGGTGTAAGTTAGAGCAACCTTCCAGCTACTCTGATACAATTATGCCTTTGTGTTTTTGCATAGTTACAAATAATTGTGCCTTCAAGATAAACACAGGAAGAGCGTTTTCAAGGATAGCACATTTCTCCTTCTCCTTTCTCACCCCCCAAGATGAAATGCTGGGGTGTTTTAGATTAAACATGTTAATTAGGAAACTATTTCATTTACAATGTCTTGTCTGGTTTTCCATTTCTGTGGGCGTTGTAAACATGCAGATTATTGGAGCAGGTGATATACAATGACTTGGAACAACAGGCAGGCAGAGACCCAGATAAGTGGAAGGCGTTAATAGAGTTGATTTTTTGCAAGACCTGAGGCAAATAAGTAATTTGCAGATGAGTGAGGAGACAGTTTTGTGTCAAATAGCAAATTTGCTAAGAATTGCAATTTACGGCCATCCATAAGCTATTCTCAAGTCAGGTCGGTTCTTACAAGAAATGGGAGTAAAAGGTAGAACTGAGCTACATCATAAAATACAAATTAGTACCAAACAGCTTGTTTTAATCACATCTCAGAAAAAGGAGTCATTGGATCAAACTTTCACTGTAAGTGTAGTAAATATAATAGTTAGAAGTATAAACTCTGAAAAAATTGGTCGGTGACCTGCCTGTCAAGATTTATGCTCTAATTACCACAAAAGTCACAGCACCTATCCAAGGACTGAGCAAAAACATTATGAGTGATATCAAGGTTGTGATCTGAATCAATACTTTGAAAATGTGAAGGACACCATCACTCTCAAAATGGAAGTAAAAGGTTACAATGAAATCAGAGAAATAGTAGAGCAAAAGATGCTTCCACAAGCTTTTCCACAGCATTTGGAACAAACTTGCTGTAGGAAGAAGATCCGCTGTGGAACAGACCAATACACTGGAAAATCATGCTCGGAGTAAAAATGAAATATTTTCCTTTGAAAATGAAGAGGGAGAGTTTGATGAGCACATATGCAATCTCATGGTAACAAGTAAAGCAGGTCTCAAACCTCTTGGGACTATCCTAGGCAAACTTCTGCAGCATGAAAACTTCACTGCTTGATCGTAAAGTTACAAAGGTACAAGTCTTTGAGGGGAGAAAATTCCTGTAACAGGTCCTTTCTCAAGGAAGACTTGGAGGAACAGAAGCACGTGATAAAACAACAATTGTTGATGTCTGCTAAAAGAAAAAACTAGTAGGAATTATGAGAGAGTGACAACATAGTGACGTTCCTAAGAAAAATGTTATGGTCAAGGAAGCCTGCACAAAACCAACAACTTCCAGGCACTACCTGTGAGCTGGAAAAAGAGTTGACTGTGGGCAAAACAAAAGGAAAAAATTTTCAGAGAAAGTGAGTTTAGGTGCTGTTTAGGAGTCTAGGAACCATATGAGTTTAGGAGCCATATGGGACATCTGTGTGAGCCTCTCAGCTTGGGATGCTGAAACACCCTGGAGAGAAATCACTGTTTGTGCTCCCAGTGACCACCAGAACCAGCAGGACACCACCCACGCCAGCACAAGCACTAGGTGACACTGCACTGTGCCTGTGCTTATGTGCAATACTTAATTCAGGTGAGAGAGAAAATTCCACCTAATGAACAGATGGCTCGTGATAAGGTCTACTGCCTTGAGCAGAAACACTCCGGCTGGCATCTGCAGACTTCTGCTGTTTGCAGGACAAGTATGTTTCATTTGCACACAGATAAAGAGAGAGAAAACGTAGGTAAGAAGCAATTCTACGATGCTGGATTTTGCACTCTCCCTTCTCCTTTCTCTATGCTAGGCCAAGCAGCTGAAAGTAGGTTGTCATGTTCGAAAATTCAGAGCTTGGTTTTTTAATGCTTTGCTGTGCGGGTTTCCATCCCTGGGAGCACTGCCTTTGAAGACACTGCAGATCACAGAATACAGTGAGGCAGAAAGAAACACTTGACGTGAGAGGGTCAGCTTTTCCATGTGAAATATTTTATTTAATTCTGAGACAGATTTCACTTCGTGGGCCTCCTCCCAAGAGGCCATTTTCTACATATAACAGATCACAAGTTCCTCTAGTTTCTCTCATACATGCAAGATGCCCAGTAAAACAAATAGCAGTTTTATTTTTAAGAGTCAAATCATTGTGCTACAAATTACACAGCAAATTGCCTTTACTATATTGTGCACAACTTTTTTTTCATCCAGCCAATTACCTGGCTTCTTGTAGAGAAAATTAGCAGCAGTATAATTTCCTCTGTCTGCTGTGGACACTGTTTACATGTCAGAGACCTGTGTGGTGGATGATGCCAGGAATGCTGTGAAGCTTTTGATGCCTGCATTCTTACCTCTCTGTTCCCAAGCTTTTTGACCCAAGCACAGAGGCTACAGCCATTTTGTTCTTAAACATGGCTGCAGCTTGTCAGACAGACAACGCATCTCCTACTTGGGAGGGGAGAGGGCTGCTTGCAGCTTTCCTTAATATAAAATAAAAGCTGCTTTAAGACCAAAAATATAAATTTTATTCTCTCTATTCATATAACATAATTGCTCAGACAGAAGGTGATTGTGTTAATAAACATTTTTGGCACATCTAATGTCATGGTGATAAAGTTGTTATTCCTGGGAAAGGCTCACAAGGCTCGACAGCTCAACAAATGACCTCCTCAGGCAAACCTGTAGCTAACATCTGTTCCTAGGACAGGTCCAATAGATACACGACATAGGAAAAATCAGTACTGACCTTCTGTCTACATCTGCATATGTCCCACAGTACTGTTAGAACCTCAGAAGCATCACTACCAGCATTTAATTCCAAGATCATTCTGTGAAATAAAATCTCTGAAGGACAACACAAGAAGGCTGCTAGAGCCCAAGCAAATCCACGTGGAGCAGACATCGGCAGCAAGATGGTGAAAAAGACAACATAAAGCTGATCAAAATGAGATTTTGTACGTGAGTAATGTGAGAAACTTCTTGCCACTGATTAGATACACAAAATACTGAGGATTTTATGGGGTTTGCCGTGAATTTTTCTGAGAAAATCAGTCATCAAGAAAATCAGTTTTCTTATGCATTAAAAACCCTACTTTTTCAGGCACAGCAAAGCTCAAGCCCTACTTGGCTCTGAGATTTCCTCAGACAAGGAAAATATATGTCCTTCCCTCAGTCAAATTCTCTAAGAAAACAAATCTTAGCTTTATCCCAGAAGTGAGCAGTTCTCTTCAGGTGTTTACACAGCCTGGAGGTGCCCCCTACAGTCTGTGCCAGGTGAGGTCTGCCCAGTCTTTAGGTACTTGTATGCATACGGCTAAATGCACACACATTCCAGGACAGAGAGATGACTGAATCAAGTGACAGGGACGTAGAGGGAGATGCATTAATCATCAGCCTAGAGAGGCACACAGACCATTGTTCCCAGAAATGGAAAAGCTTTTAGAAGCTTTTCTGTATTGAAGGCAACAGTAATTACATTCCTACCTCTAGCATGGTTTGGAAAGCGACTGATCCTCTGCCGTAGTGCCTTGGGGTAATACAAGAGCAAATAAACTTAAAGAATCCTGGTTTTCCTCTTTAGCATGCACTGCACACACTGGCTGCTCAGGACTCAGCACAACTCCTTTCAAAACCATTGGAAGGTCTACTGATTGACTCGGGAAGGACAAGGATCAGTTTTTTTCTTCCATAAAACCTCCATAGCAGGTAAATACCACTGTCCATGCTCAGCAGAATGGGAGATGAGCCCGGCAAAGGCTGGCATAGTCCCACCGTAGTCAGCAAGGCTAGAGAAGGAAAGCAAAACCCTCTCGAGTCTAGCCAAGCTGGGGACCGGTGCCGGGTGCTGGGGACCAACACTCCCTCACACTACAGCTTGACTGTCTCTAGCACTTCCACTTTCCTGACTGTTGTCACTGGGTTTGCACAATTCCTCCTTGGCTCTGACATTGATGGTTGCTTGGTTTGGATGAGCAGGTCACGGCTCGCTTGCAGGAGCCAGACTTTCCTTTCTGTAGTCTGCACAGCAAATGCTTGAAAGCAAAACTGAAATACTGCTTTGCAAAGTAACTTTTTTAAGATACAATAGCTTTTTCTTTTTTAATCCTCAGCACATTTCACCTCTCTAACCCTCACAATATTTTAAAAAAACAGTGCTTATGTGATTTCACAGCACACACTGACTCTTATTGTGTTCCCACAAATACATAGAATTATGATGAAACACAGCAGCTGTTAAAATGTTATGCACTATTAGCAGTACTGGAATTTTGTTTTCTATCGTATTTCAAATCAGCTGAGATACAAGACAGGAGAGATTCCTAGGTTGTTAATAGCCTGGCTGCAACACCAGGAAAAAAATGTTATGATTACTTCAGGCAGATTTTTTTTATTTGGTTTTGCAGTTCTGACCATCAGTGAAAATAACACAGACACGCTACAGCCTCCATAACCTAATGCCATTAAATAAACCAACAGAACGTATTTTCATTATATACTACTTTCAACTCTGGTCAACTCTAGCTCAAAAATCACATAGAAAGTGAATTGAATGACAGAA
This sequence comes from Calonectris borealis, assembly GCF_964195595.1. NCBI lineage: Eukaryota > Metazoa > Chordata > Aves > Procellariiformes > Procellariidae > Calonectris > Calonectris borealis. The sequence goes on from NC_134312.1 coordinate 202,067,558, forward strand.
AGATAACAAAAGGATTAGAGACAAGGAAAGGCTTTAGGACTTTTTAATTTCTCTTGAGGAGAGATTAATAGTATCAGGACCTTCTGGAGAGTGCTTCTGCTACAGGCAGCGCATGGAAAGAGGCACTGCTGGTAGGCAGCCCCCAGGCCTTTTAGGATTTATAGTATAGGTCAAACCAAACCCTGTAAACACCAGGAAACTAACAGGTAGACAGCATACGTCTGTGCAGCGCTGGTGTCTTGGTTCGGGTTAGATTGATTCCTCAGTAGGTGGGCTGCTGTTTTGAACCCAATTGTTCCTTCAGGTGGAAACCTGAAGAAAAATGTTTGGGCACAAGGAAAAGGCACATGACCCAAAGCAAAAGAGGTGGCCACAAGGTGTGAGCAGAGCACAGATCTAGAGACTGCAGCCTCCCAGGATGCTCCTTCTGTATCAGGCAAGGGACCATGTCACATCCCAGAGCTGGAGCCCTGCTGACAGCCAGCGGGATCCTGCTCCCCACTATGCAGGTGGACAGAGATCCCCACCACACCTCCCAGCAGACGCTGCAAGCCAAGCCATAGCCCGGGCTAGGGAGGTCTAAAGCACACCTTTTGATGGGGGGCTGTCCTAGTTTCGGCAGGGATAGGGTTAAATTTCTTCCTAGTGCTGTGTTTTGGATTTAGTATGAGGAGAATGTTGATAACACACTGATGTTTTCAGTTGTTGCTAAGTGCCCTCCTAGTCCAAGGACAGCTCCCGTGCCTACTGACTGAGCTAGGTACACAAGATGGGAGGGAACATAATCAGGACAGCCAGCCCAGCTGGCCAATGGGGTATTCCATACCATGTGACGTCATGCTCAGTATATGAATGGTAGGCGTGATCCAGGAAGTGCCGATTGCTACTTGGTCAGCGCGGGTGGTGAGCAATTGCATTGTGCATCACTCATTTTGTATATTCTATCATTATTTATTATCATTATTCTCCCTTTTCTGTTCTATTAAACTGTCTTTATCTCAACCCACGAGTTTTTCTCACTCTTACCCTTCCGATTCTCTCCCCGTCCCACTGGGGGGGTGGGGGGAGTGAGTGAGCGGCTGCGTGGTATTTGGCTGCCTGCCAGGTTAAACCACGACAGGGGCAAAACAGTTTAAATCAACAAACCAAATTCCCTTGATATAGTAGACATCTACCCAAAGTATGAAGCATTTATTTTAGTAATTATTTTGATGTTGTTTCAATTTGTGCTGAAACCAGAAGGAACTGGCAACATGAGAGGGTGCTTTGACATGTATGATCACTAGCAGAGGTTTCTGGGGCCCAAGGGCACGCTAGCCAGCCACAATGGCTGGAGCCTCCACCATTACCAGAGGTTGAAGGTAGCCATTGGGGCACCACACTGCCACAAGGCCATACTGTTTATGAGCATCTCTTGCATTTTCACATTTGCAGTTTAAACCCACTGTGAAGAGAATTGATAGAGCTGTGAAACATTTGCACAGTTCCCCAGCCCAAATGCGTCACCACTTCACCGAGCAGCAGGGTTGGCCGGTGCCCAGGGAAGGGGCCAGATCCAGTCAAATCCAGGTACAAAGCTCTGAAGAAACACCCTGGCCTTGTACTTGAAAGCATTCAAATGAAAAGTTCACCTTTCTTCATTTCTAAGATTTTTCCTCCCATTCCTGCTCTGGAAAAGCTTTCAGTCCATTGATATGAATGTTGACTGTCACTTAATTTACTTCAGTAATTTCTTTGAAGTTCATTTCCAGCAATTGCAGCTATTTGTGGCGATTGTTTGCTGCTGGCTTCACAGATAATTTTTTTTCTCTCCTGTTCATTTTTTTTCCCAGTTCCACTTCGTAGTCACAGTCTAATGGCAGGATTTGTCTTCTCCAGACTCTGCCTTCACTCCCATCTTGTTCGTTATTATTTCACACCACCACAAATCCTGCTTTTGCATCTTGCAGGCAATGAGATTGTTATGGATAACTGGCTTCTCTGCTCCGCAGACAGAACTTCATTTAACTGCTCTTTTCTCTTTCTGTTCTGCCATGCGGATGACGCATCTTTTAAGACTCTCTTTCAAGTCTTCATGACTGTGATGAAGAAAACTCTTGTCTGAGCTTAGGATTACCACAGTGACAGGTTTATTACATACCCATTTGGATGCAGGTTAGCCTTCTGGCAATTTTTGGCATGTATTAGTCAGTCTGTGCTGATGTTAATTGCTGTTTTGTTGGGATACATCTGGAAGCACATCATCCATGGGGAAATGGGGAAAATAATGTCATTTTGTGGCAGCAAAAAATGCAGACTGGGATCTAGCTTTTAACAAATGCATTGCAGGGTGGTCAAGTCATGGAGGCAGAAGCTCTGAGTTGAGTTGCTGGCTGCGACACAAATTGTATGGACAAGATTTTTCTCTGTCTACTCTTTCAATATTCCATGTTAAATAGAGATGGTGCTGGCAGGATTGTGATCCGGGCTGCTATTTTTATTACATAGAAAAAACCAGCATTATCGCAGTTCATATCACCTGATATTTTCTTTACTGGGCCTCCCTTATATTCCGATGGCAGCAGACCAAATGCTTTTAACATCCTCTTTTTCAGTCAGTTGGGTTCATTTTACAAGAGGATCGGTTGATACACTGTGACTCACACAAATCCAGCTTCACACCAGGGATATGTAGAAGCTCTGAGACACACAATAGCCGGTCTGAGGCTGCAAATAAGTTATCAGCTCTTCTTTGCAGCTCTTCTGTTGTAAGTTTGTGAAAATGCCCAGCTGATCCTCTGCTGTCTTACTCCTTGCCACGTCTTCTGCACCACTCCCATTCCCTGGTTGGTCTTACCCACCTCTGGGAAGTTCCTGGGGTGACATGACAGCCCAGAAGCTCTGCTGTCATGTAAATATACATATGACAAGTCTTGATCACAAAGCAAATGTGAAGAATGCAAAGTCTTTGGTCTGAGCCCCTCTGCTACAGAAGCCCCAAATGGTGTCAGCTTTGCTGTTCAGCTGGGTGGGATGTTACTGCACCAAGTAAAATGTTGAGCACCACCTCTTTAGGTTTTTATTGTCAATGTTTTTCTTGGTCAGGCCATTAAAGCCTGAGGTCTGTGCTCAAGTCTGTCTGGACATGAAAGCAATGGTCCAAGGAATAAGAGTACCACATCGTCCTCTTATGATCCAACAGCTTTTATGTCCCCATGGAGATGACTTATGTTTGCAAGTCCTCACATTGTCTGAAACCGGTCTCAGGCATTTCCCTCTGGCTTGTGCATCTCCTCCCCTATCCACTGCTGATAAAGTCCCCAAGTTTTCCCTCCTTATGCCGTGCCAGCTGCAGTCACAGTCTACAAGCCTGAACTTACTCCAGAACAAAAAGACATTGGGAAATGTTTTGAATCAGACGAGAATATGCCTTTCCCTGGATGTTATGAATCATCCTGAAGATATTTATCTTTGCCAATTGCCTTTGTGCATTTTGCCCTTTGACTTAGGATGGCAGAAAGCAAAAATTCTCTGGGGTGAAATGAAAATAAATTGAAATAGTTTAGAGATTTTTCTTTAACAAAATCTTAACAAGAACTTGCTTTTCAAAATTTCTAAACAGTCTTTCCATTATTTGATAACTGCAATTACAGTATGGGAATTGATTAGTTGTAGAAAAATAATTATACACCCAATTAGAGCAAATTGAAATAGACTTAAAATGTTGGCACACATTCCTGCTGTCCCCAACAGGAAGAATTAATTTGACCAGGATGGTTATATTGCCAAAATATTTGACCTCAGATGAAGAACTATATTTCATTTTTTGGCATTGCAACAATGAATTTTAATGAAAGACTTGATTATGGGGCAGTGCTGACTGGACAAAAGGCAACATACGGGATTTGATTGCAAAGATCAATAGTTAAAAATAGAACAGAAATCAATAAATGCTGGGAAAGATCACTTAGCCCTGATTCCATTTGCATAGCTCAAACAGGAGTTACTGCTGCTTAAATCTAGCAGGGAAAGTTGGACCTCAGGATGAAGCAGACTTCTCTTCAGACCCCCAGAACAGGAAAGCTTTTTATTAAAGGTATTGGCCCCTTCCCACAGCAGTGGTTTTATGCAGGTGTGGCTCAGGGCTGGCACAAGAGATGTTCAATGCATTATAATTTGAACAGGAAAAGGGTAGTGTGATCAAAGTGAAGTGTGAGGGAGTTAAACAGAAAGAGGCCAAATAAATGTCAGTCAGACCACACACTAGCCAATTCCAGCTGTAAACAGTCCAGTGTCTTAAAAGTAGCCACTCTGACCCTGTCAAGGACCTCCTGTCAGTTATGTGCCAGATCAAAGGACATAAAAAGCACAAAGGAAAAATCCTTAACTCTCTTCCTTCTGACACTTGGCTTCAGCCATTATAAAGTATGATTCAATATCTCATCAATAGTCCCTATTATAGAACACACCAGTGCTGGGGGACAGAACATCCTGGAGATAGCTTACTGTGGAGAAGAATTAAGAGGAGGCCTAATGAGTACCAGCTGATTCAAGAACAGAAACAGGTGAAGGGAATTGTGAGCAGACATGTGATCATTGCCGGAAGGAAGATATAAGAGAGGCAACGGAGAGAGACAAAGGAGAGAGGTGCAATGGAGAGAGAGATGGTAGGGCTGCCCTGTTATGATAAAGGCTGTGCATGTACGCTGCAACAGCTTACACCACAGCAATGCAGCGATGAGTGTTTCTGAGCTACATGAGGTAAGTGACAAATACCCATTTCAGAGCTGGTATCTTTCATAGAATCATTTAGTTTGGAAAAGTCCTTTAAGATCATCAAGTCCAACTGTTAACCTAGCATTGCCAAGTCCACCACTAAATCATGTCTCTAAGCACCACATCTACACGTCTTTTAAATACCTCCAGGGATGGTGACTCAACCACTTCCCTGGGCAGCCTGTTCCAATGCCTGACAACCCTTTCGGTGAAGAAATTTTTCCTAATATCCAAACTAATCCTGGCACAATTTGAGGCCATTTCCTCTTGTCCCATCGCTAGTTACTTGGCAGAAGAGACCAACACCCACCTCGCTACAACCTCCCTTCAGGTAGTTGTAGAGCGCGATGAGGTCTCCCCTCAGCCTCCTCTTCTCCAGACTAAACAACCCCAGTTCCCTCAGCCGCTCCTCATAAAACTTGTTCTCCAGGCCCTTCACCAGCTTCGTTGCCCTTCTCTGGACACGCTCCAGCACCTCAAGGTCCTTCTTGTAGTGAGGGGCCCAAAACTGAACACAGTATTCGAGGTGCGGCCTCATCAGTGCCGAGTACAGGGGCACGATCACCTCCCTACTCCTGCTGGCCACACTATTTCTGATACAGGCCAGGATGCCGTTGGCCTTCTTGGCCACCTGGGCACACTGCCGGCTCATGTTCAGCTGGCTGTCAACCAGCACCCCCAGGTCCTTTTCCTCTGGGCAGCTTTCCAGCCACTCTTCCCCAAGCCTGTAGCGTTGCATGGGGTTGTTGTGACCCAAGTGCAGGACCCGGCACTTGGCCTTGTTGAACCTCAATACAGTTGGCCTCAGCCCATCAATCCAGCCTGTCCAGGTCCCTCTGCAGAGCCTTCCTACCCTCGAGCAGATCAACACTCCCGCCCAACTTGGTGTCGTCTGCAAACTTACTGAGGGAGCACTCGATCCCCTCATCCAGATCATTGATGAAGATATTGAACAGGACCAGCCCCAATACTGAGCCCTGGGGAACACCGCTCGTGACTGGCCACCAACTGGATTTAACTCCGTTCACCACAACTCTCTGGGCCCAACCATCCAGCCAGTTTCTTATCCAGCAAAGAGTACGCCCGTCCAAGCCGTGAGCTGCCAGCTTCTCTAGGAGAATGCTGTGGGAAACAGTGTCAAAGGCTTTACTAAAGTCTCGGTAGACCACATCCACAGCCTTTCCCTCATCCACTAAGGGGATCACCTTGTCAGGTGAAGGAGGTCAGGTTAGTCAAGCAGGACCTGCCTTTCATAAACCCATGCTGACTGGGCCTGATCACCTGGTTGTCCTGTATGTGTCGCGTGATGGCACTCAAGATGATCTGCTCCATAACATTCCCCGGCACGAAGGTCAGGCTGACCGGTCTGTAGTTTGCTGGATCCTCCTTCCAGCCCTTCTTGTAGATGGGCATCACATCTGCTAACTTCCAGTCAACTGGGACCTCCCTGGTTAGCCAGGACTGCTGATAAATGATGGAAAGTGGCTTGATGAGCACTTCTGCCAGCTCCCTCAGTACCCTCGGGTGGATCCCATTCGACCCCATAGACTTGTGTGTGTCTAAGTGGTGTAGCAGGTCACTAACCATTCCCCCTTGGATTATGGGGGTTTCATTCTGCTCCCCGTCCCTGTCTTCCGGCTCAGGGGGCTGGGTACCCCAAGAAAAACTGGTCTTTCTGTTAAAGACTGAGGCAAAGAAGGCATGAAGTACCTCAGCCTTTTCCTCATCCTTTGTCACTGTGCTTCCCCCCACATCCAATAAAGATGGAGATTCTCCTTAGCCCTCCTTTTGTTGCTGATGTATTTATAGAAATACTTTGTATTGTCTTTTACGGCAGTAGCCATAGATTAAGTTCTAATTTTCTCCCTACATAACCTCACAACATCCTTGTGGTCCTCATGAGTTGCCTGCCCCTTCTTCCAAAGGTCACAAACTCTCTTTTTTTTCCTGAGTTCCAGCCAAAGCTCTCTGTTCAGCCAGGCCGGTTGTCTTCCCCGCCAGCTCGTCTTTTGGCACGTAGGGACAGCCTGCTCCTGTGCCTTTAAGATTTCCTTCTTGAAGAAGTCCTTCCTGGACTCCTTTGCCCTTCAGGACTGCCTCCCAAGGGACTCTGTCAACCAGTCTCCTAAACAGGCCAAAGCCTGCCCTCTAGATGTCCAAGGTGGCAGTTCTGCTGACCCCCTCCTTACTCCTCTGATAATCGAAAACTCTATCATTTCGTGATTGCTACGCCCAAGACAGCCTCCAACCATCACACCACCCACAGGTCCTTCTCTGTTCATAAACAACAGGTCCAGCGGGGCACCTTCCCCATTTGGCTCCCTCACCAGCTGTGTCAGGAAGTTATCTTCCACACACTCCAGGAACCTCCTAGACTGTTTCCTTTCTGCTGTATTGTATTTCCAGCAGACATCTGGTAGGTTGAAGTCCCCCACAAGAACAAGGGCTAGTGATCGTGAGACTTCTCCCAGCTGCTTATAGAATATTTCGCCTGCCTCTTCATCCTGGTTGGGTGATCTATAACAGACTCCCACCATGATATCTGCCTTGTTGGCCTTCCCCCTGATTCTTATTCATACACACTTAACCCTATCATCATCATCAAGCTCTAGACAGTCAAAATACTCTTTAATGTACAGGGCTACCCCACCGCCTCTCCTTCCTTGCCTATCCCTTTTGAAGAGTTTATAGCCATCCATTGCAGCACTCCAGTTGTGAGAGTCATCCCACCATGTTTCCGTGATGGCAACTATATCATAGTTTTCCTGCTGCACAATGGCTTCCAGCTCCTCCTGTTTGTTGCCGATGCTGTGTGCATTGGTGTAGGTGAACTTCAGTTGGGCTATTGATCCTGCCACCTTTTTGACGGGAGAAACCCTAATTCCTACGTGACTATTCTCAGGCGCTTCCGTGGTTTCTAACACATCCATAACTCTTGTGTCTTTGCTGTCACATGGCTCTCCATCCCCTACCTCCACTGAAACGGCAGACCGAAGGACCTTTCAAAAGAAATCAGCATAGACTCCATCACTGCAGTGAATCCAGCAACCCGCTATACTCAGAAAAGCAACTTGCAATCTGACTACTAGGCAGAAACAGCTTAAAAGAAAGCAGAGAAGTAATATGCAGTGCTTGCCTGATGGAAACACTAGTGGTGGGGCTCACGCAGAGAACCTAAACCTGTCCTCTCCTGCACAGAACCATGGGGCAGCAGCAACAGCTTGCAGTGTGCCACACAAAAGGGGGATGGTACCTTTTTACCAAACACCACTATCTGCTCACGTTCCTATCTGAATAAAGCAATAAAGAATAAGGTCCCAGCTGCAGCCTTCCTTTCACACCTCCAAATCTCCTCCCAAATAAATATATAACATTTTGCACAAGGGCTCCCTTTCTGTTAAGCACCATGGCAGACCTTGTCATACTATCATAGGAATATCCCTCTGTTTTACATACTTCTTCCATTACCAGCTACAGAATCACGTAACAGTTCTGTACACCCCAAACTGTTTCAGTCTACTAAATTTTAAAGGACTTTCAGAGTGAATAGGTGAATTGGTCCCAGTGAATTAGCTAAGCTACAGATGCATAAAGAACAACAATGACCACTGCTCAAAGCACCAACAAAACAGTACTATAATCACTACTCTCTGCACTAAAACCAAATGTTGTCTCAGCTCTGGTTTATCAGCCATTAAAATAAATTATTACAGAAATCAAAGTAGTATTCAAATCTCCAATGTGTTTGGAGCCTTTGATCGATTAATTTTATTAGTTCATCACAAACACAGCAAATAACACCTGCAAATTAGAGCGACTTTGGATTGTTAGACGCTGGCAGAAAAAATCTGCATAGGTACATCAACTTATTAAAGTATGCTATTAAATGTCAAGGAGAATATCATAAAAAGCTTCAAGTTATTGAATAGCTATATTTGCTGAAGGGCATCAATGTGTTAACGTTAGTGTTTTATACAAAATTCATCCTGCAATATGGTGGCTTTACCTCTAAAGCCTATTATAGCTCTATCCCCTTGGGTAGAGGCTGGAGAACTGCCATTTAATTGTCAGTGCTATAAATTAAAGGAATGCTTGAGTCAGATGTCATCCAGAGCTTACAGACCCAGCAGAGTGGGTAGGAAATGCTGACAGGGTGTATCAGCCTGGTGAGAACCTTCCCAATGGCTCTCCCAGCACTCCGAACCTAATTAATTCTGCTGATCTTCTATGTGCATCTACATTTGCATTGTACTTAAATTAAATACAGCTATGTGCACTGTGCTTGGCAAAGCCTGGATAGCTAGGAAACGAAAAGCGTGAAGGAAAAACAGTGATTCTGTTTTCTTGGCTATTGTTTAGCCCATTATAGGGAGAAATGTAAGCCTAATATCTTACAGAGTGCTATAATTCCCCCACGTGTTAAGAATTATGTTACAACCCAAAGCACAGAACCATTTCTAGGAAATACTTGAAGACACGATTGCCCAGCACATGAAAGTCAAAATCCTAATTGGCAGAAGAAGTAAAATAAATCAAATTCCCTGCCAAAGGCAGAAATCATCCTGGAATGGCAGCACTGTGACTCGTGTCTGTAAAGCACAGGTAATAGCGACAAGCTGAAGGTATTGACTAGAGACCATCAATTCACCAAAAGAAAACAGTACATTCATATTCAGCTGCCTGCTCCTGTGATTTGAGCTGTTTGCTCACTTTTTTCACCAACATCTTCTATCAAAAAGTGAAAAAAAGGCACAGTCTAGTCACTGCAGCCCCAATTTTGTATTTACAGATTACAATCAGAGTGGCAGAGTTAATAAACACAGCATTTCCACTACAGATGTCACCCCACCTTTCCCTTCTCACTTAAAATCTTGTCATAACATGAACAACTTTTCCTCCATTTCCTAAAAAAATATGGTTTTAATCTAACAGGGTACTCAAACTGCAAGCCTATGGATGGAAATCAAGGTTTGACAGTGGTGAGTGTTGATCCTTGATTTGGGCATCTGAGTTCAAGGCCATTTGTTTCATGACTAAGTCAGATAATATGACAGCACCTGAATGTGCAACCACGGTCAGCTAATGTTCAGTTACATTCATTTGTTAATTATGCGGTTTTGGTGCTGATGGCCGAATTCACCAGGGAAGTTGTGTTCCAGCAAGGCTGAAGGTTCCCTCAGAGCAGGTTATTTCATACTTAGAGTGTGTCATCAGTGAGAGTAATTTAAGCAATTTGCCATTTCTTTCCTGATTTGATAATTACAATTTCATTTCCAAGAGTCAAATACAAGATTTAAGAGGTTCCTTCCATTCAAGTTCACCTAGACCACTTGCAGAAACCAGCCGTAAATCAACATTTTAAAAAAATCTGATTCATTCTCATGAGCAGTGACAAATGATATGGAAACACTTGAAATTCAGCGTGGCTGGGAGAAAGCTGCCTACTCTTCCTACTGGCTTTGTGGGAAATGGATGCAAAATAGAAGCTGAAAATGCACAGATTAACATTGACACAAATATAAAAGCTATAATACATTTTAATTAAGCTGCATGGGAAAAAGGAGAACTAAATAATGAACTAAACTCATATAAGTGCTAAGGGCTGTATCTACGGAAGGACTTTGGCACTATCACGTTCCTTTTCGCCACACCTAAATACGAGACATCTGCAGTCGGGAGTGGCAAACACAGCCCTGAGCTCCCAAGCACCAACAGAGGAGGTAGAGGGGGCTCCAGGGGACTCCCATGAGCCAGCATCTGACATGTGGGATGGCTAAATCCACCAAAGCGGAATATTGCAGAGGACCAGGTCTGGTATTTCTCTTCTCTCCGGAGATGAGAGTATGTATGTGCCTGAGTGAGGTATGTATAGGAGATCAGGTATCACAACCTACAGCCTCAAACTAGACCAAGGCAATGGTCATGACATTCCCTATGGGAAAACAGCTCAGCAATTAGGGCATCAAAAACTGGAGACCATGTCCTCTTTGGTCTGAGAGATTCAAACCCGCAGTTCCCCTCACAGGGACAGCTCCAGCCACTGCTCTGGGATAGCCCAGATGGAGCACAAGGGCATAAAAGTTACCAGAGTGCCTGAGAGCTGTTGTTCCATGCCTGTACACCTCTGGTCACACTGGAAAATATGCAGGTTTGCAAAAATAAAAATCAAGGATTTTTTACACGGCCAAGATTAATAATTAGGGCTAGCCTCACTGATGCTTGCACTTTTTGATGGGCAGGGGAAGCTAGCATATGGCCAACTCTTCATTTCACCAATCCTAGGACAAAAAAAGACCAAAACATCTCCCAAAATTTTCATAATTTTGTGAAGCTTGCCAAGGGAGGATTTGATTTTCTGTGGCAGAACATCCCAAGTGACCTTCAGTTCAGTGATGGCAGGTTATTCTTCGCTCTGATTGCTTGTTCAAAGAGTGCAATGGTATAGTCAGTACAAAATGTTATTGAGAAATATGGGCTATTTCCAAATGTAGCAAACCAAATAACTCAATAATTAAAAACAAGATGCAAACAAATATAATAATAGGCAAAAGGTGAGGCTATAGTTTCATTCAATAATTGAGAAACAGAAATTATATTTCTTTCAGCAAGGAAGCTGACCCAGAGAAACTAGGAAAAGATGAGCAAATGTTGTCCTCCTTTGTGAAAGTCTAGAAAAACTTGCAGTATCTCAAAATATGCAAAGGTACTGAAAGTCTCATTTTTTCCATAACAACAAGAGGATATGAATCATGGGAAATCAATGGTGCAGACAGTAAGAAAATTGAAGTTTTTGCACTGTGGTAAAGACAAAGATTCCTGCATCTCCTAGACAGAAAGGACGATGATTGCCTGTAATAGAAATATTACAAATACTAGTGTAGAAATGCAGACTATGTTAGAAATCAGTGTAAAAAGATCCATACTTTTTGGTTGTATAAATCAAAGACAAAGTCTAAGCACTAGGAAACTAGAAGATGCTGAGAAAGCAGAGGTGCCAGGAGGATGTAATAGATGCTGGGTGGAGCAGCAGCCGGTGTGCAGAATTAGCAATGGGACAAGGAGTTTTCTAAAAGTTTAGCTGAGATGTCACCGGTACTTAGTTTTGGGCAAATGGATTTTGACTAGCAAGCGCTGAGCTAAGTTTTGCTGGCTGCTTTCTTGCAGGAGCTGGCAAGGATCACCCAAGCAAGCTCTGAGCTTGTGCATTGCCAAGATATGCTGTACGACACATCCCTTACAGTCCCCCAGCCACCAAAAGCAGGCTTCAGTAGTCCGGTCACCAGCATTTCCCATCACTGTAGGCACTGCAGGGTGTCCCAGTGGTGACCAGCTGCTGTTCCTGAAGGCTGTGGCCCTACCCTAGGCCCCACGTCGTATCTGCTGAGCCCATGCAGATGTTTTGAGCACACTGGGGAAAATGACTCTAAATCACTGGGAACCACCCCCTAAACCAACATGAACACTTTTTGTAGGCTCTGAAGCAGCCTTGGTACCCCTGATAGATTTGCCTACTGTAGGAGGGGGGTTAACGTGCTGTAGAGCCTCCCATCTGCATCTCAGCTTCATCAGCCCCTCGGAGGCCAAGAGGGAGTAGGAGGGAATCTGAAGGGGGGAGATGGGCCCTGCTCTGCTGCCTCTGGCTCAAAACCAGAGCAGCCAGCACCTGAATGCAAAATGGCTTTTATAGGCATTAATGTACACATATGTCTGCAAGCGTGCACACAAATGGGATTTTGCTTATAGGATGAAAGCTGTTGGTTTCACTTTATGGAGAAGGGTTCTCCTGCATACAACACTATTACTCTTCATTTGTTATTCACAATTTACTGTCTAAAAACTTTCAATTCTCGAGTCAGGGAATAGAAACACTGTCGTTTATCAGCTCAGTTACACCATCTGAATAATGAATTGTTGAAGTTCACCAGCCATCAGCAGGTTCCTCCAACTATCTAGCAACCGCTTATGAATACCAGCCACATTTGCAGAAATCCCTGCTGATTCAAAACTACTTTCAAATAGAAGCTGGCACATTCATCAGATTATATATTCCCAATAAATAATTTAGTCAGCTCTAGCACCTGGCAAACAACAGAAGACAGTACTAAGAAGTCATCAGAAGCGAAAAGAACTGTAAAAAACTCAATTTTTTCAAGAATCGCTGGAAATAAGGTGAAGCAACAAAAGAGATATTGGGTAGCCAAAGGATATTGTTACTTGCTGAAAGGTATTTCATTAACCAGCAACAATGATTTGCAATTCTATGGAACTTCTCCCAAAATAACCACCCTGAAGAATTTCAATGAGCTGCTTCTCTGGGCTGACCAGCAAAGAAAAATCATGAACAGCTCAGCGCTGTTGTATCAATCAAAAGGAAGGGACCCAGCTGGCAGAAGCAAGTTTAATTTCTGCTGGAGGGAAATGACAGAGTTGGAACCTGTATTGACATTTTTACTGTGTTTAGCTAGACAGGGTAACTAAGAGATTACACAACTAAATAACTGTAGTCCCTCCTCTACCTTTGCTCCCTTTCTTCCTCACCCATAAAAAGTACAAGTGAAAACCTGAAAGTACAAGTAAAAGTTGCTAGCTTTTGCAGTAAAATCATCCCAAACTAATCACCACCAAGGAATGGGTTTTCACTGCTGTCCTCATTAGACAGCAGCGAACATTTTCAGAATTTTCCTAGGGACCGAAGAAAACCAGGCTGGAAGAGGTTTAGAGCTCTTCTAGCTCATCACGATGCACAAGGCAGGATCGGCTCTATCTGTGCCAGCCTGGCATATGCTTGTCTGTTCTTAAAAGCCTCCAATGATGAAGAAACTGCAGGCTTCCCAACAGCCTGCTCCAGAGCTCAGCTAGCCATACTGGTAGCAAATGTAGCCTAATGTTTAAGTTAAATCTCCCTTGTTGGAATTTAAGCCAGTTACTTCATCTTTGTAATGGATATGGATAACATTTGACTGCCTTCTGTGCAGTTCTGTTTTACATATTTGAAGACTATTGTGTCTCACTTCAGTAACTTCTCTAATTCCTTCTGTCCAACCTTTCTGTTTCTTTCAGCCTTCACTCCAAGTCCATGTTTTTAGATTTCAGGTATTTTTGTACTTCTCCCTTGACTTCTTTCCAGCTGGTCTGCCTTGAACTTGTAGAATGGTACCTGAAAGAGGACACAATGCTGCAGCAGACATCTCAATGAGGCTGAGCAAACTTTTGCTTCATATGCCCTCTGGTATTCTGTTCATATATTATAGTTCGGTGTGTGCTATTTTGTTGTAGTTTCAAAAACAACATAGTATTTTTGACTCATATTTAAATTAAGACGCAGTTAGGGCAGATTTATTTGTTTGTTTGTCTGTTTATTTATTGCAAGAATGCAGCTTATCAACTTTCTTCACAGCTTGCTTTCGCACATGTGATCGTCCTTATCTGTTTGTGGATAGCAATTCAGATGTGTATCTATACACCTAAGAATATAAATCCTAGCCTCCCTCTCTCAATGTACACACGTGACATTATAGGACTTTCTTATCAGATACATCTCAACAGACATCGTTAGAGGAACTCTTAAAGCACAGGCAATCAGAAGAACGGAAATGTTCAGGTTATGGAGTTTGCACGCATAAACCTTGCACACAAGAGCTACTGACGAACTGTTCGCTGAAAGAACTGGAAGTCTGCTTAAAGAATGGAAGGTTCAGGCTGGCATGCAACTGACACCACAATACACTAGTGAGCAAAAAATGGAACAAAAAAATACAGAAAATATGATGGTGCAATCATGTAAACCGATGGAAGAGCAGGAATGCTCATCTCATCTCAGTCTGGCTCAAAAATAGCAGAAATTGGAGGGTTCCCAAGAGTTATTTGAAAATTATCAGTAATTATTTTAAGTTAAAAAGTATACATATTCAATATCCATTCCCCAAAATGGCAATTTTCAGACAAGGTAAAACACAGAGTGAATGCACAGAGCATTTTCCAGACTAGTAAATTTTAGCTCAGTCAGCTTATTATAGAGAAAAAAAGCTTTTGACAATGCTCTCACGCTTCCATTTCTGTCCTGCAGTAAATGCCTTCCTAGAGAAATGTGTTAGCAAATTCCCTCACGTAGTCCCAGCAAACAATTCTGATCTGAATTTTTTGCAGAGGTGCCATTACAGTCCTGGGAGTGAGCTGCGGATGCCCTCAAGTGCTGTTTGCTGTGGTAGTGCCAGGGCACTGCAGGAACAATTTGCGTCTCATTGTTGAGAGTGTAGTGAGTGATGCAGAGTAATGAGACATGACACTGAATAAATTGATGGAATGAGATACAACAGAAAGCGTGGGACTGAGTCCTACAGAGGAGACCTTTGTGTTGGTTAATCTGAACCTTTAATTTAATTAGATTTACGTGCAATGACAGCAGGGCATGAGGCTTTAATGCACAGTCAATCTCTGAGCTACTTTCTGGGAGACACAGTTCTCCCAAGATGAAATAAAATACTGTAAAAAAGTCTTTTATATAGGGCATGCTGCAAGTTCTCATATTAGGCTTTTTGTTACTATTATACATACTGTTCTTAATGAGCATAGGTCCTCACTCTGGGAAGCAGCAGAGGACAAGCCCCAGCCTAGGGACAAGCAAGAATATCGCCTTGATTTGTCAGAGGTACAGAAATAAAGGGTTGCATTTGATCCAACCTTTACAGAGCCTAAAATAGACACTGGCATCTGGGTTCAAAAGAATGACGAGCAATTGGATCTGTGCATCAGCCAGCACGGCCAGGCCCTGGCTCTGCCTTGGGACAGCGGGGACGCTCGCTGCCCATGCTCGAACTGCAGGCTGCCAGCAGCTGCCAAAGACAGCCCTGCCTACGAGGCAGGCTGAAGCACTTGTCTCTGGTTTTGAGCTTCAAGCCCATAGCAGGCACCCAAATGGCTCCCACAGGGTCACACAGTACCTGCCACACCTGGGTAATGGGTCAGGAACTGAAAATCTGACACCTATTCCTTCTCTCTCCTCCTTTTTTCTCTCTGACCATCCAGAGATGAGATAGCTAACTGCTACTGTGAATCACGCTGTAATTCTCTTTTTACTTCTATTTAAAGAAAGGTTTTTAAAGATGAATGTGAATCCAAATACCTTACATTTCTGTGCACAGCAAACAGCCATCCCCGCTGCACTGGTGGGAACTTGGAGCAGCTCTGTGGCTGTCCCCAGCTGCAGTCGCCTGGTGTCTTCTGGAGCTGAACTGCAGCACGTGGAGACTGGGCAGCCGTGGTAGTATGTCTCCAGAGTGATGGGTAAAAGGAGATACAGGCAAACAATACCAATTTACCACCATATCTTGATTGCAGTAATGACAGAAATGTCCTACTTCATTTATTTTGGAACCAAAGTAAAAAAAACATGCAATGACACTCTGCTGATACAGGGTATAAAAAGAGCTTTCTCCTTCCGCCCCCACCCCGATAATGCTCATTTATAGTCCAGGTCAGGCCCAGACCTAATATACTACAGTGCAATATCAGTAGTGTGCTCAACCAAATTCCTCTGGAGAGCAGGTTTGTCTTCCTGCTGAGCTGACCTTGGTTGACTGGAGGGGTGGAAGAGAACTGGACTTGTGAAGAGAGTGCAGAAAAAAGGGTAAAATCCAACAGTACTCAGTAAGAGATCCTGGGACTGTAAGGGGGGGCGGGAAATCAAGAAGAGATCTTCACCACCACTTGGGAGGTGCTCACATCCAACGTGTAGTTTCTTTCCGTACAATGAAAGTGAGCACAAAGTCTGGACATGAATCCAAATGATTGTGAAGCATTTGGATTTGAGGTTTTAGTTTGGATCTCTTCTTCATTTGTTCCTTACATTGCTCTGAAAACAACTGAGCTGATTCTGACAGGCTGGAATTTGGTTTTGCTGGTGTTGCATTTCATCCTTTCAGCTCATGCCTTTCAAACCTTCACAGACAAATGCCTGCTCTCCCTCCCAAGGCACCTCATATGGAAGGCTTGTACCGAAGTGCAATTCCTCTGGAACGTTTGGGCGGAACCACTGTGCAGAAATGTGTCAGCAGGCAAGATGCACAGCTCTCACATTATCCCAGTAAAACACCTTCCTGAACTCTGACACAGATTTTGCATGAACTACCACATAAGAATGTAACATCCTTGATGCCATCTCTTCCCATCACAAAGCAGGGCAGGTGAATTGCCCTTTCAATCTTTTCTTGGTGCCTGTCTCTACAGCCATCAAGCAATTTTTCTCCTTTTCTGGATTCTCTTCAATTTATACACAGCTTCTGCTCTTGCAGATCACCGGCCTTTATATTTACTACTTAGCATCTTTTAAGTTTTCTTTTAATTTGTTATTTTCTGCTCAAGTTTCTAGTAGGTCTAGATCCCTTAGTAGCATTTATTTTCTGCATGTATTCTCTGGTCTCAGTAACACTGCTACTTTTATTGTCATGCAGCTTCCTCCCTCTTCAAGATCATTAAGGAAAATATTCAATGAAATTGGATCAAATAAAATCCCATACAAGCTTCTCAATAACTTAATCCATTTTGAGTCACTAGGGCACACGTGTTTATTTTTATATTATGCCATAATCTTCATAATAAAGATAATTCAAACTACGTTTTAACTGCAAAAATCCAGAACATATTGCATGAAATTATTTAAATCCAAATATATTGCATTTATTGCTCGTTTATTCACTAATTTTACATCTGCTTAAAAATAAATGAGATTTGTAAGACTTGTGCATTGTAAATCCAGGTTACTAATTGTTCATACGTCTACTATTGTCTAAATGTTTCATGAAAGTTAATTAAGTTCCCATTTTCTGCCAGGTCTGGTTTTATCACCAAACAGAGAGATGTAATTAGCACAGAGCAAGATGGATTCAATAATTTAGAAAGAATGTCTTAACAAATCTGGATCATCCCGGTTCCTATACCACACCCCTCACCACTGTCTCTGAGCGCATCAATAAAATGATCTGTTCATTTGTGTTTAAATCACAAAATGCAAATATGTCAGGATACTCATTGACGTTAATGTGAGCTTGCAGCTCTGTGAAGAAGAATCACAGAATAAGCAATTGCAGAAGAAGTCTCTGCACAAGCCAGAACACTCAAGCACATGTGCAATAGGGTCATAAAAAACCAAGTACATGCTGCAAATAACAAAACAAAAAGGGGAAAAAAACCCAGTTGGAAACCTAATGGCAAACAAACTTAATCAAGAGCCAATGTAGCATTATGGAACATATGGTAGAAGTCTTCATTTCAGGCAAAACTGGAAACATTCAGGCACCTTGACATACTCCGTAAATGTCAGTCACTCACAGATGTTCTCCATTGCAGTTCACAAGAGTCAACTAAAGGTTTCCTCGGGCAGACTCATTTCAGCCCCGAAGGCACCCTGTTCCCTTTGCTGTACGTGGCACCTCCCCGCCGCCCCACCGAGGCAGCAAGCGCGTTACCCGTTCCAGCAGCATCTCCCCAGCCCTGCTGGGGCAGGAGAAGTGGAGGCGGCGGCAGGGACAGCTCGTGCTCAGGGACTGAAAGCCCGGCCAGGGAGAAAGAGGGAAGGAAGCATGTTGGGTTTGGAGAGGGAGAGATTCCTGTGGCCCTGCTCTTTGGTGTCACAGAAATAACATTTTGTCTTATAATTAATATGTTCTGTTAATACATTAATATATTCTGTTAATATACTACTTAAATACAGTTTAATATCTTTGCTTTAAAATAGCAAAGCTACTTTGAATGGCTGTGAGACTTGGCCAGACCAGACTGTTCTGTCCTTCCCCATAGATCTCCATCCTTCGTTCTGGCTCAGACAAGAACTGGACATCAAAAGAAGACAGAAGTTCAAAATCTAGCAGCTGTCTTGGGGAGTCAGACAGACATCCAGGAGTCAGCAAAATGGACCTTCCACAACGTAAGGAACAGGAGGGATTAGAGAGGGATTAGATATTTATTCAGCATCCTTTATTGTCCTGAAGATACTCTTTTCTGGAAGTGCACTGGTCCTAAACAACAAATACAAGGCTTTAAGGATATTATTTGGTCACATTACTATTATTGTTACCCTTGATGGAAAAGAATTGCATATTTGAATGTAAGTTTGACCTACTGAGGTAATCACGGGTTGATATGCATGAGACTGCAACTCTGGGATGAGCTGAGGGAGAACTGCCTGGTTCCACGGCACAGAAGAAGAGAGCTGGAATAGGTGTGTCAGGCACTGACTGGCACACGCAGTAGGATGTCAGGTATTTGTGTCAGACACTGACCGGCACACGCAGTAGGATGTCAGGTATTTACCTCTTGCTAGACAGATACTACTGTTACGGGCCAGAGGTTCACTCAGCTTCTCAATAAATTAAACCAAAGGGACCGTGTGATGGCCTAAAGCATCTGTAGTCTCTTACCTTAGCATTAACTTCAGCAGTCCAGCTGTACAAAAAAAATAGAGATGGCTCCATACCAGTAGAAGCTCTTATGTAGCATTTTCACTACTGCCTGTGCTGTTCAGAGACCAAGACACCATAAAGCACCATAACCAAGAAGAAGAACTATGGGATGTGTACGAATCACCCGGACCGTTGCAGTTACAGGGTCCAGTATTGCAGAGAATGAAATTAGCTAAATGTTATCATCAGTAAATAAACAGCCAAAGTACCAGTGAAGGGGACCCAGCTCACCACACCTATAAATTGCTGCTCCAGAGAAATATCACAGAGTAAGCATAAAAATAACTGAGCATTGTTCTGCTAAGCTCACTCACCCATATTGCCCCAGTACAGCAAAAAAAGAAAAACATCTCTTTGCAAAGCCGTCAACACCCTGCACAGAAGCATGTTTACAGTAAGTGATTTGCTTATAACTGGAACCTAGCACAGAAATTCCAGCTTCTTAGCTGGATTTAGGTAGCAACACGTGCGTTCGAACACAGCGAGTGTATTATGCAACAGCAGGAAAAAGGTTAAACCTTCATTTTTTTATTTAGATAAATGGCCAGGTGCTCTTCCGTGATGTCTCAACAAGAGGATACAAAATTGAGAAAAGATTTGCCAACGAGCTTTTCAGCATCGCTTGAGTCCAGCTGAGACAGAAATAACTTGACTGTACGTTTTCCCTTTCTATTTTAGCACATCAGATTCTGTTTGTGCCTAGACACAAAAACAAAAACCATTGAGGAAGGTATATGTCTGTGTATTTTTCTCACCTGTTTCTAGGTCCAGCCTGATTTCAGAATTCTGGGGTAGTGAGATTTATTTTGTTTAAAACTGCCTTCATCTCTGTAACACCTCTAGTTATTTTTGCAGGAAGATTCAGAAATCTATTGCTTATTTCTATTTTTCCTCATTTATATGAAACAAGAGACTTCTTCATGATCATAAAGTGCCTTTCCAGATCTAATGTAATAAAGACATCTCTCTTTCAGGAAAGGAGACACTTTTGCCTTTTCTCTTATCTAAATAGCCTCTCTAATATTTGTCTTTATTGAGTACTAGTTGCTCACAGTTGATTCTCTCTTCATTTCTTTCTCTAAATTCTGGGCTGCTGTGCTCTCCATAGCTTGGTTGCCATTTCAATTGCTGGGCCCAGTGGGCATGTTATGTCAATACAATGATATTTGCAGTCTGCTCTATGTGCATGTGTTTTACTGAACAATTTGATACCAATTGCACAAGTTAGGCCTCTGTGCCTTATGAATGTTTTATTCTCCATCTCCCACCAAGTGGAGATTGAATTCTTTGGATTACAGAATGAACACGTACAGTGATATTTTTGTTATACTTTTTGCATTTCATTTCTAGTTGAATAAAGAGGAGGAACGGTGCACTGATTAAAGCAGTAAGAAAAGTGCCTTTTGGAGAAGTGAGTTCAATTCCTGGCTCTGCCAAAACCATTCTGTGGCTTTATCTGCCCTGCCCAACAGCACGCGGTGCAGAGGTCCTTGATTTACTGGTCCTTGATCAAGCCAATTCCTAAAACAAACCTCCAGAGCTGGCCAGAACAACAATGGTGCTCTATTCGCAGACCATTGTTGCTGCATTGTGCTGTGCTGAGCAGCTGAAGGTGCCGGGTGGAGTGTCCTGTGTGACCTGTGACACTTTCTCTGAGTCAGCCCCAGATTCACGCAGGTCCTTATTCTCAAATAAGGAAACATATTTTTACTGTGAGGGTGACCAAGCACTGGCAGAGGTTGCCCAGGGAGATTGTGGAGTCTCCTTCCTTGAAGATGTTCAAAAGCCATCTGACATGGTCCTGGGCAACTGGCTCTAGGTGGCCCTGCTTGAGCAGGGGGTTTGGACCAGATGACCTGCAGAGGTCCCTTCAACCTCAACCATTCTGTGATTCAATGAGGAGCCACTAGGTATCTACCTTAGGGTGAAGAAAACCCCTCTTCAGGCTCTATGGACTAGATCTCCATCAACTATAACAGGAGTTTAGATACGTTGCAGACATGCCAACATCTGAATGTGTTTGAATCTGGAGCTGAAATTCACCTCATGTATCTCAGTTCCATGTCAATAAGATGATGACAATACACTGTCCCTTTCTGACACAAGTGTTGTTAGAGAAAAATGTTTAGTATTGGAAGAGTGTATAGATACTACTGCTAAAGGAGTTCATGACATTTACCTTATAATGACTAATAGCTGATGAAGTTCCATCATTTCTACCTAATTCTAAACAATTTGGGGGCACAACTTGTCAAATATACATATGCAAAGCCAACATATATATGTATTCGTGTCATGTGGAACAGGTTGTAATGCTACCTCCACGATTTCATTTAGAAGGGGTCAAGAGAAACTGAATCTTATATGAAACCAGACAGGATGTGACTAATGTGGACAAGTCAAGATAGATGGGCCCTTAGCCAAGATAGAACAAAGTCAATGGGAGGCTTCAAAATGCAGCTCTTTGTTTCTGGACAAATTTTTAATTTAAAATTACAAGATCAGTGTGCAGCCTAGGCAATCCTTGTGTCAGCAGTGCTATCTCCTTTTATTTTTTACGTCTGATGAAAGATAAGGCTTCTCCAAAGGTTAATATTGCTCTGTTAATTAATTAATATGTGAGCAGATGTTAACTGCTTCACTCTTGCCAAACATTGCTGTTGTTATTCACTGCAGAGTCAGATGTTTCTAGATTTTTTTTTTCAGAGCAATGAGCAGGGTTTGAAAGCTTAGGGACACAATTGTCACTGGCTTGAACGGCAACTGAGTGGTTAAATCTCCATACCAGGCTTCAAAAACTGCCCTCAAGGCAGGGCTGTATTCTGCCATTTCTGTGCGTATGAAGAAAGGCAGCATTCACAGAGTGCTGCAGAGTATGGCCCATAGCTGATTAGCACTGCCTCATTTATCTCATCTAGCTGAGAAGAGGGACTGGTTCCTGTCACATTTTCAAGTGATGTCCAATAGCTACAAGTCATCAATAGGGAATTGAAGACCATTTGAAAGGCTGTGCCTGATGTAAGCTGAAGCTCAGCATCAAATGCCAGTTACAGAAAAATGAAAATCTGAAGCTTACTGAACAGATGAAAGGAAGAAAACTTTGCAAGCATCATGCTAACAAGGCTGCATTTTGTAAATTGCTGTCAGTTCGGTCTGAGAGGATTAGGGCTGAGTCCTCACTTCAAGGGATGACAGTACCACAGAGCTCCATTTTGTTGGATGATTTCTGAAAAAAAATCACCCTCTAATCAAGCACTGCTGTAAACAGCAGTCTCTGACCTACTACTTCTACAGTCTGAATACAAATCTCCACATGCAGATCTGAAGCGCCATGTGACGTTTATCAAATTTCTCGTTCCTTTATAAAATGTTCTGCACAAAAAAAACATATAAAAGACCAAGCAGGCAAGAACCTAGCACAAAGTGATCTTTACAGCCCCCTCGCCCCTTGACTTCTATTTGTGTTACTGAGAGAAGAGATGTTAAACACGAATTTTGATAGGCAACCGCCCAAAGTGTCCTACAAAGTTTTTAACTCTAGTGCAGAGAAGCTTTGAAATCAATGCAAGTCCTGCTGCTCAACTCCCACAGGCTGCATTCTCGCTGCATGTGATAAGCTAAGCAGCACTAGATATATTCAGGTTCAGACCTGCAATTAAAACCTGGTTTCTTTAAAAAGTGCAGCAGTTTTAACATTGTGAGATGATCTATGCCTCTTTCCAAAAAGAGAGATAAAACTGAGGTTCTAATGAAACTCTTCTCTTCCGTAAAGATGCTGCATCACTCTGTGGTAGCTGCACTGCTCAGACTCCAAAAGGAGTTTTCCCTTTGGAGCTTTGTAAACTGTGCTGTGTGATTTTGTACAACCCCAGTTCCTAACTCAAGAATTGGCTATGTGTCACTGCTATCTCCATATGTTTGAAAAACACTTGGGCATCTTCTGGGGAAAAAATATTAAGTGTTACAAACGTACGTCCAACACGTGATTTGTAAATCTGTAACATCAAGCAGTACATGATCCATACAGCCTACGATAAATACATATGTGAATGAGGAACATATCCAGACCTAAAAACACACTTGAACATACCTGAATATAAGGAATTTCTATTTACTCAGGCCTTAGATGACCTTCTCTTGAATTTCTTACCAGGTGAGCCAACCCTTTCTGATCAAGGAGAGGAAAAAGAAACGGAAAAATAAATCATTTCCCAAACATTTTCAGGACATTGCGATCAACAAGTCTATAATCCCTACTAAAAAAAATAAAAAAAAACAAAACCAAACAACCAAACAAAACAAACGCACAAAAAAATCAGATCACACTCAATCAGATGTCACTTCCAGAGAGCTAAAAATCTAAGGCTGCATCTGACTCTCCTGGCTCACAAACCAGCTGCCAAATCAAATCCCAGAGGCTGGCCCAGATGCAGCACAACAAAGAACAGAAAATAATGGGGGCCCATCAATTCTCAATCAAGATTTTCCCTAATCTGCCATCAATCACGGAATATCATTGTTATTATCTCAATTGCCAATATGCTCTGGAACTCCTAAAACTGTGTCCAGAGATTTTCAAGTGTTTTTTATCCTGCTACAATATTGAGCTGCTGTAATATACAGAAGATGAATGACCCTTTTTAGCTCTTCCTAATAACGTTTTTCTTCTGACCTATAGCTAACAAAAGTAAGATCATGCTCAGTATAACTTTGTTTTTCCCAATTTATGAATCTGAACAGTTTTTAGAAATGTAACCCAGCTGCGTGTTTGAAATGCACGGTGCAGCAGTGTTCAGGAAAGCTGAAAGTATGACATGTTCAAGATCCCAAGGTAGTCTCATAATTTTTTATGAAGCAAACCACAAATTAATGAAATCTTGAGAGACATTCTGGCTTTCCTAAAACACAGAACATACCCCAGTCTGCCACAAGGCTAGAGAAGAGAAAGGCATTTGGTAATCAACATTTTTTGTAACATCTGGATTAATAAAGGTCAAGCTATAACCTAAATTTCTGGGATTTACTTTATGTTACGGTATAACCAAAATATATTAGCTACTAATGAAACCCACAAGACAAGTCAGTTCTTGCCCTTAAGGCATTAGAAAAGTTTCCTTTTTAAAGATACTTTGGAATTATTACCATATAACAACTTGCCACATGTGAAGCTACTGGGAATCTGCTGCAGGAGGCAGAGATCGCAGTCAGGAGCATGAGGCATTGAGTTGTGCTGGCTGCTTATTTATTTCCCAGTAAAATTTAATCTTTAAAGCTCTCTTTTGCCAAACACCTGCACATCCAAACGACCACTTTTATATCATCTTCCCCCATTGCCTCAAAAGCCAGAGCTCCCTCAGCCTTGCCCTTCTAAATCTGAATGGAGCTGGAAATATTCCCTGACTGGGGCACAAAATCCCAGGTAAGCTTTATGAAAGAATAACAACAATAACAACAACTCCTGATGGATGCCTGAAATAAATGAAACAGCGTCTGTCCTGACCTCTAATTTTTTGTATATGTCATTTTGTTTCTGAACTTTCGATCCTAGAGAGTTAAATCCAGTCCTCATCAGACAGCCTAGGTATTAGATTAACTGACTTAAGCTCTCAGAAACAGCACTAGCCATATGCCGCGGAGACACAGTCTGGTTCCACCTTGCTGCCTTTTCAGAAATAGTTCCTCCAGGTGCCTGGACCTTTCTTCACAGAGCCAGCTGGCTCCTTCTGGCTTCAGGGACTCCCAAGCCCTTCTGAACTAGCCATTGCTCACGGCTGCTCCACCGTTCCTCGCCGGACCCCACGCAGTGTGGCCAAGCGACCAGTGGGGTATCACAGACATATCAGCATTCTGAAATAATCCTCTCCTACCTGTTCTGTCATCACCCAGAGCAAATGCCCGAGAAACACTGTTCTTGCTCTGGGGAATCGTACTACTTTTACCCAAAGCTGTCTATCTGGGCAAAAGATCTCCCCAAATGTCTCCAAGTCAATAATTAGAAATACCAGTGTTTTCAGCAAAACCTTACCAAGAACTCAAAATCATTAGTTAGTTCTTCTGCAAACCTTACCCTAATCATTGGCAATCAGTCATCCCTATTACATTTCTAATAGTAAATTAAGCAGTGCCAGGAAATGTTGCCAATCACTGGAACTAAATCACTTGGACTGTTGAATTGTCACTGTGATTCCTGCCACAGTTTTGCTCCAGGTCATCTAGGAGCCTCCCAAATATTCCCCAGCAAGGCACAGGACATAGCAAGGCCAAGAAGTATAGTCAGCAACTGGCCAGTCTGTGCTGGAGGGGTGAGAATTTAATGCCATGGACGTGGACCACCCTCTGTCGGGAACAGTCTCAGGCATGTTTCATTTCCTAACACAGACATAGCCCCAGGGTCTCCCAAAAAAGCCACAGAAAAATAGATGAGATTCAAAAGTAAACATAACGGGAGCTGTTCAAGGTAAGACAAAAAAGAGTGAAAATTTTGGTCAAGAGGTCCTCACCAGAAATACCAGCCCTTTTCCATCTATTCCTAAAGGCAGTTACCATAGCTCCCACAGCATCAGAGAGCGAGAAGCAGGCTCACCACAAGGATGCAAAGTATTTTACATTTAAAATCAACACCTTGAACTGCATCCAGAACCAAATCGAAAGCCAGGAAGACTCAAGAGCATAAATGTTATCAAGTCCCCTGAGGAAAGCACAGCTGAGTTGGGAAGCAGCTGTGTCCTTCCCCAGGCAGAGCGCATTGCAGAGGTTGACTCTCACAGGGAACTATGCAATGCTTGCATCTAAAAAAAGGTCACAATTTTCTAGCTAAGGACAGGTAGAAAAATGGATGAGGCCTGTTCTGTTCTACATCAAGAAGTAGCCAAGGACTCATCTTGCCTCCCATTTAGTGAATTTGGCTTCAAAAGAGAAACTGACTCTCAGTCGCTCCCTCACTTACATAATTTCTTTTCTATTTTTGCCCACAAGCCATTTTAAGTTCACCCCATTCAGGCTGAGTATCAGCCTGATCACTCGTTCCCCATTAACACCACAGGGAAGCCTGACTTGCTGCTCCACCCCTTTCTCAAGGAAGAGAGAAGGGGTATGTCTGCACCCAGCTTGGCAGACAGAGGTGCTCATGCTGGGAGAGTGGCTACGATGAGAGACCGTGGGCACTGGAGAGGCGTGAAAAGGGACTGCTTCGGGCTGGCTGCACAAACGCGGCTGCGCGCAGTGCTGGTAAGCTCTCAGCACTGTGCGCTGCCGCGGTCGGGGGGCTTAGCTAGCCAGCGGTTCTGCACCACGCCAGCAAACTCTGTAGCCATGACCTCCTCGTGGAGGCTGGAGGGTTAAGCAGGTTTGAGGAGGGCTTAGACAAATTCCAGGAAGATCAGCCATTTGTGGCCATTAAACAGCAGTATGGGAGTGAGTGCCACAGTGCCATCATGAATATTGCAGAAAAAGGGTTTGATTTTGCTTGTTAAGCTAGTGAGGTGAGGTGGGTTATGATTCGTGGCTTATACTTCAGCATGAAGTATATATACCCAAAAGGCGTATAATAAAATATTACTCAGAATAAAATGCACTACTGAGAAAAATACTTTCTAGGTAACTAAGCTTGCTTAACCTGCCTGAGAACTGTGAGAGGCACCTAGATCCAGTACCCACTGCAGTCAATCGACAACCTTTCATTGACTTCAGTCAGGCCTCAGGCATAAGCTAATGTTCTTGTCTTACTCGAAAAATATGGATCTGCTGGGGAGGAGAAGTGCTATGGAAAAAGGCTTGAAAAGAGAACTGAAAGAGAACTGTGCAGGGCTCTATATGCTTTGAGGTTTTGGGTGTTTTCTCTTACATATAAGTATTTTTTCAAGTGCATTTATCAGAATAAAAAAGCAGAATATCTGAAGATTTTTGGCACCTTCAAGTCCAAGCTGCTCACAAACAGAAACAAATAAGAAGAGGAAAATAAACAACATGAACATTCCAACATTAACTTGAAAGAAGCAGAAAGTTCCTTTTCACCCATGGTACCATCAGCATAAATAAGGTACCACAGTTAAAACAACACTGAGGTTGCCTTGCTAGCTTAATAACCAGAGCAGGAATTCTGAAAACAGTCTCAGAAAGAAGCTAAATGTGGCACACAGGCCTTCTTTGTAGTTTGAGAAAATAAGAAATAACAGGGGATAAAATGATGTTAGAGGTGGTGGGAACAGGAAAGGTCACCTTCATTAGAGTTGACCATCATCCACAAGTCCAGCCAAATTTACCCTGTGGAGAATACTTGAGGTCTGAGTGACAATCAAATTCTTTAAAAAAATGCAACAAGATGTGAAAGAAAATTCTCTTTATTTAGGTAACTGCTACTGGATCCCTAATCGAAGGGAAACAGGGACAGCTGGAGGGTAATAGCAATCCTCTAAAAGGCAAGAGATAAGGAACATCTGCTAGCAGGGACCTGAGTGAAAAAAGACCTGTCTGTGAATGGACATAAAATATTAATATTCCCATATCTAAGTTCCTCTAGACAATGCAAGAAACAAAGCGAAAACCTTGAACAAACAAGACTTTTGCAGCAGATCTCTGTTCTGTGAAATTTAAAGCCTTATGTATGATATGATATGATTCACAGGGTGCCACTTCACTATTGCACTTCCCAAGAGGAATCACAACACACAACCCCGGAGACTGTGGCAGCATCAGGCACCAGTCCCTGAGCACAAAGGACAAGATTTTAATGCACTGATTTTCTGTTGGTTGCTTGCTAACTTGATTTTGTTTCCCTGTGTAATTTTAATTTTGCCTGTAATATGTGTACATATTACATTTAAGTGGCCAGCTCAGCAGAGACCTCAGTGAGCCACTGAACATGGTTACAAAAAGGCTAATAGACCCCTTGCCACTTTGCTGATATATGCTCTGTGTGCATGCCATTTTTTCTTTATGATTGCTACCTTTCTTTGGAGAGGAAAATAACTGGCACTTAAGAGCAATTTTAACAAACAGATATACAAGAGGAACAGACTTTCTGGTGACAGAGTTCTGCCACTGGCACCACACTGTATAAAGCCATTTCATAGCCACACCAAGCTCCATTTTGGAAGCAATCACTGTATTTTGGTTGGAAGGCTCTTCCAGGACTCCACCACTGTAATGATGGAGATCCACCTTTTCTTTTCTAGCCTGAATTTGCTCCTGGCCCATTTATATACCTTCAGTTCTTGTACCATTTTTGTTATTTTCAGAACATCCCCATTCATCCCACCAAGATTTTCACGGACAGCAGCTGTATCCCCTCCAGCCGCCATGTAGCTAGGCTAAACAAGAAAAGCTCCTTCTGTGTTTTTGTGCTCTTCCTTCTCCTGTTCCCTACAATAATCCTTCTGCAGACTTTTTCCAGCCTGAAGGCAGAGCTGCATCCCAGACACAGTCAGAACAAGCCCTTGTAATAGATCCCACCATCTCTCTACTGGAAATCTGGGTATATTATGCTCTTTTACATACCTGCACTGCTGCTAGCATCACCCTTGGATCAGTTAATACACCAAAGAGTTTCCTCTGGAAAAGAAGCCCAGCCCTCAGCTCACAAACCAGCTGGCTCGGGTGGCTCCTCTTCCCTGCAGTGCTGCCTGTTGCAAGGACTCAGGCAGGACACAGAGCAAAACCATTCCTGCAGGAGGAATTAATGCAGCCTGCATCTTAACACTCTATAGTAAGCCCTGCTCCTCAGAAATGGGAAGCTCTGATTTAAATAACTCTATTCTCGATTTCTTCTACCAGGTCTGCAACATTCCAGTGTTCCTTGAAAACAAAAGCAAAAGAGTGGTAGTTAAGATTCATTGTTGAGACACTTAATAGGGTGATCAAGCACCTGGATGGATCCAACCAGAGAGGCTGAGACCCTTCCACCCCTGCAGCATGGACGTGAGGCCAGGTTAACTTGCAGACTGGTTTGGGAGACTGCAGGCGTTCAGCATCCCTTTGGGTAGTTTACAAAAACTGCAGATAATTTCTGTGATTGCTGCTGCACATGACAAAATTAATACTATTTTTCTGTTTAAATCAGAGCTCTCAGTCACAGAGCCCAGGTAAAGGCAACGAACCATGGTTTGAACACCCCCAGCTTAATGATCATCCGTCTGCACTTGTTCTGCATTCCCCTTGTCATCAGAAGACAGAGGGTATTTTGCACATGAAAGTGATTTCATGCAAATTTTTGAGTGCTGAAAAGGTCTGGTAAGTCAAATCCAACTTTAATTCTTCTCCTTATAGCGCTTTATAACCATAATAATTTTCAGGCAAAGATAATTGTTTGATTTGATTTCCCATCCATTAAAGCACAAGTCTCAGGCAATGTCTGCATTATCAGAAGAGAGACAAACAGAGCAAACCGAGACCACACGCAGACCACACAGGGCTGGAAACCGTCCTTGTCTTGCACTGGGGAGGACAAGGACCCCCACATCACATCAGGGAGCAAGCACCAGCTACGAGAACCACAGGCTGTTCTCCAGGCTGTGTTAATTCTGAAATGTTTGGGGACCAATTCCTCATGGTTCATCACGGAAGGGCTCAGGGCCAGGGTGACGCCAGCAAGCACCTCGTGTAGGAGGAGGACAGTGATGAGAAGCAGCTTGGCTGCAGGAAGCGCAGCCTGAGGGCGGCGAGGCGGGGAGCCGTGCAGGCAGCAGGGGAGCGGGAAAGAGCACTGCCAGCTTGTGCCTCATCCTGGGAGGATGAGGAGGTTTTTGCATGTCGATGAGGAAACAAGCTGGTGAGCGCTCGGGAGGCCACAGCTTTCCTGGACGGTTTGAATTAGCAGAAACTATGATCCATTTCTCAGTGGTCCTATCTCTTGGGAGGGCATTTCATCAGACTGAATGTCCAAACAGATGTTCCAAGTGGTTTATAAGCTAAAATTGATGGCAAATATATTCAGCTGCTGGATATCAGGCCTGTGTTATCTACCTGCAGTGAAATCTTCATTGCCAAATTTTTCTCGGTCTCTGTCTATTCACCACTAGGTTTGATTTGCACTCAAACCTGCCGACATTTCTTGCATCATCTCCCAGCATGAGCTACTGAGCAATTTCGGAGATACTGACTAAATTCGCAGCCACACAGGTGAAGATTTACAGGCATGCATGCTAGGTAAGCTGGAAGATTTGCAGTGTAATGCTTCTGACAGTAGAGAACAAAGCTATGATAAAGCACTGATGTCTGGACAGTATGTGGGCCTGCAGATATAACTAAGAGACATAAGCTTCCTGGCTGATGTGAGTCACTGCACATCCACAGCTACTCCTCAGCACTTGCCTACAAGCTAGCAAAACCTTTTTAACACTGTGAACGTGTCCCTCCTTTTTGCAGTGTGATGGAAAACTTAGTGCAAGTCGCTGGCAGAAGTTTGAACCATGAAAGAAATGGGGAAGACTGAAGCTAGGCTGCAACAGGAATCGAGTGTTATCTGGGCAGGGGCACCACCACACCCTGGTAGGTTCAATAGGGTGAATGAACTGGAAGGGAGATGAGGCTTGATGTCAGACATCCCACCGAATCCATTGTGCTGCCTGCAAACACCCTTTGCACAAATGCTGCAGAAAACAGCTGGAGATATTGCAGATGTGCAAGGACCTTCCCAAACTATTTGAGAGGAGGTGAAAGCCACTATTGCTATTCCTGGTTTTGGCCAAGGGGTCACTCCAAATGCATCAAAAGTGCAGGAAGAAACACCAAGGCCTGGTGCAGCCCAAGCACATTGAGCTGAGGGACCTGGCATCAAAAGCCTGGCTGCAGAATGCCCAGTACTGAGCCATGCCTGTGTGAGGGTGAGCGAGGAGAGCAGCTCTCAGCAGGAGCAGTGAGCCCATCTCAGCAGCCCTCCAGAAGCTCTGCTTCCCAGGGACTGCAGCAATGCCAAGCCGGTCTCAGGTAACAGACGTTATTTCATCAGCAGGTACCCAAAAGGCTGTACAGCAGACAGCACTGACATGTTAAAACATTTTCTTGACATAAAAAAAAAAGTGCGCAAGCAACGGTACGGGAGCCAAAACCGTGTGGTCAAATCAACCAGAGCAATTGTGCTCATCAAACTTGTCACTGAGAACTGTGCAGCAAGGGCTATAATCAACACATCCGCCAGCCAGAAACCATGAAGGAGAAGTCTGCAGTGCTGCAGACTCCCTGTGCATTGCTCAGTACTCAAGCACCTGGGACTGGAGCTATTTATCTACTTATTTATTTTACAGCTCTACAAAATTGCTCTACAGTGCTCCACTTTGCCTCTATTTTCCCACAGATGTTTCAATATAATTTATAGTAATTATCCATTGTGAAGAAATTAATTGGCATTAACAATTGTGTGAAATGTAATTGTTATCAATTTCACGGGATTTCTGTCATGTTCAATCGCCCACATAGCTTGAAAAATCTGCGCATTGTGGAAGTACGGATGTATAGACTATCCTCAAAGGATAAGTTATCAATGCAGTTTAGTCCGCTTTGGGACAGAAGTGAATTTTCTGGAGGAATCTGAAAGAAGTGGTGCTAGAAAATCCTTTCTAGACACAGGCAACAATATAGAGGAACAAAAACTGTAGCTTATCTTCATAACATCCTTCTCACATAGTAGATGTTCAACAGAGCCCAAAAATGCCATAGCCAATTTCCATCTTTAACAAAAGTGACAGGACAAGAAAAACTTTAGCTGGAATTTTCATCCTAAAGAGTGAAAGAGCACTTTCCAGCACATCTTTCTGGAGCTGAAGTTAGAGACTTTCAGCAAGACATTTGAAGAAAGAACCTAAACCATTAATCTCCTGTTCTGATGTGTTAAATGGGACTTAAAAGATAGATAAAAGAGGGTCAGTTTAAAGCAAAATTAATCATGATGTTTGGTATTTTCAAAGCAATGTCTCCAGGCCTCTTACCCCGTGGAGTCCCATCTTGACAGCAATGTTACTATTTCCATGACTGATTTTGCTGAAGTCTCTATCGTGGCTCTAAATCACAGCCAGTTTAACTACAGATGATGTTCTTACACATTTGGATTCCTCATTCTGTCTAAGTCCTGACAATTCTTTTTTAGTAATATCTTACAAATGTGAGTTGCAGAGATCCACAACTTTACTTCTTAGCATTCACTTGTTCCATGAGGAGACAGAAACTGGAGTAACCCAAATGGGACCTATATAACTGAGTTCGGATTGAAGGACTGAAGGACCCCCACTTCATGAAGACATTGTACCATAGCATTTCTTTTCTAATGATTTCCAGCAGCAGTTTAAAAGAAGTTAGATTTTGCTACCTTTTTTTTTTTTTTTTTGTCCCTGCCATCTGGAAGGTTGTTAGCAAATGTGATTATACTGATGGCTAAATAACCCTTTCTGACTTCAACTTTCCAGTTATTTATGGCAAGCATAAACTCAGCTGTTATTGCGTGACCATGGCCTTTTGCAATAAATAGTTCCCCTCTCTCTGTGGTGCTTACATCCCCCCTCCATACACTGCATATGTTTTTTAGATAGAAGTTTCAGCCCTGCATGCAGGATTAGCACTCTAGGTCCCTTCTCATCCCAGTGACCCCTCTCTGCACTCTTTACAGCCTGAATCCATCTCCTATGAATCACACAAACACAGGCCAACTGAGGTGGGAAAGCCCTTCTGCAGATTGTCTAGTCCAACTCCCTGCTCAAAGCAGGGTCACCTAGAGTAGGGTACTCAGAGCCGTGCCTGGGTGGGTTTTGAATATCTCCAAGGATGGAGACTCCACAACCTCTCTGGGCAACCTGTTTTGGCTCTCAGTCACCCTCACAGTAAAAAAGGTTTTTCTCATGTTTAAATGGAATTCCCTATGTTTCAGTCTGTGCCCATTGCCTCTTGTCCTATTACTAGACACCACTGAGAAAAGCCTGGGTCCACCTGCTTTACTCCCCCTACCAGGTATTATATACATTGATGACGTCCCCTGAGCCTTCTCATCATCAGGCTGAACAGTGCCAGCATTCTCAGCCTCTCCTCGTATGTCAGACACTCCAAGACCTTAATCATCTTGGTGGCTCTTTGTTGGACTCGCTCCAGTATGTCCAGGTCTCTCTTGTACCGGGGAGCCCAGAACTGGACACAGCACTCAGGTGTGTCTCACCAAGGCTGAGCGGGGGAAGGATCATCTCCCTTGATCTGCTGGCAACACTTTGCCTAATGCAGCCCGGGATGCTAGTGCTGGGATCAGTATTTTTAAGCATCCCTCACATAATGGCATTGATATTCTCCTACCACCACTGCAGACAGCTAGCCTAGTTGAACAGTCTTTTAACAGACACGTCATTCTGGATACTTACAGCCACTCTCTGATCTACAAGTGCTGCCAGAAGCTTTTCCTCCTCTGTCATTTACAGCTGACAAGATCTCAATTTGTGATAAAGTTTTGTTATTAGTTAGCAAGTACCTGACCTTTCATTTTGTACTGTTAAATTTCAGTCCCTTTCAATTACAGCAGTCCTCAAGGTCACCCAGTTCTTTCTGAAGATGGTATGAATATTTTACATTTGTCCAATACATAACCTTTCTCCTTGGAAGTTCTCATTATCTTTTAAAAGTCTCTCTAGTTGGAAAGCCTCTAAAGTCTTACATTCCTTATTCATTTTGCTGCCTTTTTCTCAACTTTTAGTATTTCTGTTTTGTCCTTCATCTTATCTGCAGTCATGCACCATGGCAAAGCCCTCCATCTTCCTTTGATATCAAGAGGAATGCTTGGCACCATCCATTAATTTTCTATTAGCTAAGCACAAACTGTATGTACCCTGCAGCAAGAATAACCTAGGTAGGTAGCACAGGTACTTCCAAACTACTAACCTAGATCAAGCCAAACTCCTTTCAATCTATCATCTGGGCTGTTAAACCCACTTAAGAAGCAGTCTTGTGCTTATGGTGTACCTGGAGTTCAAAACTAGGGCAGGTAGCTGCTCCTTATATCTGAAATGCTAGCCTGGTTATGTCAATGTAAGATGTAGTATTTAAGCCACATGTTGCCATTAGCCAGAGATCTTCACTGAGCCACAAATGATGACTGAGTTGCTTCCTAAGGTCTTAAAAATAAATCAGAGCCTAAAAACTCTATATACAGAACTGAAAATGTTGTCTGCGATGGATATATTCTTGCTCATGGAATTGCAGCTGCTATTCTTTTACTTCCTTTGAGAACCTCTTCAATTGATTTAGACATCAGTATGTAGGACATGTACAGGCCAAGAACAAAAAAAAGAGAGCTTTCTTAACAAAGCTCTGCAGCTAGATTATTTACCAAAATTTCAAGCCAATTCAAAACCTTTAAAAATCTTAATTATTTATAATTAAGATCCTAGGCTTGGGCAATAACATGACTACACTTCGGATAATATGATAAACATCATATATGCTCTTTGGGAGTGGGGCCGAATGCAGGCAGAGTTGTTAATAGCTATGCATTTTTAGAAATTGAGATGGAGATGGCATAGGCTTGCTCTCCATTGTTTGCATGTGAGGCTCAAGGTATTACAGTACATTTTTCTCTGCTTGAAGTTATTTGTGGCTCTGTCAACCGCTGGGAAGTGGTCTTTCCTGAAGTAGTTGATAGACACTTTTTTCCTCCAATTTTCCTTTGATATCTTTAGGCTTTGTTTGAAAAATTGAAAAATCTTTACCTCAAAAACACATCAGAGTATCAACAACTGAAAACATGTTTGGGTTCCAATCTGTTATCAAATAAAAAGTAGTAAATCAGGACTTCTAAATTAAAATAGAAAGGCATTAGTCTTGGCAGTCTTTTCCAGGAAAAAAAAAAGGCGTGAAGGGAAACTTTTACTTACTTCTATGAAACCTGAAGACAGACATACTTTCAGAATAACTGGGAACCTCACAGTCTGTCCATGCTGAAAAAACAGCTCTGTTCCTCCTGCATGAAAACCCTTCATACTTCGCCTTTTAGGGTACATTTCTGATTTTTTGAGTACTCAGAGAATGAAAGTAAAAAAACGTGGCCCTGTTAATTATTGCAGAAGGAATCCCACACAGTCCTTTGCCAATCAAGCAGCTGTGAGCATTAAACACTATCAGCGATTAGCGGGTCGCCAAGGGGCGGAGGCGAAGGGCAGGCTGACAGCTATTTCTGCTCGTGTGCGCTCACAGACTACACAGGGAATGGCCACCAGAGACCCTCCATTAATTTCTGCACTAGCAAAAGTGATTAAATATGCAAGACGTGGTGAAACAAGGAGCAGTTAAAGTTGCTCTTGTGGCGGCATGCTCAGCATAGCCAGGCATTAGTATGCAGCTTTCCCCAGGGGGAGCGAGGAAGCCCAGGGCAGTGGAAGGAGGGTGCCACAGGAGATGAAACTAGAGGGGAAGATACTGAAGCGAGCAGAGGAAACTAACTGAGGTGAAGGAAGGGAGGAAGGGTGCTCAGAGACCCTCCTAAACCAAGGGAAAACCTCCTGGGAAGGCCTTTGGAAAGACCACCTTTGGGGGGGGAAAAAAACCAAAACCAAACCAAAAAAAAAAGAAAAAAGGAACTTGCAATTATCTGGTCACCTCTGTCAACACTCACACCTGTACTGCCCCAGCGCTGGAAACCTTGCAGTTTGTCCCATCCTTACCACTGCTAGCTTATATTGTGTTTATTTGTTGGGAGGGGAAGGGAGCAGAAGCTCAGGAGCCTGATGAAGAGCTGGCAGATACCGGCTGGTGTTGGGAGGTAAAAGTGGGAGCGCTTGCCCAAGGCCACTTCAAGCTGAGCTGTGAACAGACGTAACGTACCAGACACCTCTCAGACTTTGCCCACATGACACATGGAAAAGTATAACTAAAAGAACCAAGTTACCACATACCATCTGAACTAGAGGAGGTGCCTTTGTGTCCATTCTCACTCCTCAGCAAACAGGAGGTATGGGAGGCTGGTTGCTGCCACTAAAGGAGGAAAAAGGGGTCTGGCATTTACCTGGACATGTCGTGAGATGAGAATGTGCTTATGGGCTGCTACCATCCAGCAGCTGACACACACAAATACAAGATCACAAATAATTTGTGGTGACACTCTTTTTCAGACTTTTTTCTTGGTGCACATGTTGCTGCCTAAATGATTGGCTTGTAAAGAAAAGTCTTCCTGGCCAGACAGCTTCCCTACAGCAGCTAAACAAACTGCTTACAGGGAAAGGCAACAGCAGGAATAAAACTTCAGATGTCCTCTTTAAATTAGAGCTACTTGCCTGAGCCAAAGAGGAGGCAGCTGTTACCAAACAAGCTGTCTGCCCTCTGCAGAGCACCATCACGGATTTCACAAAACAGTTTGGGAACCTTCGAATTAATTAACATCTTAGCCAGCGGGTCAGCGATGTGGAGAGCTGCAAAAGGAAAGAACAAAAGAACTCTCAGCATTCATTTTCAGATCACAAGTTTTCACATATGTAAACTAATACTTTCATGAGTACATTTGCTCTTTCCTCTAGCAAGGAGGGTTTTTATGGTGAACATAGATTTTCTGCTCTAGAAAAAAACCATAACTTTTCTGAAGAACAAAATTCCTCAGAAAATAGAAAGCTATTTCTTATATGGCAATACTTAATTCTTTTGCAAAAAGTGCTAGAACTTCTGAGCACAGCTCCAAACAACAACAGTCATAAAGGTCCAGTGCTACCCACTTAAGATGCAGGACAGGCAGGTGTCTTCAGGCTACAACTGATTGCTATCACTTAATTTTCATGGCTGGGCCTTGAAATTTCCCAACACATATGCTAGTACACATCTTCCTTATATTGATATTGAAGAAATACCTCCTCCAGGAACTCTTCTCATGTGACTAGCCTACTAGTCTGACCTTCAGGGCTAGCAAAGCCCTGAAGGCCCAGGTTTCATGTCTCAAAGAGACATGTCCCTGTTTTGAAGCCTGAACACAATATAAAAATTAAATGGATCCTACATATCCAAAAAAACAGGGTAAATTACATTTAAGTTAAAATTAAGAAACTTAACAGAATGACAGAGTGGCTGAGGTTGGAAGGGAGCTCTGGAGACCATCTAGTCCAACCTCCCTGCTAGTTCAGGTTGCTAGTCCAACCCCCCTGCAGGTCAATGTACGTTTATTCCTACTTAATTTGTTTCCACAAGATTTTAGGAAACTAACTGGTCTGAAAGACCAGATTACTTACCTTTTAATGGACAAGAAGGCAAGGATGTTTACAGAGCAGGGTCCCCAGTGGCAAGCTCACTAAGAGAGGTAAGGAAAATGCAGACAAGCCATGGTTTTCCTCAAAACTTGCCTTGGTATAAAGAAACCTTTTTTTGGACCAGGACCAGGGGTACATGATGAGTAGGTAACCCAACTACTGCTGTAAATAAAAGATGTTCTTTCACAAGAGAGAACCACTTGGTGAAGGATAAGTATTAAAGACAGCAAACTTAGAAGAATACAAGCAAAAATATTAAAAAAATATAATAAGCCTTGAAGAATAGGAAGAAATTGTGACACATCCAAAGAGCAGGGGAGGGAGCCTATTTGCACACATCACAATACATATGTGACAAAACCAGTAAAAAGTGGCAATAGCCGCCGGCAGCACTGAGTGAGAAGCAAGCAGTGCAGGAACGCAGGACATTCGCAGCAGGTACAGTGTGTGCCATGAAAGGTGGCATTGTGCCCAGCAGTAGAGGAGAAGGTTCCAAAGGACCTGAAAGTGCAGCACATACAGTACATGCAACTAACAGACATCTCTTAGGAGAGCGGGTCTCTCTGGCCACCCCGGAGAAAAGGGAAAATGATGGTCATGAGCTATATGCATCTATGCAGAAATACCCCCGAAAGATCAAGCTGGCAGGCTGGACAGAAAGCTTGTCGTGTTAACCACTTCCAGCTATTTGTTAGGAAGACAGAGCTGATGGTGAATGCCCTTCAGTGTATCCTCCACATATGAGTTATTCCATGAGGCCATATTACAAGAAGTCCTGAAACTCTGACAAGCTTGACAGGAGGTGAGGTCACCTGGTGATGTTCTAGCAGCTGGCAGCACCAGAAAGCAGCACAATAAAACCTAGAAGTACTCCTCCCAAACTACAGACAGCGTGACCTAGAGGCAGACTACAGAAGATCGCAAATCAATATGTAGCAAAGCAATTTGGGTCACCTTTTAGGAAATGAAGGAATCCAATTCAAGTGAAAGTGACAGTAGTTAAAAATACCAACTCCCAAAAGACCTGAAAAAGGACACTACTGGAATAGCATTGTCAAATACAAAAGAGGCAGTCACCCTCACAGCAAATCTACTTTACCACAAAAACAGCACTTCACTGACCTGCTTTACAAGGAGCGGTTGGAGAAGAATTGCTGCAGGAAAGTGTTCCAGTGGGGAAGAAATCCAAACAAAACAGAGCATATCATACTCAGACCAAAAAGGAATTATTTTCCTTTGACCCTGGAAGTCAGGAGTTTGATTAACACATGCACAGCCTCACAGTAATGATTGCAACAGGGAGTTGGGAATATCCTTGGGAGAAGTCTGGCTTTTCTACCAGCAAAACTTTGGTACATGATCTTATAGTTACAAAACACCAGTAAAAAGGCAAAAAAAAAGTCTTGTAACAGATTCTTTCTCACATAACGCTAAAGAGGAGGGAGACTTGAGAACAGGGACAGATGATATTATAACAGTTGCTAGCTAGTGTCTGCAAATAAGAAAGCCAGCAAAAGTCATGAGAGAAAGTGAAACTTCTATGGTACAAGTGAAACTTCTAAGGAAATAGGTGTCATCAGGCCAGCCTGCACAAGCTCCCTGCAATGTCTATGAATTTTGGCATAGAAAAACAGTTCCCTCTGGATAATGAACATGGCTAAAATTGATTAATTGACTGCAGTTGAGAAAATTTTAATTCTGAAGAAAGCAATAGACAGGAAAGATTCATAAGGGGATTTCTATGCAAAAAAAAAAAAAACCACACAACAAAAACAAACAAGAAGACACATACTTGCCTCGCCCTACATGAATTCAGAAGACAGAACATGTGTTTAGAAATTGCTGCGTTTGTTCAAAATGCCAGAGACAGACCTGCAAGGAGCTGCTGATAATTTGTGACACTCCTTGCAGAGGCTGGCAGAAATTGGCAACTGATTTATTTGAACACAGGAAAGCTCTGAGTGATGATAGTTGATTATTACTGTCATTTTTTCCAAGTAATTCAGCTAAGCTTCACATTATCCAGCACAGTAGTGAATGACATAATATAATATTTGCCAAACCTCCGACGAGCTTGTTTCAAATAGAGCACAATACACAGAACGCTTCCAAGACTGCAGAAGATTATGCTTCATACAGAGAAGTTGCAATCTATTTCAAATGTCTGTGTGACTAACCAAAACCAGATGTAAAAAGCCAACAATAGGGCCAAAAGTGCCAGCCGCAGGCCTCAAAGGCTTCGCGTCTGCCCATTAAAGGGGCTTTTGAACTGTGGTCATCCTCAGTGGAGCCAGCTGAGCTTGAGGCCATAGTGGCTACAGCCCCTTTCAGTTGTCCAAGGACCAGGGCTGTCCATTCAGAGACACTTAAGTGTTAACTACAGCCCCAAATCCCACTTCTACACAGCCGCCAGCCAGTGTGAGCTTGGAGATCCCCCAGCCATACTCATATGCCGAAAATGCCATGCACCCTCCCCTCCACACTGATCAGAAATGTCTTAATCACAAAAAGCACCTTCTGCTGCCTCCCTGTTTTCACTGAGCAGATCAGTGAAAACAACTGCCATGTTAATTGCACAGGTTGCAAATGATGCTGCAAAGTTAAAACCACCTTGCAGAATGGTATTTTAGTTGCTATATTATATGGTCTCATGGGCTCTGCTGTACCTGCAAAGCTAACTCTAGATGAAGTTGGTTTGGACTGGAAGATGACAAGTGTTTTCTCTCAAAATCTGGATATATAAAGGCCAACACGAAGGCATAACAGCGAGTGGGTATAACAGTCAGCACAGACAGAAGACTCCACTTACCAGATGAGCATCCATGCAAGGACTGATCACCCCTTGGTCAGGTCTTTCCCACAATTCAGCGTATAAGCATATTAATGCACAAGGAAGCATTATCAAGAATTGCCTGGCACAAGGGAAGTGCTAGCAATTT
This sequence comes from Calonectris borealis, assembly GCF_964195595.1. NCBI lineage: Eukaryota > Metazoa > Chordata > Aves > Procellariiformes > Procellariidae > Calonectris > Calonectris borealis. Next base: position 202,107,896 of record NC_134312.1, read on the forward strand.
TCAGTGGTTTTTTTCTATTTTCTTTATTACAAGAAGCAGTAGAAGTCAGTCATTTTCTACCCTGCTTGCTCTGCACCAGGTAGGGTGTGCAAGCAGTGCAAGCAACTTTTTCTTGTAACAAACCCCCAGTTCTTCCAGCAACATCAGAAGTCACTTTAGCATCTTTCTTCTAGGGTAACACACTGCAAAGCTGATGGAGAGTTTCAACTGCAAATGAAAGAGGAGAAGTAATCCTGAGCAGGGGTGGGACTGGGATTCCTTCAGCAGAAGGGCTACACATGCGTGACGGGAGATGATGGCTGTAACAGCTTTTTAACATAGAGTAGTTAATTGCAACCTTGCCTGCTGGGAAATCAGCAGCCCTGCTCACATGGTTTTCGTTAACAAAAGGCTTCAATCTGTAACAGCTAAAAGAAGCATCATGGTATTGCCAGGGTTACAAATCACAAGAAAATATGGACTCAGAATTTGGATCCATGGAAGAAAAAAAACAGGTTTCCTATTACAATATTTAAAAACACCGAAATATCATAACCTTTCAGAGCTGATAACTGATCCAGCGGCACAAACAAGGACAAGTGTCACACAGCCAGCAGATGGACAGTTACATGGGACACATCCCAGGGAATGGGGGCTCTTCTTCTGCAGCTGCTGACAGGAACAAAAATGACACTGGTGATGCTGAAACAGGCATAAAACTATGCAATGCCAGCAGGATTTTAAATAGCAGAGCAAGGAGCACTGCAAACACAGTCATTAGAAAGACCATGATCTATTTCAGAAGCTGATGTAGAAACAGTAATAACTTTACCTCCTAACCCCCCTTTATTTGCAAGGAAGAGGAATTGTATCCATGGGTAAATTTAAGAGATTGGTACCTTCTCCCTCTAAAACTGGCATAAAAAGGGACAAAAGATACTACTCTTTATATCTCCCTCTTTCTCTTACATACTTGTGTGGGCTACAAGGAGGAAAGAGTGAGTTTCTGAATCCTTGTTAATTAATTGGACTAGATGATCATTGTAGGTCCCTTCCAACTGGAACTATTCTATTCTAACACCAGCATAGTTTTTACCATTCTGCTCCAGCTAAGCCATGATGATGCCACAAGGAATTTAAAATATTGATGGGAAACAAATAAAAAATGAAAATTATAATCCCAGCAGTGCATAGTCTCCCAGTCCCTGAGGAGAGGGGCATGAAGAGGGGTGTACATCCCAGAAGGACATCTCTTAGATCACAGGAGACACACTGCAAAATTGCTATTGGGTTGCATAAAGAAGAAAACAAGATAAGAGCAGTTTTCCTCCATTCTGCAATGGAGAAAGGCAGCCCCATGCCCCAGCAGCCCCTGAATGTGGGAGCAGAGGGACAAGAAGGGACAGAGAAACTTGACACATGCTTCAAGAATATTTTTGTTCCCTTCTCACCACGTACCTATGGGAAAGGGGTCTTTCCACCCCGGTAACGAACCACTCTTGATATACAGCCAAGATGGCTGCACTAGATGGCTAGTTCATGCAATTCATTAATTACCAGGGTAACCTCATCTGTGCTACAGTAGGCGCAGGAGACAAGGCGCAGACACCAAGTGGCAACATGCAGAGGCCTGGTCACTCCACCAGGGACAGAGCAGACATGGAGAATTTAGGAGGCAATGTACAATGGCAGGTCATAAAGAGATCAGAATTGGTGTTACTGCAAATGTGTGAATAAAGAGCAGAAAAGACGAAGAAAATAAAAATGAACTATGGGAAAAGGCCATCTCTCAAAGCACCCCAAAAGGTACACTGTCCCTACCGTACATTTTGACTGCAAACCCCAGTTCATTTGCAGTAAGTTTGCACATCAGGGGCATAACATAGAATCATAGAATGGTTTGGGTTGGAAGAGACCTTTAAAGGTCATCTAGTCCAAGCCCCCTGCAATGAGCAGGGACACAACTAGATCAGGTTGCTCAGAGCCCCATCCACCCTGATCTTGAATGTTTCCAGGGATGGGGCATCTACCCATCTGGGCAACCTGTGCCAGTGTTTCGCCACCCTCATCGTAAAAAATTTCTTCCTTATATCCAGTCTGAACCTACCCTCCTTTAGTTTAAACCCATTCCCCCTTGTCCTGTCGCAACAGGCCCTGCTAAAAAGTCTTTCCCCATCTTTCTTATAAGCCCCCTTTAAGTACTGAAAGGCTGCAATAAGGTCTCTCCAAAGCCTTCTCTTCTCCAGGCTGAATAACCCCAACTCTCTCAGCCTTTATTCATAGGAGAGGTGTTCCATCCCCCTGATCATTTTTGTGGCCCTCGTCTGGACCCGCCCCAACAGGTCCATGTCTTTCTTGTGCTGAGGGCTCCAGAGCTGGACGCAGGACTCCAGGTGGGGTCTCACCAGAGCAGAGTAGAGGGGCAGAATCACCTCCCTCGACCTGCTGGCCACACTTCTTCTGATCCAGCCCAGGATATGGTTGGCTTTCTGGGCTGCGAACGCACATTGCCGGCTCGTGTCCAGCTTTATCCTGTCATCACTGAAGTACACACTATCAGAGCCAACCAGCTATTACAAGGATTATGACACTATGTATTACTGAAAGGAAAAAAGAAACAAAATTTTTAAACATGCCTACAAGTCACCCCAGAGCAGAGGAAAGCTGTCACACAAGCCTTTGAAAGCAGCCTCATGCAGCATTCGGTTTCAAAACGTACTCCTACTTTTTAGCCTATGGACACAACAGCATTAGCAATAGGGGAAGGAGAATTGTACCAAAAGGAAGAGACATCCAATGGCCCAAATATGCTGAAGCCAAAAACCTTGCAGAACTGCCAGCAGGGAGACTGTCTCAGAAAGAACCTCCTTCCTGAAGATGAGCTGTGGTAAGTACATGTATTTATCAGGTTAATCCTCATCCCAATAACTGAGTAGTGGGTGAGCATATATTTCATTGAAATGGCAAATGCATTCGCCTCCCGGAAACGAAAAATATAAACATGAATATGAAAGGCCATGAATTATGCACTCTTCTATCTTTGATCATCGAGTAGGGAAGAGAGCTTGAAAATTTACTTACAGGAATCAGCTCAAGTCACCAGAACACCTCAACATCACAAGCATCAAGTAGGAGTTGATCTCATAACTGATCAAAAGCTGATTTTTTGCCTGCCTTCACAATAAAGATTTGCATTTGCACCATATCAAACTGCCTATAGAATGCACACAGCACATTTCCCAGTAATCAGGTACAAAGAACAGCTCTTCCGTACCTGTAGAAAAAAACTTTAAATTCCCAAGTTCAGCCTTAATAAAAAAAAAATATTTTGCATTTCCTGATAGAGAAATAAAGACAGAGGAAGACTACTACGTGCTAGTAATGATCTCGGTGCAAGAATCCCTCTACCGTACCTGAACACCTGCAAAGCCATGCAGACTCTTGCTTGGGTCCTCCTCTGGAAAGCAATGAGCCAGGCTCTCATCCCCAGGGCTGGCATTGCTCTAGCACCGCTATGTCACTTTTTTTGTGCGTTCAGCTCAGTCAGCACCGGGAGGCTTCTTCACTTCCCAGTGGAAACATGCCCTTACACAGAGGTAGCTGGTTGTAAATGTGGAGGGAGGAGAAAAGCCCAAATGTCATATAGCCTCTCACTTTAGGCTTGTACCTGAACACACGATTCCCCTCGTTACTCACCTGGGGTGCTCCCCACATGCAGCCAAATGGTCCCCAGGGGGATGCACTGTGCCGGTGCTGGTAACACAACCCCTGCCCACCTCCCTTCTTGCTCAACACCATAAACCGTGATGAGGGAGGCTGCAAGCTTCCAAACACTAAAGTGCGCTGCAAAACCTGCTAGCTTCAAGGACAGCCACAGTCATTCATGCAATAATTCACTGAATGCATGAGCAGGACCATACATCAGCATCGTCTGTCGGCTGCCTGCACCGGGAGCCTCCGGTGTGCTGCCGGCCTCCTGCGCTCCCTGTTTATTTGTATCTGCAGGCTCTTGCACGGGGTTGCTCTCAGCCATACGCATTAGGGAACCATTAGTCACTTGAAAAGCAGAGAGGCTCTGACGTTCACGTAGAGATAGGCAGTTTTAGTGAGCCGGCAACACAGATGCGACCGCCTGTGCCCAGACTATTTAGAGTTGAGAAGGACCTGCCAGTCTCGCTGCGGGGCAGCAGCCGCCACTGCTGTCTTCTCACCCCCCTACTAATGGGAGGGCAAAGACTGCTCCTCCACTACGCTAACATAAATATGAAGTGATTCAAACACACGGTGCTTTATTTATGTATATAAAGACCCGATGTTACCTGCTTTTCCCCTTTATAAGCAGGTTTATCCGTTTATATTTAAAGATGGGAAATATGTTTTATTTTATATCTTTGAGCTTTTTTGTGTTTTTCTTCTCTATGACGGGAATCAGTGCGGGTGAGGACAACCAGAAGCTTGCAAGAGATGTGCTGCCCTGTGCAGCGTTGCACCCCGCCAACGGGAGGGAGGGAAGGGCGTCAGACCTCGCTGCCCGGCTCAGCTACGGGATGCACGCGGCGCAGGAGGAGGCACAGAGCGGGAAGTGCAGGGTGAACAGGCAGCTACTGCGGTGGGGCAAATCACATCGCTTCTGTGCGTGCTCTCTGCAGCATCCAGCCATCACATCCGTGCAGCTTACAAACTCCTGCCAGTGGAGGACAAGAAACTGAGTTTCCAAGGGACTTCCGAAGGTCTTTTCCCAAGCGATGCTCTACCCTCTTCCCTCTCCAGACTCCAGAAATAGTAGATACAGGCAGCCCTGACCACTGTGGTGGGTTTTAGGTAGGAGAGGAAAGGATGCTGAGCTGTGGGATAGCTCGTTTCAGGGATCTGACTGAAGACATTCATTAGAAGAGGAGGACTCACAGGTAATTCTTCTCATGATGGGAGGGTTGAGTTGGAGGGAGGTGGATGGGCTGAGGGCATTTACGAGATCGGTGCCTGCAGAGCTGGGGAGACAGCAGCCCACCAGAAAAACAATGCTTGTACGTGGAAGCTGTTTATGGGGAAAACAGACCATGACAACTATGTTTGAAGTTATTAGTTAGGACAACAGAGGAGAAGACAAAGGGCAAATAGTGTCTTCTTCCACACTTCCACCTTCTGCGCATAAAAAGCTCCCACTTCTTACACCCCAAAGCAGAGCCCCCAGGTCCTCTGTGCACCCCTCTGCAAAGCTCTGCTCTCCGGGCCCAGCCAGACTTTGCCCTGCCCCATGGAAGCCCTGCAAACCAAGCGATGGCAAGAAGCCCCTGGCCATGCTGCTGGAAGAAAAAGTTTTCCAGAAGAAGGTTCTGCCATACAAATGTGTGTGGCAGGGAGGGAGGGAGGCAGAGGAAGGTCTCCTTTCAGGTTGTGCTTGATGAAAGCATACAGAATAGATGGAGGGGAGAATGCCCTCTTCGGCTGCTGCCTTTATTCCCCCCCACTATGCCTGAACATGGTATCCATTGCTTCCACAGACTGAGGAATCAGAGAAAAAGAAAACTGGGAGGAAAAAAGCAAAAATCATGACAACAGAGCAGATTTCTGAGCCTATGAGCAGTGTGCCAAAGAGGGCAGAATGGGAATAAGAAGAGATTTTAACAACTGGAAATTATTTAGATCACAAAAAGAACTGCAGAAACTAGAAATATAGAAGGGTTCAAAAGTGACTGAATAAGCAGAAGAAACATGAATCAAGGGTTTTTAATATAAAATGTGCCATCTTTGGCTCACACAGTCCTTCAGCTACAGATTGCTGGAGCTGGGGAGTTAGGGTGAGTATTACTGCATGTTTGCCCTCTTCTTATGCTCTTGCCATGCTGGTCCCTGTCAGAGATAGGTGTTGATCTGAACAGAGCTTTTGTCTGACCTGGCACATCACCAGCAGATCAGTCAGACCTTGGAAAATACAAGATGTTCTTCTTTCTCCTCTCCGTCTTCTTTCTTTTCCCCTTTGCTCTAAGGAAGGTAACTTTCCACAGGAATATATCTGGAAAGGATGGATCAGTATGGTGTAAACTTGCACAATATGGCTGGTTTATGTGCTTATCAAATCCCGGGGGATTAAGTCAATTGTGATAAATTCATGTTAGGGAAACAAATGCAGATTCTCGGATGAGAAAGCCATGCCATCGCTCTAGATACAGAATACAGCAAAGGAAGAGTTGTTCACTTAACCTCCATTTTCCTCATATTAACAAACCAGTTCTCCTTTAGGTCTGCACTGAACAAAGTCCAGGGACACATCTCCCACGTTTCCTCCCTTTGAAATAATCAATTACCTAAGCAAGAAAAGGTTGGCTCCATCTGACATGATCTTTCCCCTGCTACACCGAATGAGAAGCAGCCTCACAAGGAAGCAGTCAAGAAAACTGCCACGTTCCCTCCAGGACACAGACGATGACTTCATTGGCATTACTACCATGAACCCATAGACCCAAGAGGGCTTCAGGGCTATAGGCAGGGTTTCACTGTGACAGAAAGCTGATCTGGCACTAATGATGCGCAACACAGCAACACTGTTTGACCCAGGACAGACAGAAATTTCAATACACACTCCACATCGAAGACAAGAACAAGAACACTATTAATTAAAAAGGTAAATATAACCCTTCTGCCCTTGACTGACAAAACAGAGCTGTATGTACCTCTAGGCAACCACTTAGATATTGTCTTTGGAGTTGATCAATTCCACTGGAAATTTTAACTCTGTTTATTCCTGAAAATTTTCATTATGAGTGTTAATTCTTATATCTCCTCAGTTGTATTTTCATCTGCACATTGGACTGAAAGTCTCTACATGACAGAAGCCTAATGACAGAAGACTGTTAAATGAGGCAGTTTAAATAGAAACTTTCTTAAACAATGATTTCGATCCCACCAAGTAAATTGGTGTCTTAGGGAAGAATGTGCTTTTGCTGCAAAGAAGCCCTGCAAGATCAATGCCCCAAGCCCCAGAGCTGTTACGGGGGCACGTGCACACCAGGAAGATGGCGTTGCTTTCTGTGCCTCTCCCATTAGCCATGACATGCAAACAACTGTGCTCTCACTGCAGCACTGCATTGGCGTACCGGGAATTTCCTCTGAGCCCTTTAAAAAACAGTCATGTAATGTTGACACATCAGTGAAGGAATAAGCTGTAATATCACTGCAAATTCAACTTCATTTAATTCAGTTCCATGGAAAAATTCAGCAAGGCTTTCAGTATTCATTACAGGCTGAGACAGCACATCTCAAGGTTCCTAAATAATGTATTAAAAGCAGAAGAGTTACATTTCCCTTTAGTTTCTATGGCTTTTTTGTCAGCATTTAACATTACTGATCACAGGCTCTCTCTTTTCATCCATGGGAGGTGTACTGTAGGATTCTCACCCAGCAAGGACTGTCAGAGTTGCTCCAGCACAGAGAGCCTTGGTGTTCTGCAGGATGCTCTGGTGAGACCCTACAGCAGAGACACTCAGCTTCTGGTGTGATGCCAGTTTTCCCCTCTGGGACATGAGGGGCTGGACTGTGCTCTGTATGCTGCCTTTGTGCTCAGGGCACGTTCTTGACAAACAAATGTCAAGCAGCAACCTCCTTAGGACTGGGCATCCAAAACAACTCAAGTAGCATTATGTGCTTTGATACACCAGCCCTGTACTTAGGTGTGGGTTACAAGTAGGAATATTGTAACATATATAACATCAAAGCAAAGGTCACTTAGCTTAGTTCCAGTGCCAGCCACTGCAGCCTTATCTTTTCTTTCCTTCTCATTGCTCTTCTTCTTTTTTCAGCTGAATATGAGCAGAGTAACTCCATTTGCTTTTCATATAGGATGATGAATTTTCAGGCCACTATAGCAACCTGTAAGAAGTGTCCTTAACCAATCCTTATGCCCAAGGGAACCCATCACCTTATTGGGCTGCTATGACCATTCTTCCATTTCCTCGTGGGAAGCACAGCCAACCCAAACTTACTTGTACAGACACCACTGTCCTTCATCAGTGTCATAACCAGAGCTTCTCCACCTTGATGATGTCCTCCAGTGTATTGGCACTTTTGTTTTGAGAATGTTAATAGGGGTCATCACCAGGCAATGGTAACAAAGAGGACAATGGCCAGCCCAGGATCTGGAGACAGGCATACGGAGATTAGGTCAACCCCATAACATCAGTAATGCTCCTCTTTCAGAGCAGCAACTTCTCCCTGACCAAAGTCACTTCTTATTTGCAGTGACTTGCTCAGCCCAGAGGAGCAGCCGGACACCTGGAGTCTCTTGGCTGTTTCCAGGACTACTTATGATGCACGTCAGAAATAGTTTAATCTCCTCAAAAAACAAGATCTAGGATTAATGCGGTGTGGGTTTATTTTAGGCACCATTTTTCCTCCAGAAGCCCTGGCCTGTAGGGACAGAAATTATGTAGAAATTCTTCTGTTTTCAGTGAGCATATGCATGTGCATAGTCAAGTTTCCAAACAAAATGAGCTTAAAAATTCCTGGGGTTGATTGTTTTCTTGGAAGGTAATTTGTCCCTGCATAATTGCATCTTCTCAAAAAATGGTGGCAGGTTGATGCCTACAAGCCTCTGCTGCCTCCGAGTCCCTGTGCCCCTGCACTGTTGCAGGTCTGTGCGCCTCAGGTTGCTCTGCAGAGGCCTGTAGTAACACACAATTTACTGACCTGCAAGTAGCTCAGAAATTCAAATTACAGTCTTGGCAGTAGAGGAAAAATGCCAAGTTATCATCTTCAACTTCTGTGCTAAATCAAAAATCATAGAATTTAATAAGAAAGAGGTGCCTGCTAAAGCTTATTCCTTTGTATCCACGAGCTTCTCTCCACAGAAACCTGCACTAACTACAGCAGGTTTCTCTTCTGTTACATAAAGCTGGGTGGGGGGAAAACCCCATCAATCAAAGAGTGCATCATCTGCAGCATGGAGGATGGAGGATCCGTTTGTCAGAAGTTTGTCTACGTCCACTGCAGATCTGTTAGTCGGACAACTCTGGAAACAGACTTGGCTTAACACTACAAATTAACACTACAAGATATCAAGTGTGGTACCTGAGCTATCTTGGAAAGACCATGTCCCTGCTGCCAGCTCTGCCTTTCCCTGATGCTCCACTTTACACAGAGACGCTAGCCAGATGCAGGCTCAGTACTTATTTCTTTCCGTGTCCTCTGCATTGCTTGGATACGACTTTCCACACCACATTTCATCATGACCAACGTAGGACTGACTTATACAAACTACAGAGAGGTTTGAATAACATTTCCTTGCATTCCTGGCAAGCTCTGTTGTGGGCATCATTTCTTGTTTTACCAAGGAGGTAAAGCCACAAATAACCAAGCAGAACAGGTGAGACTGGCCTCGTATTTGGGGGAAAAAAGAAAACACAAATACAACCAACAAAAACAACCCAAAAAGCCCCCTCCAAGAAAAACAACAAAAAAACCCCAAACAGGGAGTGTTGTGATAAATTATCCTCTTTTCATTCCTTATTGGTTAAGTTGCAAGAACACTTTCCTGCCTCCTCAGGCCATGCCATGTTTCTGAGCTGCCCAGATGCCTTTCAGGACAGCACCATAGACAACCTAATAAATAAATAATACACAGGTGCCCAGCCAGCTGCCCTGAGTGCCTGAACATCTGCTTAGGGCTGTGCTGGTCCCCAGAGGTCCTTCCAGGGTAGAGAGTCCCTAGTGTGGCCCTCAGCCAAAATAATGAATCTCTGGGCAGGAGACGGAGCATCTATCAGGCAGACCTGAGGCTGTGGATGAACTGCCATGGGAAGCTGGGGCCGTCACACACCATGGCACCTTCCAAACTGTGGCAAAACATGCTCCCTTGTCTTTGCCTTTTCTAGCATAAAGCAGGACATGCAATAAGACAAACCAGTTTCTCCCCCATTCCCCAAATCCCTGATTGCTACACTGCAAACTAAGAGACAAAGCAAACTTCATCCACCAGAGATTAATCCAGCCTCACCATGTGCTGCTGCCGTATTTCCAGGTGCTGTGCAATTGCAGAGGAGACCAGTGCAATACAAGAACCTGCAGAGAACAGGATATAATAGCCACCATGACCCTGGCTTTCGTCCCCTAGTGTCACTTCATTTTAAACTTGGCCTGATCCTTTAGAGAGGAAATGTTTTAACATAAGTGTGAAATACTGAGTTGTATTTATCCTGAAGGCTACAAAATAACAAAAATCCAGGAAGATGGCTTGACACAAAAAGACTGTTAAGTTGTCCTATTTGGAACCAGAGTGAAAATAATTTCCCTTTTACGTTGAGATAGTATTTGTTGTCACAGTCTGGTTACTACCACCCTTCCCCTTCCCCCTGCCAGAGCTCCCCTAGATAAAGAAGAGCTGGGCCCATCACTCTGCTGTCCTCCACAAGAAGCAAACTGGAGGTATCCCAGTGGGGATTTGCCTATCTTTCCTTCAGAGGATCATGCCACTTGACAGATATTCAGTATGAGCCCATGAATGAGAGCATAAATCTGGGAAAGGACTTGGGATTATTCTTGTCTGTGAGGTGGTAGTATGCACCTTGCTTGCTAGTGCTTCTGCCTCCCCTCTTATCCTTTGCTCTGTGTCATTAACATGGAGACTGCCCAGAGCAGAACCTCCTTATGCATCGAAGACAACAAAAATAGTGGCGATGAGCAGGGCTTTCAGTTATCTGCCCATCCAGTCCTCATGTTGTGTTTCTGCTTGTGCAATTTGTGTTGCCTTCACTTCTTCCCAGGTGCCTCTAATCTTAGCCTCTACTGCTACCTGCGTGTCTTGAGGTTCAGCTTCGCTTTTACATCTGCATCCCTCTGTCCCTTCAAGTCTCTTCCAAAGCCTTTTTTTCTACATCATTCACTAATCTAAATTGTCCATTCCAAAGCAGTGTGGACTTGAAAACGGAGGGGGGAGGGGTGCGGAATGACAGAGGGAGAAGGAGGGAGAAGAAAAGCAAAGAAAAGGAAGAAGGGGATATGTGCAAGATCTGAGGCTCACCACAGCGGTTTTCTGCTCATCTCCGTGTGTACATTAACTCTTCAGAGTATTTGTTCTTTGCAACTGATGGTTTCATTTTTGTGCATAAAGTGCTGCACAGTATTATGGCATCATGGAAATAATAATGAATAATGCAATCTCTCACCTTCCCATTGGAATAAAATTGTCATTTGATTTGTGAATAGTTGTCTTAAACTCACACTAAAAGACTTCTGTCAGAGATGACACATATTTTTTTAAATTATTAATGGTGCTTCCCATTAAAATAAATAAAACAGTAAGTTGAGTTTCTAAATGACCTGGTGGTATTCAGAGACAACTGCAAAGCAAATTATTTGATAAGACTGGTAACACAAAAAAATTAATCAAATTTTCTTTTTATAGATTCTAAACATTTGCTAGAGAACACACCAGAAATATCTTAATTAAGAGCTTTAAGATCACAGTACAGCTGAGATTTCTTCTCTCTCTCTCTCTCTCTCCTGGTGTTTTCTATGGAAAAGGGTTATTTGCCAAAGAATCCCAATTCAGTCCACGCTAAGGTGAGTGGGAGTATCCCTTTCATCTCAGCCGGTGTTGAATGAGACACAGTGTCCTCATACAGGCCACAGCGGCCGCAGCTGGACCCCTCCGTGCCTTCCCTCTTCTTCCAGGCAAACTGCCAGGACTCTGCGGATGGGATATGTGTGTTCTCTTCTCTTCTCTCTTTCTTTTCTCAATAATATAAATTTCCATTGTAAATCTTAGGTGGTAAAATTTTCAGTGCAGCAAGCAAGGGACAGTTCAGTCAGATGACTTCCAGTTGATTTTATTAAAGCTGGAAACCACAAAGAAGTGATGATAGAAAGCTGAAACTAATCAGAGGTATTTAGCAGGATAGTGTGAGAGTATGTTATGATTTTGATAAATTGGAGAAACATCCTGAAATTAATAACAGAAGTTTCATTAGGACAAATATAGAATTACTCACTTCAGAAAGCATTTCCCCAGATGCAGAAAGACTAATACTATTAAGAGATCTTCAGAAATTTACTGGCAAGCCCTATTGGCAGTGCTCTCATGAGGATGATGTTGAGATAGAAAGGAACAGCTGCATAATCTGATAAGGGTTTTCATAAATTATCCTTAAAAAAAATACTTAAAGTCTTTCCTGAACAGCAGAGGAAGGGCCATTTGCCTCACTGGTTTTCATTCTCCTTTATCTTGTCCCAGAGTGCTATAAAATCCACAGTAATTATATTTAAGTACCTATAATCAAGAAACTTGAAGGAGGATATATGAGAGACCATAGGCATCAGTAACTCCGGTGCCATCACTGTGACAGTCACAGGCAGAGAGGAGCGAGGGAAGGGGGCAGAGACCCACCAGCAGGAGGAGGAGAAATCCCCATCACTCCTCCTCTGCACCCCTGCAAAGTGACCCCCAGCTCCATGGAGGGCTCCAGGGGACTGATGCCAAGAGGGCAGCTTGCCGGCATGAAACTTGACTTGGAAAGATGACTTCTTCTGAAAAAGGATGAAACAGCAGTTCATCCAGAGTGTGGTTCTCCAAAAACCTAATACTATCTCCAAATCACTAGGACATCTGCCCCATCTCCAGTCATACAGGCTTCATCGCAAATAGAGCAAAGTACCTTTTCCTCCCAAGTACATGACAGCTTCTATGGCTGCACCAGAGCAGTAAGCCAAAATAAATCACTTATGGATGTGATGTGCAATGAATACACCAACACTTGGGAATCTGCGTAAGCTCATCTCACAAAGCACTCATGGGGAGAGGGTAAAGGTGAGGTATGTGGTCCTTCTGTTCACTGAAGTCTTCTGGTTGCCCTCTTGTTGAAGACTTAGCTTACACAATTTTAATGTTCATGTGCTTTCTTTTAATCCTTAGAAACTGTTAAATTTGTATTTGTTTTTTTTCATTCTAAGAAAAAGTTAAGGAAGACCCTCCCGTTGAGTCACGAGGTTCAGAGAAGATCCGGCTGGATCCAATCTTAGTCTCAGACTTGGGCAACGGTTTTTGTCTAATAGCAAAAGGTTAAGGAGACCCTCCCATTGAGTCACGGAGTTCGAAGTAGACCCGGCTGGATCTCCCCCTAGTCCCAGACTTGGTCAATGGTGTATGTCTAAGGGATTACATGTGTTTAGCAGTAGCCTAAGGTTCATTCCCAATTTAAAGATTTAAGCAGATTACATTTGCTAGCAGGTATTTCCACCAATTCACACACAAATGCACACAGATACAAAGATAGATAAATATACAAAGATATACCTGTTAAAAATCCCCCTCGAGTTTAGTGAAATACTCATGTAAAATGTCTTGGCATTTCTCAATGGACGAAGAGTTGAGCCTCGAGGAGTGTTGCAGCCCAGGTCCCGTGCCAGCCGGCGACAGTCCTCCAAATATCGCAAACCCGAGAGTTTACAAACTCTGAGAAGCGTTCCATTAGAGGGAGATTCTGGGCGCAGCCCAGAGAGCTCAAAGGGTCTCACCTGGGACCACTGTTTATAGGGTTGCAAGATGATTGACTTTAGTCATCCATCAAAACTCTCGAGGTTTCAGTAACAATAGTATCATTCCTCTTGAGCTACAACTCAGATAAAGGTATCAGAGGATGACAATTATCCCTGTTCTCGTCCTCCACTTGGGCCAGGCAGCAGAAGTTTCTGGTACGATCAGTACGTTCCCCAACCTCAGCTACTCAACAGTTCCTGATACCGTAAAGGGACGCTTCACCGCCTGACTCATTACACCAAGACCAAGGTTTAATGGGAGTTTCTGAGGTCGTGGAGCAGCCCAGGAAGGCAGGGGGGAATGGACCACCACACAGCCAGAGACTGATCTGACACCACCTACAACAGAGACCTCTGGGTCCCCCTTATCACCTGCGTTAGACTAGTCCTAGACCCAGTGTGCTTTGCTTTTGTCCACAAGGTCCTTTCCCCATGCACAACAGCCACATCTCTCGTCCTGCACAGAGCCCATGTGCCACCCACCATCCCACGGGATGGTGATGGCTGCCCCTGGCTCACATCTCACTGGGGTGCCCTGGCTCAGGGCTCCCCCATCCCCGCATTGCTTCTCAGAAGCCCATGAGCTACCTCTCCTTCTCCTAAGTTTGTCTAAGAGCAACCAAGAGGTTCAAAATTTATCATAGTTGTGGGAAGAGGCAAGCAGAGAGGTAGGAAGGATGGCTGCAGAAATTTTGTCCCCTTAGGAAATGGGGAAGGTTTGTCTGGGAGGGGTTAGGCCTTTCCTAAAGTACCCAAGAAACTTAAAATATGACTTTCAAATCTTAATTAATCATATAGTTTTCAAAGATTTTCCAAAAATAAGTAAAAGTACTTTTTCTCAGCGGTGAATGTTTCTCTGCCAAGTCATAACTTAACATCATGAGCCATTCCAACAGTCTGATTTTTTTTTAAGTAAAGGGTAAAGTCTTTCTCATGTTCATCATTACAAAAGCAACAGTATATACACTCACAGAGTCCCAGCTTAAACAAACAAAAGAACAGGTAATAATGTGTACTCAGGACCATGTAAAACTAGAATATAATAGAAATTCAAATGGCAATCTTACCGCATCAATCGAATTTTAGTATCAGTCACCCTCTTTTCCCCAGAGGGCTTGACACTTCAAATTTGAAAAAGTTGCTGAAAAGATCACAGGGAAAAATTTGGAAATGTATTTAAACTGTGGGAGTACATTCATTTAAGTTATGATAATATGACCTATTAAAGAAAGAAATTAAAATCTCCCAATTGATTATGTCAAAAGAAATTCAATTCCAAAAGGGGCTGAAACACTAGTTATGCCTCAGTTTTGAAGAGGCGGAGAGAATATGAACGCTCAGTTCTCTGGATATTCACAGAAGCAATCTAGTGGCTTTCAACCTTCTCCAATTTTCAGACCCCTCAAAATTTACTACAGAGGATCCCATTAAAGAAAATACAAGCCTACTCACAAGAGGCTTGCTTTACTCGGTTACTGTTACTGATTTGTCAGAAATAGTCTGTGGAAATTAAGGGCCTGAAGAGCAGCAGTCAAACCCCGCTGAGGACAGGCGCTGCTTCCACAGTTAATCGATACGAAGGCAGCTTGCTGTCAGCTTTCGGCGTGCCCAAAGTGTGACTTCTATTTGGATTTGCAAGGCACATGCAGGCGCAGGTCCTGGCGAGCCTGTGGATGGAATGAAAAGCTCGGCTGTGCTCACCAGCAGATGTAATTAGCAGAAGTCTTTGCCTGCATGAATTGCTTGACGTCAGAATAAGGAGGCATGGGCTGCAAGAAGACTTTTGCTACCTAGGAAAAGGACAAATGCAGTAAAAGGCAATGGGGAGACCTGACTATGCTACAGCAGGACTGAACTATAGGTCCATACCACCAGATTTCCTCTAGACCCTCATCCGTTTACGTTTGCCATAGCCAGTCCCCATAAATCAGTGTTTCTTCGGAGAGGGAAGTCCAGATCCCCTGTACTTTTTGCTCTGCTGCTGACAGCTTGGCCCATGGTCTTTCCGTTTGCCCTCTGCCGATGGATGGGGCAAGGAGAGCAGAGCCAACAGCCCCAGGCAGTCTCTTAATCTCACCTGAGCAATTAGTTCTACTTCATATATGCAGTTAAATATTTCATTCTCTCCCTGTCACAAGGCAGCAGGGGCAAGGGAGAGGCAAGAGCCTGCTACTAGGGAATTCGGGGACTCGAGCCCTTCTTTGACCCACCAACTCCACTCTAGGACACACGGTCAGTTTGGCTCTTCTCCCCCCAAACTGTTAGCTGTTTCAGACGCTGCCTTTCTCCCTTTTTACACAAAATATAAGTTTTGTTCAATTGTGGAATTTACACAACTTCCAAAACCTTCATAATTATCACAAATCAGAATTTTTACATTCTGGCCAGACAAGGTCATCCAGATCTTCTGCTTCAGGGACCAAGACAAGCAAAGTAACTTCATCACCATTGTTCTCATTCCTGATACTCGCCTTAGGATCACCTTACGCTTTTATAGCAACACAGCACCACTGAGGACAGTGCATGCGGTGTTCATCACTGGGGCAGAACATCATGCCAATTATTCTTCATCTCTCTTTTACAAAGAACAGGTAAAAAACAGAAGGAGTTACAATTCTCCTATTTTCGATCTCACAACTTCCTGAAACTTATTATTTATCGTTGTATTTTTAAATGTTACATGATTATCTAAGAACTAGAAGGCCAGAACTAGAAAGTTACATAGACATTATACAAACACAATATCAAGTTAATAATTCAGACTAGTGAAAGTTGCCCAAAACTTGACCTTTAACTGAATAAATAAGTGTACGAAGCATGGCCCTGCTGTATTGCTGGAAACACTGTTTATTTCCATAGCACTGACATCAACTGTGTCCTGTGTCCCCAAAATTAAAGGAACATATCCACTGGCGTATGACTAGAAATTACAGGACTAGGCCTGCGCCACAGAAAGGAAAAGGGTTATGTAAAGAGTTAGATCAGTATGACTCATCCTGAACATTGGGTTTGAAGAATGTTAATAGTACTATTGTGGTATCAAGCTGGCTGCTACAGTTAAGATTGCACTTGGAATTTCCATTATCAATCCTATTTTCAAGGGTTTATAACTTGGTTGTAGCATAAATTCAATCACAGCTGAAACTCAACATACAGAGTCTCATCGTTGGAAGCAAAAGGTTTTTCAAAGAAAAATCCTTTTGGTTGTTTGAGGTCGAAGGAATGAAAAAAACAGTAGAATCGTTAAGGGAGAGTTGACACTTTTCTGCCCTCCTGTAAATTACAAATGACCTCTGTCATCAGACTCAGGATTTCATAAGTCATTAATCCAGAACGGAGAATGCTATCTCTAGGTGTATGGAAACAACACTCATTAAAAACTTGATCTGTTACCCTGAAAGAACTACTAGAAGATATATTCAGCAACTTCTCCAAAGTTTCAGTATATTTTGATACTCAGAGGAGTATCAAAATATTTTGATATTCAGAGGACCAAATTTCAGCATTGGTATAAACTGCAGAGCTTCCATCAATTTCTGAGTGACTAATGATACCACATTTCAAGCATGGAGTTGTCTCCAAGTACATTCAGCAAAGCCATCCTATTGGCACCAGGATGGATCTTGCAGGTGCAAGTGAGCAATCCAGGTTTCCAAAAATCAACTCAAGTACATTCATGTGGTCAAACTCTGGCTGCAGCAGAGGCTTCGTGTGATCCCTGTGCTTTCTATGCAGGTTGACAAGACCTACGCAGGTCGATAAGCAGTGTTTTAGACACAGTCAGTGCCTCCTAGATGTGAAGCAGCAGAACACATCCCTGTAAGGTATCTTGCTCCATCCACCACTTACCTGGACTCTTGCCCGCTCCTCTCTTCCCCCATATTCACACAGCTGGTTAATATTTAAGCCACCTGTTAATACTGTATTTTCAGTTCCCTAAGCACACCCTTTCTCTGCCTTAGCTGAGAAAAGACCAACATTTGCACCAGCTTCCAGAAGATACAGCTAGTCTTTGGCTGAGGCCTTTGTTTCTACACACCTTATATACAAGGAAAAGAGCAGGAATCCATTAAATAACAATGATTTTGAGTACTCTGAATAGGCAATATGCCACATGAAGAAGAGTCTTTGCTTACCAGCTAAAGCACAGACCAACAACGAAGAAAACATCTGTTTATAGTGTTGGTATAAAACGAGCAGAGTCACTTTTGTGTTTTTAAAAGAGGGATCATAGAAAGTACCTGGGTCTTCAAGTGTTTCTAAAGGGACGGGAGGCTTGGGAAGGACGGTGCTGGCAGGGCAGGCAGGGTGCGGCTGTGCTGCAGGACACGGCACTGTGCAGGGAAGCCCATGCCAGCCCTGGCAGAGGCTTCCCACCAGCCGGTGGCTAGCGCGGCCCCAAAAAGGCTCAGCAGCCCAGGCCCTGCCCACAGGCAGGCTCACCCCAGGCTGGTCCTGCTGACCAGCAGTGTGCCACCACATCAATGATCTACATTAGCAGTGTGCCACCGCGTCAATGATCTACATTAGAAAGGAAAAAAAAAAAAGAAAAGTGTTCACACTGGCGCCTGGCAAGAAGATTTGTCTTAGGTAAGCAGCTTTCATTTCAGATCGAGCTGTTTACTCATTCCTAGTCAGATCTTTAATGTCAGTAGCAGTGGTTTGGAGGGCTAATAGCGCTTTAATGATACAGGTTGCAACTTAATTGGAAGCTTCTAATCGAGTGTTTCTAAATGGAAGGAATTAATTGCATCTATGAAAATTTGATGGGGCTCTTGTCAGGTGTCCATCTTTATTGGAAGTATTTCCCCAAAGCTGCTGAGTTAATAAGCTTCTTAATTTCATTGAAGGAGATTTTGTTTCATTAACTTTCCTCACCCGCATCTGTCTAGACTTGTCAAAAGAATTTCACATGAACATCAGACCACCTCAATGCATCTCAAACATAACTGCTACGAGGACCAGCATCGTGGGTCCATGGGACAAAATGTACGAAACCCTTAAATAATGGCTTTGATCTTCAAATTCACGATGTTCTTTCTTCCTTTTTTTCCCCTCTTTACATGAAATATACGTTGACTAATGAGCAATGCCTGCCGGCGTCCACAGAAACCACAGGGCTCAGGCGGTGGGAGCGGCTGCGCAGCCCCTCAATGGGACGTCCCCAGGAGCTGGGACGCTTGGCACGGGCGGGCTTCATCACAGCTCTGAATTAGTCTCTATCCTTGAACTGAAATCAAACCACTCAAAATGTTTGGGGTTTTTTCCCTGCATTAAAACAGTGTTAAGGGGTGTTCAGTAGGTTCCACAACATATGACAGGATGGCAGAGCCTCCACTTTGTCCTGGTTTTGGCTGGTATGGAGTTGATTTTCTTCCTATTAACTGGTATAGTGCTGTGTTTTGGATGTAGTGTGAGAATAATGTTGATGACACGCTGATGTTTTGGTTGTTGCTAGGTAGTGTTTACGCTAGTCAAGGACTTTTCATCTTCCCATGCCCTGCCAGATGTGCAGGGGGCTGGGAGGGAGCGTGGCCAGGGCGGCTGGCCCAGCTGGCCAATAGGCTATTCCATACCATATGACGTCATGCTCAGCATATAAGGCTGGGTGAAGAAGAAGGAGGGGGGAGCGTTCAGAGTGATGGCGTGTGTCGTCCCAAGTAACCGTTACGCGTGATGGAGCCCTGCTTTCCTGGAGATGGCTGAACACCTGCCTGCCGATGGGAAGTGGTGAATGAATTCCTTGTTTTGCTTTGCTTGCGTGCGTGGCTTTTGCTTTCCCTATTAAACTGTCTTTATCTCAACCCACGAGTTTTTCTCACTTTTACCCTTCTGATTCTCTCCCCCATCCCACCCGGCGGGGGGGGTGAGCGAGCGGCTGTGTGGTATTTGGCTGCTGCCAGGTTAAACCACGACACACTTCATCTCACTCCTGTTTGGTAAGCAGTATTTCTTCCCATGCCTTATGAAGCAGCACAATAAAGCAGAAGCTCCCAACCTGCAACACCGTGAGTGTCTGTCTGAGGTGAATGTAATGATCCCTTTGAAAAAACTGATGAGGGGGGAAACATGTGAGTGGTAGTTTATGGGAAAATTGAGGAGCTTACTGCAGAAACTTGTATTGCCAGCAATATAGTGAAGGATTGCAGCACTCTCCTTGCATATGAGATAATAAATACAGACAAGCAGAAAATATTTCTCCTCAGTGCCTGTACCAGTAACAGATTCCCTTTAAAGTGTTTGCTGTAGCCTCAAAACCCAGAGCTGGGACCTTTGCAGCTCTTCTGAACTTCAACAGAAGCACAGTGTGTCAAAGCCAACATTACTGTGCAACACCATCGACTTCAGAGCAAGGCAAAGAGGTGAGGGGAAAGCACCGCTGCTGTGGACAAGCAAGAGCTTAAGAGCAGTGAGGGCCAGGTTCAGTAAATGTCTTAGAGATATTAAGACACAGGGTCTTAAAGATCCAGCTATATCACTTGAACAAATTTTCATCTCAACAGTCGAGAGACAACACTGACAACCGCCATGGGGCTGGGGAGGTGGAAGAGTTGCCAGGGTGAAAGAACAGGTAAAAAACCGGCTTAAGCCCAACATCCAAGCACTCTGTGTTGGGCAAAGTGCATATGCAGTCCAGGGCTTAGGAATCCAAACCCGATATCCCCACTCCCAGCCAAGAGTTGTCACCAGCAGCACCACCAGCATTGCCAGATGAAAAAAGAAAGGATTCAGTTTGGACCCCCACTTCTCTAGAAACACCTTCCTGCAGCCAAAGGAGCAGAAGAAAGAGGAGAGAGCAGGTGTCTTTTTACTCTGAAAGGAAATAAGGGTAATAGTAGATGGTGAATAATATGTAAAAGTGAGACTTTGCAAAGTGACAGCAAAGTTAAGCCACCAGTCTTTAGTAAGTAAAGTAGATTCAGGATCAAAACTGTGGGGTGGAATATTTCTGCTTATTTAGGTTCACAGTCCATCGTTTCCATAAGTTGAAATCAAGCCCGGGCAAGTTCCTCATACACAATGGTTTTGGCTCATGTAATAGCCCTCAAATAATAGCTCCAGATGTTATAATCAGAGAAGATAACAGTTTGCTGAACAAGCATGTCCCCATGTCACAGAGTTTCAAGTGGCGGAGCAGAGAAAGCCATCAAAGACAGTCAAATGCACAGAAGTGTGTTTATGGTTGTTTGGGAACAAAACTGCCTCATTTGCTTCAAACTAAAACTGGCATAAGCCTACTGGTGGGAGGGAAGATGAGAGCTCATCTGGACTTCTTCCATCTTAAAATAGAAGGGGAAATCTCTAGAAAGCAAACCTACACACTGAGCCACAGGGAGAGCTGAGCCTTGGGAATCTCCTGGGGATTTTCCAGACCAGGACGCTTGCAGCTTCAGCAAAAGGTAAGCTTCAAAACTAGCTGCAGTGTGGCACAGAGCCAAGACATACCACTGCAAAGATGTCCAGCGGACGAAGCTGGGGAGTGGTGGCCACGTGGAGGAGCAACAGTCAGTGCAGGACACTGGTTTGCAACCTGTTGAGTCAGGGACATCCACAGAGTGGCTGAACTGGTAAACAGAAAAGAGAGAAGAGGTTTCGCTTAGACAGGGGACTACTTCTACACGAAAATATTAAAAAGGAAGGGCTGGCATATCATCTTCAGAGCATGGGGGTGGTACCGTGCTTGGTCACTTCCTCACTGCTCCTTCTCTGGTCATGATGCTGCTTGGTGAAGGAGCACGTTCCCAATCCTCAGTGGGGTGAAAGAGTCATCTTCTGAACTGAGCCACGCACAAGATCCTCTTCAAAGTAATTTTGGCGGCAGCACGTATGGAGTAGAGTACAGTGCTAATCAACATAAACAAGGTTGTCAAAATAAAAGAAAGAATGATAGACTGAGTTCTCAACTTATTTTTAAAGAAATCATGAAATTGCTTCTCTTTAAACTCAAATAGTTTCATTGTGTTTGATGCAGTGTAAAATTCTTCTTATAAGCAGAAATACTTATTTTTAAAAAAATAACCAAAGAGATTTTTCTAAAGACTTAAAAGACTCTGTTATTTTCTCAGGGTAATTAAACAAAAATAAAAATGGTGTAACTGTTATACCCAAAACTAGGCAGAAGCAATTCAGCTATCTATATGAGTAGTTATAAAATAAAATGAATCAAAATTACACCTTCCATTACAGAGAACACAGAAGTGGTGAATCTATCTATATTAGAAATGGAATAAAAAAAGTGTTACACCTGAAAAATAAAACGATAAAAATCCATGCCAGCTGCGTGTGCAATGGCTGCTATAGCACATACAGCGCTATGTTCCTGTGGGCTGTCCCCCGAATACTGTCCTTGCTGCCCTGCATGAATGCACGTGCTTTAACGATACACTAGGTAAGTGCCATAATACAGAAACATGAAACTTTGCCCATAATTTTTAATTGCATAAGGATTTTTTAAATAGAAAGCATCACTATCCTTTTTCGATCTGTGAAGCTATTCCAAACAAGGGAAAGTAAAATTTAATTAAACCTAATTCAAATCTATTCCCTATCTCCCAGTGGAAAAGCCTTATCTACAAGGGCCCAGCTGCCAGGGTTGCTGAGAGGGGCATATTCAGGGTGGTTTATGTCAAGCAGTCAATGCATTAATATATAAACTGTTCATATAGCTGAGACTGGAACCCAGATCTTGCATGTGAGAACATGAGTGCCATGGGCATTCACTTGCATGCTTTCTCATCCAATGGTTTTTTTCATGCACAGGGCAAAAATCCCTTATTTGATGATGAAGAGAAGTGGACTGAATTTCTTCAGGCAAGGAGAAGTTTGGCCTTGGTCTTCTGCATGACAGAAAGAGCATCTCTCTCATCCTAACTACTGGATTGTAAAATAAAGGCTTGATCCCTGCTCCTTTTTTTTGACAGTACTAACCTTCAGGAAAAGCTTCCAACTGTAAATCCAGACTGATGAAGGTGCTTCCCTTAGCTCTGAGAAAAGATCTGAGTCCTGGAGAAGGAAATCGTTTAAAACACATCCCCATCTGAAGTGACCTTTGTTAACTGGCACAGCTACTGCCTGTTCAGCATGCTGCCTCCTGCTGCTGCCTTCCACCCGTGCTTAAATCTTCCCCTACGCCTCGCAGAGAGACAGGCATCATACCTGGGGCTCTGGAGTCTACTGCCAAGCCATAGCGACTAAAACCACAAAACACTCCACATCGTGGTGCACAAGTCCTTTTTTGGACAGCCATTCCTGTCTCACAGATCACACGCACCACATGTCAGAGCATCAGTCCCATGAGCCTCATGTAGACTGGTCCAGCACCAAGGACCTGGGGCACAGGACATCACTCTGACCAGCCAACGTGCAGGTCTGTGGATGACAGCTCGGCTCCTACGCTTTGTGGTTCCTCCCCTTGGGCTTCAGCTTCTACACAGTGTTGCACACTGTGTATGCTGCCCCTCTCTCTCCCCTCCTGCCCAGTTGTCTTAACAATTATTTTTTCCCCATGTTAATTAGCATAGCCACCAATGACTTCACTAGTCACATAGCCCAAGGCAAGCCAGTAGTTGCCACCATGGTTTTCATCAGCTTCTGTCTCCCACCAAAATTTTTGGAAAAATGAAATGTTACCTTTGTTATCCAGCTCACACAGGATTAATTGTGTCCGTGCTAGCTGGGCAGAGGTAGATAGGTCTCACCTGCCCAGGAGGTGTCCCACAGCAGGCTGCAGCCACGGATTGATGTACTGCATTGATGCTTAGAGGCTGAAAGGCACACCAAACAAGAAATGCACAGTATAGGACTTTCTGGCTAACACTGATAATCAGAAGGCTGATTCTTCAGCCAAAGTATCTTCTACAAACAGATAACATACCAGTCACGATACCAGGAAGTGACATGGAAGAATCACAAGATGAAAGGTCTTAATAATCTCTCCTCAGTCAGATGCCTTCTCAAAACCCACTGCCTTCTGCATCACCCCAAGAACTTAAGCCTATAAAAATTTATATATGTAACAGAACCATGGAGCCATATCTACTTCTCATTATAAGACTTGTCTTCCTTCGTCTTCTTTCCGTGGTGTGTAATGCTCTCCTCGCTCTTGACACATCTAGATTAGAGTATATGCTTTCTAGTATATGCTATCAATAGGTTGATATTGTTTATTTATTTACTTATTTGCACTATGAGTAGACCAGCACATTTTTGGTTTTTTATAAATAAGTAACAGACAAGGAACTTGACCTCAAGTATCCTAACTGTGATAAAATTCCAGATAACTTTATGAAGACACTCTGTAGAGTAAGGATGACAGCATCTGGATCAAAATAGGTAAAGAAAATACTGGTTTGACTAACGTTCACACAGTAAGCTGGAATTTAAACTGAGTTTGTGGAGGTATTCCTTCAATTTTATTCATTCAATTTATTTCATGCAATCTAGTAAATATGTGGTAACAAATCCTTAATTTTTTTTTTCTGTAGATTACTTTAGCAGCTTCTTTCCTCGTATCTCTGGACACTCTCCAATAATTAAACACTTTCATTAAAAACAGGCCAGCTGGTTATTTCTAAAGCAGTGCAAGCAGAATTGCTCTCACTGGAAAGCTAGGGTAGTTGCTATAACATATATTGAAACCATGAATGTTTGCATTTATAGAAACAAAGTAACGATCAATATTCAATACAAACACTGTGAATACATTTTTGTAGCTCATGAGGATTCCTAAAAATCTGAAGGAAAAATTCCAAACCAGCAGATAACTTCCCATGGGACCCTTGTGGTTTAAAGAGAGGGCTTCACTGGACACAAAACTCATTAGACAGATTTTAAATTTAGTTCACATAACATCATTCCAACATTTGAGTGTTTTTTTAGGATCTAACTGGGGCAAAAAGCACTCTTACATTGACTTTCAATCTCCCAACTTCTTTACGTTTATTTTTCTGCCCATCCACTGAGGACCTCTGTCTCTGAGAGGTTTCATGCTCTATTAATTCACCTGCATTCAGAGGTGATCTCTGGTCTCTCTTCATCCTGCTGGATCCAGTCTATTCAATTCAGCTGCAGTCAAAGATCTACAGCTGAGTCTACCACAGGCCTCGCTTGAGAGCTGCAGATGTTCTCTAGATCTTCCTGGAATATGCTGCCTGCACTGCCAGAAACTCGAGTAAAGCAGGACTCAAACTGGACGAAAGAATTGACCCTGCCCAGGCACACCGGTCTCCGCCGTTCCTGTGCAAAGCTCTGTTGTGGAGCAGCACTGACTCAACCCTGTCCAAGGAGCACAATGCACTCGCACAATAATAATATAGCACAGTAATATATCCCAGCCAAGCACAAACAACATAATGGAGCTGGTTAAAAAACCTGTTTGGGATTTTATGGCATTTTCATCCACTTTATTTGTTCAGCCTGCCAGAAACTATAGGAAGCCTAAAGCAGTTAGAACAAGATGTTCAGGACGCAATGTAAGGCAGGAGAACAAGAGCAAGTTATTCCATAACCAAAACAGGACAAATAACTCAGTGTAACATAGAGGAATAAAGAGACATTTTAAGCAAGCTGGGGATCTCCTTTGCAAAGCACATTCTGCATGTACTTTGCCTGCTACCAGCACCTCATCCTTCCCGAGGGGTCAGCCAGATTTGCATTGCCAGTCTGAGCGGCACTGAGCGTGTGCTCCGCGTGTTTAGCATAGTCGCTAATGGAGAGCTGGGGATGATCTCCCTTTGCACATGCACTGGACGTACCAGGCAGCTTCCCCCCAGCACCGGCGGCGCAGGGGACTTTCGAGCAGAGCGCCTGGTCCCTGCAGCCATACTAGGAACCGAGACCACCGTCTGTGCGGGAAGGCAGAGGAACGCACGCTCAAATCCCCTCCTGTGCCGGCTAAGGGCTCTGATAAAGGTAATCGCAACAGCGCTTCTGATTTCATTAAAAGGATGGAGTAGGAGACGCTGCACCCCCTGCTCAGCGCTGCTTGATAGGACCCTGTGCTTCACTTTGCTCTTCTGGTTGAGCAGCACTTCTGACTTACTCAGAGGATTTGCCAACCCACAAAACACATTGCACCAGACAGGAGAAACCCAGTGGGACTGGGAAAGCAGAAAGAAGGGGTATAAAAAACAGTTGCTCAGGGGATTAGTCTGTCACTCCTAATCCCTCAACCATTTTAAAGTCTCGGTGTGACACTGGAACGCACCCAAGACTCCTCAGGTTACAACTGCCTTCATCCTCTTTCACAGCATTTCAATTAAATGGAGGTCTATTAAAGTAAAAGGGAGTTTGACACAGTCTTCAAAGGACCCCTAATCTCACAGGAGTTATTGAAATGGAAAGGATATTTTGAGTCATCTCTTCTTATTTAACTGCCTAATCAGACAGCTACTTTCATTGACTGATTTGTGCCAACATGGAGATTGAACTTAAGATTCACATCTCATAGCTCCTAATTTTATCACATTAGTGCTCAAATGAGATACAGCAGACCAGGCTCTTTCCAAATGATAGTCTGCAGGACTCCTTTATGAAGTGGGTGAAAAAAGACCTTTGGTACTTTCCTAATAGATAGCCTTCATTATTTACAGATTTTAGAATGACAAAAAAGATTCACTGCAGAGCTCAAGCAAGCTCACAGGCTACATTCAAGTTGCATCTAATAGATAAGGAGACATTGTAGTACAATAGTCTTTAAATATTTCTGCAGCTCTACTTTTCAACCTGTTTTTAATACATGGAAAATTTGCCACTGTCCTCTGCTGGACTTTTGATCATAAGAAGGATATTTTCCAGGACAATTCCTTTCCTGGAGCCCATATGCTCCATTTAGACTAGGTGAGATGTGATTTGGCTTACTGTTGAGATGTTTTAAAATAATTGAGAAGGGGGGAAAAGAGGCATTTTGTGAGAGTTTCTCTTCTCCTGATAGCTAACAAGGCAAGAACAAAGGGGTCTTTGCAGGACTATTTTCTGTTGAAAAATGGCATGTCCAGTCATGATCCAATGCACTTCTGATATGATGCAATATGCTATCCAGTGGGCTAACAGCAAATATTGGACCACAAGTTAGAGGATAACATTTTTGCTACTTTTCTTTTTTCATCAGGAACAAAATAAGTGAGGAATCCAGTGGCTGATTCTATGCTACCAAGGGTTATCCATTTCTCTGGTCATTAGGTACAATTAACTGTGTAATTATACAGTTTGCTGTTTTATGCTTCCTGGCAGGCTAATGTAATTTCACCTGAAGCAGAGGGTGAAATGTGGGGGATTTAATTGCTGGGCCTTTTGTCAAACAACTGTCATCTCTTCCACATACACAGTCCTTGGGATATTGTAAATCCAGCTAAATGAACAGATGACAGGTTTCCTCTCCATGTAAACCAGAGAATAAGATTAGCCAGTACCATCTCTTTTGGTGCTTATATAGAAAAATTAGAGCGTGTGTTGGTAACTGAACAATGAAGAACAATGAAGAGGTAGCACCTGGAAACCTCAGCCAAAGTGCGTGCCTCACTGAGTGAGGTCCTCATCGAACAAATAAATAAAACCTCAGTCTTTAAGCATTCACAGCTTAGACACGGCCTGGACAGGGAACAGAGGGCAAACTGGGACCAGAAAGGGAACAGCGTTGCCCAGTGTGATGGTGAGGTATCTCACTTCAGACATTTTTACCCAGATGCTTAACTAACCCAACAAGAGGTGCAACAACTTGCAGAGTGGTGGTTAATGTTTCAGGAAGATACAGTGGGAATGTGCTGATGAAAGTACCTGTAACCTTCAGTTCCCATTGCTCCCCAGGTCTCAGTCATCCTCAGAGGGCTGCCCTCCACTGTGCTTTGCAGGAATGAAAAGAGCCATCTTGTTCCTAAACTATGTGCTACAGTTTGGCTCTTGCATACATCACGGTGTTATCTGTCTCCTTGTAAAAGGACAGAGATAACATCCTCTTCCAGCTCATCAGCATGCGTGTCCCCAAATAAATTAACTACAGCAGCCGCTTCTGGTTTTCTCAAACAAATTAAGATTTTGTTCTTAAATTAGGCTACAGACAAAACATGTACAGCACAGGGACAAAGAGATTATGGGCTTCATTCTCAGGTTGCTTATTGCTGCTTTGCTCCAATGTCATTTCAGGGGATTTTCTCTCAGTTTCCAACATGACAGTGATCAGAATCTCGATGCGCCCCAGTTCTCCTCTGGGAGAAAGTCAATGAGTTTCTGTCCTAACCTCTGCTACGTAAGAAATAAGATGATGCTTCACTCCTGTGGTGATAAATTGCTCCTATAGACTCGCTCAGGGTTTGATCCTCAGAGTCAGAGCTAGCATTAATTTCATCAGATACAGAGCATGACCCTCACCCTTTGTCTTGCAAACATGAGACCTCTATTTAACAGGAGACTATGCAGTGGTTAAATATTTGAAGTTCACTTCTAAATAAGGCTGCCTAAAGCTTCGAAATTGCCATGTCTTCCTGTTAGTTCAATAGCATATAGAAATGCTCCTGGATTAAATAGAGTGCTCCAGGAACAAGGTATGCAAAACATTTTTGGTGACTCTTATTCAGTAGCTAAGCTGGAGTGTTGAGGCCACTGCCTGCTGCACTGCTGGTCCTGTCCCATTGTTACGAGGTGTTTCCCACCTCTGTGTATGTATGCTTTTGCCTCCTGTCATTCCTGGAACAGGTTGCCCAGTGAGGCTGTGCAATCTCCATCCTTGGAGATGTTTGAAACTCAACTGGACTGAGCAACCTAACCTAACTGGAACCACTTCAAGAAGGGGGTAGGACTGGATGACCTCCAGAGGCCCCTTCTAATGTAAATTATGCTGTGATTTGTTCACAAGCATATGGAACAAGAGTTAACAGTTCTTTGATTTGTCATCACCTAGCTACTTTGTCCTTTATTGACCACAAAGTCAGGTAGTTCCCTTCCCCTGACTCAATATCATGGGTGTAAGAAGACCAAAAAGGTAAATCAAAGAGCTTTTTCAGGGAAGAGTTACTGCATGGTATATGAAGCAAATAATACATTTCAGTATTATTGGGTTGAAATGATAAAGAATAAGGCTCTCAGAAGAAAGAAAATTATGAAGGACTATGAAAATGGAGTCCATCTGCCAAAACCAATAATTTTGCTAGACACATTACCTACATCAGTAGACACTGTTCCCAGTTTTGCCAGCAGGCAAAACTTCACCTGAGCCAGAACATTGGGTCAGCACTGTAGAAAGTACCATGGGTCAATCAGTAAGTGGCAATCTTCCTCCAGGTGAATGCTGAGCTACAAATGATCTAATGCTAAAAGCCCTGGATTATTCTTTCCACCTTCGCACAGATGTCCTGTGTGTCCTTGGCACTCATGTAGACTGATTCAGCTCAGCTCACTTCAGCTACTAAATTTAGTCACCTGCTTGTCCAGGCTCTACCTGTAGCAAATGGAGAGTGAAACACCTCCAGATTCATCCCTCTTACTTTGGACAGGTATCTCAGATTGGCTTAAGTTTCCCATTGGGGGTGCCTATCTCTCACCCTTCACCCCTCCTTGTCTTTACATTGCGTAAGGGAAGGTGTCTGCTCACTTTGCCCGTGGAGATCGCAGTCCCGTGTTCTAGTTACTTCTTGTCCAGTTTCTGTCTGGCACACAAAGCACTTGTCCTTGGCTGGGGCATCAAGGTACCCTCAGTGGCCAAAGCAGGCAGACAGCACTGGCATGGCCAGGAGCAATGAACAAACCCAAGGTGCTATCAGCCAACAACAGATACCCCCAAGAGAGGCACCAACAGCCCCAGCGTGGGGAAGAGGCACACACCAGCACCCCACAGCTGCTGGACCTGCACACTTCGGCAACAGAAGTGGAGAGCTAGTTAAAGTTTTGCTGGTAAAAGGACTGGTCTAATTCTATTTCATGTTCAATTACTTTGCTTAAAAAAAAAGAAAAAGCAGGAGCAGGAGACATTTTGGTGTTCAACGTGGAACAGTGCTTTATCATAAATTCCCTGCACAGCACCAGAAATTTATGATCTGCACTTTGAATAAATATTTAACACCTAAAATGGAGACTCCAACTTTGATCAGGGACCACACTTGGGAATAAATTGTCATGGCTTTTTAAATTGCTGCAGTTAAGCTATAGCAGGTTATATACAGCAGTTATATAAAACTATATACAAAGAACAGTTTCTATGCCACCATACCAGGAGCAGAGTATGAGTTATACAACACTTAGACTGAGACACTCTGTCCAAGGGAAACCATATTCCTCGCTCTGAGATTTCATATTGGACATTTATACCCTGGGCAAGAAAATGGATTTTCATAGGAATACATATTTATTACTCTTATTCAAACACAGCTTTAAAAATGTGCAAAGTATTTTTAAATCCAAATTAGAATTGAATTACCATAACTGTTCAGTGCCAGATCTCCTCTTCCTCTGAACAAAACCATATCCAAGATGGGTTTTGAAGTGTTCTAATTAATCCACTGCTGTTCATTGAGAATACCCCAAAGTAGCCATAGTGTCTGTTGTTTAAAGAGCACTGACAACTGGTAATCAAAACCAACACTGTGGTCACTGGCTCTGGGTCCTTCCATGACAGTAAACCCCCCAAAAAGTTACTTTCAAATTCTGTTACATATAGGTGAAAATAATCAGTGGGAGGAGGAAAACAAAACAGCTATGATGATTTCAAGACTGTTTTATACAGCAGGCAGCATTACGGAACCCTGTAACTATTTACAAACGCCTGGCAAATCCCTGTCAGGAGCAGCAGTTCTTTCATCTTTTAGACATCTTGCGTACTTACAAAATAAAAATGTCTTTCCCTCTCCAGAGGCTTAAGTCATCCCAAATTGATGTAAAAGAAACACTGCAAAAAAGCTAACTTGTCTGTGGTAGAAAATATTTTTAATTTCCACTGGAGAACCAGCGCAGCCAGCTACCGTCCCCAAGATGGTGGTGAGACTCTCAGTGGTCTGGAGGGGAAAAATGTCACAATGGCACCTACTAAATCAGTGAGTTAACGTTCTGCAGCAAGCGGATGCTCTCAGCTGTCTCCAAGTCGAGCTGAGCTGAGTTTCCAGGTCATCTGGCAGCCCCGGTGCATCTGCCTGCAACACAGACACCAGCCCTTGGGCACGCAGCGGGTCCGACGTGCTGTGGGTTCGGCACCCCCCTGAGCATGCCCTGCACAGAGCCCGGGCACACGCGGTGCAGAAATCCCAGCCACAACCTTGCAAACCCAGGACAAGACAGCTCAGCAGGGCGGGTGGGGAAGCCTGCAGGAACCAGTCACACAGCCCCTCAGCAGATGTCACAGGACCTCGGGACCTCAGCTTTACATCCTATCCAGGCACTGCTGGTCTGGCATGACATTTGCTTTTGCTTTCGCCAGGATCAAGACGCTGCTACATGTGTTGGTAGTTCTACCTACTACCCTGCCCCAACGCCATTTCTCCTGGAAAGCTGCTTTTCAAGAGGAGAGAAAGTAATGAGTGAAACTGCTTCCCTCTCTCTCCTAAACAGAAGACAGCTACGGGCTTGCCATGCCATTCCAAAGTTCATTTCCCAAGGAAGTGCGTACCTGCAGCTGCTCCACCAAACCCTCTCATCCCCACCCCAACTCACAGCACTCCAGAGACCAAATTGGAGAGCTTGTGATTCTGTTCATAATTCCCATGTCTTGAGCATTGGTAATAACTGGAATTATGGAGGATTATCCTATCAGTTTAACCAAAACAGCATATCCCAGGCCTTTATCAGATATGGGAGACACTTCTATTCATCGTGGCTAAGGAAGTAGGCCCAGATCCAGGAAGGTTTTTAGCTCCTACCTCTCACCAAAAGCAACAGCCCGTAGGTACCTGCATGCTCCCGTGGCCCCGGCACGGTTGACACTCTCTAAGTTACCCATTCCATAGCCCGCTTGCCATTAAACCCCAGCCCAGGTGAGATGGAGAGCAGCACACCGAAACTCCATCAGTACGCGCAGAAATGCAGCTTGCACATTAAAGCTTTATCAAGCACGGTTACTGTATAATGTATTTAACTGTTGCAAGGTGAAGAATTCAAGTCTGGCTCTTCTTTGAGGTTTCTAACAGCCATTTCAGTTCAATGATATCTCATTACCTAGTGCATGAAGCCAGCCTGGAAAACCCAATGTTGCTCCCCGGCCGGCACCTTCTGCGGGCTTTCAATCACACCAGCAAATCGGCAAGCGTCAAAAGATTTATTCAGGCATCGCCTGCCTGCCCCATTGTTCATTGCAAGCAGACTTTCACAAATGCATTTTCTTTACACCAGACTCTATTTGTGTACAGCTCATTTGTAGCCACAGGCATCTGATCCGTTAAGCTTTACACTCCAGTGAGCAGACTTTCAGCCCCCAGGGAACGGCGCCGTTTGATGCCAAGCAGCTCTGGAGCACCAGAAATCCCTTAAGCCATTCCCAGCAAGGGAGACAGAGGCGTGATTTGGTCATGCCTGCCCCCCAGGGACAGAGCTCCATGGCACCCCCAGCCACCTCGCCGGGGCTGGCCGTGGGACCCTGCTCACCTCCAGGTTCTCCTCCAGCAGAGGCTTCCTGAGAGTCCCACCGGCCAGGCAGGATGGAGCCCTTTGGGGAAGCCACTGGTAACATACTCCAGCTCAGGAACTGCCTGTGTTAGAGGAGCCCCAGGTCTCAGAGGACTTTGGGGAAAGGTGCTGAGAGCCATCGTCCCTGTGCTGAGGCTGAGAAGCACGATCAGCTCCAGGCTGAGAAGGAGGACAGCCTGCAGGTTACCCAAACTGAGAACTGGTCAACGTTGGAGGTCAATTGCTACAAGACTGTACTTGCGATTAAATGGGAAGCCACTGGGAAAGGGATGATAATGTCAACTTCATGAGATTTACCAAGAGAGCATTGCCAGGAGAAAACATGAATTTAGTTTCGTAAACAAATTCCTTGCCCAAACTAACAGAAACAAAATCTTTTCTTGATTATTTTTTGCAGTTGGGCAGAAACAGAAAACCTTTCTGTAAATGTTGAGGAGATTCTCTCTCCTCTTGCAGCTGCCCCAGTGTCAAGGGAGATGAGATTACATCTGAGAGCGAAAAGCAGCCAAGTATTAGCAGAAAGTAAGAAGCATTGTCTTGAGAGGATGCTGCAGCCACCTGCCAGAGCAGGGGACCGACCTGGATGGTCAGCGATGTCCCCTGCAGGACAACGTTGCTCTTTCAGACTCCTTCTCTGACACAAGCCCCTCAAGACACAGCTGGGATTTGGCAAAATCAGGAGGGCTACAGCAGAAGCAACACAGAAATGAAGCTTAGCTCAGCTCATCGGAAGGTAACTAACTGAGGTTGCAGGAGATAGCGAGCACTTTCTTTGGTGCCGCTCAGCTCCTTAACCCAGATGAGTGACCTTACTAGAGCCAGTAAGAGATGCAGAAGGCCAGTTCCCTGGGAACTGGAGTTACCTGCTGCAGGTGAGCAGGTTGGAACGTGAGAAACTCATCCTGTGTCAGAGACACTTGCAAACACTTCAGCCTGCCCCAAGCACACACCCACCGTTTGCCTGCTCTCGAAGACAAAGCAGCACAGGAGCAGGACACGGTGCTGTAAAAACGAATGAAGTAATCCCTCCAAGCACAGGGCGGTTCACGGCACGTGTGGGCCCCGCGGGAGGAGAGGAGGCGCGAGCGTCGGCCAGGGTGCCGCGGGCAGGCGCTGGCAGCCGGGCAGAGGCAGCTGCTGCACAGGCAGAGCTCCACGGCTGCAGACATTGACAGAGCTCTGCAGAGCACAAAGCTTGTCTGAAGGCAGGAGGAGAGAAATGAGAACAGGAATCAATTACAGAAAAACAGACAGAGCTCGTACCTGCCACAAATGAAAGAAAATTGAAAAACAGTCACAGCCTTCAATAGCAATAAAAAGAAAATTGTTCTGTCTGTGGATGAGATGCTGAGAGCAGACCCTGCAGAAGCACACAAGGAGAAGGCAGGGCTGCTTGACTTTGCTCTTTGCAGGAGAACGGACATGCTGTGGGTAAAGCTCACCCGCAATTTTCAATGAAACCCTTTAACCTTGTCATCATGAACACCTCCCCTCTAGAGAAATAAAACAGAAAATCAAATGTAGTAAACTGAAAATGCAGGGAATTCTTTGCCAGAGTCATCCAAAGCACTGGAGGAAATTTGGAAAGATAACTTTTATAGTAAATTGGGAGGCAGATATATAAAAGATCAGACAGCACAAAATTAGTGGTTGGATCCATTTGATGAGATGCAGATGGCTACATCTGAGCTAACTGTCCCAGGCACCTGTGTGCTCACCGGAGGGTTTTCATGAGGACAGGGTCCCCGGGTCATTCCCCCTTTCTCTCCCCTGTGAGCTGTGGGAAGCATATGCACGGGAGATGGGGTACATGAGTTATGGGGAAAAAAAGTTATATTTTATAAGGTGAGAAACATGATCAGAGAAGCTGCACAGTAGGATACCACGGGCGGGCAGAGTTAAGGTTTCCTGAGTCACCTGTACTATCTGTGCGACCTTAATAACCTCTTCTCCAAAGAGTGTCTAGACAAGGCTGCACATGGCACAGGCAGGCACAGGTCTGTGCTGGTTAGAGGGTGATTGACAGTGAATAATTAAAGTGCTGCAACCGTTCTCCAGATATTTCACTGACTGATAGAGAGACGGAGATATGTGTCTATGTGACAGAACACAAAGTAATTATACACATCTAGGTCTTCATTCTTTCTAGTCTCAGCTGCTTGGCAGTTTCCTCAAGTTGTCTATGTCGGTAGCCAAGTTTTAATCACTGTTAAATCACACCATATGACTTGTGCTTTGGAGCACTTTTTCAACATCAAAAATAAATATTATTCCCACAAGAAATCCAGCTGGCCTCTAATTAGCTTTCAGAATATATCAATTAAGGTGTTAATGTGCTGTCCAATGATGAAAGCCGCCATCCCATCAGCTTCTAGAAGATCAATATAACCGTATGATATGAAATATCCACCAATCTATTTTCCCAGCAAATGAATCAATATGGCAATTTTAATGGGACCAATCATTAAATAAATGTTATCAGTCCTGAAGAAGACCCAAAACCAAACAAAACCAACCATATATATTCAAGCAACATCCTTCAACAGTTGCAAACTTCTTTCTGGTACTTTCTTATTGCAAAGAAATGACACCTATATAACAGCAGCAATACCACTAATAGCTAATCACTGTCCTGAGCTTCAAGCTATGCATTACATGGCAAAGCTGTCTTTATTTTTCTGAGGAGCTATCTCATAGCACTGCCTTGATGCCAAGGAAATGTGTCTGCAATACCAAAAAAACCAAAAATAACAAAAATTTGCATTTGCCTACAATCCCTCTGCTATATCATATTTCTCATAAGAGAGTGGCTATGAATGTTCACTTCCTTAGAAGTTCCGTGTATTTCATGGCCATCTGAGCAGCATCTGAAACTCCTCGAGGCCAGTGTTGCTGCCTTTACACTTCATTTTGAGATTCACTTGGGTCTGTTCCATAACCAGGAACAACCCCAGTTCTGCTATGCGATGCTGGGGGACGCCTCTGCCCCTGGGAAGCAGGCGTGAGCTCCAGCATAGAGGAGCCTTGCTCTCAGAGTGACACTGCCCAGGACACACGATTAGGGATCAAAAGAGAGGTTGTTGCCACATGAAAACATCTGACACAAATGCTTCTACACACTAAAGGAAAATCCTGGAAAAAATCTCTCATCAGCCCTAAAAATGGATCACGAGTCAGCCCAGCTAAACTGACAGAGGTACAAAATGCTACAAGAGCGTCTTGGCTGTGTCAGGGACTGTTATCACCTGCTATAAAGCACTTGTCAAACCAGAAGAAAAGCTGAGACAACGGCAGATTTCTCATATCACTGGTGAGAACACATTTGCATTACTGCTTGCAATAAATGATCATTAGTATGAAGTGTTTGAATATACGCTGAGAAGCAGCAACAAGCTCGCAGGCAGGGCAGTAACACCACAGATCACCACGAACCAGAGGGCTTCAAAGTACTCAAAGCCCAGCATCCACTTCAGGGCATCCCTTTCCCCACCTCCCCCTGCTCCCAGGTGATGCCTATATCTGTTTTGATTTCCAGTCCCTTCATCTCCTGCACTGAAGGCTCCAGGTTTTTGCTCACGTTTCACATTAATATATTGAGCAGACAAACTCACAGCTGGTCTAAACCGACACAGCTCCATTGGGGTGATGCTGGTAGCCACCAGCTACATTTCTGGACAGAGAAGGGATAACACAGAAGTCTCTTGGTCCAGGCAAGCAGGGTTTGTCTCCTTGTAAATCTTTCCAAACCTTCCTCCCAGGCTACACCTCAGAGGCTGGAAGTACTCCTCTGGGGACATGGCCACTGGTGCCACATGCCCTGCACATCTCTTCCAGGTGGAGGGTGGGCCCAGAAACAGCCTGCCTGGATCCATGTCTCTGTTTGGCAGAGCCTCTCTTATGTTTAATAAATAATAATTAACACCAGCACCAGTGCAGGGATTAGGATGGGTTTTTCACATCTGAGCTCAGGTTTTGCAGATGCAAAATCAATCCCTTGTCTCATTCCAAGAGTTTCTGCATCCTTGTCTTGCCAGCCACCAACTTCAATGGCAAACCTGTGGCTTGCTTCAGGAGGGAAAGCAAAGTGAACTTGGAGTGAGCGCAGAGGCTATGTTCGATGCTAATGCATGCTGCTGTTGCCTACAGTAGCTCCAGAGCAAGGTCCCACCTTGAATATTTTCAGATCACGATCAAATCTGTTTCATAGACAAAGGAACTTTCTGTTTTCTCTCCTGAATATAGGGCACCTTTGAATAGCTTCTCATTTTTAACATTACAATGAATTATAGCCCCTTCCTGACTCTATGTAATTACTTCTGCAGTTGAATTGCACATGTATCAAGTGCAAATTCCTGAAAGAATAACAGATACAGAAACTGCTCCTAAGCAAAAGGTACAGGCTGGTAAAATTAACCAGTCACCTTCGCAGTTTCATTTCCACACATACGGTTATGGTCAATGTGTGCCAGAAAACGGCCAAGTACTTTTCCCTCCTTCAAAAATCATTTTTCCACCAAATTCAGAAAATGCCTTTGCAAGGCCACCAATCAAGTGATGAGACAGCAATCAGTGGTGTCCCTGCTAATTTACAGATTTATTTTTGTCAGTGGCTGATTATTGCTGGATTTTTGCAAAGCTGTAAGATACTTCAAAGCATTTCAGCACACAGCCTGACCTGAGCACACTTACCTCCTAATGCATCAATTTACACAGCACATGGTTTTCTTTCCAAGAGCCCTCGTACAGCCCATCACCACCTGGCTGTTGCTGCTGTTCAGATCAACATATTAAACAGAGAGATGTTATTCATGCAGAATTTGGTTTATAAGATAGGTTATTCTTTATAAGCCATAGAAAAAATTTCAAAGTGATCTAGAGTGAACAAAAATGCTTTTTCCCATATATCAACTACCACATTTTCTGGGACAGCACAGGTGGCCTCCCAGAGGGCAGTAAAAGGCTGCAGCCCAATCTTGCCCAGAGCCTGACTCATGCATGATTTGTCTCACTGAAATGGCCACAGGTCCCCTCTGGACTGGGCTCAGCTATGATGTTGAAAGCAGCCTGACGAAACCCATCCCTACACAGCTCACGCTCTTGAAGGCTAAAAAGGCAGAGGATTTGTCATACAAGAAAATTGCCCCAAAGTGCCCCAGCTGGCCACATCATCATCAGCCCAGCTTTTACATCCTTTTTTTGAAGACACATACACATATAGCCCCACCATCACTGGTGAGACAGGGCAGTCTCCACGATGCAGCAGTGCCGTGCACCTCCCAGCAATAAGGGCAGAGCAGCCTTAACACACCCTTGCAGAGCTCCACCAGTGGTTTCTCATGGCTCTTCAGTTCTGACGTTACTGCCCATACATGAGCAACCTGTACTGGAAGGGGACAGACTGCCACCACGGCTGTAACAGCTTTAAATGCCCATGATCCTGATATGTCTAAGCGCCGGTGCTTCTGCAGTCGTGTTCTACGACAAGGTCAGCTGCCTGGAGGAAGCGAGGGGGCAAGGAGACAACCCCAACAACTCCTCGTCCAAATGCGAGGGGGACTTAGTGGTATAACTGTGCTTTGACACTGAGGTTGCTGAAAAGCCCTGGCAGCTTCCCCCTTGCAAGATGGGAAAGGGCTCAGGGGAGGGGGAAAAGAGCAAGAGTCCACTGGCAAACCAGTAAAGCTGGGAGAAACTGGGATTTTTAAGGACCAAGGCCAATGTGCATTATTGCACTAGACTGGAGCATACCTCTTCCATCATCCCAGCTCACACAACAGCAGGACGTGCTCAGGACTCCTCCCTCACCAGGTCACTGGTGAAACATGCATCTCTCCCCTCCTCCCTCCCTCCCAGACCGGGGAATCCAGCCCTCCCCGTCCCCCGTTCCAGCCCCATACACCAGCTCTGGTGGGTCACAGTCAGCCCCTTTTTCTTGGCTGGGTTCACTCTCCTGAATGTGTCTTTGTAAGAAACCTGAGGTGAGAAAAACGCTCTCCCGAAGTCTTGATACCAACCTGTCCTGCCTTCTGCTCTCCCAGGCAGGGATCAGTAGCTACGCGGACTTTTTGAGAAACCTACACCAATACATAAGGTGACATCGGTAGCTGAATTCCGGCTCTCCCCTCCATCCGAGCCTCCTCACCATTGCTGATACAACTGAACCACTGCCCAGAAAACAAAAGCGGTTCCCCAAAGCTGCCCCCGAGACAGCCTCGCTGGCTGTTTTATCGCGATGCTTTGGCTAAATATAGGTCCTTCAACGCAGCTCCAACCAGTAAGTGCTGCTCAGCATGAGCACAGGTGACAGGTCACAGGCTGGCGGATCATTTCTCTGGAGCTGGGGTCAAAAGTGAGGCTTTTTTTCAGAAGCATCAGCCCTGAGGCCACCTCCGCTCTTAACAAATCAGCAGGACTTTTATTGCTGACCTTGAGGCACAGAAAGTGCCAGACATTTCAAAGGGTCGACCCAGTGACTTTCAGATGCTTTAAGCAGTACTTAAACCACTATCATAAATACATGGAGAGGTCCTCGTTCACCCTGATGTTTTCAAACGAGGGTAGTAGGCTGGTGCCAGCAGCTCTTCAGGCACTGGTGTGAACAAGGGGGAATTAACAGCAGACTCTCCCAAGGCACACAACAAACCTGGTGTCTCTTTTTGGAACAAAAGCCAGAGGCACCTGCAGGATTTGCACCTAAAAAACCATTATACCAAGACCCAGGTTCTCTTCCCAGCTCTGCCGCTGGCTCAGCGTTCACCTGGGGTCAACAACCCTGCCCATAAAACGAGCGTAACATGCTGCAAAACAGGATCCTTAAAACCCTCAGCAGAGACTGTGCACTTTCATTAGCCACAGCTGAATCCCATCCTGGCAAACGGCAGCTGAAACACCTATTTTTAATTGAAATGAGCCATGCTAGACAGATTTTCATTAGTGTTCATACATAATACTAAAGTTGCTCTTCATAGCGTAATCACCCATTAATCTGATCAAGATCATGATTTCTTAATGACGTGGCAACTGCACATTTCACAAGAAGTGAAAATGTTCTCCTCTCTCTCTAAGTTGATCGTTGTTCATTTCCATTCACTGTAATCTTTCTTACACTGTGCGTAACATCAGCCTCTTAAGAACTCGCACCTTTTTCTCAATGCTTGCCCACAGGGCTCAGTGTCAGTGTAAGGTACCACTTCTCCAGGGAGCACCTGTTGCACCAGGGATGTGCTCTGGACGTGCAAAATAAAATCAGGATGTCCTCTTCACAGTTCTCACAGTGAACCAGAGACCACCCAAGGACAGTGGTCCTGCTGGATGGGACACTGAGTGTTAGGGAGCACATCTGCTCCTTCACTCATTAGCCTCTGCTCCGCTGAACCTTATGCACTTTTCAGGTGACATATAATGGGCAACAGTGAGAGCTGGCAGTGCAGAGGTGACACATTCCTCACTTCAAGCACACATGAACCATGATGAACCTGTGAAGTTTTATGTAGTTATAAAATAAAGGCACAGAAAACCAAAGACACTCTCCACAGATAGCCAATTAACACTTTGCAGATGGTCCACAAGAGCTGCCTGGACACAGACTCTGACCTTGAAGTACGCAAGGACTAATGTGGGGGAAGCTTTACCTCTGGTGAAAGGAGAATACACGACCCTGACCTGGGAGTCAGCGGCTCCATATTTCAGAAAAGATCATCCTCATGCGGGCACACGTATGCAGGGGCATCCTCTGCCCTGCACGGCCCCAGTGGTCCTCAGAGGGACCTCTCAGCCCGGCTTCAAGGGCTGCGCTTGGAGGGGGACATGGCGATTGCTCAGGGAATAAACCCAGAGGGCCAAGAGGTGCCAAGGTGGTGGTAACCAGATGCTGGAGAAGGTGGATGGTCTGCCCGTTGGACCCGACTGCCCGGCGCGTCTGTGGAGGTTTTGCCTGCTGGGAGGCTGTAGCAGGAGGTGCGTCATCTCGCAGGACCAAGACGGGTGTTATGGAGACCACTGCAACACGCGGGGCAGAGCCGCCGCAGCCAGGGGCGGACACAAGCTCCCTGCCAGCCCTCAGCCCGCCGCCGGCCCCTCGCCGGGGAGGACCGCAGGCGTTTTGCTGGTCTGCTCCAGAGCAGGTGTTGCCTGTCAGATGGGCTGTAGTGCACAACACACAGCAGACGAGGAAAACGGGGAGGTAGGGGGCTGCGAGTGGGGGTGGGGAGCGATTTTAGATGATTCACCATAGAGGATCAAACACTGAGCTTTGTATTTGCCTAATAAAACACTCAGCACATGGTTTTGTGGTGTTACGTGTTCCTGCAGGAGCTGTGGCTGCTGCAGCCACATACATTAACTGAACACAGAATGGATGCTAACGTCACTGCAGAGCTAAATAGACAAGCTGATATTTTCACTTAGTTGAGAAAAACTGCCCCTCTTAAAGCTTTATGACTTGACTGACAGAAAGAAAATTTCAGTGTCTGTGCAGGCAGTCAGGAGTAGATGGGGAAAATGATGAATATTTACAATACAGAGGAGAATATTTAGATGAGATATTGAATATTACCCACCAGAAATGTGAGTGTGAATTGTTGTTAAATGTCTAAGACCTTGAATTATCACAGAGTCATATTCTGAACATTCAAAATAATTCTGAGTAGCTAATGCAATGAAGGAGCTTATCTTAAGCACACAATCTTGCGAAACGGCGTGGTTGGCCAATCACACTTGTCAAATCACCAGAGAGGACTCAATCAAATTTCAGAAGAGACCAAATGACTGCGTGGGCGCTGGCCGCCGTGGCAGCCCGGGGGGACAACTGCACACGCCTGTCCCCGCGCACGGGCAGCGCGCGGCTGCACCCGCAGGGCAGGCAGAGCTGCTCCACAGCAGGCAACCGCCGAGGGCCAGGAGAGGACATCTCCCCGCGCACTTAAGCCCTGGGCAGGCAGGATGCCCCCAGCTCTGGGGCACTAACCCAGGGCCAGGTTACGAGGGGTGGCAGCCGAATTCCCCCTGAGATAACCTCACCTGAAGATGGGCACTATAAGCCTGTGTGGCGCTTTGCTTACAAAGCCGAAATAGCCCGCTCTGCCAGACCCGTCTGGTGTGGCTGTGCTTCTCCGCTGGTTTTTTCTGGAGGTCTCTTTAATAAGCGAGTCCCCACGAAGGAAATGGCATTATTCCCCGCAGCTTGGGCAGCTGCAGGTTTTCCTTTTTACACTAAGGAAAGCTCTCGAAGAAGCTGCTGGATTTCAGCACCGTCTCCATGATCTGCAGTAAGTTAAACCCGAGCTTGTGCTGGCCCAGGGGCTGCAGGCTCCATCCCCCCCCACCAGCGCTGGGCAAGGCAAGTGGCCAAACCCACCCAAGCCATCTCTGAGGGGCCCAGCCAGACTTCAGGAGACAGGAGAAGACACTGGCCACTTCCCACCCCAAAGTCTCACCCCTTCTGGCTTCGCTCTCCTTGGTGTTTTCTTATTCCTTGTCCTCCCAAGGGTCTCCCAGCGCTTGTTTTTTTCTGTCTCTCTGCAGACCCCATACTGCTGCCTTAATGCAGACACCACTGTTAGGGCCTTAGGCACCTCCCGGTGCCCTCCTTTAGCAAAGCAATGCTACTATCCAGGTCCCACCAGGGTGGGACTGGGGCAGCTGCTCAGCCCTGGGCAGGGGGGGTTGCAGCACGCTAGAGGTGACCAAGTCCTGCACTCGCATCCTTCGCTTCCACCATACGAAATAGAGGATGGAAGCGAGAACCTCAGATGCTTAGCAGGGTAAATTCAATGGGGAAAAAAAGAGAGCTTAATGCAGAATTTTACCCTCCCTTGATTTTATTTAGCAAGTTTCTGGAGGAGAGCTGCTCTTTTAGCCAGGCAATCCCGCATCATAACAGCTTGGTATTGTTTATGCCGAAATTAGGTGCTGAAGAAGCAAATCAGTTTGCAAAAAATGTATCAGCATCTACAAGAAGAGGCAGAAAGAGTAAATGGGCTTAATTAGTCACTAGACAAGGAACTAGATTAGCGCATTCTTACATATATTTAAGAAATGCAAGCTTTTCATCCTACCCAGAGCACTCTATTCCTTAAGCTGGAGAACTCATCTTTATAAAGACGACTGTTTGAACAGCTGTGTGGGTCAACGACCATCTAGTCCAGCAGTGACAGCCACAGAGCAGACGCTGGACGAGAGCACAGCCTGAGGGAAGGCAGCAACGGAGCCTTTCCCCTGCACGCTGGGCTTCCACTGCGTGCTGATCCCTTGCAATCCCCTCCACCAGCTTTCTGCTAGGTGTAAGACTGGGAAAACAAATTTATGGAGTTCAAAAAAAAAAAAGTTGTCAGTGAGGATGTAGGCTTGAAAGCAAGCTCCTGGCCCAGCCCCAGACAGCCGACATCCTCGTGTCACCTCGTCACTGCCTTACGCCGTGGCACACAGGTTTGCCAAGGGGCATCAGCCAGAGCCCTGAGCCCCTGCTAGGAACTGTTTCTCCCCTGTGGCAGGGGAGGAAGGATTTTGGCAAGAGGGTGCCAAAGACAAGCTTGATAGCTCCCTACAAGGCTATCGGATGTTCCTTTCTTCCTGATGTAGGATGGAGAGATTTACAGAGGAAAACCCTAAAAGTAGTCAGATAAAGGCAAATATCAGTATTTATCTCTTGGGGGAAGAAAGGGGCTCGTGCACCACACGGTGCGTTTCAGCCAGTGTTAGAGTGCAACGGGATGTTTGCTGCTCACCGTGAACTCGCTGGTTATTTTCTATTGTGTTTCTTAAAGCATGTCCCAGGTCTCCATCACACAACCATCCCTGCAGGTCAGGACCACTGAAGGCAGGGTTAGCAGCACCCAGGTAGGAATTGTGCCGCTTACCATGACCTGGGAATTGTGAGCAGGATATCTGGTTTCCCTTCAGTGAACAGGATCCATCTGCAAGCTGACTTGCGGTCATTTGAGTGTGCGATCTTGTGTGGGATGACACCATTTACTGAATTCCCAGCGTTTCTCTGCACCCACTAATGACCATCTCAGCCAAAACTGATCAGGTTAGTGTTGCACAGACACTCTGAGTGCTTGTTAAAAAGAAAAAAAAAAAACAAATTATTGGGAAGTTGGCACAGGGTAACACTCACATGGGGAATCAAGTCTCCCCACTGTATGATCAGCTGCTTTCTGGTGGCAACAGGAGTCTCCATTGCAAGGGTCCTTGTGGCAGCATCTTCAGCTGCATCAGGAAAGACTCTTCAAACCACTGTTTTGCTCAGTTCTTAGCATCCAACTGGTCTTGGTCCTGTGACTATCCTTCCACGTGCATAATTCACCGCTATCGATGCACCTTAACTACATACAAAACGTCCTTTCAATATCTTAATTACATACAAAAGACTGTCCTGTGTGACCATTTTTGCAGGAATGGTTTCTATCAACTATTTACAAATGTCTTAACTGCACACAGCGGCCTAGGCAGGTCTCTGGGACACTTCACCCAAGATGTTAATGCGGGCATACAGCCTGGACTGGACACAGCAGGAGCTGTCTTGGGGAAAATTTCTTGCACAGTCCAAAATTCCCACCTGGAGTCAAATACTGAATTGTGAAGGTTCAGTCAATTGTCTCGTTTGAAGTTGGCCCACGGCCTCCAGCCACTCCATCACCTCATCGCTGCAGAGCACAGCCTGGGGGTGCCTGGGCCACCCAAGGAATGAACCACTTAATGCGCGGGGTGTGCATACCAGCACAGCCCTGACACCCAACTTGATGGTCATGCTTGTCTTGTAACTTAAGCCCCATACTCTTGTCACCTTAGTCAGAAATGGCTCTACCGAGGGTTTAAGAGACTTTTTACCACCTCCCATGTTACTCATAAAAGAAGCTACCTATGAGAGAGCAGGGGTAACTGCGAGGCTTCAGCCGCTGCACCAGTCTGCCCAGGGCTGGAAGCCGGGGCAGAGCTCGCACTGGGTCAGGCCCAGGGCAAGGCACACTTGCCTGCCCATGAGCAGCCCTTTTATTGACAAGTCAGGGCATCAATATGAAGCACATCAGCAAGCTTCTGAGTGCAACTGAGAGTGTACTGGAATAGACTCACCTCATTGCTAGGGGAAATGATTCACGTTAGTATCTGCTTTAAGAAGGGAACACAAAGTTCTCTTAAAACCAAAAACAAATCCCAGTGTTTTCCACAAAGGCCCGGTAACATCTCCAATTAAATAAAAACTGTACTCGGGGCAATGGCATCAAAAACCTGTAACCCTGCTGAGGTGCAATTTGTAAGACATTTGTGGTGACTAGCAAGCTTAAATTATTTCCTAAGCTATATTCATTAGCTTTCACTGAGCTCATGAAACAAAAACAAGTTGCATTTCAGTATAATCAAATGCAATTGGTGGGAAGGATCACATGAGTATAGCCATTAAACGTACAGATTGGAGGAACCGCTTCACTTCCTTATGAAGTGCAGCACACTGTATACAAGTCGGACTTGCAAAAAAATGAGCCAAATTTCATTTCACCTGAAGTGTGATAAGCTCAA
This sequence comes from Calonectris borealis, assembly GCF_964195595.1. Taxonomy (NCBI): domain Eukaryota; kingdom Metazoa; phylum Chordata; class Aves; order Procellariiformes; family Procellariidae; genus Calonectris; species Calonectris borealis. The sequence continues at coordinate 202,152,515 of NC_134312.1, forward strand.
GCACATCAACACCGGTAACAGCGAGTTCAATTTACAGCCTGTACTTGCTCACGGCTTTTTCATAACAGCTTAGGTTTAGCATCAGAGGGACAAGCTGTGCATAGAGAGAGGACTTCTGTAGCCCTGGAGAGGCCATAGCCGGGAACATTATCTTCCTCCAGGATCCCATACGTGATCTCTCCCATGGGAGAACAATGCTCATTAGTTTCCTCTTAATGCAGCTGAAATCTCAGCATGGCTACTTCTCCACACAAAAGGATTTCAAAAACTGCTCAACAAAACTAATTTAGTTTAATTAAACTTATCTATATTTTATAGACAAAACACATCTCAGATGATGTGCAAAACTTATAGATAGCATCTACCCCAGAGATTCCACTCCTGGGTAAATCCACTAGCTGATAGCCCAGTGTAATTTAAGCAATCATTTTTACATGACTGAATCTGATGAATAGTTTTCTTTGCAAAAAATGGCTTCTGGCCAGACATGGACAAAAATAGGCAATGCACAAGGCATTCTTGGAACAGATCCGACTTCTCGCTACTGATTTAATCGTAGCAATACCTCCTAACAGGCCTGAAAAGAATCTTCTTCTGCATTAGGCTTTCTAATTCATTGATGTTCTTGACTGACTCATTTGCCTTTGAAGTTTGAGGAGTACTTCATTATAGAAGTGTTCACTTGGTATAGACTAAAGCCTTGATAGCAATTTTTATGATTTACAAAGACAACGACAATGCAATTTTCTGGCATCTAGTTCCACCTTTTAAAGATAAAACTTGCAGATCCTTCTGAGAATAAAAAATTAATCTGAAAGGATGAGACTAAATTCAGAGGAGCTGCGAACACCAGAGAAGAGTAATGAAACAAATCTAATGAAATATGGTCAAAAAGTGAAGGTAATAGTCTTTTCTTACTAGAACTATTGACTGGAAATTGTATTCCTCTTGGAGTTACGATGCCTTCTGGATCTTCTAGCTTGAAGCACTCCAGGTGCAAGGTTTGGCTACGTTCTGCTCAAGGTCCCCAGCAAATTAACAGCGAAAGCGGCGGCCGCACAGGAAAGCGTTACTGTCCTTCAGCGGCCTGTTATCAGCCCTCTGCCCAGTTAGCAAAATGGATGGCGTAAGGATTCATCTGTTTCAGGACAGAACCAACCAGCTTAATTTAAGCCTCAGGTTATTAGTCAGAGGAAGGTTACGGCTGGGGCAGTGATCCCCAGCATAAAAGCAGCAACATCCTGAACCACAGTGGCCATTTCTGCAGCAACAGCCTACCATAGCTTAGCATCCCTGCTACAAGGCATTCTCAACCTCTCACAAGAAATAAGCATCAACCAGGCCAGACTAGAGAGTAGCACGATAAGGAAAAATACCCATTTGCAACCTTTACTGAGATGTATTTTCTTTTTGTATTTTGTATCGATTTTATCATATGTATCCAGGATTATAGGAACCCACAGGGTCACTTCAGTTATCTTCAGATCTTGTACTATTTTTTATAGTCTGAATTGAATGTTCTCTACCACAGCTCTCTGGTTTTTAATGTTTTGCTTCAGGCATTTCTCTCTCTTTATGAGTCTGGTCAGAGAGCAGGACACACCAGTCAATGCTCTAGCTGGACTCAGACAGTTGCAGGAGGAATAAAGACTATTTTTCATTTCTACTTATATACTATCTAAAGGAAAATACCCATTTAAAATGTTAAATATTAATTTGCAACCACGGATGGTAGAACCTAAATTTCTTATACTCTTCACACAATTTAACGTGCTGCATCAATAAGGTTTTTACAAAGTGAACACCTAAGAGAGATTTCTATGATGCTGAGGCTGAATGGTATCTTTGCAACAACATATGCCTCATGAAAATACTGCAAGCTGGACACCTTCAGTAGCTAGCACATTTAGTGTCAGTCTATTTAACTAATCTAAAAAACCCAAACTCTTCAATGCTATCATAACTTTTATGTGACTTCCAGTTTCCATCCAAAAGAGGCTTCAAACAAATTGTAGTAAATTATCCAGTAAACAAATGCCTCTATTATTTTGTATGCAACAAAGAGAAAATTTGACTCTGAATAAAAGCCCACTAAACTATACCATTATATAAATGCCTAATATATATCCTTAGAATTACCTAAATGTACTAGATTTAGTCTTAACACTGCACCCAGGTATAAATCAACACACTGGAACCATTCTAGCAGCAGAAGGAAATCAACTGCTATTAATATAAAGTACAAATGCAAACTAATATGAAAATACATTATTTAAAACAAGATTTCCTGCTTGGCGATTTAAGGATATATCCTGGCCAATGGCCTTGGAAAATACTCACCACCATAATCAGACCTTGCTACCCCTCCTAAAGGAGTCCCCAAAGGGGATTTTCCCTCCCCTCCTCGTGGTGAGGAGCCGCCTGAAACGCATCGCAGGGTGCTCACAGCACCAGACACCACGACATCTCCAGGCTAGGGTCCTGCACAGAAGGCAGTTCAGCTGCCAAGTGGGAGGCTGCTCTTGCTAAATCACAAGTGATTTAGGAGTTGTGGATTCAACTACATAAAGTCATCAACGAAGTCTTTGATTACAGGCAAGCCGAATTATTTCCACACTTCCATTTCTCCTGTGTAAAGCTGGGATTATAACACATGTGAAGTACAAACTTGCAACAGCTTGGGATTTGTTCTGATGCTACAGCAGCAGATGCCGTACCTGCGACCAGGAGAAAGGGAGACGATGGGTGGTGTCCCCAGCTGGTCCCACTCCACCTGCCCGTTAGCCCTGGACACACATGCCAGGTGTTCTGGCAGCAGGTTGAGCGGTCCACTGGTGTGAAACGCAAACGAGCTCCCTGGAAAACACCCTTCAGTCAAGGCACTCCTTGTGTTTATGAGATCAGTATTTGGTTTGTGTGCTCTTTTCTTATTCCAGAAGCACAGCTAGAAGCAAGGCTGGTGAGGAGCCTCTTAAACCAAGTGACGGGAATGATAACTCAGAACCACAGCCACTGCCTCAAAATGCTGAATCCTGGCTTTTTTTGTCTTCTTCTTTCTAGCACATGTAGCAATTCCCCATTCTTAGACACACTCATCGCATGGAGCATCTGCCTTAAGCCCCTTCCCTCTACTTTTTCACAAGGCTCCATTCTTATGGGAGTTACTCTCTAGATATATGCAACCCCTCAAGGACAGCCACGTTTGAAGTAGATGGAGAAACAACGGCTCTGTATCAGACAACACAAATACATTAGAAACTCCATTATCCCAAAATACAAAAGTAAGAGCACTTGAAAAATTATTTTACACAGACATTGAAAATACCACAAGAATAGAAGTGCAGCACAATCCTTCCAATATACATAATTTGATTTTGTCTTACCGCTCACTGGGTAAGAATACTTCTCTCGCACTCCAGCATATGAATGAGAATATTCCAGTAAGAAATGGCAAATCTTTTGGTTTTTTACTTACTTGCCCCAACAAACTGTGTTCAACATTCTCAGAGCAGAGATTTGAGTTGAGAGACATCAGGTGATGTACAAGACAACTGATCACCACAAAGTACACTATGAATCTACAAATACCTCTGAATAAGATGTATACACCACCGTATGTATTATCATCTACATCCAGCTCATCTTTTAATAGCTTTCTGCTGTTGGTGCTCCCTTGCACTGTCCTCCACGACTGCAGGAGCAGGACCTCTGTTACCCCAGTGCAGAGGCATTTGTTGACACCACTCAACACATTCACTGCAGCCGTTCACATGGTGGAGCCTAAGCACAGGCACAACAGCATCATATCGGATCCTTCTTCATTAAGAGATTCATCAGCAATACTATTCCCAGATCACAGAATTTTCCAGGCCCACTGTGGCACCGTAGACTAAACCACACTGTGCATCAGCTGCCAAGCTGGTCTCATCTTTCATGTTTAGCTATTTGTGAAACTCAGTCATTTCTTCTCGTTCCACATTGTCAGGAAGGAGCAGATGGCAGATATGCTCTGCCTATAATATTGTTTTGATGATACCCTGCCTGCTGGCAGAACAGCGGAAGCAACATTTGGAGACAAGAATTTGCAGTATATTTTCAGTTTTGGGTAACTGAGCTAAAAGATAGCATGGGGTACAGGGAGAGGAGGAAAGGCTTTTACTGAATTGGTGCTGATAGACTTCTGTAACAAAAAAATGGAAAAAGTTATATTGGAAAAAAAGGAGTATTTACTTTAATATCTTCTTCATATAAGTGATGGGACGACCAAACAGATACAGCTTTTTGAGACAATGTGTACTTTATGATTTGCTGAAGGGAAGCAACAGGGGAAAGCCCTCAGGCATTTGTACCTACTCAGTGTTTTACTCTCTACTTTGCCATATAAACTTCACTAAGACATGGGTCTGCTGAAAACAATCAATCATCACTTTACATGCCTGTTCGCTGTCAAGAAACTTGTGTCAGCAAACAAAACACTGGGTTTTCCTGCTCTCCTTCGTTTTCTCGCACAGCAGCCTTCTCTTTGCCTAGGTCATTTCGGAGACGTGTAAAACTCAGCAGTTTTCATCATTCTCCATATTGCCTGCAAGGGTTTACCATGCTTTATTCTGACAATGTGGCAATATTCTTGAGGGAGTAGTCAAGAATGCAAGCAAGAAGACAGTGAATTTGGCTGATAGCTGGCATTTGGGTGCAAGCAAGAGAAGAAAATCTACTTAAATAACTAAGAATTTGGTATTGTAGCAATATTTTGTTTTGCTTCAGAGAGAATACCCGCTTCTTCCCTTCCTCAGGAAAGGACTCACATAGCATATATCTTGTTGCTGTTCAGCAAAGTGCAGCGCTAAACAGCCGTGGTTTGATGGGATGAAACTTGAAAATATACTCAAAAATAAATTCTTTTTCTTCATTATATTTGGTCATAAGAAAAAAAAGTAGCTCCAGTTGTAAGTCTGCCACAAAATCCACCCTGTAACCAATTTTATCAGGCAGTGTTATGCTCTACCTTTTTGTGGCATCACTGTGTTCTCATTCATAGGGGATTCAAATGCAAGATTCAAAGTTTTAGCTTCTAAAAGTGGTTTTCTGAATTGCCTAACACCAGTGACAGAATCATAATAGAAATGATAAATAATAATAGAAAGGATAAATAAATGCTTTCATAGCAAAGCTGTAAGAGACTCCAAAAGTTTACACCAAGGCTTCAGAAATTTTTATTAAAATATTTTTAAAATATGTGCATGATACACAGAAGAAAAATGCATTTTATATTTAAGTCATATAATTTGAGCTGTCAACAGTACTTCTTCTTTAATAATTTTAGTACACATTTATCTTCTAAAATATCAAACCTGACACAGTCAAGAAAGGAACATCCTGTTTTTATTTAAAGCAACATTAAAATAAAAAAAGATAATTGCTTCAAAACTTGGAGATTTTAAATTATGAACGTGTTACTGCAAAATGACATCTGGGAGTTTAGGTTGGAAAGTTGGTTCATGAATCAAACTAAATATTGTCTATAATCTATAAGCCAATCTAAGGCAATCCCATTGCACATGGAACTCGTTTATCTACATCCACTGGTACCCAGCTGCCCAGATGCCAAACTCATCTTGTGTAGACTACTGACAAAATTGTGAAGACGTCCCAGAAAAGAAAACCTGCAGAAAAATAATTAGCTGTGACTGTTGAGCAGATGTAGTACAAGCTCTTCATCCTCTGCCAGAGAAAGCCCAGTATCTAAAGGCAAATAGGGGTCCTCCTCTTGGCTGAATTTCGCCTTCTTTCTTTTCAGTGGCATTTCTTCTGCTGCATTATTGTTGCTATAACTTCTTTTCTTTCTTCCACTCTTCTCCTCAAGTTCACTGCAGAAACAAATCAATTAGTCTTTTTAACAACTGTGGTAATCAATATCATCATGTAATCAAACAATTCATTTTAAACAAGGCAAATTTATGTCAAGATAAGAGCAAACAAAATTACAATTCAGAAGGGTGAAGCAATAGAAGCTGATGAACTCTGAATGTCTAACTTAGAACTGCTTTCAGATTGAGATGGTGGTGGATGTTCTGCTGTCTTAATTGATTACAGTATATCAAGGTATTGCTATCAGCCTTATCTAATATTTGCTGCCTTATAGAGTGACAGACAACTTGACCAAACTGATTTAGTGATGTGTCAGTGGACCTTGACATGCATTCAAGATCTTGTCTAAAATAGATGTGCGACAAAAATAAAAAGATGAGAACTGTCATTTCATTGGCGAATCCTACACTTAATACAGTTTTGATTTGGGTCCATCTCATTCAAGCCACTCTTTCCCCCTCTTTCTTTGGAAGCTATTAACCACCTCTTTACCATAAGAGAAAGAGAAAAACCCAAATCCAGTTATTTTCCCTGGTGAATACCTATTGCTTTTGCTGCTTTTCTTAAGACTTGAATTAATTGCCTTTTGCAGCCTTCAATCTAGACAAAACAGCCGCGTATCTGTTTTAATACTTTCACTTCTATCACATGGCCACTTGACAGCAACAGGAAGAAAGTCCAAGCTTTCACATATCTTCATGTGGTTTTTGTCTGTAACGTAGAAAATACGCTATAAATCATCTTATCTAAGATGAAAATAATCTAATCTAACAAAATCTGTTCTAGGATATAATATCCATGTAGAGGTTATAAAGAGCTGCCTGTCCTATGCTGTAGGGTAGAATGAGAATTCATATCAAAAAAGGCAGAATGCAACCCCTCACACCCCAAACCACTCTCTCCAAACAAGTCAACTGAAACAAAATGGCATTCTCATGTTTTTCATGTTTGTATTTTAAAGAATATAATAAAAATTAAAATGGAACTTCAAAGACAACTTTCCCACAGCATTCTCCTGGAGAAGTTGGCGGCTCACGGCCTAGACAGGTGCACTCTTCGCTGGGTAAAAAACTGGCTGGATGGCTGGGCCCAGAGAGTTGTGGTCAACGGAGTTAAGTCCAGTTGGCGGCCGGTCACGAGCGGTGTTCCCCAGGGCTCAGTACTGGGGCCGGTCCTGTTCAATATCTTTATCAATGATCTGGATGAGGGGATCGAGTGCTCCCTCAGTAAGTTTGCAGACAACACCAAGTTGGGCGGGAGTGTTGATCTGCTGGAGGGTAGGAAGGCTCTGCAGAGGGACCTGGACAGGCTGGATCCATGGGCTGAGGCCAACTGTATGAGGTTCAACAAGGCCAAGTGCCGGGTCCTGCACTTCGGCCACAACAACCCCAGGCAACGCTACAGGCTTGGGGAAGAGTGGCTGGGAAGCTGCCCAGAGGAAAAGGACCTGGGGGTGCTGGTTGACAGCCGGCTGAACATGAGCCGGCAGTGTGCCCAGGTGATCGTGCCCCTGTACTCGGCACTGGTGAGGCCGCACCTCGAATACTGTGTTCAGTTTTGGGCCCCTCACTACAAGAAGGACATGGAGGTGCTGGAGTGTGTCCAGAGAAGGGCAACGAAGCTGGTGAAGGGCCTGGAGCACAAGCCTTATGAGGAGCGGCTGAGGGAACTGGGATTGTTTAGCCTGGAGAAGAGGAGGCTGAGGGGAGACCTCATCGCGCTCTACAACTACCTGGAAGGAGGTTGTAGCGAGGTGGGTGTTGGTCTCTTCTGCCAAGTAACAAGCGATGGGACAAGAGGAAATGGCCTCAAGTTGCACCAAGGGAGGTTTAGATTGGATATTATGAAAAATTTCTTCACCGAAAGGATTGTCAAGCACTGGAACAGGCTGCCCAGGGAAATGGTTGAGTCACCACCCCTGGAGGTATTTAAAAGACGTGTAGATGTGGTGCTTAGGGACATGGTTTAGTGGTGGACTTGGCAGAGCAAGGTTCACAGTTGGACTTGATGATCTTAAAGGTCTTTTCCAACCTAAATGCTTCTAAGACTAAGTTTAGGCTTTTCTAAAGCAGATGATTTAATTCAGATTTTCAATTAAAATTTGGCAAATTTCTACCCAGAAAATTCAATTTACTTAAAAAAAAAGTTGACAAGAATTTTAATTGCCTTAATTTTTATAATTGCTTAAGTGTAAATGTAATGTTTGTGATATGTTTCATTCAGAAATACTGTTTAGAGACTTAACAATTCGAAATACCAGTTATAACAAATAGCTCAAATTGGGGAATACTGTCCTTCGAACCAACAGGGCACAGGAACCCAATGCCCAATTCAAAAGACCTTCAGCTGCCCACCTTGCCTTTTTCCATTAGTAGGACTAGTTACCAGTATGTGAAATGCTGGTTTCATCACTCACTGGAAACCAGCTTAACCCAAGCCTAACTCAAAACATGGCAGTTTTCAAGAAGTTCCCGAACAGTGTCTGAGAGGGATCGGTAGCACAATGCTTCCTGGCTCGTACACAGGGCTTTCTGGCTGCCTCTCCATCCAGACGAAGGAGTAACATGAGATCTGATGGCCTTGCACTGAACTGCAGTTGTGTGACCTGCCTCCCTCTCTCGTCCATCCCACCTTTCACGGAAGAATGGTACCAACTCCTGCCTATTCATTACAGCACAGAGAGGAGGGAAATCCTATGAGAAACACCTTGCATTTCCACAATTAAAACAAACAAAACACCCTGCCTTTATATTTTCCTTCCCTGCCTATCCAAAAGAAATAGCATAAAGCAACCTGATCTAGTGAGAGATGTCCCTGCCCATGGCAGGGGGGTTCGACTAGATGATCTTTAAAGGTCCCTTCCAACCCAAACCATTCTATGATTCTATGAATAGCTGATGACTGTGCACCAAATACTTTTCCTAAAACTGGGACATTTCAAAGGATAAAGCAACTTTGCTGGCTTTGAGCTGTCATTTGCATGGGGGTGGCTTTTCAGTGCTTGCTACCAGTGTTTATTTTATTCCTTTTCTGGGGAAAGGACTCTCTATTTCTCTCTGCGGTGCTTAAGATATTCCATAAATGCTGAAGCTATACTGACAGTACATGAAAATATTCTAAAGCACTAAGACTTCTCACTTTTCCAAGTGGCCAGTGTGGGTTTGGGCTGAAGTTTCATGGTGTTCGCTTTGATTAGGACAGAGTATGGGGGTTCACTTTAAAAGTGTAAGGCTGAAACCTCATTAAGTAAAAGCATTTTAGCTTGTTTGCAAAAGAGCCAATTATTTCCAGCATTTGAATGGACTCTGAAGCCCAGTTTGCATTCATAACTGACTAATGCTTCATTTAGGACATCAGTTCAAAACACCTTACCAATTACAACAATGCAGAAATCTCACAAGTTATGAAATAGCAGTCTTTAAGTACCAAAAATGGTATTCATTTTTGGAGTTTCAGAGGCCCATAGGCCTACGTGTCTGTAAGGTATAACATTTAAATATAAAACACATTCAGAAGGAACTGTGAGATTTTCTGATTTCTTCCACAAACAAAACACATTAATACAATTACGATTAATTTTCATCATAAGCTTTGGAAGCTTATGCTGAGAAGATTATGCTAAGTCAAGCTGTTTCTTAATATTACTGAGGGATCATGGTGCTCAATTAGTAGTGCATACTAAAGATGTATCTACACGTTAGCAGGTGTATTTTCACACTAATTTGACCCCTACTGGGCTGTAAGCTGGAGAGGTGAACAAGGAGGAATGTATAACACAGGAAGCAGCAGCAGCAAAGCCACTGAGCAATGAAGAAAGCGAAAGGCTTGTGTTTTCATGATGCACAAAAAGTAGAAGCAAACCAGTATTTGATAAAGGAAATTCAGGAAGGAAAGGAGAGAGTAATGCAGAATGTGCAAATAAGATGTTCATAATTTTGAGATGCAAAGAGAAGACAGACAGTGCCTGTCCATAAAATGATTTGGGTTGGAAGGGACCTTTAAAGATCAGCTAGTCCAACCCGCAACGCTGTTCCTGCAGGATGGATTTTTACCAGCGGTGGTTTGGGTGGCGTGGAGAGGGGCTGTACTACTCTGGAGGAGCAGAGATGTAGCTTTTACAAAGGGTGAACATGGCAATATTAGAAGGAAGCTGGAAAACCACCAGGAGAGATGTCTGGCATCATGATGCCAAGGGGTATCCCGTACTCCATCTGGGTGCTTCTCCTTAACTGTTTGGACAGAAAACTCTTTCGAGGAGATGTAATAGGTGTAATTCTCAGGTGCGCATGTAAAAGGGCAGCTATACGGGCATGACTTCTGCACTTATTGTCAAATGAATTCCTCCTCGGTCTCCATTGACCGAAGGCCTGTTGGCCCACCCTGCAGAGCCAATCTTTTTATCGTTGGTCACCTCCCATGGACATAAATGGTCCCTTATTCCTCACAAACACACAAACTGATGCACTACCAGCTGGCGTCCACAAATAGCCAAAACAAAATAAAGTTATTCTAAGGTGAACTATTTTCTAACACAACAATGCAGTTAGAAAGCAACCCCACAATTCAGATCCAAACCAAAGCCAGCGCATCTCTTCGTCTTCTATTTATAACACTTAGAAAGCGGCATGTGCAGCTGGATTACAATTCCTTCCTTTTACCATCTGGTGCAATTTAGCTTTTCAGCCGCCTGAACGATGTGCGCGGTCTGAAGCTGCCTGATGAAGGATTTACTAGGATGGGCTGTGTTTACACAGGCGAGGAGGTACTAACAGCTGACTTATCAACAAGCACAGTAATTTCTGTGGTCACCGTTTGCACAGCTGTAACAACAAAGGAAGGTACTGTCATTTGATAGGTAATGTTTATTACTCAAACACTAAAGCACGGTTTATGAATGCTGTCCCTTAAATGCCAGCATATATGAATGGCATCTGGGAAACAGGGGACCTAACTGTGACATTGACAGCTATACACCAAGAAACTCTCTTAATTTTACTACTAAAAAATAATGTCACAAGTGTGTTGTGAGGTGATACCAGGAAAAAAAAGAAAGCTTTTAATTGTCAGTATTTAACTCGCTTCTGGGCTGCAAGGTATGTCTTGACAGCTGTAAGGTTTAGATTTTAAGTGCTTGAGAGTCAGCCATTTGAAATGTGCGGCCACACAGCCAAGTTGCTGTTGTTTAAACAATGTGGTACTGTGAGATCTCTAGACAGGCTCTGCTTCAGCTAACATTTATCAGAGCTTGCTTTGGAGCCTAGGTTTACCAGCACTGCTCCGGAAACAAACCGCCCTTGCCACTGAATTGCAGGCCATGAGTCAAGTTTCCAGGCTGCAATACAGTGCACACGAGCTCTTTCCCAAAGAAATGTACAGGAATAATGAATGAATCTGCTAACAAAATACAGTTCAGAAAAGTTAGGAATAATTTATCCCATAAATATTGTCATTTTGCTAATCAAACATGCTGTGTCACAAACCTTTTTCCACGTAATACATTTTAATTCACAAGGCCATAGCAGCGACCCTAATGAAGATTAATTACTGCAGTCCCTTCCATAAAGCCCAGTGCAGCTTCTTTCTTACTTGCTGTCAGAATGCTACAGCACATAGAAATGGTAATGAAAATGGATTGTGTTGTACTATTTCCCTTACTGGTCATTCCACTGATGTAAATCAAAACAGCTCTAAAACTAAATTTATAAAAAACAATTGCAGGAAAAGGGATGAATAATCTACTTGTAATTAAATACCAGTGTAATAGTACTAAAAGCAAAAGACAAGCCTGTCTTGGAGCTGAAGTACCATAATCTGGAACAAGGGAAAAAAGTATTTAAATGGAAACCAGACCAGCAAGACAGTATGCTTAGTATTTCTTCTTGTTGCATGCGAAGTATACAGAAGTTTTGACAGGAAAAAGCACTCAAACCAACTATCAACATCTTGCTTCTGCTCTGAGGTTACCTTTATTTTCTAAAGGCTCTAGTGGACAAGTGGCAGTGGACTCAAATCATAGAATCATAGAATCATTAAGGTTGGAAAAGACCTCTAAGATCATCGAGTCCAACCATCAACCCAACACTACCATGCCCACTACACCATGTCCCTAAGCACCTCATCTACACGTCTTTTAAATACTTCCAGGGATGGTGACTCAACCACGTCCGTGGGCAGCCTGTTCCAGTGCTTGACAACCCTTTCGGTGAAGAAATTTTTCCTAATATCCAATCTAAACCTCCCTTGGCGCAAATTGAGGCCATTTCCTCCCGTCCTATCGCTTGTTACTTGGCAGAAGAGACCAACACCCACCTCGCTACAACCTCCTTTCAGGTAGTTGTAGAGCGCGATGAGGTCTCCCCTCAGCCTCCTCTTCTCCAGGCTAAAAAACCCCAGTTCCCTCAGCCGCTCCTCATAAGACTTGTGCTCCAGGCCCTTCACCAGCTTCGTTGCCCTCCTCTGGACACGCTCCAGCACCTCCATGTCCTTCTTGTAGTGAGGGGCCCAAAACTGAACACAGTATTCGAGGTGCGGCCTCACCAGTGCTGAGTACAGGGGCACGATCACCTCCCTGCTCCTGCTGGCCACACTATTTCTGATACAGGCCAGGATTCCATTGGCCTTCTTGGCCACCTGGGCACGCTGCCGGCTCATGTTCAGCCGGCTGTCAACCAGCACCCCCAGGTCCTTTTCCTCTGGGCAGCTTTCCAGCCACTCTTGCCCAAGCCTGTAGCGTTGCATGGGGTTGTTGTGGCCGAAGTGCAGGACCCGGCACTTGGCCTTGTTGAACCTCATACAGTTGGCCTCAGCCCATCGATCCAGCCTGTCCAGATCCCTCTGCAGAGCCTTCCTACCCTCCAGCAGATCAACACTTCTGCCCAACTTGGTGTCGTCTGCAAACTTACTGAGGGAGCACTCGATCCCCTCATCCAGATCATTGATAAAGATATTGAACAGGACCGGCCCCAAAACTGAGCCCTGGGGAACACCGCTCGTGACCGGCCGCCAACTGGACTTAACTCCGTTGACCACAACTCTCTGGGCTCGGCCATCCAGCCAGTTTTTTACCCAGCGAAGAGTGTACCTGTCTAGGCCGTGAGCCGCCAGCTTCTCTAGGAGAATGCTGTGGGAGACAGTGTCAAAGGCTTTACTGAAGTCCAGGTAGACCACATCCACAGCCTTTCCCTCATCCACGAGGCGGGTCACCTGGTCATAGAAGGAGACCAGGTTGGTCAAGCAGGACCTGCCTTCCATGAACCCGTGCTGGCTGGGCCTGATCCCCTGGTTGTCCCGCACATGGCTTGTGAGCACCCTCAAAACGAACCGCTCCATAATCTTCCCCGGCACCGAGGTCAGGCTGACCAGCCTGTAGTTCCCCGGATCCTCCTTCCGGCCCTTCTTGTAGATGGGCGTCACACTGGCAAGCCTCCAGTCATCCGGGACCAACCCTGTTAACCAGGACTGCTGGTAAATGATGGAGAGTGGCTCGGCAAGCTCCACCACCAGCTCCCTCAGTACTCTCGGGTGGATCCCATCCAGCCTCATAGACTTGTGGCGTAGCAGGTCGTTAACTGCTTCCTCTTGGATTATGGGGGGTTTATCCTGCTCGTTGTCCCTGTCTTCCAGCTCAGGGGGCTGAGTACCCTGAGGATAACTGCTCTGACTATTAAAGACTGAAGCAAAGAAGGCGTTGAGTACCTCAGCCTTATCCTCGTCCTTGGTGGCCATGTTCCCCCCTCCCTGCATCCAATAGAGGATGGAGATTCTCCTTGGCTCTCCTTTTGTCATTAATATACTTGTAAAAACATTTTTTGTGTCTCTCATGACAGTGGCCAGGTTGAGTTCTAGCCGGGCTTTTGCCTTTCTAATTTCCTCTCTGCACGACCTAACGAGATCCCTGTACTCTTCTTGAGTTGCCTGCCCCTTCTTCCAAAAGTGATAAACTCCTTTTTTTCCTGAGTCCCAGCCAGAGCTCCCCGTTCAGCCAGGCCGGTCGTCTTCCCTGCCCGTTCTTCTTACGACACATGGGGACAGCCCGCTCCTGCGCCTTTAAGACTTCCTTCTTGAAGAACGTCCAGCCTTCCTGGACCCCTTTGCCCTTCAGGACTGTCTCCCAAGGGACCCTCTCGACCAGTGTCCTGAGCAGGCCAAAGTCCGCCCTCCAGAAGTCCATGGTAGCAGTTTTGCTGGCCCCCCTCCTTACTTCACCAAGAATCGAGAATTCTATCATTTCATGGTCGCTAAGCCCAAGCCGGCCTCTGACCACCACATCTCCCACCAGCCCTTCTCTGTTTGTGAACAGCAGGTCAAGCGAGGTACCTCCCCTGGTGGGCTCGCTTACCAGCTGCGTCAGGAAGTTATCCTCCACACACTCCAGGAACCTCCTCGACTGTTTCCTCTCTGCCGTGTGGTATTTCCAGCAGACGTCCGGAAAGTTGAAGTCCCCCACGAGAACAAGGGCTAGCGACTGGGAGACTTCTGCCAGCCTCTGGTAGAATATTTCGTCTGCCTCCTCATCCTGGCTAGGTGGTCTATAACAGACTCCCAGCAGGATATCTGCCTTGTTGGCCTTCCCCCTCATCCTTACCCACAAGCACTTGACCTCGTCATCACTACCGTTGAGCTCTAGACAGTCGAAGCACTCCCTAACATACAGGGCTACCCCACCGCCTCTCCTTCCTCGCCTGTCCCTCTTCAGATGTCTGAAGCTGTAACAGCACTTTTCTTCCCCATTCCCGTCACAGACATTGCTGACCGTAAAGCAGCAGTACCTGACCCCGCCCTGGACCACTGGAGTTTCCGATCAGTGTATTTGGGCTAAGCAATGTTAGCTTATCTTTATACACCAGTCTGAAAACCAAAATCATTCAGGGGTTGATTCTCATATGGATCAAATATCACTGCTCTGGGTTGAAACTGCTCCAGCTGGAGGTGACCATGGCTTCAATCAAACCATTTTGATTTGCTGTATGACCCTTTGTCATAGGCTTAACCTTCTCTGAAATGTGCTGCTGCCTTTGGAGATGCTGCTAACGACCTACCTAACCCTCGCATTCACTCCTCAGCTTCACTTGACACCCACGTTCTTCAAATCTGTTCCTCTTCTTTTCTTTTGTGTGACCACTACCATCCTCCAATTGTTGGTAATTAATTTCTGAACTACAGAATTTCAATAAATACTCATCCCATTTCTCCTGCATTCACATAGACACTTGCTGATGACATACTACCTTTTTTTTTCTTATTTTTTTTAAAGGTAATTTCTGTAGCTCACAAGTTTACAGGAACCACAGGAAAGATCTAGCCTGACCTGCAGAGCACAGGTTACCAAATTTCACTAGGAAATGCTACCATCAGGTCCATTTCATATAGTGAGCTAGAGCATAACTATTATAAAGACTTTCATGGTATAAGAATATCACATCTTTATCAACAGCAATCCAATGTCTCAATGTCCAGTTTTGCAGCTAAACAGCACAAACAAGCCCTTAAACAGAGACCTTTTATAATGCCTGTCTTACAGTGCTTTTCTGGCCATCACAACATTAAGTTCTGGCCTTCACAAAGTCACTGATATGGCCCGAATAATACATATTAGAGGGAGTGCTATGACTTGCAGATGAATCATCTCAAAAGACAATGTAATGTCAACTGCATCAAGAATCACATAAAACTTAGCAGGTCAACATCAGCATCCTGGTATAAGAAGACAGTATAAGAAACTGCAATTTGCCCATAATTTTCATAAATAAAGCAAAGTACACAACCAAGCAGCACTGACTGCTGACTTGCACACCTGTCTGCTGGTGACTGGCCGTAAAATCACAAACAAAACAGTACCAGAACTAAGACACTTCTCCTTTCCCCTCATGTCCAAGATCTTTTCCATGCTGATCTAAGAGTTAATGCGATCAGTAGCACCTATTAAAGATTTAAAGACAGTAACGATAAGGTCAATCGTAACTTTGCTCTTCCTCAACATTTTTATTTAAAGAGGTTGAGGGATTAGAAAGATCAGAAACTCAATTTGACTGCAAAATGAATATTTAAGAAATCCAGCTGCTTTTCTTCCACCCTATTCGATATACTTAAATTTTTCACCTCATTAACAATTTACATTGATAGCCTTAAACCAAATATGATGAATGTTGCTAGATATACAAAAATTAATCTCATATTATACGCTTGGAGTCATTAATTACTCTGCTTGTAGAGGTATGGCTGGAAAGGAATTTTATTCAAAGGCAAATTTAACTCATGATTTCTATAGCTCCCCTCATTTGAAAAAAAAAATGGGGGGGTGGGGGGGTGGGAGAAAAGATTAACAATGTTTTTGACTTCTTAAACCATGGACAGATGGTCTATTTTTAAAGACTTTGAAGGAAGATACCCTAGGTCTCACATACTTGCTTTGAATTATCCCTTTCAGAAGCATTTTGCTCCCTTAAAGCAAGTAGCAGCTAGTGTAGCCCAACATACTTCTATTTTAATCCAACACTTCGAGTAAAATCTCTGAATTTTGGAAATACAAAACAGAATATGGTGTAAAAATATCACATCTCTATCAACAGCAATCCAATGTCTCAATGTCCAGTTTTGCAGCTAAACAGCACAATCAAGCCCTTAAACAGAGACCTTTTACAATGTCTGTAAAGCCTCAAAGCCTAATTTCACTGTGTGCTACTCTCGGCTGATTTGTTTTTGTTAAAAACATTAGGTCGATATTTCCCAGCCCCAAGAGCAACTCATCATACAATTCAGTGACAGCTCTAAGAGAGGTGCATGAGGCATGAGTGTTGATTTAACAGAAACCCCTCCTTCCCACTGGCAGCAAGATTTCTTCCTGTTCTCGTATTTATTCTTCTTGATCCACCCGATCCCCATCATCCTCCCTCCTCCTTTCATGCATACATCCCCTCCACCTCTTTCCTCCCCCATGCAAAATCAATACCAGTTCTCCATGGCCTTATGATCACCACCAGCCTCTTCAATTACCCCTTTCCTTTACCCACACACTTATTGGTCATTCAGATTCTCTTGCTTTTCTTAATTTCCTCTTTTTCCAGCCCTGAATTAATTTCCTGCACTGCATCTTCCTCTTTCAGTTGTGCCTCTGCTTTCACAAAAGCTTCCTCAGGGGTGCTCAGAGCACCTCACAAGTCTCCAGCCATACCTACACTGCGCCTCAAAGCTGACTTCACAGCTAGAGAACAGACCACAACATTTTTCACCCACACACACCTAAAAGAAATGTGGTTTCATCAACACTGCCTACTGGAAACAGTCCTTGGCCTGTCCTACCACACCAAAATACACTGGGACGTTGCCCAGAGGAGCTCTAGTTGGCACCATCCGAAGTCACAGCAGTTGTGGACAATACGAACAGTCACAAGCCAGTACTTAAGCCTGCACCCTGGCCAAATCCATTTAGCCTGTAAAGACATGACTGATGTTCCCTAGACAGGCCCAAGCCAACATGGGATTAACCGCCACATGCTGCGCTGCACACCGGAGCCATCAATGGCTCTTAATTTTGACACACTCCTTTCAGGCACTCCTAGAAATGTAATTTTATCCTGGATCCTGTCATCTTCCAAATCTATCTATTGGCACATTGTTGCCCACTGCTCTTGCCCTCGTGAGCATCCCACAGTTTTTTACTCTCCACTTCCTTTTGCATACCTGCTCTGGCTGTTCCCACCACTCACTTCAATTTAATTACTATCCTTAGCAATGACTGACAAATCCACTCCCGGCCTGTCCCCAGCTATAATATAATACCGGTGTCTCTGCTATCCGCTTCCAGAAATCGCTGCTGTTAATAAACACAAAATTGTGGTCCTTGACATTGCAGGTTTATCTGTAGTACTCTTCCCATCGGAGTAGTGCCTAAACTGATGTGGCCTCTGAATGTCAGGTCTAGCTAGGCTGTTTGAAACTGCTCTTTGGGTCCTTGTTAACCCCCATTCAGCTTAAAACCTGCAGAAGAACTTGAAGCAACTTGACTCATTTTCCAAATTTCAGTTCTCTTGCCTTCTTAACAAAGGCTGAAAACACCTACTATCCATTGACTAGTCCTCCAGCAAACACAGACAAGACTGAAAAGCAGGAAATTATTCAGTCTGATTGTGTAAAATAGAAAAATGAACAAAAACCTTTAAAAATCCCCTTGGAGGAAGTTAAGGACCTTTCCTATTATTAAAAATACAAAAAAACCCCAAAAGTCAGGGCAAACAACTGAGATCAGTACTGTGTCCTGAAGTTGACAGAGGCTGGTTATGAAGCTTCAAGCGATGGCAGTCTTTGAGACATTTTTGTTACCCCAAGAATATCGTGGTCCTCGCCAGGGAAAGCTTAAACCCCCAAACTGATACCAAAAAAGTGACCCAGCCAGATTATAACCCCCAGAGCACTAAATGGACATGACAGATTTACACATTTTACTTAAGGAAGCAAAACCAAATTGCAACTGTGTAGTCATAAAATGAATGCCAAAAAAAAATGTAACTGTGTAAGTCAGCAGAGTTAGTTTGCATGGCAAGAATGTGCCGATATTGCATGTGAAAATCATAACAAAATTCATTTTTTAACAGTTTCTTTGCAAGACCACCTTTTAAAGAACCGAATAATGTTGAGCTTTCAAATGGCCATCAACTACATTTTCAAACATATAAAAGATCTTAAATACATATATCATCTTAAAGAAATTATAATATAAAATGTGTTTTACGTGATGAGCCTTGGCATCTCCTATTCAAAATCTGAAATATGATTTTTAGACAAATTAGCTTCCACACGTGACTAAGTTCCAAAGACCAAATAAAATCCGACCTTCCAAATAAATGATCCTTTGCCAGGCTCAAGGCAAAAGTCATAATTTAAAAAAAGAAAATTTAATTGGTAAAACCCTCCTAAATTTTAAGTTGTATTTCAAATACACGGATACCATGTAGATAGCAGTGTACCATGGAAAATGTTCTAATGCTGCACTTTATTCTAAAGTCACCTCCAAACATAGTCCAAACAACATATTTAAAATATACTTAGTAAATTAAAACCTGACAAGCCTTAATACATGGCAGACAAAAATCCATATCTCAACTCCAGTTGAATTTTATATACATAGTGTATTTTTTGTACTCAAAGTTACTCTCTTCAGCCCAAATTATAATCAAGACTAATCTCCTTGGGATAACTGAAATAGTGTAGACATCAAAGTTCCAAGAAAATATTCCCTGAAAAACTAACTCAAGTAAGGGCAAGTCCAATAAAATGGAAAACCAAAAAGGATTAAACTGTGTCTACGTGGTATTAAATTTACATGTGTGAATCTGGCATACTGAAAACAAGAAAAATATTTTTAAAAATCAGTTACCACGTGTGATTAGTTGTAGTTTCAAAGGGAATGCTATCTGCCTAGTGGATGGAGCACTCAATGGGCCCTCTGGGTGCCTGAATTTTATTCCCAGACCTGTGTCACTGCCATGATCTTAGGAGAGTTACTAGATGACTCAACATTCCTGTCTACAAAAATCATACTGCCCTCCTTTGTAAAGTGTTTTGAGATTTGCTGAGGAAAATACTCTGCCAGAAATTATTACTAAATTCCTGTTTTCCTTTTTTGTATGTTCTTTCTTTTCCAACCTACTTCATAGGAAGGGGAAATGACCAAGGTCCTCGACCTTCTCTGAGTCTTAGCTCTCCTTGAGAGCAGACACTCTGACTCCAGAGGGTCAGATCAGCCACAGATTCAAAAAAAATCTGCACTGATTACCACTGCCAAAAATCTGTCCATCTCTGTCAACTTTTATTCTTAAAGCTTAGCTAATCTTGAGTCTAGCTGACCTCTTTGGGAAAAGGATCAATACAAAAAGCGATGTATGAATACATAAAAAAAGACATAAGTGATCTCCCCTAGATAAATGGTTACTTAATGATACTGAAAGTAAACTAGACAAAATTCCCAATTTTAAACTGACCTCGTAACTTTTTCAAAATACTTGTTAAGTAGTTATGCTACAAAACATTGTATTGTCAAGACAGCTAAGCCTAGCTAAGCCTACCTAAGGGTACCAGTTGAAATAATGCAAAATCTTGTTTAAGAAATGCAGCACTAAAAGACTACCTTTTTCCTACAGGAAGTATGCAACAATTTATCAGTAATTAGGAAATGCCTGAGGTAATTAATTATTTAATAGGTAGTGTTGTGACACTAGGTTTCCTATACTCGGTTGCTGGTAACTCCTTCCCACCAGCTCAGTTGTCCATCAGCTTAATGGATTCCAGGAATCTGTCCTTCAGCAGCAACATGTACACCAATAAACAAGACAAGTGTTGCTCAGTCTCTAACCACTTCCCAAAGCTTTACTTCAGACTTTCTCAATAAACTCTTGGTTTTACTCCTTCCAAGAAACAAACTACCAATAACAATCAAGATTTCCCCTCTGCTTTGTTACCTGCAGCAAAGCATTACTACAGAAGTCAGCTCAGAATTTGCTCTCAAAGGCAAAATAACAGAACCGGCACTGCTATGGTCCCAGATGGAGAAGCAGTAGTATCCTGAAATACTTCTCTTGGCACCTCCGTTAATGTCCTATGTAAATGCAGAATTGCTAAATACACTTTCCTTCTCGCCCTTGTCTCATAGTTAATATTAGACCAAACAGAGATGGCCCCTTCCAACAAAATGGTGTTTTACAGGATCCTCTAGCTCAAATCGCTGCCTTATAAAGTTTCATCCTATTAACCTAGTTCCACTACCAGCAATATAATACCACTAGAGGATGCATTTATCAAATATGGACAGACATATTTCAACTCTAGTAGCATGTGAAAATCAACCTACAAATCCTCTTACATAGCCCTCCCCAATAAATACTGAATCTTAAACTTCGTTAAAAGATAACTTCTGTAACAAATTATGGTGCTTCCCCTACCAAAAGCTGGTGGGCAGAGTCAAGTGGTCATGAATACAGAAGAAACTGGAAAAATCTTGTTTAAGAACGATGGGTCTCATTTTCTGCTTGTTTTTAGGAAGCTGTACTGATGTTTTAGACAGCTTTTAATTTTACATGGAGTGGAGATACTGAATCAGCTTAGGGAAGTGAAAAACCAGAAGGAACTATAATTGATTTATAGTTACCCTCTTTCTCCCCCTTGCACAAAGAAGGAGCAATTTGCTGCTGCTCAGAAAAAGCAATGCATTTCCCCCATCCTTGTCAGTTTTATTGACCAACACATTGATGAAAGGGCTACAAGGGACATGGTCACCAGCCTGCTAACTTAGGGCTATTGAGTCTTTAAATCCATGTCCCAACACCCAGTCCTACATAGTGCCCCCATAACGTGCAGTGACACAGGGCTAGGGACAATCTAGCCACTAGGATTTAGCCGATTCAAACATGAAAAGCAAGAGAGTTATGAACCTAGGCATCTAGAAGAAAGCAAAATAAAGATCTATACTCCCATTTAAGTGTCAAGATCATGTTTCTGAATCTGGTACACGATAGGCTGTTTGTCAGAAACACACAGATGGACTTCTTGCTGCGGTGAAGCCAACAACAAAAACCACACAGCGCTACATGCAGTATCCCTCAGTCTTCCTGCAGTATGTGCTGAATGTTGCCATCAACTACAGATCCTCACCCCCACCCTGTGCTTCTCTGTTAAACTACAAGAAACAAAATCTTCTGGTTTATATAATTAAAAACACTCTTTTAAATAAAGAAGAAAAGTTTAACATTGTTAATTTTATTCTATATTTACTTCTAATTCAGATTCCACTTCATTTGTAGTGTTGAAGAATCTGAGCGACACTGAATCATAAAACTTATCAAGTTTCACCATGCACAAATTTATTTAATATAGCACACGCAGAGAGGGCTCATCCAAATCCTCAAATTACTTCAACGTTTTTCTTTTCAAACAGAACCCGTAATGTGACAGTAGAGAAACGTATTTCTGAAACACATGAAACCTCCAGGGAATTAGTCAAGATTTTTGCATGCGGAACAATCTCACCAAGATCCCTTCAACACTGACTCAAAAATCTTTCTTATACAAGCTTCACAAGAGAAAATCATAGCCTTAGCACAGATTGCTGTTTGTGAGGTAGGTGCTGAACAAACTTAAATACTAAGTCACAGGAGCAAGAGGATGACTGTAAAATGAGTTCCTAACATTTAAACAAAACATGAACATTTCAAAATGAATGTGGAAGATGTGTACATACCTATAGCTGTCTTCGCTTTCTGAATCCTGCTCTTCATCAGAATCTTTGTATTTATCAGGATCTGGAAGAGTACTTGGATCAAACTCTTCTTCACTTCCACTGTGAGCAAGAAAGGCCACTGTTTCTTCTTCAACCTGCCAGGTGACAAATGGAGAGTTACAAGACAAGCAAACAAGTCCATATTACTTGCCACAACCCCATTAATAGGGATGCCATAACAAAAACCATTGCCCTCAACCGCAAAGGCCACCGCTATTATAGCCAGGAATTGTTTCTGTCATCATCAGTGCTCTCCTCCAAGGCTGTTAAAGGTTGAAGAAATATTATTCAAAAAGGAAGCACAAGGATTTATGTTCAAATTCTACTTTCCCAATAACGTCATTTTAAATCTACCAAATCTAACAGAGATTTGGACAGCAACTAATCAACAGTCATCTGAGAGCAAGTGTTTAAGTAATATGAAGCTTTACTGTCTCTCAGAAACACACTGGCAAAGAGATACAAGCTTGTGGACACATTAATCACTGCTATGAAGTGTATTTAATGAAATCGTCTGATTTAAAACTCATCCAGGTTAAAAACCAAAATGCTGCTTAAGCTGAATTAATTGCTCTAAGGGAGTTTCAGCCATCCACCACAAGTGATGCATGTTCTTCAGGCTTCCTCCCAGACCCTCTCATCTCTCCTCTCTGCGGCTCAGCTTCCCTCCATCCCCGCAGCACATCTCGGGACGGGCTGCTGGCGTTGGCAAGTTTCCCCAGGGTGCAGGAACGCCTCACGAATTCCTTAACAAAGAGGGTACAGAAGATGCTGCTCCATAAAAGTCTTGGATAATATAATAAAG
This sequence comes from Calonectris borealis, assembly GCF_964195595.1. Classification (NCBI taxonomy): domain Eukaryota; kingdom Metazoa; phylum Chordata; class Aves; order Procellariiformes; family Procellariidae; genus Calonectris; species Calonectris borealis. The sequence continues at coordinate 202,175,455 of NC_134312.1, forward strand.
CTGACTGCTTTCGCAGATACAGGTTCTGCTCTACGCAGTCCTGAACTAATGGCACCACTTTTATAAATTTTTGCTAACAGGCACGAAGAAAGCAGATGGACTGGAGGGCATATGCAATTGTTCATGCACACAAAAATGCAAACAAAAAGCTTACAGGCATTTCTAAGCAACGTGAACGCTAGATCCATGCTTATGCTGAAAAGCAAAACCAAATGCAAAGAAACTATAATTAAAGACATCACTACCTTTTGTTTATATATCTAATCAACATGCACACAGCTGAGTTTCCAAAACGGGATTCATTTAAATGATCCTTCATTCTACGAATAACTTCACATCACTAAATATTTCAAGTTCATTTGATTTTTCCATCTATCTCCAGGTTTCAAAAGAACACTGTCCTTATGTGCACACACCTCACCACAATAAAAATAAATTAAAAAAACCAACCAAACAAAACCAAACAAAAACCATACCAAAGGTTCCTTTTATATCTGCATATAGAGGGAGTGAAAGGAAATGAGCTGGTGATGGGTAAGATTAGCCACCACTGCAAGAGTCCCTTATTGCTTGCCCAGTGACACTTCTGCAGTGCACTGAAAGCAAGCAGAAGAAAGGGATAAAAGCCAGATTTGCAATCAGAAGGCAGAAGAAAAACATACTAACCACACATTTTGTTCTTGACTGTTTTGAAATACTAGTAAAGGTAATTGTATAGCTAGGCATATAAAATCACTAAAAGCATCACCAGACTCAGCAGCACTGTAAATTACCTAAGGTAACATAACCACTGACTGAAAAGCATGTTGATTACCAGGAACTTCAGGTGCTACATCACAACAAAGTTGTTTTGGGTTTTTTTTTGAAGTATTTTTTTGCTTACAAAAAATATCTCCTAGCTCATCTTTTAGTACAATATTACAGAGCACTACTAACTCAACAGAAAATTATTTTGAAGGTCACCTTTTTGTTAACGAATTTCCATATTTGAAAAGCATTCCGCATTAAATTATAGTTTATTTCAATTTCTTTTAAGCATAAAGTATTTGCTTTTTACTTGTCCCTCCTATTGCATCTATTCTTTCAATACAACTGGTGCATATCAATTACGTATTTAAAAAAAAAAATTTAAAAAGAGCGTACAAAGCTGTTGTATGGAACAAAGTATGTGTGATACTATGCAACAGAGTTCTGTAATACTAACAGTTATTGGCAGTCATCTTTTAAAACTTGGGCTGTTCATTCGTATTCTTAGTTACCTCAGTAAAATATTAAGATTGCATTGTTTCCTAAGTTTTCTCATTTATGTATGCACATATAAGTCAATTACACATACAGAGATCAAACCTTTGCTTTTGTTACACATTCATATTCATTTTTTCCAGCAGAAAATCTGCAGAGATGTGTGCAAGGTAATGCTTACTAACAAAAGAAATAATTGGCAAAGATGCTTCTTTAATTCATCAGGAATCATGAGTATCACCTGTTACATATTCATTAAAATATTCGTAAGTCCCTGAAATTGTTAAGGACTTGGACATGAACATTTATCATCCACAGCTGAACAACAGAAACTCATTATTTCTCCCCTCTTGCTTCAAATTTATATCAGCCAGTCAGGAAAAAGAAATCTTGTGACTTAACTTCACATTACTCAGGCCGGTCAGGAGAACGGGATTCAGTGGCACTCACCTTGCTATTTTCATTCTGCTCAAGGGTTATAACCTCTCTCTTTTTTTATATCAGACAAGTTGGCCCATGTATTTTGCAATCTAGTTCCACAGAAACTTTGCACAAAGACTTTCAGTTTGAACATGGCATTGAGATGAAAACATTTCTGCAATCACATAGTCTCCCTCTGAGGCATAAGGAGATTCTTCTTATGCAAACTCAACATTTTGAAAAAATTCAGCAAAATTTCTGTGCTGGAGGTTTTGGAAACCTCATTGCCTTCAACGCTCCACACTGTACCAAGTCAACAACGATCACCCTCTACTGTACTGTAGTCGTTTTGGAAACACACATCAGATGAGCGCAGGTTCCTCTAGGGCTTTTGTCCCGTTTCTCGACAGAATACGTCCAATTCAACTTCTAGTTGTCTCTGTTACAAGATGTAATGACAACTTCCTCTCTTCGTAAAGAAGGCTGAATGGCTGGTGGAGCTCAGGTAAACATGTTAGGCTAAGAGAAGCTTAAAATGAAGAAATTGATGTACCTTTTTAAGAAAACAGACACTTAAAGGACTCAAATGTTCAGAAGAGTAGAATGATGTCTCATTTCTACCAGGTGTTAGGCACTCAGGTGAAAATTATCTATTACCATGAGATAAAAAGGGAGAACTGAAAACCATACCATGATACCACGAAAACCTGCACATACATAAAAAAATGTATTTTCCAAGATTTAATTTATAGAATATATATTTATTATGGTATTTAATTTATATCTAATTTAATAGTTTTTTTTTTAATCAAATTAAATTGTCTGGAGTTGCAATTTTTATATTCAACCCTTTAAGCAATTTATCAGTTCCTAGCAACCAGGCTGAAGGGGGAGAATTGTTTTGGCCCTATCAATTCTGTCCATAGTACTTTATAAAGCACAGTGGGGGAGTATTTCTGATCAGCTAAAAACAAAACCTTTAAGGTTTGTTTAGAAGTTGATCAGACTTGATTTGAGTCCATCAATAGTCATACTTACACAATATTCAGCTCCCTTTAGCTTTTGCTAATAATATAGCCTCTCCCAGTAACTGGTGTTTGTGATTTTAATGCTAAGAAAAGGTAAGCTTTAAATACTGCTAGGAAGTTATGGTACAACTTTTAAAAATTTAGCATACTACAGCTCATATAAAAGGATATTTAAAAACATAATCCCTTTCGTGATCTGACCACATTCCAAATGTTACTAATTTTCTTCTTTTCAACAATTATTTTTCAGATAAAAATGGGAGTTGTTTCTGCATTATATTTATGATGGAAACATTCACAAACAGAGAGGCTTTGTAGCATTTCCTGTAAAACATTTTAGTTTGAATTCACCTGATTGCCTCCCAGGTTTTATTTTTTCATAGCCTGTACCCCCAACCCACAACACTGTGTCCCCAGCTGATGCATGGTTGCTCTGATATTTCATCATCTACATTGCCCCAAAGGAATACAGCTATTCTGGCAGTTCACAAATAGAAATACAGCCTTTGATGTAGCTGGGGTGTTTGATCGAACAGTTGCTTTGAAGATCAAGACCAAAGCCTTAGACGATACTGAAGACTGGGAGACAGTGGAGCAAACCAAGTGCTGATCTGACATACAAAGAGATGCCTAAACCATGCCGAAATTGGACAACTACACTCCCTACTATCTAACGCTCATCAATAGCCTTCAAATCCAAACACAGAAAGCATCACTTCCACCGAGGGAAGGATCTTGCAAGCTAAGAGGGGAAAGGCCACCTTTCGACCACATTTCTAAGATGTGTGCCGTGGTGTTTAAGGTTAACCTTCATGAACTGTGACCAAGTCATGTAAGCTTTCTTCCTGTTGCTGTCTACCCTTTGTCATCTGCATCAACATTGAACATTAATTCTAATAGGTGACATACGCATCCATTCCACAATTGGTTTTGCTACTCCTCCTAGGCTTGTTTCTTCTTATGGGTAAGTAGGAAGTGATATACAAAAATGTGGGAAGAGCAGAGAACAGATCGTTGTTGCAGGACTTTCTGTTCTCTTGGTCTGAAGCACACAGATGCGTTCAAAGAACACCACAGAAAGGAGGTGATGTGGACACAAACAGGATCAGCTATTTCAGAAGGACTGGCCGAGTTCCATGGGTCTCACCAGAAAGGCTGATAACCAAGAACTGGAGAAATCAAGGTTGCAGGTTAGTCAGACAGACATAGTCTTTGCACTGAGATGATCTAACTGATATTCAGGCTCTGGGAGGAGCTAGCCATAGCTCCTGGTTTTCGCACCATTTATAGAATATCGTTCTTGGTTTTCAGTAGAAGGGACAGATAACTCTTAGCTTCATCTTCAAAGCGTTCACCCTTCCCAATCACTAGCAGTCACACAAAGGTTCAATTTCATCCAGTCATTCTTTATTTCTTTTTAAGCAATTTGCCATCTTAAATAATACAATTAGCCTAGTTTAGCCCACAGAATCTTGCTTTTACCAGTGGTCTCAAATAATGTACACGAAAATACTTAATTTTCTTTCTTGGCATTCCTAAATGCCCCACATTTTATGGTCAGTGAATGGGTAAGCCTGTGTTCCAAACTAGCACACACTGATGCATACAGACTGACATTCAAATCTTTGCTGTGTAACTATAGCAAAGCAATTTGTGCTGGAAATGGCTCCTGCCACAAGCACAGCTCAGAATGATTGAAAACACAAAAATCATAGAAATTTCCACACATTCACTTCTGGTTTTTTTATATTAGTAAAGCTTCTGTCGTTTTCATAGTAGTAAGTATATGTTTTATCTGTAGACTTGATCTCTACAAAGTTCTTATAGTCCATACCAGAATTAATAGCAACATAATGATACATATAGAGAAAGATAATATAATTTGGTAAGTTCACAATTACAAAATCATCTACCTCAAAATGAAATGCTGAGAACTTCTAAATCTATTCAAAGACTGTTTTTTTAATCTATTTGCTCTTATCTGCATTTAAATTATAATGGGTACATCTCACAACTAGACCTTATGCTTTTCATTTTTTTATTTGCTCTTATAAGACGCATGTGGAATACTTTTTGTAAAGACAAGATTTTTCAAGTTGTTACTAGCCACAATTATCAATGTGATTTTAACAAAAGGGCAAACTAATATAATTTTGGTGGGAAATGTCAGGATAAAACTACTATACTGTTAACTTAAATATAATTCATGTTACAGACATGAAAATACAACTTAAAAGATAGGTAGCACCGGAAGCAAAATATACACTGGAATATAATAAAGTCTGACAAACAGAAGAGTTTAACCTACTGCATATATTCTTGATTTTAGAGATTGCTTGTACACAGATTTCACAGGAGTGCAAGCTAATAGTTCCAGTGTAATGAAACATGGGCATGAGCACACAGTTATTTTATTTGCCATAAAAGATCCTAGGATCTTCAGTACCATAAACAAAGTCTCAGGCATTTGAGTTAACAGAGTACTAGCTTCGTGTCTGGAAAAGTATAAAGGTTCCCGTGCCTGCCATGCCAGCAGCTAGACAGAGATGCTACCACGCACACTAAATCTCTGTCTGAAACAAAATTGATTTAAAGCATTTAATAATGCAAAGGCTTCAAACCAAAAAAGTCTAAACAATTTTTATTTTGAAATCTTTCTAATGATAGGTTGTTAGGTATCATTTTGCTTGCAAGTGAGCAAGTAGTATAGGAAAAAAAATTGGGGTTTATTTGCTGTGCCTTACAAAAAAAAATTAGTAAAAACGTCTGGGAGAACTAAACATGCCAACAGACATGTCCAAAAGTCTAAGGCCCTCTCAAAAAACCCAGAAAACCACAACGCAGAACACTGTTTTTAAACTTATATCCTTGGACTGTCTCTTTACACTCCCTTTCTCTCCACGTTTAGGTTCACAGCAGTCATGGCTGTCAGCTCAAATGCAGAAAGCAATTCTCCAAAGTAGTCTCCGTGTTCAAACATTTCAACACATCAGTCTTCTCCAGGGAACCTCAGCAGAGGCAGATGTCCACAGAGACAGTGCCTACACAAGGGAATTTTCTCTGTATCGCTTTCTGGCACTTTTGAATGAGCCTGAAGAAACTTCATCCTCTGCCGTGACACAGCAGAGGTGTCCCACCACCACCACTACTCACAGCAGAGACTGGGAGCAAAGACCACCCTTTGCCTCGTGACGTGTATTTTTCAAGAATGAACAGATCAACAGCAGCACTGACATGAAATAATCAGAATGGAAATCTCCTAAGTCATGTAATTCTGTAAACTGGTTAGTTCTGCTCTTTTTCTTGAAACAACTGATTTGTTTGCAGTACACGAGAAACAGCAACATTGGCATTAAGCACTTGTCCCACCACAGGACTTTCATGTTTTCACTGTACTGGTTAAGTCACGTACTCTAAAAGCTTGTACAAAATACATACGAAAAATAGAACATTTACAGGGAGAAAAATATGAATCGAATTAATTCCTTGCAGCGGAAGTTATTTTAACTGCTACTGGTGCTTCTGCATACAGAAGTGAGGAGAAGAAACCCAGAAGTAGCACTGCTGCTCACAGCAGACTCAACTGCTTGCTGTGAGAATAAAACCTTGTCTGCCTTCATTCAGGATCTATTTATCAGCAGCAATAGATACACATTTGTTCAAATATGCAAACAAGTAACCAGTAAATCAGAAAGCGCCTGACCGACGATGCACGCTTGCAGAGTCATTTATTATTAATTTTTTTGTTGTTGCCGAATCCACCTTCCCAAGCCATGAATCCCTTTTTACAAAATTTTGCAAAAGACAACTCCTGGCCCAAAGAGCCTAAGGGTTAGATAGAAGACACGAGAGAACAGCCGAATATAGCCTGATGAAGGACAAGGAAGCAAGCTGCCTGGGGAAGATTATGAGCAATGGGCATGACACAGAAGAAGACCTGCCTTCTCCTACTTCCACAGGCACTGCTGCAAAGGGGATCCTGGATGAAGAAATCAAAAAAGCGTCTGAGGTAGACTGGCAGCCATCCACCAGCAGTTTTTGCTAAGTGTGAGGAAAAGCTGAGGCCAAAAAAATATCAAGGTGGTGGCTGAAAAATAAGCAAGCGGGCAATATTCAGTGAGAACTAATCTCTTGATAGTAACTGATAGATGAGAGGCCATGAAAAGTGCTGAAAGTTAAGGGCCTGTGGAGACACATGAAGAGAAGTAACTTTGCAGCAGCATTTTGAATAGATACTAATGGAGCAAAATGGCATTCATAAAGGAGGGTGGAGAAGACACTGCAGAAGTCAAGACAGAAAATCATAATATCCCTTGATAATTTTATCTACGTGAACTAATAGGAAAGGCATGTATTAGAAACATCAGGTAGGAAGAACAAGAAAGATTTATATGAGGCAAGATCTTTTAGACCAACTAATTGAAAGAAACACAATTTTTCATGTCTAAAATAACATAAAGCAACTTCAAAGCAAAAAAAACCCAAATTAAGAATAATTGCTGAGAGTTAGTGTTCCTCCGGGAATTAAGATAAAATGTAATATTATGTGTGCAATAGCGCTGGGGAATGTTAGTACAGGGAGAAGCTACAGTAGGGTCCTCTTCAGGAAAGACAGAGCATGTAATATGTAATTTGTCATTTGTGGAAAATGAAGGGACAAAAGGAGGATTAAGAAGGATTTAGGTAAGCACCAGAAAATGACCATGGCAATGGTAAGGCATAGGCTCAAGTGAGAGACAGTGGTGATAGTCACAGTGACCGTGAAAGAAGACAGCAAAGAAGGTTGAACTTTTTTCTTGAGAATTGCCTGATCCATGAAAAGTCAGCTAAGATTTTAATTTGGACAGAAAGGTAGAGCTGGAGTAGAGAGACTGAGATACGACTCATTAGTACAGACACGAATTTGTATTCATGGACAGGATTTCTCCACAGATAGGAAGAGGAAAAAAGCAAAAGGCAAAGCTGTACAAAACATTGTCATAGAAGCAGACTGAAGACTGTGAGATTCCTGGAATTATGAAGGAGGAACTACTAGAGAAGTCAGACACCACAACAGAGGGTGGTCACGTCTGCAAACCCCCTAAAAATTGGAGCAGATATGGAAAGGCCAAGTGAACAACCAACAAGTGAAAGGAAGGCTGATTAATGTCAGGGCTCTCAGAGAAGAGGAGCTGTGTAAGAGGGCAATCAGAGAGCAGTTGCTGAAGAACAGGATGGATGATGTTTATTGAGTAGACCTGAAACATGTCTGCATGTGCAAATAAATAGAAGGGCATGAAGAAATACGGCAGCTTGAAAAGTACGAAAGGCCAGTGTGGAAGTGGGAATCAAAGATGAACGAGGAAGAACCGTAAGTCAAAGGTGAGAGGACCAAAGAGAGGAAGACTATCAAGACAAGATCTATGGATCTATGGAGGTGACAGAGTGATACCAAAGGGAACCATGATGGAGAGAAGAGCTGACTGAAGCTATTTAAAAAATGGGAAAGCGAAGGAAAGGGGAAGAGTAAGAAGGCAGGAGAACAGCACTGGAGCTGATTGAGAAGAAGGTAGAAAAACGGTAAAGAGGGAGAAGAGCTAGCAGCAGGTATAGAGGAATTAAATCAACAACAGCAAACAGAACTAGGGAACATGTGGCTAAACACCTGAAGGCACTTCTAGTGGCAAAGCCATGAATGTTTTGCCAAAGAATACAGAAGATGTTAAGAGTTTACATGGGCTCAAAAAGTAGGTAGGTAGGTAACAGCAGTAAAAATCTATCAAGGGATAGTAAGTACAGCAGTGCTGTGCCTGTACCCCTGAAAGTCCCTGAGCTGCAGGTCTCTTCAGCCAAGGAGTGTAACAAGATCACAGTTTGAAAACTACTCTGCAGGTAAGACTGCAGATTTTCCTGCTAGCCAACTAGAAAGAACTGCCAGAACTGACAGGGAGAAGGGAAGAAGGTCGCCCTCATTTCAGTATGTGGCCATTTATGGAAGCAATTTTTTTTCCACTACTATACTGTTTTCTATCAGGGGCTTTTAGGGCTTCTCGTACAAATATCGCAGTTTATTAAATGAATCTGGTGAAGAAGACTATCATCTCATTCTCAGCACAAGAACAAAATGTTTGAAACAATGCAGTGAGGGGAAAATTGAAACAACTTTCCATCAAAAGCCTAAGCCTGTGCCTAATTATATTCATTAAATGTATCAGTGATGATCATATGCAATGGTTCACTGAGGAACCCACACTGCACTACCTCTGTAGGACTACCTGTCTTTGGGTTTTGTACTGCTGCAAAAATGTTTTACGCTATTTCCGGTGACTGAGTAAAAACTTTTGGTTTTAGTAATTGAAATACAAGTGGTATACAAATACTAAGAGTAGAAGATGTGGCACTCATCTGTATATATGTAATTAGCATATTATAGATTTCTAACTGACTTCTTGCTACTCCTCGAAAGTCCATACTTGCAGCAAATCAGTCTCAAACATGCTGTAAGCATTGAAGGCATCTTTACAAATTTTAACCCGGGAAATTGCAATTTTCAGCTAAGGACATATTATACCTTACAGTTCATTCACTTGCCTGTTCATTTCAACAACATCTGAAAAATCTTTATACTGCATAAATAATGTATTATATCCATAACAACAGGATAGAGTACACTGTATGATTGATTACCTTGGCATTTAGCTCTTGTGGGAACAGCTTTTGTGAAACATGGCTCTATTGGACTCCCAGAAAATTACATTTTGGTAAAACCGTCTGAACGATCAAACTTCGGTATGGCTGGACATAATGTTATTAACATCGCACAGGCAGGTACAAACTTGAACTTTTCATACTGTACCAAAACAATGCTATTTTACATTTGTTTCTCGAGGAATCAGAGATAGGAAAGTCAGGGTGGATCAGTTTAAATCAGGGCTTTAAATCACTAATTATAATGCTGATTAAAATCAGCAAACTTTTAATTCACACAGTGGTTTACACAAGTAACCACTGCTACTTTTGTTTTTATTTCAGTATTCTGGAGCATGGTTGCTTTACACTGGACTTTACACAAAATTTGGTACTATTTTATGCTAACTATTTAAAGTCCCAATTTTTCCTTTTTCATTTTCCGTTTCCGTAATGATGTTAGCAAATGATAAAAGAGCCACCACTTATTTGCCAAGTGATTACTATGCATTTTTTAATCATGGTTAGTGTCAAGTTGACTCTTATTCCATCTGAAATTGAAACAGAATTCAGCCAGAATTTTAATTATTTTCTACGTATGTTATTTGAAAGTTATTAATTAATAATTTAAGTAGAACCATCTTAAATACAGCAGATACACGGAAGAAAAATTGATTTCATCCAAGCAGGTGCTGTATTGTAAATTTAACATTTATGAAGGTATACGTTCTCTGTTTCTAACAAAATTTACTACTACTGAGCATCCTATCTTATGAGATTTTGGAATGGCTAACAGCCTCAAACCTAGTTTATATTCACAGACTGAAAGAGGACAGTAAGAATAAACAAACAAATCCAGTTCCTCAAATTCTAATATGTTTTCCAACCTTTAACTGCACACTGAATTGAACTTATAAATATATCTAAATGAAGAAGATATTATTTCAGAACCAGGAAAGGATACAACTTGTTATGGAAACACAGTTAATTTTCCCAGTTAATGATTGTTCTCTAAATCACATCACTATCTGAAACTTTATCAGCAACTTTATTTCTTGAACTGTTCATTTTTAGGTTATTCTAGTAACTTTTTTCATAGATCATTCCTTAATACCTTCATTTTACCTACCATTTTTAAGTTCTCAAAAATAAAAGAATGTATCTAACAAATTAAAATATGTATTTAAATAACTGGTTTGGGCTTTTTACTAAGCTGTTGATTTTTAGCTGCCATGTTCTTAATAATTATAAGATGGTTCCCACCCCCCTTCCCCCAAATACTTGCAACATGCATACAAAATGTCAAGGAAAGGGAGAACAAGAGGGATAAATGTTAATCTCATTGATTTAAAAATAAATCACAGCATGCTTAGAAAGCTGTCAGGAAAAGTAATTTTAGCCTAACTTTACTGCTCATTATGAACTCCAGTGCAAACAACTCATTTGCTCTACTGACTTTTTGGCGTTATACAATCTGCTTGCAATTATGATTTGCCATACATTAGTAAATACTGGAAACAGAAGTAGCAAACTGAAAACAGGATCTACTGGCCTGAGTGTAGACATATTGCCAGTTCTCATTAATTCATTGGCCACACCCGATATAAAGGCGTAAGGCTTTTATTACCCTAATAGACCTCCACCAGCAACAGAATTTAGTACAGCTCCATGACACGCTTTCTCTATAGGTCACATTGATGAAAAGCACTATCTTCACTACAAAGAAAAATAAACACACCAAATAAAACATAAGCCTGACACTATGTAATATTCATGAGTTCATACAGTGTTATTCTGTAAAGTTTAGGCTTTAACTCTGCGTTATATCATGATTCTCCAGAATCTTTACTTGTTTTAAATTAATGAAATTAATTAATTCCAGATTTCAGATTTCCCGTAAAAAGCTCAAAGACATGAACTAGCTGAACTGCTGTAACAGTAACTTCTTGAGACTGACGGCAACTGGATGACTGGTTAATCTCACTACACTGATGATTTCAGTGTACCCACAGACAAATACTGTTAAGTGGTCTCTAACAGAGGAAAAACCCAGTGAATAGCCATGTTGCAAAAATCCAAAAACTGTGTCTCTCACCTTTCTAGCTGGGACATCTCCAATCCTGACACAGAAGCCTCTCTAACGCGCTGCAGTGCAGCTGTGTCAACAGAAAACATAAACACTTCCAGAAAAACAGGGCTGGTGGCCACCGATTCCATCCCCCTCCCCTGTGAATAAGGTACAATTCCATCATTCCTACCTTTGGTTTTGAAGCCTTTGGTAATGAGGATCCCACAGTCTCCTCACAAACTTATTCCAGTATTTAGATAATCTCACCATTGGAATGTATTTCTAGAGTCTATACTGAATCTCCCTGTTAGAAACCTGCTACTTTTTGCACCAGTCTGAGAACAGATTGCTCATTTACTTTTCAAGTATTTGACCTATTTCCTTAATTTCTCTCCTCTAGATCACATCAACTAACGTACAAGCCCACCAGCCTGGATACAGGTCTGAAGAATACATTTTTGGCCTGCTGAAAACTGAGATGCAGAGCTGTTGCTTGTCCTGCTCAAGGACAAAAAGACTCTGCAAGCCTACTTTCCGAATGGATCACCAGTTAAGAAAACAAACACATTTCCCAGCTGGTTTGGCTTCCAACCAGCAGACAAAGATAGACTGACTGATCAGTCCAACAAGTGCTCATGTTCTCATGTACGAGGAGAAACGTAGCAACTGGAGGAGGAGAGAGAAGGAAAGCGTGCCAGCAGAGTGTGGGAGAGGAGAACTGCTGCCGAGCAGTGCCCCATGCCAGGGGGTCGTCAGAGGTCCGTGTCAGCCACCCGCTTTAGCTGAGCTCTCCGGCTCGAGGTGGCACTGTCCACCCCCTCCAGTCTTCATGGAGCGCTGAGAGCCTTGACACAGCATAAAATACACAAAACAAATAATGGAGGAAGCTCCACATAATTTGTTTTCATATTGAACAAATTCAAACCATACAGTTATATCGTTAACAAAACCTTCACAGGGAGTTTGGTTTCTGTGCCACACACTCGACTCTGAAAACTGCGAGCAGCCCTAGGATCCAGGCTACCACGAGGTTCTGCTGGTCTTGGCTAATCCCACCACTGCAACACCCAACGCACAGGCACAGCCTCAGGGCGCTAAGCTACGCACCCCCGGCGAGCTGCTGAAGAAGCACACACGCCCTTTACTGCATCTCTGAGGTCCCTACGGGATTCCAACAGTAATCCACTCAATGCATCAGACTGTAGGATGACACTTCAACCCTTAATTTCTGTTTTTAACGCAAATCACCACTTCTTCAGAAAAACAAACAGACAAACCAACCCAACCAAACTCAGACTGATATAAGTGTTTTATCACTGGCAGAAATAAATGTGTAAAAATCTTTCCTAAACTGCTGAAGGGACATACAGGCTCTCCTGTGGCCACATTAGTACCTCCTAGAAACCCCTCCTCAAGATTTATTTGGGTCTGAGAAGCTACAAAGCCACGTAAAGGATCAATTAGCAGCCATTAGTGTTTACCATTTTGATTTCGACAAAAATCCAAAACCAGCAACCATAACATACCCTATACATAAAAATTATATTCAATTGCTACTTTCTCCACTAGCTGTCATGCAATGATTTAGATTTACATAATTCTTCAATTCTTGACCTAATACTTAAAATGATAGATGAAAACCAATCCTTTTTTTTCTTTTTCTTAGAAACCTTTTTCATCTGTTATGTTGAACAAAGACAAACACAAGAAAAAAAAAAGAACTGTGACTTTGAAACAATGTTAAACATTATCATCATTTTAGAGCCATAGCAGTATTTCTCCATCTGAGAAATGGCGGACCCTAAGTGCCTGGTCCTCTTTACATAAGTCACATATCAGTGCAGACGACACCAAGTTGGGCGGGAGTGTTGATCTGCTCGAGGGTAGGAAGGCTCTGCAGAGGGACCTGGACAGGCTGGATCCATGGGCTGAGGCCAACTGTATGAGGTTCAATAAGGCCAAGTGCCGGGTCCTGCACTTCGGCCACAACAACCCCATGCAACGCTACAGGCTTGGGGAAGAGTGGCTGGAAAGCTGCCCAGAGGAAAAGGACCTGGGGGTGCTGGTTGACAGCCGGCTGAACATGAGCCGGCAGTGTGCCCAGGTGGCCAAGAAGGCCAATGGCATCCTGGCCTGTATCAGAAATAGTGTGGCCAGCAGGAGCAGGGAGGTGATCGTGCCCCTGTACTCGGCACTGGTGAGGCCGCACCTCAAATACTGTGTTCAGTTTTGGGGCCCCCACTACAGGAAGGACATGGAGGTGCTGGAGCGTGTCCAGAGAAGGGCAACGAAGCTGGTGAAGGGCCTGGAGAACAAGTCTTATAAGGAACGGCTGAGGGAACTGGGGTTGTTTAGTCTGGAGAAGAGAAGGCTGAGGGGAGACCTCATCGCGCTCTACAACTACCTGGAAGGAGGTTGTAGTGAGGTGGGTGTTGGTCTCTTCTGCCAAGTAACTAGCGATAGGACGGGAGGAAATGTCCTCAAGTTGCGCCAGGGGAGGTTTAGACTGGACATCAGGAGAAATTTCTTTACTGAAAGAGTGGTCAGGCCTTGGAACAGGCTGCCCAGGGAGGTGGTTGAGTCACCATCCCTGGAAGTATTTAAAAGACGTGTAGATGAGGCACTTAGGGACATGGTGTAGTGGGCATGGTGGTGTTGGGTTGACGTTGGACACGATGATCTTAGAGGTCTTTTCCAACCTTAATGATTCTATGATTCTATGATTCTATGATCTTTGCATGGGGAATATTTTATCTTGAAAATAGTATTTTTGCCTTCTTCAGGACTACTATTCTTCACAACAGACAAGTTTAGGATTTCAGCTTTATGAAGTAACTAAAATGATTTCTGCCGCAGTAGAGCTGCCTGATTATAAAATTGAGTTGTGATTTGATTCCATCCACAAACCTATCTCCTCACGCATATAACTTAAATGTGTTACGCTTCCTTTTTAAGTTCTTGCAATTTCACAAGATTTTGAGGATAAAATTTACTGACCTATTGAAAATAAATAAATCATTTGTTATATCACATTCTGCTTGGCATACAATATTAGCGCAGAGAACATTTGCTAGAGGTACTGCTAAGTGAAAATCCTTGTTACATTATGCATGACTTCCCAAAGCACTGAGTACATAATATCCATCACGAAATTCAGAATATATGACTAAATTTAGAAAGAGGTACATCCAGACCTGTGATCAGCATTCTGACATCTCCAGTTATGAGTTTTAAACTTGCTTTTTGTATTAAGTCTATTTTTATTAAATAGGCACAGAATCATATTTTACACATTATGCATAACTATAAAAAGATAAAAAAGTTATTTGTAAATGCCTTTTCTTAAAGGGACTTCATAATTCAAGTCACTGTTCCATAACTCCTCTCCACAGTTGTGATGAAGAGGCATCACCACTGAACGTAATCTACCTCTTTGAGGGCTTCAGCCACCTCACTGGCAATCCGTTTCAGCACCCCAAATACTACTTCCTGATAAATGAGATTGTTGGATGATACAGGGCATGGATTACTTTTTTGTCAGGAAGTAAATTATCAAAAAATAAAACCAAAGAGATTCTTGGACATCTCTGATGCATCAGATTAACCCTCGGATTCCACAATTCCTGTCCTTTGGTACTGAGGATCTCTCACCTCTAAGGAGATGAGGTCTCACTCTCTCTGTATTTCTCCATGTGATACATCATATTTAAAGAATCTCCGCAACTCCCTATCATCACAAATAAGAAACACAAAGATGCACCTAGATGAAGCTCAGAAGGTTGAAGTCCTAAATGCCCTAAATATCTCCTCTCTCTCGGAAGCTGTGTCTCCCAGAGCAGAGACAGCAGAACTGCATGGCAGCAGACCTGTGAGCTATCAGTTTACTGCCCTGCATATGGAAGCCACACGACCTTGATTCTGGATTGTGCCATGGGTTGTGGTGTAATTCACAGCTGGTTCAGGTTCATCTCAGCCACTTCTACTGTGAAGGCAGAAACTGCCAAGAGAAAGGTGGTTCCCCTCCAGTCGCAGGCAGGAGAAACTCTCTCAGCAGGCTAATCCCACTCGTGTTCCCAGGTCTTCCCCACTGCATTTTCTCTGACAAGCAATCCACCTTGTAGCTATGGAGTCCTATCACTTAACCCAAGAATACCACATGGACTATAAGCATGCAGTTCTGAGCATTACACACTGTGTCAACTTGCACACAGTCACTCATTAGAAGTGCTTGTATCTTTGCCAGACAGGAAAAGCTGGCAATGCCTGTTAAATCTAGGATCTCAGCCTCGTGAGCATGAAGGACCGCTCACCCAACAAAAAACAGCAGCAAATTTATCAAGTGTTGTCCCTCTAAATATCCCACTCGCAAAATGAACAGTTTTCAAATGATTCTCAGGCAAGAAATGAAACTAGAATAACTAGCACATCAAATTACCAAAACAAGAAGGGAAGCCCAGCTTAAAGGAATTGCTATTTTGAGCTTCAGGAAACCTATGAGAATGTTATGCTGACACCGTGACACAAAAGAGGGGTGGTTTTGTGGTTGGTTTGGGGTTTTTTTTGTCATTACAATGCTTTTCTTCAAAGGTTACTCTTTCTACATTTGCCAAGAAACAGTTTTTATTAATAGAGCCTAGTGCTATAGAATTCACCTTTTGACCTGGATAAATGTCTTTTCAGAACAGTCCAAATCGAAATTCCTTAGAATCAGCATGTTTATATTTACAAATTCTACATCACTTCCTCTTTGATACCAATCAAATGCACAAACATAGATTTACTGGCTAACCAGTATTAAGTAGAAGCTGAAAGTAACTCTCTCTTGGAAAAATGGCTTTATTAAAAGACCAGAAAGCTATTTTCCTTCTGGAGAGAAACCTACTTAGTATCCAAGAGAAGAAACTAACAACTTCTGATTTATCTGAGCACCTTCTGATTTAGCTGAGCAACTTCACTCCATTTCCTGAAGATCGGACAGCTAGAATGCAGCACCTGCTAATGTTTCAGTACTAATTCAGCACAAATTGTGCTTTAAACTGCCTTTTTGTAATCTCTGAAGTAATCTGTACTACCAGAAAATTCTGATTTTACATGTATATTTCCTCTTGCTTTTCAGACTGGTAAATAGCCAGAGGTTGGGCATGGCCATGTACTGGTACAAAGAATTTCCAACACTTTTTGTGTGCATTGAGTTGTGCAAAACAAGCATCTTGCAACAGATGACAGTCACAGGCAAACAAAATATACAGCGCTTATTACAAGTTTCCAAGAAGTCAAGATTTTGTGCAGAAAATAACCTGGAAGATAAGTCTTTTCGTAGTATTTCTTGACTACATCATTCCTATAACAAACATTGTGTGCACATGCTGATGAAATGCTGCATATACGTAAACAGCACAAATAAGAGAAGGTAAAATGTTTTAAAGATGTGTGTGGATAAACTGAGAACTACCATCAAATAATTAGCATAAGAAGAAATTCAAATATTGGAAAGCTATTTTGGTTCTAACTTTGCTGTTTGTGCTTCACTGCTAAAATGTGGTTAAATTCATTTTATCGCAGGCATGCAGCGTACTGCATTTTCAAGATCAATTAATTTCATTTTGTAAATGTGAAATACCTAGAATTTCAATCTAGAATTTTCCTGGAGATAATTTTGGACAACCAGTTTGTCAAATTTGGTCTTAACTTTATTTTCTTATTTCTCCTCACCTTTTCAATCTACTCACTGCTTTTGATATGGCTTGCATAATACACACTACAGTCACTTTCATTTTGTTAAAGAACACTTATTTGGAAATGAAGATGCACCAAATTATATTCCATAGCGTTTGGAAAGAATGAGAAGTGAACAATAAACCTCCTGCATGCTAAATAGAGCCGCTGACTGCAAGACATACAAGAACCACTGTGCCAAAATGTTCTTGCTGCTGTTTCACTGACATCTCTGAATTTGAACAAATGTGGCTCATTAAGCTGAGGCGGAATAAAGACAAAACTGAAATGGAGATTTTCCAAAGTGCTCCACTTGCAGGTACATTATTTATTAATTTTATCTTCTTTCCAATATAGGTAGAATAGCAAGAACCAATGTATTGCATATGCTGTAGTAAGTCTGAACAGGTTTCAGCAGATCAGCCTTAAATCTCTGGTTTCTTCAAGAAGTGTAAAAGAGTTAAATGAATGGCCTGAACAGAGTAATTCTCCAGATGGGTAAAACTGGCATTTTAGAGGAAAAAATAAGAGTCATCATGGCACATTTGTACAAAATGTAGTTGAGAACAGTTAATTCTGGAATCTTTCCAACACCGAGAGGATGCTGACTTTTTTTTTCAACTGAATGGTGATTTGAGTGCAGCAATAGTGTTATCCTGTGTGAATGTTCAACTCTCTGTACCTTATTGATATTGTGATTTAAAAATATATACATATATTTACAACACAATTCTGTTGCGGTTTAACCTGGCAGGCAGCTAAACACCACAGAGCCGCTTGCTCACTCCCCCCACAATGAGATGAGGGAGAGAATCGGAAGAGTAAAAGTGAGAAAAATCATGTGTTGAGATAAAGACAGTTTAATAGGTTGTCCTGGTTTCGGCTAGGATAGAGTTAATTTTCTTTCCAGTAGCTGGTATAGTGCTGTGTTTTGGATTTAGTATGACAAGAATGTTGATAACACACTGATGTTTTCAGTTGTTGCTAAGTACCCTGCTAGTCAAGGACTCTTCAGGGGCTGGGAGGGAGCATAGCCGGGACAGCTGGCCCAGCTGGCCAACGGGGTATTCCATACCATATGACGTCATGCTTGGTATATAAAGCTGGGGAATAAGAAGGAGAGGGGAATGTTCGGAGTGGTGGCGTTTGTCTTCCCAAGTCACCGTCACGTGTGATGGAGCCCTGCTTTCCTGGAGATGGCTGAACACCTGCCTGCCGATGGGAAGCAGTGAATGAATTCCTTGTTTTGCTTTGCTTGCGTGCGCGGCTTTTGCTTTCCCTATTAAACTGTCTTTATCTCAACCCACGAGTTTTCTCACTTTTACTCTTCCGATTCTCTCCCCCATCCCACCAGGGGGGAAGTGAGCGAGCGGCTGCGTGGGGCTTAGTTGCTGGCTGGGGTTAAACCACGACATACTAGCTTCTATGAAGAAAATTAACTCTATCCCAGCCAAAACCAGGACAAATTCATACTGAAGAATACCCATTTTTGAGAGAGACCTAACGCTCATTATTTTTCTCACGTTTACCGACAAAGGATTAAACAGGAATTGCTCAATGCAGGTACACACACACAGGCTGGGATTGCTATGAATAATATCAAGCATTGGAGAGAGAGGGTCAAATGAGGTTCACACTGTTTCAAAAATCATGGCCTATGAACAGCATACTAGTTGCTCACAGATGCCATTCGGAAGCCTGATGTTCCCTCCTCCTTTGCACACTGACCAGATGAATTTTCCACAATTTAAAGAACTGGCTAACAAAAAGTGAGCTGCACGTATACTGAGCCCTTTCATGCTTTTGTAGTTCAACGAATGTTTCGCTAACCTCTCCAAAATTATTGTTACTAATTTGCTTGTCCATTTAACAAAAACAATGCATGTTGGTATATGACATTTTCAAGATTTCTTTTTTGCTTTTAATTATCTGTTCTATTATTCTTTTCATTTCAACTCATTTCTGTTTAGTCTGTTGATAAGAGCAGTGAATTACTCTGTCATATATCAGGTATTTAGAGAACATTTGCATAGCTATACCAATTAGATGTTTTCCTATAGTCAGGAATTTATAATATTTAATGCATGTATACAAAAGAAAATCCAGTAGACTACACTGGAAGGGCTGAAAGACTGATTATGTCAATGAATTCACACATAAGAAACAAAACTAAGTTTATTATCCCTCTAATTTAAATCAGGCATGTTTATTTCTCCAGGAGTACTTCCAACCAGAGGTAAACATCATTTTCAACAAACAAATTATCTTTTCATAGAATGATTTACCCTATTTGAACCTGCCCAGAACCACAGTAAGATGGGATCCCCTACGGTCCAATGCAGAAAAATATGCAACTACTTCAGTTACCTTCAGTCAATAGGTGAGCTTTCTTCACACTACTGCACAGCCTAGCACTCCTATGGAGACGGTCAGCAGCAATTTTACGTCAGAAGATTAGTTCAATATGTACCAACATATTCTTAATTAAATGAACTGACATGTCTCCATCAGTAATCAACATTCACAAGATAAGTTATGAGCAGAAAGCAGCCAATTTCCAGTTAGGATTGGCTCAGAGGAAACAGGTGTATTTGCTTTAAGTGAAAGCATAAAACGCAGTCATGTGTTCCAAAATATGATGGTCATGTGCCCATGTTCTCCTAGATGCAGCTAATCCTGATTGCATACATCCCAATCTGTTAGCTTGTTCCAACAGTAGTTTCTTACAGCATTTCAGGATCTCAAAGATATTTTTAAGTGCTAAAATGGGCATAGCAACAATCAGATATTACACATAGCTGATCAAATTTCCAATCTAAACTTCTAAAATCTAGTTAAGATAAAGCACCTGTATTTTAGCATGCATCACACTGACCAGGCTACAGCTCACAGAGAAGCCTAGAATTTAACTGTTTGCTCTGTGCCTATTGAAGTAGAGTTGTTTTGCCTGTAAAATTTTTAAAAATTGTTATCTATAGTGCCCTACCTTTACTCCTAGTTTAGATGATGCTCAAAAGAAGACTAGGCTCAATTGTTCTTAGCTAATTACCTGAATAGGTATAGGCTTTTAAAATAAATCCTAATTATAAATGTTAATTAGTAGAATATGCAGTTATTCACACTTACTTAAAAAATACTAGCAGGCATCTTTAGGATCAAACAAATTTTGTCACAAGCTGTTCAAGTTTAGCACTTGTTTTCCTAAACAAATAGGCCAGTTCCATAAAATAAAGGTGCCACTTTAATGCCAACAATATTTACACTGACTTGTTTAAAGAAAACAATTAGCTACTGTCCTAGTTTCGGCTGGGATAGGGTTAAATTTCTTCCTAGTGCTGTGTTTTGGATTTAGTATGAGGAGAATGTTGATAACACACTGATGTTTTCAGTTGTTGCTAAGTGCCCTCCTAGTCCAAGGACAGCTCCCGTGCCTACTGACTGAGCTAGGTACACAAGATGGGAGGGAACATAATCAGGACAGCCAGCCCAGCTGGCCAATGGGGTATTCCACACCATGTGACGTCATGCTCAGTATATGAACGGTAGGCGTGATCCAGGAAGTACCAATCACTACTTGGTTATCGGTCAGCGCGGGTGGTGAGCAATTGCATTGTGCATCACTCATTTTGTATATTCTATCATTATTATTATTATTTTCCCTCTTCTGTTCTATTAAACTGTCTTTATCTCAACCCACGAGTTTTTCTCACTCCTACCCTTCCGATTCTCTCCCCGTCCCACTGGAGGGGTGGGGGGAGTGAGCGAGCGGCTGTGTGATATTTGGCTGCCTGCCAGATTAAACCGACAGCTACTTTCCTAGAAGTCAGGGTACAATCTGACAAATGATGGGCTACTTGCAAATGTGTTGAATTTACAAAAAATCACAAAGTCACTTTCTTCCTTTCGGTCTCCTTACTGTGAGATGAGAAGGAAACTATAAATTCAAATTACTGAACTCATCAGGAATATCTGAGATAGGCTGTGCTTCCAACCATTTTTTTTTGAAAGCACACTGGATATACGAGACTTGCCCCCTGTCCTGGTTTTGACTGGGATAGTTAATTTTCTTCCTAGTAGCTGGTATAGTGCTGTGTTTTGGATTTATTATGAGAATAATGTTGATAACACACTGATGTTTTCAGTTGTAGCTAAGTAGTGCTTACACTACTCAAAGATTTTTCAGCTTCCCATGCTCTGCCAGGTGCACAAGAAGCTGTGAGGGAACATAGCCGGGACAGCTGACCCAACTGGCCAACGGGGTATTCCATACCATGTGACATCATGCTCAGTATATGAATAGGAGCCGTGTTCCAGGAAGTACCGATTACTACTTGGTTATCAGTCAGCGCGGGTGGTGAGCAATTGCATTGTGCATCACTCATTTTGTATATTCTATCATTATTTATTATTATTATTATTTTCCCTTTTCTGTTCTATTAAACTGTCTTTATCTCAACCCACGAGTTTTCTCACTCTTACATTTCCGATTCTCTCCCCGTCCCACTGGGGGGGGGGGGGGGGGGGGGGGCGAGCAGCTGCATGGTGTTTGGCTGCCTGCCGGGTTAAACCATGACACCCTCTTTAGTTGTTCAGATGTTTGTACCTGCACTCTAAGTGTTCCCTATTAAATGGCCTGTGATTTACGACTCAAAAAAAAAAAAAAATTTCAAACAGAAAGATATTTTACTTCATCTTAAAAAAATCTTAATTCTTAGTCAGCCACCATGTAGCCTAGTCAATTCACTGCTCAGATGGTGTTGGGTACAAGTTTTCCTCCTAGAAAGTCCACTGTGTCTCACCCAAGAGGTAGCTACATGAGTCAGTTGATGTATTGTTTAATTTATAATATTGCAATACTTAAAGACATGCACTATAGAGTAGGTTTTTTATGAACTCCCCATTTAAGAAAAATAAATTTAAAATTGTTGCCAGTATGCAACTGTTCTAGTGCAGTTATGATTAATGTAGCTGCCATAAGGACATATGCAAAAAAGATGTTTAGTTTATTCAAAAAGTATTCAGGACAACATTTGGACAGCTGGAGGCGACAGCAACACCTCCAACTAAATACATTCGCATCAAACCGCTTGCTTTACAATTATGCTTTCTCTTTATTTCAACGAAGTGCTACTCCGTAGACCTGATCATTTTGCATTCTTTTCAACGGGAGCTGAATTCAGACATGGGAAGTCACAACAACTGAAGAAACATCTTTTCAGAGCACTCAGGTTTTCAACATCAACAAGAAATCACCTACCAACATGCAAAAATAATCTAGGGATTAATCATTTCAGCTTTTTTCTTGTCTGATAATATATGTAATAGGGAAAGAGAGAGATTAAAACACCTGCTCTGAGTACGGTTTCAAGTCATTGAGATTAGAGTACAGAAAATCTGAGGCAACTGATTATATTTTTTATTTAAACTCTGACAATGAGTATCACATCCAGAGCAACAGTATTTACAGGCAGTACCATGCCAGAAGCGCCACTACATCGACAAATATTTGCAAGGTATTTCAACTTAGACAATACAACAATATTTTATATATTGACATGCTTAAATTTCCTTTTTGTTTGCCATCTTCAGTGTCATCTGGTTCACTGAACCTCTTCCCACAACAACTGCCCTTAGGTAAGTTCAGATACTAGGAATTTCCCCTAAGACAGTAACAACTTCTGGAAATAAAACTAGAGAAAAATAGGACCACACAGCCTTTTGACATCTTTACCATTTATTATTTAGAAATAACAATTCAATTGCTTAAAACCAAAATCTAAGATAGCACCAAAAATTCAAGTAACGCAGGAATGGAAGGGGCTTGTCTTGGTCACTGGATCCAGCATCTCACAATTGCAGGCAACCACTCCATAATAACCTTGCTGCCATATACTAAAACACTTCCCAAAACTTTACAAGAGAAACCTCAGATCCAATACGAGCACCAAAACCCACAACTATAAAATGCCTCAGGAAGAAGATTCTCCTAGTTCCTGTGAGAGCTAGGAATTTGTAGAGGAACATTTTCAGAGGATGCTGTACCTGTAATTACAGAGCAAAACAAAAAGAAACCCTCAACCCTAACGATCCCAAGAGCACAATGCACCCATGAGGTATCTAACAGACTTTAAACCATCCTCAGCAATATATTCTAACTTCAGCTTCCAGAGAAAGCAGGAAAAAGTCACACAAAAAATTAACATTAAAAATGTATCATTATTATGTTAAAATATATTATTGTAAAAAGTACACAAACAACTTCCTTTTAATTTTAGCCCTAACTTAATGACCTGATCATAGAAGCCAAACCAATGATTCCTTTAAATACAGTTTACTGATACAGCTTTTGATAGCCTCTCTAACCACTTGACCGTGGAAACAGATGTCATTGTGTCATGCTTTAACCTGGCAGGCAGCCAAACCCCACGCAGCCGCTCACTCACTCCCCCCCGGTGGGATGGGGGAGAGAATCGGAAGAGTAAAAGTGAGAAAACTCGTGGGCTGAGATAAAGACAGTTTATTAAGTAAAGAAAAGCTGTGTGCGCAAGCAAAGCAAAACAAGGAATTCATTCACTGCTTCCCATCGGCAGGCAGGTGTTCAGCCATCGCCAGGAAAGCAGGGCTCCATCACGCGTAGTGGTTACTTGGGAAGACAAAACGCCATCACTCCAAACATCCCCCCTTCCTTCTTCTTCCCCCAGCTTTATATACTGAGCATGACATCATATGGTATGGAATACCCCGTTGGCCAGCTGGGCCAGCTGTCCCGGCTATGCTCCCTCCCAGCCTCTGCTTGGTAGCATGGAAGCTGTCCTTGACAGGGTACTTAACAACAACTGAAAACATCAGTGTGTTATCAACATTCTTCTCATACTAAATCCAAAACACAGCACTTTAGAAAGAAATTTAACTGTATCCCAGCCAAAATCAGGACACATTGGTATGAATTATTTTAATTACTTTTAAAGACTATTTTCAACTAATAAATCAACATTTTTGTTCAGTGACAGCCATATTATTAGTATTAAGCTACTCTAAAATATTTTTTGTCCAAGAAGAATGTATAATACCAGAAGACACTTGATTTGGAAAAAAAAAACCAGCCTCCTACTGTCCAAACTAATACTTACTATTGATTTCTGTAAAATTAAAGTCTATCATCAGATATTAAAAAAATGGAAAACTATATTCAGGTTTTCTTTTAAAAAACGCATTTAAAGAGCTTCCATAAAGTCAGGACCTTAGCTCCAATGGCAGGTTAGGACAGAATTTTTCATTTTAAATAACTTTCAAAGCTACAAGAAGGGAGGTAACCAACAGATGAATAAACTTACAAAATCAATATGCAATGACCAAAAAGGAAAAAAACTCCAGTTGTTTCTCAAAGTACTGGATATTGTCTGATCATTATGAAGAATATTCCTATGTAATCTGTTCCACTGCCTTTTAAAAAGCATTCCCAGAAAAGATGACTCACAAGGATGCTTACAAACAAGTAAGTACCACAATTTCAAATTATATGACTTCTCTGGAGAACTTCAAAGACCCATCTTCCAAATGAAGAATCCAGAACGTTTAAGGCAAAACAGCCAAGGAGAAGTTATAGCCCACCATCCTCTATCCCCTCCTTCATATGTACTATGGAAGCTGCCCCTCCATACCCAGAGCCTCCAGGACTATTTGCTTCAAGCCTTGCAGCAGCATTTTCTACATCTTTGCAATTTAACTCTCCAAATGAGACTCTATTACGGAGGTTGAGTACCGTGGTTTTTTCTATTTTGCTGGACTGACATTGTGATGTGCAAACTTTACCGCCATAACTCAGCAAATAGTGCCATAAAAATGTTGGCAATCAATTCATGAAAAGTTAAGAAGGCTATACAATATTATACCTGGAAAGGACTTAATACTTTTACCAAAATGTTTGTTGTTTTCAAGAAGCCACCATAATCCATCTATGGATTTTTAATTTTAATCTACACACATTTGAAAGTCAGTATGGTTTGTTGCCAAATAATTGCCAAAGCTGTTGAAATTCTGATAACCTACTACGTAACAACATGGCCTGGAAGACACCTTTGGAAATGCCTCTCAAAAGGAAGATGATGTTATCAGCAACTGTCCTGGTTTCAGCTGGGATAGAGTTAATTTTCTTCCTAGTAGCTGGTATAGTGCTGTGTTTTGGATTTATTATGAGAATAACGTTGATAACACACTGATGTTTTAGTTGTTGCTAAGTAGTGCTTACACTAGGGCAAGGACTTTTCAGCTTCCCACGCTCAGCTAGGTGCACAAGAAGCTGGGAGGGAGCATAGCCAAGACAGCTGACCTAACTGGCCAAAGGAATATTCCATACCATACGATGTCATGCTCAGTATATAAACTAGGGGGAGTGGGCCGGGGAGCAGCAATAGCTGCTCGGGAACTGGCTGGGCATCGGTCGGCAGGTGGTGAGTTATCGCACTGTGCATCACTCATTTTGTGTATTGCATCATCATCATCATCATTATTATTATTATTTTCCCTTCCTTTCCTGTTCTATTAAACTGTCTTTATCTCAATCCATGAATTTTACTTCTTTTTTTTCAATTCTCTCCCCCATCCCACTGGGAGGGTAGGGGGAAGTAAGTGAAGAGCTGTGTGGTGTTTGGCTGCCTGCCGGGTTAAAACACAACAGCAACTGACCCCGAGAGTAGTGGCAACTTGGCCTAGCCTACAGTTACTAATCAGCTGGAAGAAATGCTTGTACCATCACCACATCATGTATGCATTGTAATTTTTTTTAATTCCATGTTTACATTTTCTCTCTTTTTAAAAGCCTTCCAGAAAGCAGAGAGGAAGGACCACCAAGCAAGGAAGAAACTAGCCTAACATTTGGGAAAACTGGCTCAATTCTCTGTTCCAGCCTGAAATCAGAAACAAAGTCTAAGGAATTCACTCAGTATCTCCCTCTCTCTTTGCTTGCACAGGGGAACAGAAGTGAATCCTGATCACAGACTGCTGTGAGGAAAAACACATTAAAAGATCACAAGGCACTCAGTAGTACAGTCACAAGATTTGCAAAATTTAGATAGGCTAAAATACTGCATAACAATTTATTAACCTATCTAGGTAGCCAGTATAGGAATAGCATTTCAGAATTCAGAGCTAAATGACAGTTTAAAAATCCAGTCTGCGAAGACTTACATACTACTACTTTAAATGAGGCTTACATTCACCAGCAATGAGTGTTCTAGAAATACCTTCAATTAGACTAAAGGCAGACTCACTTCATTTAGCAGCTCCTTACAGTGGGAAAGCTGTTCTAAGGCCAGTTTGTTAAATACAACTAGAATTACAAAGGACAGAGGACATCTCCTGCTCCTTCAATAAGTTAGATGGCCACAATTGTCACGATTTCCAATAGGCAACAATATCCTTGCTTACAAATATCATACTTAAAATGCATGTTTTATAACAACAGAAAAATTGTAGCTCTAATGGTTGATGGGCAAGGAGACTTTTGCGCTGACATCTTCAGCATTATACAGCTGTCTAAAAGCAGTGACATGCAAAAACTGACAAAATATTTCCATTGAATGGTGAGGGTTATGGATGAATAACTTGAGGAACTATAGATCTATTTGATGTTTCAAGCTGCCAATAATTAAGAGCCAGGAAGACAGTAAAATGTTCTGAAAAGATGCTGTATGATTTTGTTTGATAATGAAACACAAATCAGGGCAAGTAGCTCATTTTTTTAATACTGTTTATAACATTATTTCACTCTGGTACAGAGCTTGTGATTCAAATATCTGAAAAGCGCTTGAGCTAAAGGTACCCTTCTAAGGATGGTACTATATAAAGACAATTTCAAAGTTGCTAGGCATCTTGCTACCAAAGGTAATTTTAGAGATCATTATGCAGAGGGACAAGGTACAAGTCCTACTCAAAATCACCAGAGAGACAGCAGATCAAACAAAAAAAAGAAAGCCAAACTTGAAAATTTCCATTTCTTGCTGTGTATTTGAAATTATTCTTTTGTGCATATTCTGGATATAATATCAAACATCTTCCACATTGAAAAGATCTGCAGTTTGTTTTGAGGTCTAGTTGATAAACATTTAAAAAAATTATAAAACTGCAGGACAATTCTATTTATAACATAAAACTTTCACCATGGCCAAATCATCAACAACACACATAATTACAAAATATTTTCCTTGTCTGGAATACTCCCAGACTTCAGCAACCAGGAAAATCCTGCTGCCACTACCTGTTCAGGAAACAGCATGTTCTGGAAAGCAGTGAATGAATTCCTTGTTTTGCTTTGCTTGCACGCAGGGCTTTTGCTTTACCTGTTAAACTGTCTTTATCTCAACCCACGAGTTTTCTCACTTTTACCCTTCCGATTCTCTCCCCCAACCCATTGTGGGGGGAGTGAGCGAGCGGCTGCGTGGGGCTCAGTGGCCGGCTGGGGTTAAACCACGACACCATATTTTAACAGGTACAGTGATATTTTGTTTCATATCTTCTAGGCAGTCATACAAAGGGATATCCTTCCAGAAGTCTGAAATATTTTGATGCTACTGTGAATGCTCTCAGTGATATAGGAAAAAAAAAAAACAAACCCCAAACACTTTTACATAGGCAGGCTGTATTAATCCTTTTAATACTCTTTTGTGTTCCTACCAAGAAGCCTTCTAGGATTTTAATTCACTCAGTGTCTGACAGTCAAATGCAATTAGTGATCTGTAAAAATATGAACAATTTCAACCAAAGACTGTTTTTGATACACAACGCCTAACGAATTATACAGGGAATTGTCTTTCAAATGCCTAACAGAAAAAACAATACAGCAGATTTTCTTTGGCATCTGGAAAACTACTCTCATGGATTTGTAATAATCAATTATAAGTACGTCAACTCCTTTTTAAGCAGAGCTAATTAACAGAATTGGTCTTTTAGTTGGTGGATCAGAAGTCACTAATATTATCTGCACAAATCTCAGTCTTTGTCTACATTTAGGTGTTTTCTGAGTGCTTTCAGTATCACTGGCATTACCAGTTATGAGAATGGAGACATTAGAAAACACTACAGGGTAAACTAGAGCATGAACTCGCAACGACTCCTCAATTGACTACCCATAATGTGCTCTCATCCCATGGCAAAGTAGATCACTCTCAGAAGAGCAATGGCTATCTAGTCTTTTTATAAATAAACATGTTCGCACAGAGAAGCCAGCATGCAGCGAAGTACGACCCCAAGCTTATTCCTGACCTGTGTCCATATGGTGTCTCCTTAAAAGAGAAATTAAATACGGGAACCTGTCTGTTCTGCCATGGTACGGATGAACTCTGCATTCACCAGCAACAGAGGGAACTGGATGCAATTCCCCCACAAATACACTTCCTAGAAAATTCCTTTTTGTGATGCAACACAAAAATCCTTTCACCAACTATTCAGTGCATCATACACATTTCTGATAAGCTTCTAAGTAAATTATCTTCAAAGTTCACAAATAATCTGTCTTCCTCTCTTGAGGTTCAAACAGTGGACCTGGCCCTTCTGACAAGAGCCAAATCCAAACATCCTGCCATATCAACCAATTCTAAAGACGTGTCGACTTTTGACAGACTTCATTAGAATTTTAAATCCATGTTTTTCAGCATGACACTTTTTTCTTTTCTATGAACTCTGTCTGAGCTCTAGTCTGACCTAATAAATAAGAGCAGACCTAACTGGCAGAATTCAGCATAAATCTGTTGCTTATAAGATCATTCAGACAGCTTCCCAACCTCTATTTTTACCTCTTCTAATTTTAGCTGTTTCTTTGCTTTACATCTGTCAACTGGGACCTTTATGTAAGCTTTGTATAATTTCACTGGGAAAAATGCAACTATTTAAAGAAAGAAAATATATGTATCAGTGTAATGCTAAGACATGAGTTCTGGAGGAACAAGCAGGTGGCACAGTCATTTTTTTCAGTGCCAGATTTAGCTACTGCCTGCTATCTGCTCACCTCCTACTGACTGAAAACCTCAAGGTCTAACTGTAGAAGTAGAAAGATTGGAGGAAGGAACCAAAACTGAGTATGCTGTTCAGGAAAGATATGGAAAGGTAGGTGGAAAGAGACATTTGGAGATCCCTAGGCCAATTTTCCACACAAAGTGGTACTATCACAAACACTAGATCGGGTCAGCTGAAGCTTTGTCCATTTAAGTCTCAAAAACCCCCAAGTAGGGAGGTTCAACCTCTCTGGGTAACCTATTTCACATCAGCACTACCCTCCCTGTAAACAAGTTTTTCCCCAGCATCCACTCTGAAACTTTCGAGTCACAACTTTTGGCAAATTTACATCATTTGCCACTAGCAAAAAAAGCTTGGCTGCACCATCTCTGTAACTGCCCTTCAAACATGCTATGAGATTGTCCCTTAGCCTCCTGTTCACCACACTGAACAAGTCCAGCTCCTTTACCCTTTCCTTATAGATCTGTGCTCTAGACTCCAGACAATCTTAGTAGACTTCACTGGACCCTAGTCACTTTCTCCACATCCACCCTGAACTGGAGAATCCAGAACTGGAGACAGTATTCGGGATACAGCCCCAGAGGCAGAAAAGCAAGATACTAACTTTCCTCATTTTGCTAACCACGTGTCTTCCAATGTAACCTGTTTTGCCTTATTCACACTTGGCTCATATTCAACCTCGCATTCACCATAACCCCTTGCGCCTTTTCAGCAGGACTGCCAGTCAGTCCTTAGCCAGCATGAGCACTTCTCCTGTTGGACTTCATGAGCTTCAACAAATAGACTGCTTTTTCATTCCATACCTCCACGGCTTCCAAATGAGAAATCTGCAGGAGGCAGGGCCAAAAGCCTTACTAAAGTCAAGGTAAATTGCATGCACTACTCTCCACATGGACCACTTTGCAGTCACTTCATTACAGAAGGCAAACAGGTTGTCAAGCATGGTTTGCCTGTTGTAAACTCATACTGACTGTTCTGGACTATCTTCTTGTCCTTTACACGTTTGGAAACAGACAAGCTTCATGATCTTCCAAGGGACTGGATGAATATAGTCAGCCAATAAATCTCCAAGTCCTGTTCTTGCCTTTTTTAGGGAGGAGTATAACACTAGCCTCTTTCCAGTCATCCACGCCCTCTCATGAATATGCTACACTTCTTGAAGTACTCTCCAGCCTGTTATTCTCCCATCATTGGCTCTCTCATTCTTTCTCCCAAATCATACTTGTACATCCAGAGGTCTGGGAGAATATTTTGCTCCAACACAAAAAAATGGAGTTAAGTACTTCAGTTTTTGCATATTGTCCATCACTAGGCCAGTCTCCCTACCAGTCGTATTTTCCTTGAACTTCCTTTTGCTACTAGCATACCTACAGCCTTTTAACTTTTATGTCGCCCTCTAGTCTTAGCTCCAGATGGGCTTTAGTCCGCCTTTGCCCCTACACTTCCAAGAACTGAAGCAATACCTGTGCCCCTTTCCACTTCCCATATACTCCCTTATTAGTTTTAGACACTGAGATGCTCCTTGCTTGTCATGATGTTTGTGTTTGGCCTGATGTTTATGAGCACCGTGTAGTCAAGAAGCTCCTAAGCATAGAGTGCTACTCATCCTCTTCCTCCTGCCTACCCTCCATGAACATCCTGTGACCATGCTCAAGCCATGTGCGCTGTCTGCCCAGGGCTCTGTGACTCCAGCTACACCACAGTGCTGTGACTCTGCTGGGACCTGCAATTCTTCTTGTTCCCCAAACTGTGAGAATTAATGATTAATGTACAGAGCTCTGATGAAAATGAAGGCAAATCAGGAACAAGAAAATGCTTAACCAGTAAATATGAAGACACCCAGTAAATCTGAGAGAGCAAAGGGGGAAACACACATGAAAAATAAACAGATCCGCTCTGATGTGTCCATCACACATGTGACCAACACTCAAAAGTATCCCCCAGATAATTTTCAGGAATTAACTAACAATGTCTGTTAAGAAGCAAAACAGTGACCTTAGCTCATAATAAAGAAAGAAAAAGAGGAGAGACCTCGATAATGTCCTCTCTCTCTTATTTATCAGAGGAAATAAGAGTTTGTGAACAAAACAGGAACAACCACCAAAAAATTCAGGAATCTGCAGAAGAAAATGAAATGGGACAAAAGATCATTTCAGAAGCCTAGTAAATAAAAGTAACGATTTTGGAGGAAAACGCAAGGAAAAAAAGTAGTAAAAGATACAATCAACAAAGCATAAATTCTACGCAAATATTTATGCAAATCATATTCAGTGACAGCAAATGCAACCTAGCTGTGGGTTTGTTCAGCTCAAGCCCAAACCAATTGACACAGTGAACCTACAAAAAGGATTTCTGGGTATCTGGGTATCAGGAGTGAGAAAGGAAAGGCAGTGTAAGAGTCTACATCTGCACAAAATGACTGCATGAAAACAGTCATCCTAAGTCAAGCCAACAGCTCTGTGATAGCAACAACACCAAAAGTTTAGAGACAAATTATGCAAGAGAGGACATTCAGAAGGGTGCTTCCTCATTACACCTTTCCAGCTTCAGGTGAGGGTTTCCTGAAGCAGAGGCTGCATTTGGGCAGCTATGGAGCACCGATACCTCCCTAAATTTGTCTGTTCTATTTTTAAACACAACTCAAACTTCAGATTTCTCATTATCCAGTCACAATATGATCTAAAATGTTACTGTACTCTTTGTAAAAAAAAATCTGTAACTATTTACATTTTTTTTGTCTTTCAATTTTTAATTTCCCCCTGGTTTCAAATCTGCTGTCATTTCTTCCAACAGGCTGCAGTAGTGCACGTGTTGCTGTGGGTTTAAGTGTCCACATTCCAAGACAGAATCTTTTGCGGAAATCATTCAGTACATTGCGCATCATCTTCTGCATCTGTCCCACTCACTGTATATCCTTTGACAGAGGGGCTGTCCAGAAATGCAGTGTTGCAGACATGTCTTCTGTTTTGTTCTGTATTTCTTTTCTAATCATTCCTTTGCTGACCACAACTGAACATTGAGCTGACATTGTTTAAGAAAATGCCATAGCTGCTTAATTTCCAGAACCACGACTCTGAGGTGTCATTCAGATCACATCCTGGTTAAGGCGAGTTTTCCTTCACGATTAAGTCATGGAAGTAACTTTTCAAAGAATATAAAATGATTTTTTATTTTAAAACTGAGAAGTCAGAAGAGGTAAAAAGCATCACTTTCAACCACTTTCTGTCAAATTATCAGAGAATCAGTCATATTTGAATAATGAACCAACACGAGAAAACGAAAAGAGGATTCCATGAAACACAGTGACTCCATGGAGGGACCAAGAAGGGAGAAACAGAAATGAAACAATAGTATGTTTTTTGTAGAGCTAAAAGAAAATTTCAAACACAGGAAGAAGAAACAAAGCATACATCAAATGGCACAATCTGATGACATGAGGTACCGTCATTCCAAAAGTTCTTGAGAGCACAGTGTCATCGCTCCAGATCAAGCCTCAAAATATATGTCCTTTTACAGTAAATTTCCTTCCTGCAGTAGCTTTCCAATCTCAGAAATCTGCACAAGGACATTTAAAAATTAGCAATGAAGAGGGAGGATGGGCATTCCTTTTTCCCCTGCTCCAGCTACTGGGGGGGGGGTGGAAATCAACCTCCACTTCTTCTCCTGTTTGGAAAGAAAGGTTTCTTTCTTCTGCTCTTATGTATCACTCTCAAAAGGCAGAACTGAATAGTGATGCTCCACAGAAGTCATCAAAAAGTACACCAGGTCAAGTCTAACGTACATCTCATTTTGACCTACTCACAGTCAAGAGAACTAGTCTCAAACTGTAAAGGCTTAGTTCCTCCACCATGTGAAGCCTCTGAATTTCGGTTAAACTTGCTCACACCTTTGCTGTTGTGCTTTCCTAATTGCTTTGCGGATAGTTCTGCTGAAATAGGGATAACATTTAGAGTCTCTCCAAGGTCTACGAGACTGGTAATGGCTTACAGGGAGGAACACAGAAGTAGAAAAAATGACTTTTTTTTTTTGTAGGTGTATTGCAAGGCACCAACATAACATATTATTTTACTTACACATGCAACTTTAATTTTGGCCAACTTTTACGATGCTTGTTATCATGGCAGCAAGGTGCTCTTATGGAGCCCTTCACATCATACCTGAAAGATTTTGTTTTTAATGAAGTCCTGATGGAAGTCAAGGGAGAATGAACGAGTGCCAAAATATTCAACAAGGCTCTCTTTTCGTTTTCCTAATTCAGTGAAGCCAGTTTCCAATACTTGTTTCACCTCTTTAATGCCACAGCAGCCTTCTTTATGCTACTCTTTACTTCTAGGTATAACGATAATATCACAGTGATTTTGTCACTGTACAAAGCTGTGCTGCTCGGGAAGGAACGCTGTAAACAGGTACTGAAGTGAAATATCTGCATAATTGTGACTAGCAAACTCCTAATAATCTTTGTGGGTCCAAGATATGGCTAGAACCATTACATAAACTTTATATTTGGCAACTGTTCAGTGATACAGTTAGAAGTAACAATAAAAGTAT
This sequence comes from Calonectris borealis, assembly GCF_964195595.1. Taxonomy (NCBI): domain Eukaryota; kingdom Metazoa; phylum Chordata; class Aves; order Procellariiformes; family Procellariidae; genus Calonectris; species Calonectris borealis. Next base: position 202,209,151 of record NC_134312.1, read on the forward strand.
TTAATGTTACTGAAAACCTAATATGTAAATAGAAGTGTTCCTTAAAGCAAGACTCTACAAAATAACCTTTTAAGATAGCACGCTGGGAAACATTTTCAGATATTGCAAATGGATAGTTAACATGCTCATATTTTGCTATAAATAAATAGGAAGAGCAGACTTGAGCTGGGAACCTAGTATTGCGTGTTTGTCCAATATAGATATGATGAACACATGATTGACGGCCTAACTGAAACTCCAAAACAAAGTGATTTAATAAAATGTTCATACCTCAAAGGGGACAGAATTCTTTTGAAAAGAACCCAAAACTTATGTGTTTACACTTAAAAGGACATAATCTTTAGTCAGAGAAGAATAATTGAGAGTAAAGCTAAATCAGCCACTTAGGTAGCACTAAGAACCTACACCAGTACCTCTTCTTTGAAAGCACTGAGCAAACATTAATTCTTAGAATATCTTCACTTTTATACACACTATTTTCACTGTAGCTGTAACAAAGCACAAGAATAGCTATTCCAAGCCCTGAGCAGAGCTTTCTAGTGCTCTACAGAAGCAGGCAATAGCTCTCAAAATAAGATACAACTGAGACTAACCAGCATCTACAGATCTGTGTTATTCACTGGATCATGTAATCATTCAATCCACCTATTCAGTTTTCCTTGCTGTTGCACAGGAAACTAAAAACTAAACTCTAGGAGTATAAAGTATCTTCTGACCAAAGTCTGACAAATTACACTCTAGGAAAGATGCATTCACTTACAGCCTCTGCTCTGAGAAAAACCCACTTCCCAGCACTCACTCTTACTGTGTGCTCGGACCGTGATTCCTGCCTAGTATCTCACTGGTCAAACCAGCTCAGGGATAATTATTCCATTTGCCCTTCTCATCGAGGTAAACTAGACTTCATTCCAGTTTAACTTTCTAGAGGTAATAGCATCACAGAAATGGTCGCAAGTCTTAACCAGGTATCAGAAAAATAATACCAGTGAACTTGAGAGCTCTTCTAAACTAAATATGACAACAATAGCACATTAATGATTTTAAAAATTAAATCAGAATAACATAATATCAACCAAAGAAGTGGGTTACCTTTTGTATTATTCATAGAATTTTGCTGCACAAGTGCTTGGAAAGGATGAATTTCATAACTCTATGCCCTGAACAGTGATAATTACCCTAAGCACTACTTTTGTAGATATGTGATCTGCTAGAATATTAGGTGATGGGAAATAAAAAATGCTAATAACTTTTGACATTTTTAACAGCACATGAATTATCAAAGAAAATGGACTGTTTGAGATTGCCATTTAAAATGAAGCCTAATGATCTTTATGAGCTTTCAGCTCAAATAGCCACTCATGTTAATCATGTAAACGAAGTTGACTCTGACTGTAATTAATCAATCAGCTTCCCTTGTCCACCCACAATTTCTCTTGCTGAAAATTTCAAAGCTTTGGCAGATTGTCCAACAAGAATGAACAGAGGAGAGCGATATACTTGTATAAACCAAGTCTAATCCTATTACATGCTGCTGACCAATTTTTTTTAAATCAATTAATGCTTATGAACATCCATTTGAAAAACTGATTTTTGATATAATATACTGAAATACTATACCACATAAACAGTAACCTAAAGATCATACATTAATGGGGTACTTCATAAAACTGGTATGTTGCTATCCATATAACTACACATAGAAAAATCAAGTAGCAATAGGATTAGAGATGCTCTTTCAGCTTTTCATCAAGATTTTTCTCCTTACTGACAAATGCTTAACCTGCCTTTCTGTCAGTAATAACTTTGCTTTGCATAACTGCTTACAAGGCAATTCTACTTATCCATAAAGCAAGAGGAAGCTCAGTGTCAATGTACTGTGAAAGTGCAGTAACCCATTTTTTAAGATACGGGACCATTTTTTCCCCCATGTCACAAACAGAAGGGCACTTGGTGACCTCTCATTAGTCTGAAGGGTCAGTTGACTATATTTGATATCTACCACCACACAGGCAATGGCTGGAACGTTCTGCACAAAAGAAGCCCAAAACAAGTACAAAACCCTGTAACTAAAAGGTCTCCTTCCTGGCTGTTGCTCTAAATGTAAAACAATGTGAGGAAAAAAATCTCAGATTAATATAGATACGGTTCAATTCTGTAGTAGTAATTTAGAAAATCTCACATGGGAAGACACCGATTTCTCCCGTTCCTCAATAAAATGGAAGCTCAAAGGCAAGGGGAAAATCAAGTACCAAACAAAAAATGAAGAAACTGCACAAACAAAAGAGAGGAAATGAGACTACAGGCAAATACCGTGCAAATGGCAAGGCAGGCTGTGGTTACCTAAGAAACAGAAATCACCACTAACAACTGGGCATCTAAGGAGTTACCACAAAGCGAACCTACTTCCAGATCTAGGGAATTTCAGGCACCATGAAAAAGAAAAAGGATGGATAGGAATGCCACAACATACTTTTGCAAGACGTGTGTGTAGAATTCGGCATGTGCCCAGTCACCCCAACTGCGCAATAACTCATACACAAGTCGCAGTTCTCAGCTGTTACAGTACAGCAAACTGCATTTCCCAATGATGACAAGGACAGAAATGATACTAAGGAAATTAAAGAGCCAAGCTAAGAAGCCCAATCTCAAATGTTTGGCAAACAAAGCATTTGTAAATCAACCCTTGATGGCCTTCGATTAGCAGCTCTTAGATTTAAGCAAAAGCTTTGAGAACAGCACCCTCCTGCTCCGTGTTCTCTGTGTTCAGCTTCATGCACGCATCCTGCCAGTTTTTAATGCCATCTGCACAGGGTGGACAGGGTGGGGAAGAGAGGAAACTGAGCTCAATCCTTTCATTGGGCCAAATCCACACTGTGCCATGCTGTGCAGCAGGAACTGTACTGGGGGGGCTTTTCCCTATGAAGAATAAACAGCCGTACTTTCTTTCTTCAATCAGTTAAGAATTGTCTTGGTATCTCCCCTCACTTGTCTTCTTTCTCTATTAACGTCAGGCTTTTTTGAGTTTTTCCTCATGTTTTCTGGACCTCTTTCTACTACATCCTTTCTGAGCTGAGAGGGACCAGAACAGCACGTAGTCCCACAAATACACTGAGGCTCCCTGGATTTACACCTCCCAGAGAAAACTTAAAAAAACCCAACCAAACAACAACAACAACCAAACCAGGCATCATGTGAGTCCATGCTAGTTCTAGCACAGTTTAAAAGACAATTTACATATCACAATTTATAGTCCAGAAAAGAACTCATGGATTCAACTCCTCTTCACAAAATAAATGTTAGCAAAGAATGAAACCTGAGTATTCTGGGAAATATAGCCAAAAGATACAAAAGTTTGGAAAAAAAAAAAAAAAAAAAAAAACAACAAAAAATCAGTAAATGCTAGAGATAAGGATGTTGGCAACAGTCCAGCTCACAGTTTATGTGTACTTGTTCTCTGACAAAAGATTTTTAATCCATTTCTCTAATGGATGGCACTCACACCATAAGCAAATGAAAACACTGAATAGCTGAAAAATGTGCAGTCTCCTCCACTCGTTACTACACACTAAGCAAACTCTGAGTTGGGGTTCTGGCTCAGCTGGAAGTGCAGGCCAGATGGGGAAAAACAGAGTCATCTCTCTTGATCTGCATCACTATATTTATAGAATCATAGAATCATTAGGGATGAAAAAACCTCTAAGATCATCTAGTCCAACCATCAATCCAACACCACCATGCCCACTACACCATGTCCCTAAGGGCCTCATCTACACATCTTTTAAATACTTCCAGGGATGGTGACTCAACCACCTCCCTGGGCAGCCTGTTCCAAGGCCTGACCACTCTTTCAGTAGAGAAATTTCTCCTGATGTCCAGTCTAAACCTCCCTTGGCGCAACTTGAAGTCATTTCTTCCCGTCCTATCGCTAGTTACTTGGCAGAAGAGACCAACACCCACCTCGCTACAACCTCCCTTTAGGTAGTTGTAGAGCGCGATGAGGTCTCCCCTCAGCCTCCTCTTCTCCAGGCTAAACAACCCCAGTTCCCTCAGCCGCTCCTCCTAAGACTTGTGCTCCAGACCCTTCACCAGCTTCGTTGCCCTTCTCTGGACACGCTCCAGCACCTCAAGGTCCTTCTTGTAGTGAGGGGCCCAAAACTGAACACAGTATTCAAGGTGCGGCCTCACCAGTGCCGAGTACAGGGGCACGATCGCCTCCCTGCTCCTGCTGGCCACACTATTTCTGATACAGGCCAGGATGCCATTGGCCTTCTTGGCCACCTGGGCACACTGCCGGCTCATGTTCAGCCGGCTGTCAACCAGTACCCCCAGGTCCTTTTCCTCCGGGCAGCTTTCCAGCCACTCTTCCCCAAACCTGTAGCGTTGCCTGGGGTTGTTGTGACCCAAGTGCAGGACCCGGCTCTTGGCCTTGTTGAACCTCGTACAATTGGCCTCCTGCTGTTCCCCACTGCTCCTGCTCTTGGTTTCCAGAACGCAGAAAGTAACCAAACAGAAGCAGTAGGAGCTTGAATTTAGCTCCTTCAGAAGAAACAGAAAAGGGGATGAGGAAACAACAAGAGAGAAGAAACCTGGAAATCCTCAAAAAATTTCATAGAAGATCAGAGAAAAAAACAAGAGGGAAAGGAAACATTCAGTAGAGGAAGAATAGAAAATAAAAATTGTGCATTGCCTTAAGGAAAAAAAAAAACTTGAGGGAGACCTGGAGTCAACACAGGAAGACACAGGTCCTAATGGACTCCTCCAAATATGAGGTAGTGCTCCATTTGGGGAAAGTTCGGGGCTTACCACACTCCCCATGCAGTCTGTTAAATAACCATACGTGTTAGATACTAGTTTGGCATTTCCTAATAACAAACTGTTTGGTTTATTAATGCAGCTGATAGTGTTAAAGAACAGAAAACCTACAAACACTGCATGCTGTGGTAAAACATGGGATACTGCACTACTCCTGATCTAGTATATCTGGCAAAGGAAGACTCTGACAAAACAGTAAATCTTTAAAAACTGTCTGGGAAAAAAAAAATATATTGAGAGAGTCATTAAGAGTTTTTTCCTTTTCTTTTAATGCTCACATAAGGTTCAGCATAAAGCAGCTGGAATCCTGGTAACTACATGACCCTGGACTATTCTGAAAACAGCCGTCAGAAGAATTTTAAAATGTTGGCAACTGCAGCATTATCAGTCAGAATGCAGATAACGGTTTTCTGATTGCACAAATCAATTTTCATCACTAGTAGCAATTACGACTGCTGAGAGTAGCTATAGCAGACTATGTACAATACTGCAAGCAACACATTCCAAGAATATAAACAGGGGGGATGCTGAGAAAACAGAGCTGCTTAATTTAAAACTAACTACGATTCCTTACTGCATGAGGATGTCAGCATCATCAAAACATCTGAAAGATTAACCCTGCTCATCAGCCAATTAACTCATTCTTAAGAAGCTCATATGTGAGATATGCAGTAAAGTAGAGTCCCTGCATCTGAAGTCTATAATCTAAAAAAGTTTCAAACACAAAGGGAACTGCTGGCTCAGAGTAATACCAGAACAAATCAAGGTGCAAAATAAAGAAGTTTGAACAGTCTGATCCAGCTTACTTGTGAAATGCAACCATCCGCATAATATTTATTCAGACAGAATTGAGGCATGTTGAATATATATGCTTTTCACAACAGAACAGAAAAAGACCGACCAATCCAGAAAGAATTTCCACTTCCTAAATAAAACCTTTGTGTGAAAGCTGCTACAAGCCTCAAATCGTTACTTCTGGATTGTCTAGGGTTTCCCACATCTTCAGGATTGAGGGTGGAGGCAGAAAAGAGTGTTAAGATCTCCAAAAGTTTAGTTCCAGGCTATTCTACTGTACTGCCTTGGTTAAGGCATCAAAGGACTGTGGTGAGGCAAAGAGAACAAGAACACCACGCTAATAAACAACAACTTGATTTGCTGCTCAAAACATACATGGAACACAGCAAATGAGCTTGGTATAACAGCTTTAAAATTTATGCTTTAGAGGGAGAAAAATTTCAAATACTGGTTACTAGACACTATTAACTAGTAGCATAGAGCAGATTAACAAATGAAGTATCATTATAATTAACTTCATCTAGTGGGTCTGTTTACTAAGATGAAAACCCCTAAAGGATTGTTTATAACGCTTTAGATACTCTTTTTTTCCCCTCCCCCTTTCTTTTCATACATTGATGTGCTGCTCCAGCACTGTCCATTGCCTCTTATTCCTTGGCCAGAGTAAGGCAGTAGCAAAGTGACCATTTGTGTTCTGCTCAGACTGGGACCGTTGAGGAGGGTGTCAAACCAGTGAAGAAACTGAACAAGAAATTTTGGAAGCCAAGAAGCAGCTGCCAATTTACATATAAATTCCAAACCACATTGAAGTGGCTAGTTATGTTTAAATTGTACGCTTGCCACTTTACAAGAGAGCATATTCAAAAATGATATGATGGACAGTGATCACAAAGCAAAGTCCCAGTGCTCTCTTCTTCCCCTATTTAAGTTTACAGAACTTACACTATACACTTAACATGAAAACATTCAATCAGTGCTGAAATGGAAATCTGAAGCTCAGGTGGGAAGGTCTTTGCCCTTGAATATATGTGTTTGCAATGCACAAAGAGTTCTTGTCTGGTTTCTTGCATACCTACTGTTTTTCTAGATACATGTATTGAACTGAAATATGTTGCCTGAATTGATGAAGTGTGTATTGAAAAGGAAAAATGTATATAACCTTAGCTATTGGGGTTTAATCATTAGCCTCAGAAAGGCAATGGAGCTCTCGTATTGCTTTCCCTGTGCTCCACCACACTGCCATATGCAGGGAGGAACCTGATGGTGGATTCGTAACTATACGATCCACATAAACAGTAACAAAACCCACATAATTCAAGAGGAAGAGAGAAATGCATATATGTTGGCACATACTTACTCCAATTTGCAACCTTGCAATTTTGATATCATAAGCCTTTGTTAAAAAAAATACTGAGGGTTTTTTCCCCCCCATGCCAAAATATTGTTGATTCTGAAATAAACAAAAATGTTTAGTCTTTAAGAGGTTGAAAGCTCTGAAGCTCAGCAGTGGAAGTCTAAGATGGCTCCAAAGCTCCTGTTCCAATGCTATCAAACTTACATGGACATTCTAGAAACAAAAAGTTCCCTAAAAAATAATCAATTAAACAGTGTAATGTCCCTGGAGTTTAATCTAGCTACTGGAGAAATTTCTTCAGTATTGCCCTAGAAATTTAAAAAATCATTTGCAATCAAGTAAGACAATAACCTTTGTGCTCCCTAGCATACCAGAAATCCTGTTCCTCTTTCATCAAAAGCTCCCCTAGAACTCCAACCACCAAAAATAAGAAAAACAACAAAAGTTTAAAGAAAAAAGAGAAATTTCCTCTCTTTACCATAAATTTGAAAGCACACACAAAACAAAGCATAGGGTATAGGTATCTCAGATACTGTAATGAAGATGTATTTGTGTTGATCCACTGTGCATCCACCTCATCCCAGCAGACATTCAGGGGGTAAGAGGGCATGTGCAAGGTCCACGGCCCCTCTAATCTACGCTTCTGCCAGAACTATGAAGAAATCACCTCAGCAACTGGTAAATCATCAGCTTACTGCATGTAGAGCAGCAGACTCTCATCACATACCACATATGATTAAAAATAACCGTTGTGAATATTATTCTCACAAAATTCAATTGCTATGGCTATGGCCAATTAGTTTAAATGGTCAATCTGATAAATATATTTAAAATCCTCAGTGTGCTGGTGGCTGCAACGAAAACGTTCACAGAAGCATGCATAATTGGCAAATCAATCAATAAGAATCCTTCCTTGTTACTTGTTCAGGGTTATGACACAAAAATATTGGTTTAATCATGTACATTCTTAATTGCAGAAAAGGCAGGACTTATTACAGCTTTACTTAAAGCAATTTAAGTGTTATATTAACTGGAATCATCAACATGTTATTTTCAAAAAGCAAAATACAGGTAATATTTCCATACAGGCACAAAATACCCATTTTCAAATATTAACTTAAATATTGTAGAATATGTTGATTTAAAAAATATTTCAGAATACAAGTAGTTCAGAATCAGCAATTTCTTTATTTTCCATTTAACAACTTCAACCTGAAATCGTGATTCTGCCTTAAGAAACCTGTTTGAAATTACTAAATTAGTAGGTTAAAATGTTGATATTCCAAATTACTCTGTTTATCCACAGAGCTTCTCAAGGAAATTCAAAACAATACAAACCCAAACTTGTAATGAATAAATAAATAAAGCTACTTACAGTTTTTGGGTATGCGTACAGAACACAAGAGCTAACAGACCAGAGCTACTTCTAAACTAAGGTTAATTAAATTGTTTAAAGTGAGAAGCTTGACTTAATAAAAGGGAACTAATTCACATGGTAATTTCAGCTGTAAGCTCCCCACACAAGAGATACTGGAAGACTTTGTAGCTGAACAGAAATATCATTGCTTCATTTTTTGCGGTTCTTTGTGGTTTGCAGAATCAAGAATAATTGTTGACAAAGAACAACTTTAAGTCCTTTGCAACTATCAAACAGCAGTAACAAGATGTAGCCCGTCCTGAGGCTGTATCAGGACAACATAACCCTCTCCTGAGGTCTTCTATGAACAAAATAAACTCTACATCTACATAAACAAAAACAATCCCTACACCCTCCAGACCATCAGAAGGGTCTAGCCCTGAAATCCTGCTCCAGCTCCAGAAATCGCAGGGAGCTAAAGCAATGGCTCCTCAACAGTGTGCATGAGAGGGTCATGAGAGGTGATCCAGAACCAAAGCACCTTCCCCATTAACCATCAGTATGCAGGGCATCCCATGAGACTTTCCCAAGAACACTTAATGATAAACTGATCAAAGGGATTTGGGAACCTGTATTCACAGCAGGCACAGACCAAATTCCTCCTTCACTCCTGTAAACCCCTTTCCACACTGAAATTACTGTTCACATCCACACTGAATCTAGAGCCTCCAGCCTAAACAACAGGTCGTGGCTAGATCTCAAGGAAAAGGAAATTCAAGGCAGAAGCAGAGCTGTCAGGTAATAGAAGTCAGTTCCCAGTAACCATAGCAACGATACACAGTGGATGCAGAATTTTCATCATATTTTAAAGATTATATTTCTCCCAGTGGCTTATTAGCAATAGATACGCAAGAGATCTGACTCTGTCCCCTTCTTGTTTGAATTCTGCCACACGGTGCAAAGATTTCTTGAGCTACATTCAGAAAGTGTATCTCAAATTCCATGGAGGGTACTGGAGATTAAAAGAAAATTGTGGTTTTAAGTATTTTTCTGGTTAAAATCTCAACAGAGCATGGCACAAGGTGCAGAAAACAGAATGCTGTTAAGGATTATACCTTGCAGTGACACGATACAGGCAGATATCAATGCCTGAATCTCTCACATCTTCAAATATGTGCCTCCTGCTCACCCAGGTGTATTTTGTAGATGTGCTCCCATAAATCCCTTCATAACAGAGTAGAAAGATTTCTAACTTCATTGTGACTCCATGAAAATCTTAAATTTTTATATATATATAAAAATTATATCAAGTATATATTTTGTAAAATATGTAAAATCTCATACACAAGTACTAATTCTTCTGGGAACAGCAAAATATGTTGGGGAGAGAGCAGGGGAGAAAGAGAGGACATGAGAAAAGTTAAAGCATACTTCTTATCCTGCTGTTGCTGTTGATTTTTTAAGGCTCTACAATTATTCAGCAAGAATTCATTCCTATGAAAAAGTGTCCATGACAACCAAGTGCTTGGATCTCTCAGAAGAGGTCAGTTTTCCGCTCTGATAACAATCCCCATCCTCAACTTTATTCCAATGATTTGTCCTCTTCATTCTTTTCTAAACAGAAAAACCCTCTCATTAAGGAGTATGTGTTCAAGCTGGATTTCCCTAGTTTTTCAGCAGGTTACATTTTTCTTCTGGACCTTGGGTAAACAGCCTCTGGACTGCCAGTCTGCCGTTTTTCAGGTTTTTCGGTTTTGCTTTGGACAGCAGCATGGTGTAACTGCTATAGGATTGCCAATGGCTGAATTGATGCACCAAACTGGCATGACTGAGCAAGTTTTACCTCCTGGCACTGCTTACAGATGCTGTCCAAACTATTTCTAGCAGATACTGATGCCTTCTTTTAGGGGCTAGTTATCATTTATTGCATGATATTGGGAGTTGATAGCTGAGGATCACAAAGCACATCAGTGCTGGCGCAGGAAACAGCACCTTCTCCTGAGTCCTGCTCTGTTCCCCCACCTTGACCCACAGACCTCTTCAGCTGCTTCTGGAAAATGCCTTTCCTACAAAAATAATTTTCTTTAAAAGAAACCTTCCTCACTTCATGATTCTTAACACATCAATACTGCCTTAAGGCATCAGGATAGCAAAACACTAAACTCGCTAAAGGAGAAATACAGCCCTGTTTAGCTTCATTGCAGCTAACAGTTGCTTGCAGACTACAGACCTTTAAATGCTGGTTGAAACCTAAAATAAAAGTCCTTTATGTATACTAAGAAATCAGTATGTGATAGATTACTAGAAGCAAAAGAGCAAAGTCAAGAGTGGAGCACTGCACAGCACAGGGATGTCCTGCTTGAGGCCAGGGGCTGGCTTCACCAAGTAACACCCAGCTACTGCCTCGGAGCAGCCGTCCATGTTGCTGCTGCTTCTGCACAATGCTCTACTTCTTGGTCAAAAGACAACATGATTGCCTAATTTTCTCAAGACCATCTTCAAGCAAACAGTATCAAAATTTGTTTGAGGGCTTGAGGACTGCAATTTTATCAGGACCGAGTGAGGACAAAATATTTACTTTTTTCCATCTTAAAACACTGCATTTGTAAATATCTCATCAAATTCTCCCAAACAGGGAGACAATTAAACATCTGATGATAAAAAAATCCCCCCAAAACTAAGTTTCCAGTTTTTCCTCAATATGAATATAAGAGAAAACTTCTTTTATCTGTTTTCACAGCCTTTTGGACTCAAATTTAATTAGTGGTTATAAATTCCAAGAAATACCTTCTCTAAAGCATCCTTTAAGAGCCCTCACTTCTTACCTAGTTTATTTATTGCATGGGAATTTATCCAAGGTGGAGTCAGTAACACTGCAGCTACCTACTCATCTAATCCCCTGCTCAAGCACAACCAGCAGAGCATGCCAGAATTTGGTTGTTCAATTCCAGGTGCAGGGAGCCTGCCCCGTCCCAGCACAGCGAAGGCTGAGCAAAACCTTCCCTGCAATTGCTCCTGTGGCACCAGAAGAAAAAGCAGGAGGCCCATCTCTCCTGTGATCTTTCCTTTTTGTTGGCATACAGACAAAAAACTGCACTCATGCAAGGCATTAAAACTTTGAATGAAAAAAAAAAACCACACACAACTTAAAATGGAGATACTCCCTCTCCTCCCCAAAACAATATGGTGATATAAAACTGAAGGAAAGCTGTTATTAAAAAGAGTAGGCCATGAGTTAAAAAATTATAGGTAGAGTAAATGAAAAATGTTAAGAAGTCAAGATTCCTGGCACAGGAAAGGGATCAACATGTACAGGACAGAGAAATCCTAAAACTAAGAGTATTACAGTCCAAGAATCTAAGATTAAATTAAGACTAAGATTAAATCCCACAAGTGTATGGTTTAAAGGGTAAAAATAAATAAACTGTAAACCATAGTTCCAAATAAATTCCCTTTTCATTTTGGAAAAAAACAGCATACATTAAGAATAACATGCCAGGTCCTGCCCAGTTAGCAACAGGGCACAACCAACAACAGGACAACAAGAATTATACTAAAGCAGAGATGCAAAAGTCATAATTGATGAATTATTATTTAATGTTTAGAATGGGAAAGTAAATTGCCGTTTTGATTATGACAGACTCGGTGGGCTGCGTACTAGTTAAAGATAATAAGTAATACTGTGCAACCCAAGGAGTTTATAATGTCAGAGAGACACAGTTAATAAAACAAACAAGGGAAATAAAGCGGGTAGATGTAGAACAACAAATTATGACCACAGCTGCTTTGAAGTGACCGGCTGCTCATAATTGTTGATCTAGCCCTTTTCTCCAGTTGCTGAAGTGCATTAATATAGTTAAAAATACCTTTTCTGCTTTTTTGGTTCTACTTATTGCTTTCTCTATTAATTGCCAAAGGAGTTGTGTATGGCAGAGTAAGTGGGTCACAAGCCATATTCTGAAAGCACTAGTAAAAATGCGAACGTTTTTGAACTCCTGATTTAGGCAGCATATATTTCTAAACTAGTTTCTGTTTCAATAGTTTCTGTGTTTTACTGTTTCCTTCTTTTTTTTCCCCTAGGTGTCTCCTAGGAGCTTCTTGAGTCATATCCCACATGGACTATGGAGAGCTTCAACCACTGTGGCTTCATCTCTAAGATTCTGTGAAGCAGGGAGTGTTCTTAATTAATTCCTCAGACACCCAGCAGACGGAAACTGCCACCTTTATCTACCGTCTACTGCTCCCTTCCACTTCCAGGCGTGAACGGCCCGGTTCCAAGCTGGCAGCCTTTCCCAGCAGAAGCTTTTTCCCTTCAAATGAGCCCCGCTGAAAATGACAGGACTCGGCTGCACACAGTTCTGGCAAAAACAGCCTCTAAACAAGAGAAAAAGCCCAACAGTTTTCATCAAGGAGACATGTCAGCTCCTGAGGCTTGCACCTTCTTGCAGAGAGTGAGCTAAGCACTTCAGGAAAAAAATTAAGTCAAAGCAATAGCAGGTTTGCACAGTTGGTACTCTCACAGAAAGCATATGCCAATCTCACACCAGACCAGGACTAGTAAGTCAGGTTTCCAAGTGCAAGTGTTGCACAAAAGAGAGGCAGAGCTGCATCAAATTATAGCTTTATCTTACGCAGTTTTGGGGGTGAGGCTCCACATTTAACCCATACCGTACCCGCAGACAAACACACACACCACACGGACAGATCATTCCTCAACAGATATCAACTTCATTTTCTAACAGGAGAGATTCATTTGGTTGGCAAAGAATAGGATACGAGCAGTACATCAGCAAGCAAATCCTTTTGAAAGGAAAGGGTTTATTTCTCTAGCTGCTGAATAACATGACATTGGGGTTTTTTAATTCCTTAAAAAGAGGCAAAATTAACAAGCAGCATTTACATGCGATAGAGCCAGATTTGCTCAATGTTTTCTCCTTATATTAAGATGTTTGTTAATCATTCATTCCATAATTTTCCTAAAATACTTGCTCAATACATTAAAAAGTATGCATCTCTATACATTCAATTACATGCAGAAAATTTCTATTGCTTGATTGGGGAGTCAACAGCTCTCATAGCTTGCCATCTCTGAAGACAGAATCATACTTAATACTTAGTATAACTAGGCTTTTCATCTTAAACTATAATTACTTTCCACTTCAGAACTACAGAATGAAGCATCTTCCTATACTTAAGCCTCCCAGCGCACGGCCAGCTTGCAAAAATTGGACACAGAACATTATCGATTTTCTCAAGGGAGTAAGATATTTGCTAACTGCCAAGAACAAACCATAACTATTCATGTGTAGCATAAGGAGATGCAGCGTGAAAAATGACACACATTACTCTGTCCATATTCCAGAAAATCATTGCAGCTGAATGAAATCTCAGTTTATCACAAACCAAGCAGTATGAAAAACTAGAACAGCCTCTAGGAAATTAGTAACGTACATATAAAGAAAAGGATAGCAAAGGTTTTATTTGTGGCTCTAACAAGGGGAAGGAATAAACTTCAGTGTAAATACTTCAAAGAAATACACTTTAAAGAAAAGGTTCAGCAGAAACAGGTTTAAATGAGATTTGAAAAAAAAAAAGTATCTTACTGCCTGCAAGTTATAAACATGACCAAGTATTCAGAGAAAAAAAAAATGGCATCAGCACTGCAGCTGAAATTGCAACTCACTTGATACACAGAATAAAGAGGCTGCAATTCCAAACATTTTATATATTTATACACACACACACTCATGCTTTCTCAGTATCTTCCACAGCAAGTCATTATAAACACATCAGAGCAAGGGAGTAAGAAAAGGCAAGCAAACAGAAAATGCCTTTAAAGAGTCATTAATCACAACATTGCTTATTAAAGAAAGGAAATAATTTAAAAAATGTTTCAATCAGTAGCTTGATCAACACAGCAAAAATCCTTACCTGTGTGTTCTTATTCCTGGCTTCTCTCCTTGCTGCTTTTTCTTTTAGCCTTTTCTCCTAAAACAAACAAGATGCACAGTTTTAAAGCAAGCTCCTGTTTCTTTTTTTTCTTTTAATATGTTAGGATTAAAGTGGAGCCACCCAGGTATTTTTAATGCACACATGCTATACTGGTGGTATTCACCCGACACGTTACTGATGAAAAGCGATAAATAAAAAGATCTGATTGAGATATTAATTCATTCTTCTTGCTCTTAAAGGAAATAAAACTACAAGAATGATTCAAACTCACATTTCATCTTCACCGAGACTTGTTACTCTTAAAGGAATGATGCAGCTAAGTATTTTGACAAAGTTAGTATTTGTCTCTAAAACAGGGTAGTTAAAATGGCACCAAGAGATCTAACTTTTCTTACTTCTCAGTGGCTTAATACGAAATCCAATCCACTTAACAAACTAAAATGATCATTTTCCTAATTTCAGAATTGCTAAAGCAACTGGGGAGTGAAAGCTAAAATGTGTTCTCCTTAGCTTTTGTATCTCCATTATTAACAAACGCTGTACGATAGCATTTGCTTAGTAATTGCATCGATTCAGAAACCATAACATTAAGTTCCCTCCACCAAAGGGATTCTGCTATGGGAAAATGAGCGAAACGCAATGATAAAATTCATTCAAAGCTGCCTGTCAATTTCTGAGCATGCAAAAGTGGCGATATTTAATTCAATTGACATTTGTTGCTGCTTTTTTGTTGTTGTTGTTCTTACTGGGATTGGTTTATTTTTAAACCAATGAAGGATTATCTCTAATTTAGACTCTCTCAGATCCTTGCAATTGAACATCCTTTAGATTATCTATTTCAGGAAGTAAGAAATTCAGGTGAGGGCACACGTCCCTTAGAGAAGCACACCGCTCCCTCTTTTTCTTTTGTCTCAGTGATGCTGATGACATTGGTGTTGAAACTTTTTTATGCTAGCATAAAAATGTTTATGGAGTACAACTCTCAGTTTCTTTGAGCATTCCCAACATCAGCACATTTAGAACCGAGTCCACATAAAAGGGGACATTACTTTAACATCAGTCCAGGGGCAACACCTCAGCACAGAGAAGGCTGCCAGTCACACTTCAGCTCACTCACAGGAGTAACGAGAAAGCTGCAGCTCCAGCAGTCTTGGAGACATACCATCATGATGATGCTACCAAAGCATATTGGTAGGTACCACACAAAGTTGTTTGGAAAAGCAGTGTGTTTGAGTGCAGACCTGGGAAAAGGAGAACACAGCTGCCAAGATTTTCAAAATTGGCGTCTAAATTCAGTTTCTTTTGAGCCATTTGTCTGGTATGTGCCATTTTCTATTCTCCCAATTGCCTGAACTACACAAGTGTTAGCTTACTTTCAAACTCTCTTTCTGAGTAACTCAACCTCTTCTCTTCAAATCAAAACTAAACAGACAGAGTTCATCCCCCGCCCAAAAGTCAGGGACAAAACTGCATGACGTTTGTGTCTCTCTGCTTTATACACTTCTCCAATGCTGTCTGCAAAGCTGTCTGGTACAAACACCTCAATACACTCAGAGCTGCATGGCAGGGCATTCAACGCATGCTATGAAACAAAACAAAAACAACCACCACTGTAGACAGATACAACACAGCTGTCTTATTATTTCAGGTTTGTTAAAGTAAGAAAAAGCAATAAAAATAATAATTACATTTAAGGCCACAAGGGCATCGTATGGGGCAAAAGAAGCCCCCAGGACCAAGTACTGTCTGCTACGGACACAGGTAAGTCTGCCCTCCAACAAGCTAGACCTAAGCATCATGACCTCGTGGTCATAACACGGCCATCCATGTTATGATTCCTTCTCTTCCAAGTCAAATTTGTATTAATTTCTGACCATTTTTACTTATGCTTTTCTAATGATTTTACTTAAGTTTTCCACTTTCACCCACTCTGTTTTTAAATGGTTTAGTTGTGCATTCTTCACACTTTGGGGTCACTAATGGGGTTTTCTCATTTTTCTGCTAAAACTGTGATCCTTTTCAAACCTTACTGCTGAAAAAGTGAAAGAGAACAGAGCTAGAAAGTAACACACCAGATATTACAAAGCAGGAAAAAGCAGCTTTCAAATTGGATAGTCCAGAAAATTTTAGATAGAAAAATTCTACGGTATATGAAAAGACAGCATCTTAACTACAGCCACAGCCAACAACTTCAGCCATTTAAGCCAATATAGCAGCAGTCAAAACTCCTGCTCAAGGGATTTACACCAGAGCCCTGAAAAGACAGCTATGAAAGCAGGAGATTGAAATAATGCCATAGAAGAGGAGTACGTCAGACAGCATAATAGACATAAGCCTCTAAAGAATGGTAAAGACACAAAAAGATTCTAAAGTTAATAGGTGCAGAGACTGAAATCAGGAGTACAAAAGAAAAACAAGACAGAGCAGCAATCAACAGAAGCTGTCAAGACTTTTTTTTTCCTTTTTTTTTTTTTTTTTTTTTTTTTTTTTTTTTTTTTGAGGGAGAGACAGGAGATTTGGTTCCCTGTCAATGAAAAACAAAAGCAGATTTTGCCTAGGGTACATCTACGTTGGCACTAAGTTGGAGTTAGGAGTGCATTTCAGAAGTCAATGTCCTAACCAGGCCCGCTCCCACTGTTTTTCACACTACAAGGCAGTCTTCAGACGCACAGCTAATACACTCCAACCAACACTGGGTATTCACAGGGTCACAGGATCATTCCGACTGGGAGGAACATCAGGGGGTCTCTGGTCCAACCTCCTGCTCACAGCAGGGTCAGCACTGAGGTCAGGCCAGGCTGTGCAGGGCCTCATCCAGCTGGGTCAAAATCCCAAGGTTGGAGACTGCACAACATCTCTGGGCAATTTGTGCCACCACGTGACTGTCCTCACACAGCAAAAGTTTCCCCTACATCCATGTTGAACCTCCTGTTTTAACTTATGGCCATCATCTCTTGCCCTCTTGCTCTGCACTGCTGTGAAGAGCCCGGCTCCATCTCAGTCTCCTCCATGACCTCTCTGTAGGCATCGGGGGCTGCTGTCAGGTGCCCCCGAAGCCGTCTCTGCTCCGGGCTGAACAAGCCCAGCTCTCCCAGCCTCTCCTCGCAGGACCACCATCTCAGGGACCTCAGCTGAACTCACTCTAGTTTGTCAATGCCCTCCTGTACTGGTGGTGTGTGGGATGTCATGAATACTGAGCAGAGGAATGACTTCCCTCAAAGTGATTCAGTTCAAAGCACCAGATAAGAGCTAATACAGTGTAACCCACCACCACCACACACCATCTTACTCCGCAATCTTGCTCTTCCTGGCTATTTCGCTTGCTAATGCAGGAATAGCCATCAGGCTTTAACTTAGGCTTCAATTCTGGAAAACAATCCTATTAAGGCACTGCATAAATTTATACACAGCTTCAAGCACATGTGTAAGTACATACAGTGTGCTGAGCAAATGCTTAAATACTTTTCCCCAGTCAGGACCTTATTTCCTATTACCTAGAGGACAACTGTATATTCTACTATGCCAAGGTAATATCCCCACATAATAAAGACACCCTTTTATACGACTGCATAAAACCCAGAAATTAACTACCTTGCCTTAGGTTACAAAGAAATGCTACAGCACAGCCAGAAACAGATCTCCAAAGACTCAGATGAGTATTTTAACTACGATGTCATCCATTCTCACATTGCTACTGCTAGGAAGAAATATGGGCCCATGCAGAACACACATGTACAATGTACTGTAAGACAGCTGTAAAAAGTAATCAAATGAGGCAAAGCTGAACCAGTCAAACAGTTGGATATTTATTTATTTCATGTGAATAGATTCTGCTCATCTATGGATAAGCCTGTAACTATCTGTAACTATTAAGCTGTCCAACATTATCTTTCACACACGGGAAAAAATTAGAGAAAAGTATGGATTTTCTTGGAATACCTAAAGTGTAACACAGTAAGAATGACAGATTTTATCACTGTACTATCAAGCTATAAATCATTACTTGTAAAAACAGCACATAATTTAGAGATGAAAAATCCAATTACTAGGGCAGGAAAACAAAAGATTATGTTTCAAGGTATGAATACTTAATTATATATGTTACTGGCTGACACTCTGTTATAGCATAACTTCATAACAGAGCACTATGAGGCTGTCAGATAAAGCTCTAAAACATCACGATCTGATTAAATACTCTCTTATGTACAATGGTGAAGTCAAGCATCCACATCTTCTTTTGCATTTATATTGAATAGCTCTCCCTTGCACCCAGGTAGCACCTTCTTCACAGCTGAAAGATCTAGCCACATCCCTTCCGGGCTATCAACACTGAGGATGAGGAATACGTTTAACCAAAGATCAATGCAATAATTTGTTGTAGCTTAACTTCTAAGAAAGTGCTTCCAGCCCCTTTAGACCAAAACCAATCTAACCTTAAAGGCAGTAGCCAGAACATCATTTATCATCTTAGGTCAGCAACACAGCGTATGCAGGTTTTGAACAGTGGCTAAATGCAGGTTATCTAGATGTCATTTAAAGAGCAGTTTGGCTAGATCAAGAACCACAGGTTCATGAACTTAAGAGGTGATGGGATCAATGTGCCTGACTAGCACAACACAGGCTGTAGGACTAAATCACTGAATCAATCTACCACAGTGGTCATATCCTGGTTTAGAAGAATGTTCTACATAGATTTTAAAACATTTCACTGAAGGACAGTACACCACAATCTTTCAAAACTAGCTGCTGTTACTAATTACTGCTGTTACTAGTCTAGCCTACTTATCTTTGATTTTTAGACCATGTCTAAACTGTCTAACTGGTCTCTCGACCAGTTTGAAGAAACCCCCATTACCAAAGTTTAGGTCCATATGTAGATATATGCTGATCATGCTTCCACTTAACTTGCAAGGTGAAGAAAATCAACTCCAGATGCCTCTCAGCGGTTAGGTCTACTTTCCTAAATATTTCAGGATCAGACATATCTGAGATCTCACCATCTCTCCAACCCTACCTGTCACTTCTGTTTGTATATTCAATAATTCAACTGGAACCCTTTTGGTCCTGTCAGAAAAATCCCACTGCAATAGTTCACGTTGACCTGATCAACCACCACATCACCCAAATTTTTTTCAAGATCTATGTGTCTAAGGGAAGAGCTCTCAATCCCAACATTTTGTTCTAAATTTCTTCTTCCTAGAAATCTGTATTTTTGCCTATCTTAAAACACAGCTTGTTTTGTTTGAGCCCAATTTAGCAAGAAAGCTTTCTTCCATGTCACTAAAAAAATCTTGAAATAATACACTTCCTATAGAATAAATCCCATGGGCTTTATTGAATCCCATGGGCTTTGAAACATCTACTTAATCAGAAGCCACCGGTTTAGGATGTTCCAGTTACCGAGGTTTTGGTCCATTTAATCTGTGCCATGTTTATTTATTAATCAAAACACTTAAGTGAAAAGCCTTGCAGAAATTTCAGTGTATTCCATAGATGTATTTACAAAGATTTTATCAGATTCTGCTCTGATAAAAACACATATACACACACAGTTCACCACACACCTACTTTCCACAAAACCACACTGGTTAGTATTATATTCCTTTCATTTAGTTCTTCATTAAGACAATCTTGTGCCAGTCATTCTATTATCTGGTGTGGACTAACAGCAGGCTGAGTTACCAGCTTATTTTCCTCAGAAGCACTTGCATGGTAGTTCTCAAACTCCTCCAGAACACTCCTGTTGCTTCAAGACCCTTTTAAAACCAACATTAATGGTATTACACAGCTCAGAGACCTTCTTGATCAGCTTTTTAAAATTTCCTGCAAATTATCTTTTTTTTCTCCCCAATTACACATCTAGTTAACAAGGATGGTTAATAACCTCAGTAATTACAGGGATGAAAGCTTTTAGTCATCATCACGTAATATGGCTAAATCATTTGGCTTTCAACTAAACAAAGAAGAGTTATGGTTACTGAATCCTTCCATCTTTCCTGCACTAGAACCGACAACAGAACCAGTTCTGCCTAACAACGAGCCAAATCCATGGATAAAGCTGCTTCCATGGAAAAGCTACTCGCTGTTCTTAACCCTAAAGTTAAGAAGTCTGCCACTGGCTTCTTTTCACACTCATATTTCCTCTTTCTTCCACTGTTGGATTTTAAAACAAAAAATCATACCACTTTTACTTCTCCCTCAAGACTCCAACACACTTATTAAAAAGAAATATTCTAACATTTACATCCCATGTTCTCAAGTTGAGGGGAAGAAAAAAGAATAGTAGCATGGCAGCTCTCTCTAGTTGGTGAGCTTAGGAATATGTGTAAGATGCATATATAAACAGTTTAAAAACTAAGTTTTTATTCATAAAAAAAGAAAATCCAGCAATTTTGAAAGCTGGAAGTTCTTCCCTGTCCCCCTTGGTCCCCCCCACCCGCTCAGGAAATCCCCTCCTTTGACTCTCTTCTTTCTACAGTTGATTAAGAGTTCATTTTACTTTGTCCAGATGGTTAACTGCGATATTTTAAAAATACAGGTTTATTGCCATGTATTATTAACAGCTTTGTTTCATATAGTAATTTGTCTTTCGGCTTTTTAATTTGTAAACAATTTGTACAATAAAAGCCTCCCTTCCTTCTCTTAAAGAACTTGTACATAGGTCATAACTGCTCAGATTTACATTAAATAAATTCCTTTTGTTAGTGATATACTGCAGTTTTACCAGCCTAAAATTTCACTGATCTCTTCTATTTGCTTACCTAAAGGCAAGAAATAGCTTCATTCAATACAACTAATGCATCTTATGGCACATTTAGTCCTGAGAGCATTAAAAAAGTCTATGGCAAACCTATTTCCTGTAGAAATTTTACGTTCATCTGAGTCATCTGAAGTCTTTTTATTTAAATGCTCAAGAACTCCTGCAGGTTTTGATCAAAGATTTTAACACTGCATGTTTAATAATTGATCCTTTACAAACTGACGCCATAATTTGGAGCTACCAACCTATTCTATTTAACAGCTGAGGTAATGGTCTACCACATAACAGTTCTTAGAGGTGGCCAAGGTTTGGAACAAATCATTCTCTTGCCTGGAAGAATCTGTCTGTCATTCGCAGATACATCTTAGTTTATACCAGTACCTGGTATTATTTCTTACTATTTTACTATCTCTTGTTATTTTAGTGGGACAAAGTTAGGGACAGTCAGCTGTGCTGTAGAAAATACACACACAGCTGTTCAAAAATTCATAGCATCTCTTATATACTGGCATCGTCATACTCAAGAGCTGGTTTCCACCTGAATTTTAAAGCACAAATGTGCTCTGAAAAGTGACTTAATAAATGACACTGTGGTATCCCACATTTGTCTTCTCTCAGATTTCACACCAAGTTTGTGCTGCTTACATGCAAAATATATTTTTATTATTTTTAACTGCTCAGCTTGCAAGCAAAGTGGTATCTGACAATCCAGCTCTAATAAATATGGCATCAGCCCATAAAGCAAGATTACCAACTTCTAGCTACACAATCAGCACACACATGAGCCAACACAGAATCAAACTGTGCCCTCTTCCATGGAGGTTTTGTTCTGCACAGGTGGATGGAAGGAAGACTAGAATTAGTGAGAACTATTTATTAATTACTTAAAAATAAACAGAATGGGGGAGGACTGAATACACATTGAGTAAGAAAATTCTGTTTCAGCAGTTACTTTTTGGCCATTGCTACATTTTATATTGCTATGTAGTTTAATATTTGTCTTACTATAGAGATTAGCAAATCATCTACATGCAAGCAATGCTCCAACCACCAAAACAAACCAACATTCCCAACTGAAAGATAAAATTGAATCAACTTATTAGTATTTCTTTGAGTATTATTTTCAACAACAACAAAAAAAATCTGGAAATTAAGTACAAAATTGGTTACTATTAAATAAACAAATCTTAATACCTTCAGGGAAAAAAGCAAAAGCTTTTTGACTATTTTGTGTTTGTTTTGTTTTAATCTCTTAACAATTGGTTTTAGAAAGCTATTAAATAATCTCTTCAAACAACAGTCTATATAAACATAATTACATAAACTGCATCTGTAGAGCTGATGTAGAGCTGATGTTTAGTTTATAGGCAGGGAAACTGAAACACATAGTTCTAGTATGGCCTATTTAAGACAACATAGGAAAAGTGTGGTATCAAAAGCATGTGAAAGACAGCACAGTGACAATCTTAAACATTAAACAAGCACTGGAAAAGGTCTTAGAGACAGTTGGGAAAAAAGCATCCTCATTTAAAAGAAGAAAACACAAACTAGCAGAAACTGACCCTTAAAAGGACATTGTTAGAACAAAACCAACACAGAAAACCAGCTGACAAAACTGAAAATTATTCCTTTCTCATTTAATATCTGAATACACTGAACATGTTTTAAGGATAGAAAATTTTTTTAAAAGTTGGTAAGTAGGCCATCTGGTTTAAACATATGTATGTTTAACATATATATATTGTCCAAAAGCAATTTGGGATGTTCATCGACCGAGGAAGAAAGGGACACAAGGTAGGACACATGTATACACACAGTTTGTTTCTGACAAACAGCCTTCCAATCAGAAAGAGATGTTAAATCATAGTAATTAGAATACAGAGGCAGTCCAGTAACCATCTTTTCTGTGGGCAAATGGCATCTGAGCCAGATTCTGAACTGACAGAAGTCAAAGGGATTCTTTCAAATGAATTCACAGAACCGTCCATCCCACCCGGATGCCCACAAACACACAGAGAGAGGTAAAGGTAACCCTAATTCAATTTAAAATACACTTTCAACAGAATTACATCAGGAATTAAGTTAGTTAACGGTTTTTAAAAGTAACATTTAAAGCTGTAAACTAAAATCTTAATGACAAAGTCAATGGGAGTTGCACTGCAAAATACGCTAGTATTTTCTAGAGAAAAGTAGAGGAAAAAGGCTGATGAAGGTGCACTTCATCTGATTTGTGGCTGCTTTCAGTTTTGAAGGGACGATACCATTTAAGAGTGGGCATTCATAATCTAGACAGGTCACTGATTCTTGAGCTGTCTTAATGCAGCCGCTCTTAAGGAAACACCCAGCTCTCATACACAGGTCTGAGAGAAGGCAGAAGACCCCCGCAGCTATCTGCGCCTGCTCGTGCAGATGCAGGCCCCCAGCAGTAGCCAAGTCATCAGCACGCGAAGGGTGCAGCTCCCATTAGAAGCTGCTAGGTTGCCTCAAAGACCCATGAAATACAGAGGTCAGCATTTTGGGCAATTGCGCCATTACATCCTGCGGCAGGACAAGCAGCCTGGCACTGGAAGTTCTTCCCCTTACAACACTAAGAATGCAACTCCACCTGAGCTGAAGTTAAATTAAGCCTGCACTACTTCAGCCTCCACCCACCCTCCAGCTGCATGTTCCTGGCATTCACATGATTAGGGTGTACACAAACAACCTATTTGCAGTTATTTCATTTTCTTATTTTTCACATCAACAAGATGAGGCCAAGAACTCTGATTTTGCTGGAAAACTTTTAGAAAACAGTCAAGGGCACTTCAAGCTTTAAGTGTAGCTCATCCAGCTGTTGAAGTGAAAGCAAAGCAAACAATGAGCAAGCCCTTGCCTCTGCCAGCAGCACAGCAAGGCCAGACAGATGCTGCTACTAAGACTGAAAAGGGATGTCTGTCAACTCACCTGCCAGTGTCCATTCCCCTTATCGTAATAGCTCTGCACTTGGAACATGACAGCGGCATTGCCTGCACACAATAGCTATGAAAGGGCTCAGACAGGCTTTCTAACAAAGTAATACTCTCTTGATTTATTTTACACATCTCTCCATCTCTAATACTTTTCTTCTTTGCCATTCAGCTCAACGCTCCTCGCAGCAGCAACCTTCTTCCCTTTATATTTTGCTCCTATGCTGGCACACTCTTTACATGAGAGAATTTTATTGTCCTCACCCAGCACCACATTAAGCCAACTGTACAATTGCACTGAAATCTGACAAATTTCACCTCAAAGTGACAGACTATTCAAGTGCTTTACTTAATAAAGACCATAATACTGCACTGAGATTTCTTTCCCTTCAGATTATTTCCTTTGAAATATGATGCAATCTCTCTTCAGAATTAATATATTGATTGATTTCAAACTACAAATACTATTTTTCATGGGTGCATTTATCTTCCAGCATACTGAATGGTTTGCGCTGTATAGCATCTATTTTTCTTTTTATTAATTGCATTTTTTTTTTTTTAATCATGAGTAAAGATTTGATAAAATAAAGAAAATCCCTGGGGGGTCTTTTCTGTTTCTTGAACGGTTAGTATTCAATGACCTATTACAACATGCTACAAGTACTGTTAGTATTATTTCATAAAACTATAAACCAAATGTGTAAATCGTAACTACTCTGTCATCAACAGAAATCACTTGCAAAAGCAGGATTGGGAGCGAGACAGAGCCTAGGGCTCCAGTTGGAGGGCGGCCGCAAAAGGGCTGCCAAAGGAAGGGGCAAGGTACAGGGCATTCTCCCCCAAGAGCTTTCCCATCCGGGCCATGGCTCAGCCAACCAACGCATGGGGTTGCTCAGCCACGGCAGGGGGTGAGGCTTGTGGCAGGGGCCAGAGGTAGGAGGGAGAGACAAAGGCCTTACGGTAGGAAGTAAACCCCAAGGAATGTAGTGTGGCACGAGATACACAAAGAAAAAATAATCCACTGTAAATATCAGCTGACATCTTAACTGATTTGGTCACATCGTTCTTCTCCTACTGGTTAAAATTACCAGCATTACTGCTTTTAAAAATAAACACACAGTTTGATTCTAACCTTTGGCCAACTGCAGGTTGTAAAGGAAATTAATTCTTCCTTCACAAGTGAACTTGCATCTCTTTTTCAAGTTCCTACATCAGGTGCATCTTTCATTGGATCAATTCAATTCATACAGATTTTCAGTCATCATGAGGTGACCATAGTTCTCCAAGTACTCTTCTCCAAGCATGCTAGATATCCTATATAGCTGTATAGTACGTTTTCTTCCCCTAAATGCCCCCAGAAATCTTCATGCTTTTTAAGCATCAGCTCTAAACTCAGTA
Organism: Calonectris borealis; assembly: GCF_964195595.1. Classification (NCBI taxonomy): domain Eukaryota; kingdom Metazoa; phylum Chordata; class Aves; order Procellariiformes; family Procellariidae; genus Calonectris; species Calonectris borealis. Next base: position 202,234,524 of record NC_134312.1, read on the forward strand.
CTGAGGCTGTTACATCATGCTTAGTAGTATAACTCCATTTTTCTTCCTCAGAGGAAGCATCCTTTCAAGATTCTAAAGAACTGCATGTGAATTAATATAAAATTAATAAAGTTACAGTCTCTCTCCTACTCTCCCCCCCATATACTGATGCAAAAATTATTAGAAAATACTCCTTTTGAACTCCATATTTAAATCTACCTGGATGGTCTCTCTAGGGATACCTTGAATGTAATAATGTGGTTTGTAAGGATATCCTGTTAACAGTGAGACAAAGACAAGAAGGAGAAAAAGTAATCAACTGGACACCAAACACACTAACCCTAAGAAGCAGTAAGGCAGACAGTAACAGAGACCTGAAATCCTAAGTCACTGACAGATGAGCATTAAAGGAACTACACAAGCACAACCTTGAGAAGGTTCACACAGAACTTTGTAACTGATAAGAACAAGAGAAACAAGCTGATCCACGTCTATCAGTCTCATGGGAAAGAGCAAACTTATTACAGAATATTTGAAAGGCATTGTGAGACTGTGTGGAACGACCAGCACCTAGAAACACCCACGGTCAAGGCTAGTGACTGTTTAAGGGCCCTATGGCATTGGTATCAATATTGTGCATACTTAGGGCCCACACTATTATTTACGGGATCGGTGAACGCGAGTGTGCTTGTGAATCAAAGAAGTGAGGGTGTTGGTAGTTCTGCTAGAAACTTCAACCTTGATCAGCCAGCAAGAAGGAATAAGCTTGTGCTGCCTGTGCTGCTCATGTTTATGTGAGCGCTGCCTGCGTTTATCTTTTCTGCATCTCTTGTCTCTGTGGCCACCCACGTGTGTATTGTGTGTGCATCTGTGCGATACACGTGCAGCCTTGCTAGGGCTGGGTCTGTAACCTGGAACAGCAGCACCCTCCATCTAACAGACCTGCAGAAGAAACCTCCTGGGTTGAAATCCAAGGGATTTGGTTTCCCTTACCAGTCTGCAGTCTTCCATTTTCAAGAATGAATTTTAATCAGAATAAATTCACTGGGGTAAGTATACTTTTCCTGAAACTGCAAGTTTTTTATTTTATAAAAGTCTTTCCATAAAGTCTGGTATGAAGAATTTTCTCTTTTAGCCTTGGAAAGAGTTAATTAAGTAATAATATTTGGGAGAGCAAATATACAAAGGGTGAAATATCACAGTGTGTCCTCCGCATTAAAACTATCTACACTCCCATTAACAAATGCGTTTAGGGAACAGGAGACAAACCAAATAGAGGCATTCTGTTTCAATACAGTTTCTAAAATAGTTCTATATTTTCTACTGAATTATGAACAGTATGAGCAGAACTAAGAGCCCACATAACTTTGGACTTCAGGAGGTACAAATGAGCACCATTTCATTAGCACAACGGCTACAAAATATCTCCAGTTTCCTCCCAGCAACAGCAGTATCTTATGAAAGATCCCCCTGTGACCTGAAGTCTAACTGCTGCATACCTCTACAACCATGGTTGTTTAACTTCTTCCAGGGAGGTACTCCATGCACCTTGCAGTATCTGGCCCCTGAAGACAGCATCAGTTTGTTTGCTACTAATACCACCCAAATAAAATTAAATAAAATTAAAAAATTACTTCTAGCCATCTTCTGACGTTGATCATCCTAAGTTTACAGCATATCTTACTTGCTGGAAAGTGAGGTAAGAAATACGGCTCCTATTCATTTTTTCCTCCAGCACCAATGGGCATTTTTCTGAGCTTGAGTTAGTGTACAGAAAGAGAGGTTATTAAGAAGCAATATTAATCCCTCTCTGCCACTATTTTCCCCCTAACAACAGCACATTTTCTGTTGAAAACTTGAAAAACGGAGTGCAAAAACATGTTCTGAATACCTTATTCACTTCTCCCTTTATTGTTGTTTATAACATTTCACACATTTCAAAAGAGCTCAAATCTATACCTCTCGCTGGGCTGTCATTAAATATCCATTAATGCAGAATTCTTTTCACATCATCTTGATCAGTATTACTGCCCTTTTCCTTGCGCTCAACTGCTAAAATTTACTTTACTTCCAAAACTTCAATAAGCATTAATTACAACACAATTATACCTCAGATTTTTATTTATTTTTATCCATCTGATTTTCATTGTTTCCCCATTTGAGAGGAAGGAGAGGTTAACAAAATGTGAGACTCATGAAGGAAACCTAATTATAGTGTAAACGCATTGCAAGCTTCCACAAGCCTCAAGGCACTGCAACACACATCTCATCTAATCCAAGCATCTCATGAATGCACCAAAACATATTTCTCATCATACTGAAAACTGTGCTCATTTAAGTGACATTCACAAATGGATTTAAAAGCAATAGCCTGTGGATACATTCTGAATAGTTCTGCTCTTCATCAGAAACAGTTTTGCAAGGACAGTTCACATTAAGCTGACAGGCCATATTCACCTAAAAAAAAAAAGCCATTTCATCCAAGTTTTGATTTTAAGAGGTTCATTTTTTTTTCCCAAAGATCTTTTATCTTCAAGATTATACTGAAGAAACCGTAAAAGGGGGATTCTCAATGGAAGATGACCTACAAAATTCCAAGCTTTATAAAAACAGTGTTTTTTCTACATCCACTCACAATATTTAAATAAAAATCTGAACCCATGTGCAAGATTTAAAAACCTGGATGAAACATATGGTTTCATAGCCTTCCGTAAATTATTTTGTTATTCTAGTCACCATTTTAAAGCCAAGGTAGAGACTTCAGGGATTAGCATACATTCAGCTTCAGAGGACTCTTTGATTACTGATGTACCTAATTATGTAGCAGACTGCTACATTTGGTTTATACAAAACCAAAACACATTTGTCTCTAGTGGTCTTCTAATCTACCTACATAATAACTTTAATAGAGTTAGCATGTTTCAAAAATTGATTTAAAGGAAAAAATAAAAACTGCCAAAATTACAAACCAGGAAACTACACCAAGCATCAGCTGCAGCAGAAAGAAAAGGAATTAAGAGGAAGAAATATGAATCAAGATACAGACATTTGAAACTTGCTAGAAGTGAAGGAACAGAAGAAAGTTAAACTGATGAAAAAGTTAAGCAAAGATCTTGAACAAATCTGAAGCAAAAGCAGAGAGGAAAAATTTAACCACAGCTTTTTCAAAAAGCTAGGAAGGAGAAAGAGAGAGTCGTAAAAGAATTCAGTAACCAAGGTGGAAAACCAAGAAACAGCAAGTTGTCACATCTGGCTGTTAGAAAAGATGTCAAATGGACAAAGAAAAGATCTACAGCAGTCTGCTTGCGGGAAGGAAATTAAAACAAAGACGGGAATGAAATAATTAGCATTACTGCAGAAAGGAAAAGGTCAGACGACAGAGTTCATGCTATGCCATGATGTATTTTGGCTGACAGTGAAGTAGGGAGGATTTTAAAAGAGGCAATGACAGTCACAAGTGACGGATTTAAGACTTTGTATAAAAGGGACTGCTGAATGACAGTGAGAGGATGTTAAGATGGGATGAAAGTATGTGCCTTTCAAAAGTTCCTCTTTCAATGACACAAGAAGGGGTACTAAGACATGAGTACTTATGCAAAATCTGAAGTCATGAAAATAAGATAAGGAAGTTTCCTAGTCTTTTTGTTGCTTTCATACCCTTTGTTGGTAACACACTTGAATCTCTTTTAGGTTTCATCCTCTCCCTCCAAATGAGGCTAAAAAATAACTTAAACCACTAGCCCGTCAGGCTTACATACACAACCAAACTTTTAACAGTAAATTCAGGCAACGATTGGGCACCTGATGAAGCTTCTGCAGTACAGTCATAATACATAAACTTGGGTAGTTCTTCTTCCTTCACATCACTGAGATGCCAGCCAGAGATTCAAACTCCACTAAGTATCTGCTGCGGAGTGATTATGTTATCTTTTAGGAAGGGAAATCTTACGAGGTGGGAGAATTTTTAATACCATTGGGTAGTCACTGTGAAAGTGGCCACGTAATTCCTTTTTACGGTGAAGCTGTTCAAATTTCTCCCTAGCATTCTTTCGTTAATGAAGGACTGATGATTGATGACGATAACTTCTTAAGCCAGATAACAGACAGCCCTACCAGAGGGGATGCGATACTGGACCTGATGGGATTATCAAGTGAGCTAACTGGTGACATCAAGATTGGAGGCAGTCTGGGCTGCAGTGATCATGCACTGGTGGAGTTCACAGTCCTGAGGGCTATGGGTCAGGCGAAGAGTAAAGTCAGGACACTGAATTTTAGGAAAGCAAAATTCCAGCTGTTCAAGGAATTAGTCAATAGGACCCTCTGGGAAACTGCCCTCAGGAACAAGGGAGCAGAAGAGAGCTGGCAGATCTTTAAGGACTCTTTCCATAGAGCGCAAGAGCTCTTGATCCCCAGGTGTAAGAAATCAGGCAAGGAAGGCAAGAGACCGGCATGGCTGAGTGGAGACCTGCTGCTCAAACTAAAGGGCAATAAGGAAATGCACAGGCAGTGGAAGCAAGGACAGGTATCCTGGGAAGAGTATAGGGACACTGCCCAGTTGTGTAAGGATGGGGTCAGGAAGGCCAAGGCACAGCTGCACCTGAACTTGGCAAGGGATGCAAAGAATAATAAGAAGGGCTTCTACAGGTATGTCAGCCAGAAAAGGAAGGCCAAAAAAAGTGTACTCCCCCTGATGAACAAGACTGGCAAACTGGTAAAAACAGACAAGGAGAAGGCTGAAGTACCCAACAACTTTTTTGCCTCAGTCTTCACTGGCAACTTCTCTTCCCACACCTCTCGAGCAGATGGTCTGCAAGATGGGAACTGGGAGACCAAAGTCCTTCCCACTGTAACAGAAGATCAGGTTCACGACCACCTGAGGAACCTGAACATAAATAAGTCTACGGGACCTGATGAGATGCATCCCAGAGTCCTGAGGGAATTGGCTGATGTAGTTGCCAAGCCACTCTCCATGATATTTGAAAAGTCATGGCAGTCGGGTGAAGTCCCTGGTGACTGGAAAAAGGGAAACATTGCACCCATTTTCAAAAAGGGTAGAAAGAAAGGAGGACCCTGGGAACTACCGACCTGTCAGCCTCACCCCTGTGCATTGGAAGATAATGGAACAGATCCTCCTAGAAGCTATGCTAAGGCACATGGAGTACAGGGAGCTAATTCAAGACAGCCAGCATGCCTGACCAACCTAGTGGACTTCTATGATGGAGTGACTACATAATGGACAAGGGAAGAGCTACGGATGTCATCTATCTGGACTTCTGTAAGGCCTTTGACACACAACATCATTCTCTCTAAACTGGAGAGGTATGGATTTGATGTGTGGACTGTTAGGTGGATGAGGAATTCATAGAATCATAGAATCATTAAGGTTGGAAAAGACCTCTAAGATCATCGAGTCCAACCATCAACCCAACACCACCATGCCCACTACACCATGTTCCTAAGTGCCTCATCTACACGTCTTTTAAATACTTCCAGGGATGGTGACTCAACCACTTCCCTGGGCAGCCTGTTCCAAGGCCTGACCACTCTTTCAGTAAAGAAATTTCTCCTGATGTCCAGTCTAAACCTCCCTTGGCGCAACTTGAGGCCATCTCCTCTCGTCCTATCGCTAGTTACTTGGGAGAAGAGACCAACACCCACCTCACTACAACCTCCTTCCAGGTAGTTGTAGAGCGCGATGAGGTCTCCCCTCAGCCTCCTCTTCTCCAGACTAAACAGTCCCAGTTCCCTCAGACGCTCCTCATCAGACTTGTGCTCCAGGCCCTTCACCAGCTTCGTTGCCCTCCTCTGGACACGCTCCAGCACCTCCATGTCCTTCTTGTAGTGAGGGGCCCAAAACTGAACACAGTATTCGAGGTGCGGCCTCACCAGTGCCAAGTACAGGGGCACGATCACCTCCCTGCTCCTGCTGGCCACACTATTTCTGATACAGGCCAGGATGCCATTGGCTCATGTTCAGCTGGCTGTCAACCAGCACCCCCAGGTCCTTTTCCTCTGGGCAGCTTTCCAGCCACTCTTCCCCAAGCCTGTAGCGTTGCCTGGGGTTGTTGTGGCCGCAGGACCCAGCACTTGGCCTTGTTGAACCTCATACAGTTGGCCTCGGCCCATCGATCCAGCCTGTCCAGGTCCCTCTGCAGAGCCTTCCTACCCTCGAGCAGATCAACACTCCCGCCCAACTTGGTGTCATCTGCAAACTTACTGAGGGAGCACTCGATCCCCTCATCCAGATCATTGATAAAGATATTGAACAGGACCGGCCCCAATACCGAGCCCTGGGGAAATTGGAGATTGGAGCCTTGGGAATTGATTGGATGGACGCATCCAGAGGGTAGTGGTCAATGGCTCAATGTCCAGATGGAGATCAGTGACAAGCAGTGTCCCTCAGGGGTCCATACTGGGACCAGTACTCTTTAATATCTTCATCAATGACTTAGACAGTGGGATCAAGTGCACCCTCACCAAGTTTGCAGACGACACCAAGCTGAGTGGTGCGGTTGACACACCTGAGGGACGGGATGCCATCCAGAGGGACCTGGACAAGCTCGAGAAGTGGGCCCGTGTGAACCTCATGACGTTCAAGCAAGGCCAAGTGCAAGGTCCTGCACCTGGGTCAGGGCAACCCCCAGGATCAAAACAGGCTGGGGGATGCAGGGATTGAGAGCAGCCCTGCCAAGAAGGACTTGGGGGTACTGGTGGATGAAAAGCTGGACAGGAGCTGACAATGTGCGCTCGCAGCCCAGAAGGCCAACTGTATCCTGGGCTGCATCAAAAGAAGTGTGGCCAGCAGGTCGAGGGAGGTGATTCTGCCCCTCTACTCTGCTCTGGTGAGACCCCACCTGCAGTACTGCGTCCAGCTCTGGAGCCCTCAGCACAGGAAAGACATGGACCTGTTGGGGCGGGTCCAGAGGAGGGCCACAAAAATGATCAGGGGGCTGGAACACCTCTCCTGTGAAGAAAGGCTGAGAGAGTTGGGGTTGTTCAGCCTGGAGAAGAGAAGGCTCCGGGCAGACCTTATTGCAGCCTTTCAGTACTTGAAGGGGCCTTATAAGAAAGATGGGGACAAACTTTTTAGCAGGGCCTGTTGCGACAGGACAAAGGGGAATGGGTTTAAACTAAAAGAGGGTAGATGTAGACTAGATATAAGGAAGAAATTTTTTATGATGAGGGTGGTGAAACACAGGCACAGGTTGCCCAGAGAGGTGGTAGATGCTCCATTCCTGGAAACATTCAAGGTCAGGTTGGACGGGCCTCTGAGCAACCTGATCTAGTTGAAGATGTCCATGCCCATGGCAGGGTGGTTGGACTAGATGATCTTTGGAGGTCCCTTCCAACCCAAACAATTCTATGATTCTATGACTTGCCCTGCTGACAATGCAACAAATTCCCCAAAAGTATTAGTGAGAAACCAATGGCTGAAATGGAATACACTAAAATAATGTTTATCTATGACACTTATCTATGATTTCTAAATTATGCCATAGAACTTCTCCCTATAGTGTGAATTTAACTAATTACATATTTTCTGTTAAGAAAAAATTGAGTATCTGCCCCACGTAATAACAATGTAGCTTCTTCATGGGTCACTGGAAGAGTGGATCTTCTGATCCAGCTTAACATTACCCAAGAGAAAGGAAGTAGTGCTTGTCTCTGCTTGGATGAGACAAAAGAGGAGGACTTGACAGATTTTCCCAACTGTTACTATTACAGCTATTTCCTAAGCAGCAACAACTGACTGTCAAGAAACCCAGACATAAAGGATGTCTTAGTAATAAGGTAGAGTAACAGAAATATATTCAATCTGTGTGGCAGCCTTACCTTATATAGTCTGTATTAATTTATACACAAAATGAATGTATCTCAAACTTGAATGCCTTCTGAAGTGAGGATGGAGGATCATCTTTAACCATAAGGTTAGTGAGACTTTGGGGAGGCAAATGAGGTTCCACCAAAGTGAATCCTGAACTCCCACCTATCACCTTCCTGCCCCTTCTGTCCTTTTAAGTTTCATTTCCTTTAAAATTGGGTAAGTGAAAAATTAGGATACTAAACAGTTTGTAACAGCATTTCAAAAATTAAATGACAATCAGGAAACTGAATACTTCATCATGTACAGAGAATTTCCCATATGAAGCATTTTTCACCTCAAATTGTTAAGCCACAAATAAAAAATCTGAATGTGCATGCAATGACTGAACGCAGTAAGGCAGCCCTAAAAACTAGACACATATTTGACAGTACCTCAATCAGAAGCCTTTCTTTTTTAATATATTTCCTTCTTTTTGTCATACTACCATTCATTTCTTTTATTTCATTTCATAACGGATAATAATTAGGTGCAATGTGAGAAACACTCATGCAGTAAGGTAGGCTACAAGAAACTTTACACTTTCCATAATTACAAAAAATGATGATGTGGCCAGTCCTGTTCATTTTGTCTGCCTCACTTTTGGAAAGAGGCATTCTCTTTTCATAGTATCTCCACAGTTTAATTTTTTTTTTTTAAAAAAAACAAAAGTAAACATCTGATCAATGTCATTTCTCCTCCTCAGTATTATAATGATGAAGCTCTGTTAACAGATCAGCTAATGAAGTATTTAATCACTGAAGTCTGATGTCAAACATATAACAGCGTCACTCAAAGTATATGAATTTGCTAGTGAATAGCAGATTGATTGGAAAGTCATAAATCAGTCTCTCCTTGTTTATTAAGCTGCAGCCTTGAAAACTGATAGCATTGTTTTCTATAAAATTGACTATGATTTCACCTGTAGCACAGAAAACATTATTTTTTTGCAGCTACTTTCAAATGCAGTGCTTCGCTAAAGAAGAGGTGAGATTTTTTTGTAGATGTCAAATATAACAGGACTACAGGATTAGACTTTCAAATTAGATGTGTGAAGTATGCTTTGACTTTAGCTGGAATGCTTCAGTGCCCAAATGTAACTTGAAGCTTTTCGAATCCCCTCCAAATTGTTTTGTTCAAATACAAACCTTAACAGACACGAGAACATCTAGCACTAATCACCAGCAATCAGTGGATAACGTCAAACTGGATAAAGTCAGCATTTGCAGAGCAAGGCAATAAAACAACACTTTTTAATGCTTTGGAAATTAGAAGCTTTGAGTATAAAGCAGGCCTTTAATAACACATAGTCCTGAGATCTCGCATTTATCCATTATCTGGAGATACCCAAACCTTTCTCACAATGACTAACAGAATGATCCCTGAACTCAAAGACATCCAGATGTGCTCCATATGACCGGTACGTGACAAGGTCAGAAAACTCGCTTTGGTCCATGACAAATAATACAGAAGCAGTTCGCAAACTTATGGTCTGCAATTTAAAGGTTTTTAAAGAGAGAAGCCAAACTGCAGATACTGAAGTCTTCAAATTACAGCCAAAATTACATGACACTATTTGAATAATTCATGAAATAAAATCGGATAGCCCTGTACCACCGATGCAAAAAGTTAGCACTTTTGCCTACCTGAAATGTAATATTGAATGTTGAGCAAGTGGCAGTCTGAAGACATTTCAGAGACACTCTTTCACTTCCCCTTTCCCCTAAACATCTTCAGCATTTGTTAGAGCACGTATGCCAAACAACATTTCCTGTGAAACAAACCCTTCCACCGAATGCCGATTAAAAAAAAAAGATGCTCCCACTAAACTCTTACCAGATTTTAAAGTTGTAAATAAAGTTGTAAAAAAAATTATTTACAACTTTAAATATCAGTTACCAACAACTGGTATTGCATAAGGCTTTGTGTTATCCAATTACTTATGTCAGAACAGTCTTCCTTTGTGCAATGAAATCCCGAAAAAGCTGGTGAATTTAAATGAACTTGTACTACACTTACTTCACAATATATTTAAGTATTTTTCCTCACTGAGCAATCCATGTCACAGTACCTATTTCTGCACTTCAGTAGTTGAGGTAGAAATCAACTTACCCTGTGTTTTTCCTTTACTTTCTTCCTGTATTCTTCTTTGTCAAATTTGTCTTCTTCCCGCAGTATCTCTTTCGCTTTATCTAAGTTGATACCACTGGCATCATCTTCCTCATCTGCTTTCGCCAAACTGGATTTTTGCACAGGTGGCCACTGCTGCACTAACTGAATTATACATGTCAACATGAAAAATAATGGTTAAAATAATTTTTTCCACACCAAAGTTTTGATGCCCTAAATATTGCAATACACTATTTTTCTAGACTAAATAAAAATTCCATTTGCAATGGAAACAAACAAACAAACCTTGCACAATACAAGTAGGATACCTTATTTAACATCACATTCAGTCAAAAATAAGTATTTGAAAATAATGTCTCCATTACACCATATTACTGTTTAATAGATTCACTTGAACTTCTTCCCCTATTTTTCTCTCTTTGCCTAATGGAACAAATAATTTATAATCCTGCTAGTCATTTTGGAAGAAAAATGATATTTGCTTTCAAGAAATGACTCTCCAAAATATATGCAACATAACAAAACACCAGTAAATCTGAAGAGTATGTTTTCATGTAAACAATCAATATTCCAACATATTAACTGAGAGAAAAATGAGATAAGCCTTCATCACACAGTACACGAAAAACCATGACTGCAGGTTCATGTTTTGGGGGAAGCAAGGACGACAGTTGTGGAGGGTTTTACTGGTTATTGTACGAAAACTGGATTGGAAATGTTTGATGATTCAAGTTTAACTTGTGGATGACACGCTGAACACATCCAACTTCCCTTAAATATCTGAAACTTAAACTGAAGACAACTACTAACTACATGTTCACCAAAAAACATCCCCACCTATCTTATGACCTCGTGGTATGAGCAGACATCATCTGGGGGTGGTTTTTGCAAAAATCATTCTTGCTTATGGATTCGTAGAGTAGTAACTCTTAAAAACAAACTATATGGCAGAAAATATAGAATGTCTTTCAGATACAAATGCAAAACTAAACATGTTTAGGACTTCTGGATATTGATAAACCCAACCTACTGATTCCACTTGCTTTCATAAAATGGGAGTCTGCGTACTTGTATATTCTAGGAGGATACATTAAAGGAGTTTTATTTTATCAGACAGAAGCATGTGGAGTAGAACAGTAAAACTTTAAAGCATAGTTTTACACAGCTCAGAAAAAAAGCAGAAACAACATCCATAGATGCAAACTTTACGTTTCCTTACATAAGTCACCCCTTTTCTATTCTGCTACTTTTCTAACTATAATCTTTGTGCTAATTTTTTTCTCTCCATCCTCACTCCTTTTTGCTTCATTGTATGGATACATAATACATTTGCATATGTTTTTTAAGATAAGACAACAGCTTTTGAATATCTAAAAATATCTGAAAATATAATTTCCAGTCAACGGGTCAACCTCGAAAACCTTTTAAATTTTGTTTAATGTCAGTGATTATATGGCTATACTCCCTTTACCCACAATATAAAATGTTGTATTTTATTTGGTCACAAAAGCAAATTATACACTTGTAAAGGTGACCTATCTTTCGGTTTATGCCTTACTGAAATTAATCTAGAGTAAAAAAAAAAAAGCTACTTTTTTTCTTAACGCTGGAAATGGAAAAGCAACATACACAGCATCTGAAGCTGTGAAATCAAATGTTGGAAAAGTTTATGGAGTGTGGAGACTTGCTAGTGAGGTTATCGCCACAGTGAAACCCTAGAGTGACTAGCATCCACAATAGTTCTGTTCTGTATAAAATCAATACATTTTCCAGAGGCTATGAAAAGATCCAATTAAATTACTGGCAAATTTCAATGCACTGCTACATCAGCACCAGTAGGCAAAAATTTGGTACTTCCTTAGCTTTCCTAACAACATTTTCAATACTGAATGCTGGAAAGAAAACCAGGGACTTCCTCTAATTCCAGTACATTAACTCAAGACTTGGGGGAGCTTTGGCAAATACCTACAGGAAAATCATTTCACACTTCTGTAAGGAAAAAATAGGCTCTGTATTCTACCTGAAATTGAAGAGAATAGGCAGAAAAGAGGTGCATCCCGTACCTCCACTAACAGCTCTTATACAAGTACCTTACACATACAAAGGTGAAAAGAGGTTGGTGCTCAGCATTCCTCTTTTTCACAGTGGAACTGAATTCTAAATGGAAGCTAAACAGTTTTGCAAAACTTAAACCAATTACGAAAACCACACACTTCTGAAAAACGTATATTTTTATACAGATATAAACAGTAAATATTTATGTCTTTATAGAAACTACAAATTCAGTTCCCAACAAAATACAGTTATTTTGAATTGACCTTACCTCTCCATCTTCCGTAAAGACTATTTTTGTGTTGACCTTGAATTTTTTCTTCAAGATTTTTTTGGCTTCTTGGGTTTTAGTTGTTTTTTTCTTCATCTTTGATTTTGATGCATTCTGTGTAAAACAAAATGAGATTTCTTACTTTTTTTTTCCTAGTCACAGAGTATATGATTCAAATTTCCTAAAAGCAATTAGATGTATTAAAATGTAATTCCTAAAACACATGAGTAAGAGTAATTTCCAGTAAAAATTAGCTAACAGGCCTTTTCATAAAAGTTTTAAGCAGGCCATATCATGAAAAACTCATTTACTCTGTTAACAATTCAGCATAACTTAAATCCTATCAGCAGCAGGACACCTGACTCATTCAAATCTCCCTCACCTTTTTGGGAGAAGGACACTAGATTCACCAGCTTACGCTGTTAGCAAGCCTCATCAGACAAGAAATCCAGTATAACTGTCTGAAGCCATTAGCTACAACTGATGAGATACCACTTTCATCTCACTTGTCATCACATTGTCCCCAGGCACCACAGCACACCAATCTGAGTTATTTCTGTGTCAATGAAGGACACAAGTGACCATGCAAGAACCTTGTCCCTTGCAGTCCCATCAGGGTGCAGAACATCAGTGCTAGGAGATGTTTACCAAACTTAGCATTAAATAACGTTTAGAATCACAAAAGTTATTAGCATCATAGGAAAAAAGTTGACACCAGGGAAACCAATAAATGAGTCAGCAGAGATTGTGAAATCCAGACAGGTTGAGGCTCTTCTTTCCTGGCTACCACTGAGAAAGCAACACTCACCAGAAAAAGCAAATATTATCAGCAAAACAGTATCCCTGTACAAAACACACTGATACTGAAGTTACGTTTACTTTTTGTGCGCGCAATCTTGCTGTTAGAAACAAGAGGTGAAGAGGTCACTTCTATTTTTGACAGAGACTGAGGATTTATCCAGAGTATTTTCGCATTTTGGAGGTAGTTTGCAACTCTGGGAGGACCATTTTAATTACTTCTGTAAAATGCACTGGAAAATAGTCACATCCACAGATGGCCCACATAGGTTTCACAGAGCCACCCATCTGGTGGTAACATCGTGGAACCAAAGAATGTGGAGATTCCCGACCTCCGGCTCTTCTTCCGAGAGCTCTCCTTTCAAGAACAAAGGCCATATGTGTTCAGGCACCTAACAGGACACAATACACGCAGAGGACATTTTAAACAGTAACTGCCATCGCAGGAAGTATTTTATAGCAAAAGATATTCTGCGGGAATACATGGAGACTCCATAGAAGAAGACCCACAACTCATTCATCATCCTGTAGACTGCAAAGCTCCGTTACTCAGGAAAAAGAGCCTGAAAGAGAGTCACTAAACTGTCTAGGCTTTGGATAAATAATAGAAAGTGGTCAAAGCAACCACAGAGAAAAAGGAAAAACTGAACTTCTTTCTCTCACTTTTCTTTTTATTTTGGTCATTTTAATCAGTTTCATGTTCTATACCAAATCCACTATAAAAGGAAGCAAAAAAATTTAACTCAGAAAGTCACTGTCATATGGTCAGCACACTAATGCACTGAAATATGAACTATAACAGAGAAAAATTACAGTCTTCCTAACAGAAAAAATGGTTTGTGACAGGTACTGCGCTGTGTTATCAAGTAATGACCATATGCTTTTATAGAAAATAGTAACTGTAGCAGCGCTTAGGTCCTCAGTACTGCCATACGATTTTTGTTGCACTGTGCAGCTACTACTAACAAATCTTTGGCACATCTTCAACAACTCAGAAAGCTGTGCTATTCCCTCACTCCTGTTGCTTATCCCACAAACACAAATTGTTTGAGAGTCTGCACAAGCATAAAACCCTTACCGCGAAATACGGACTACTTAGTAGAACAACAGGAATTGCCCAGAGGAAGAATTTAGAGAGAGATGTACTTCAAGGTGGTAGAATGACACTTCTCACTACCACATTTTTTTTCACCAGTTGCTTTTGGTCTTGTTTCTTTCTTTTTTTTTTTTTTTAATAATCTTTCATTTCTGCACTGTCAGTATTACTGGTACCAGCATAATATGCTAACGTAAAAAAAAAGGTCACTGAAAGTTTTAAATTGGTACATCAATATTTTGTAAAATTATATTTAAATGTGAATCTCAGCTGTTTACATTTCTTGGTTTAGAAAAGGTTTTCCTGGCTAAAGAGCACAAATATGCAATGGGCTGTCTTTGCATGCATACATAGGCAGTATTTCCAGTTGTACCTTGCTCCCCCTCCCTCCTCTGTGTGATTTTGAGAAGTAAAAGTATGTTGATACTGCAAAGTAGCATGGAAAAAAATGGGATAGGACAAAATTTCCAAACACCGAGGAGGAACAAGAGGAGGAGGAAACAAATGGGAAGCTCAATTCCCTCACTATATACCTAAAAAGCATAGTATAAGATCAGTGTATGAATTTGGTAGATTTACAATATACAGCATTAAGGAAAGCTAAGAGATGAGAATTTTAAAAAAACACATAGGAGTAGGAGGGAGTATTAGTATAAAACTCTACACACCTCATAGATAATTAAACTGTGGTTTTCATTAGGTTATTTTCATTGCTTTACAAAACTGAACACACTTCATACAACTGTGAATACAACTGTGGCAGGAGCAATGACTCCTCTCTAACTGCGCAGTAAACAGCTGAAATCCGAGGTCACAGGCTTTGCGGGCAGAAGCACTGTCACATCAGCAGAGGTGAGTGAATGGAGGGTTTCTGCTGACAACTAGACCTTGCCCCTAACGCCAGAGCAAGGCATGGGCCTGGGCACTTTCAAGTGAGCTGAGAGGGCACAGCAGGTCCCCACACTGACCGGCCACTCGGAAAACACTGTGTACCAAAACCTGCTGAACTAATACCTGCCTCAGTAAATCCATTTCTAAAGCTGGATTATACCATCAAATAAGCCATCGATCCGAACAAAGTGGGCATGCGTGATCTGGGCACAGGTTTTCACGTTGCTGCTAGATACCAAAGGGATTCTGCGGTTGAACGCAAGTTGGTAACAGAAGTTACAGCACCGGCTGGTGCATGCACACCTCCCTGCCAACGAGAAGAGGCGACCTGCTGCTCACCAGCGCGGGCATTTTGCCCTATGCCCAATAAAATAGGCCCTCAAGTCTCACCTTTTCTTCTATGAAGATGTGGCAATAGTTAAACTGATCAAACAAGATCAGAGTGATAATCAACCTCTTTAAAATGGTATATGACAGTTAAGCATTAGAAGTAAAGAGTCACGCGAGTTCATAAAAATTTCATAAGGCTCAGCTGCAGGGTTGGGGGATTTTCTATTGTTACTAATCAAAAGCCTAAATTTCTTTTTCCTTTTGCACATGCACATGCCAGATGGCTTATTTAATGAGTTAGAATAAAAACTAGCTCTTAGAAGCACAGAAAATTCAAACATTTTGATATATAATCAGAAACAATACAGCTAATATGCAAGTTCTTTTCCATTTTTCTCAAGAAGGAGCAGGCTTTTGCTTTCTGGCTTAAAAGATCTGATATTCTTAGCTGAAACTATCACAAAGGTTTTCTAAATGAAGATACTGACAAGTTTAAGACATAAAATTTACTATTTTTCAATTATAATTTTTTTTCTGAAAAGACGGCATCAGAAACACAAATGTCAGTAAAATCTGCTATTCTAATATGGAATAATGTTTCTTATTAATACAATTTTTAAAGTCAATAGTTTAGACTGAGTACATAACCCTCAGTAACTCAGGATCAAAGCACTTACAGTCTCTTAACGTAATCAAGACAAACACATTTGCTTTGACCTTTGGAATGTTACAAATCATCAAATGTAAAGTTTCTTTGTTTCTAACTATATTTTCCTTTCTAATTTCAACTCAACAAGCCTGTGAAAGCAAGCACAGTATATTAACTACAGAAGCTGTCTAAAGACAGGACTACATTATTGTGGTGGGGTAAAATATCAATGAAAAAAAAAGCTATAATCAATTTTCCAGTCACGTTAGCTATAACAAGCATTACTGCTTTTCTAGGGGTTTTGTGGGCTTCCCCCCGCCCCCGCTTATACCTTACAATTCCTAGCAAGAATGGTGCTGTAACCTGCAAATATTTTTCAGTCTCTCCCAACATTATTACATTACCCAGAATTCAACCGCCTCTGAGAAAAAAAAAAATCAATGTGGTACTCAATTTCACACACTTGTTTTGTATTTCAAGAAACTGCCCACCAAGAAATAGGACCAAGTATTATCGCATTTGTATTATCACCAAGCACGTCAATCCCCCTGACAAGCTACTGAGTTCAGACTCAGAAGTCATTCCCCAGAGAATAAGACACAGCCTTGCCAGACTGAAGCTACCAAACCTTAGACAAAGAGAAGGGCCGTCTTCCTCTTCGTGCCGTGGAGAGCATACAGACATGGTTTTCATCTGGCAGGCACTATGAAGCTTCCAGAAGATTGAGTATCCTCCAACCACTAGTCTAAGGCAGCCTAACCATAAAGCATTACCTCTCAACCCCATAAACTTCCCAAACTCAGACTACGAGGCTTTGAATACCTATAATGGAGATAAAGTTAGAGGAGAGAGAAACTTTCACTTCTCCTGACAAGTAAGTAACCATAGAAGCACCTTACGCATAACTATAAAACATAAGAAGGAAAACATCAAGAGAAGCAAAATAACCAGACTTTGAAGTCCAGTCCACATTACTTCAAGCACCTACAAAACTCTAAACACCAAAAAGCTTCCTCTTAGTCATGCAATTTGACTCAACCAGCCACCTGTCTTCCCGTTGAGTATAAAGGACCAGAGAAGCAGAAATCCTAGGATGCGGCATGACCACAAGGAGATGTATGGATGCTGCTTTCCTTCATGATCTGTGGTAGCTAGGTGGTCTCTATTTTAATTTCCAGCCCACTTCTCTGCAATGACAGCTATTTCAGTCCTTCCTGATTTCTGCTGACTGCTCACGAGCCACAGGCCGCTTGAATTGTTGTGAACACCAGAAACAGCCGAAGCCACTGAGAAGCAGCACTGCAAAGTTCTTCAAACCATCCCTCAACTTCCACAACACAACTCCCCCAACCTCTGCTAGAAAAACAAGCTTCTTTTGTTAGCATGTGTTGGTTTTTTTTAATGTAATACAAGTGAGGCTAATTTTGCTTTGGTGAAGTATTCTAAGTTTTTTCTTTTTTAATTAAATGTTAAAAATTAGGAAGCTTAAATTCACGATACTATCCAACCAACTTGCATAGCATCTATATACATCACTGAGCACAGCTTTTACCAACACAGTTGTGAAGATATGAAAATAGGCAGGTTGGTACTCAAAAGACAAAACCAGCACTCCACACATGTTCTATCTTTGCAGGACATTGGGGGTTCCATCAGTAGCTCTGCACTTCCAACTATGGATTTAGATGAGAGAAAGGATTTTTTATTCCGCACACACCCCTATGCCCCATTCATGTTAAGAGGTTTACTTCCGCTTTAACTATTTCCTCTTGTTTCTTTACAGGTAATTTAGAAATGCCTGGGTACCATTCCTACTCCTGAAACGTCTTCTGAAATATAATTCCTTTATCCTTCCAGCAGCATTTATCATCTACAAATTTAAAACCAATGCTGGGTTAAAAAAAAAGAAGTGTATCTGTATCCTTCCATCCCTGAGAAAATTTTCACTGCTTTCATTTTCTATAATGAAAAAAAAGAATGTTAATGCTTTACCCTGATATAAAATCCCATGATACCAGACGGAACCATGAATGAGCAGCATTGCACAATCAATTTTTCATGCTTTTTTCCTCCCTATCTTTCCCTCTCCCTCTGCTTTCTTTCTTTTTTCCCCCCTTTTTTTTTTTTTTAAAATATATCTCTCTGACTCCTCCACAGAACAGGAAGATTTTAAAGAATGCTTCAGACAAGAGAAACATTTGATTTGAGTACTATAAATTATGTAATTGTACGTACAACTCTAGTATCTGCATATGCCAACAAACAGGCTTTGTTATTGATCTGCAAAATTACTGCACCTCATTTTCCAAATCTTTAAGTATAAAAATATTATATAAGAAATAAGGCAAAAAACTAATAATTAAGTTTATCATTATAAGATCTAATATGGACAAAACCACTATTTAAGAAATTTGTGAGTTACAGTAATTAGATAATATCTCACTCTGAAAGATGTCTCTACTTAATGCACTGGAGCACAGAACTTTTCAGTACAACTATTGCATTAGCCCAAAAAATCTCCATTACCTGTAAGCATAAGCAGCAACGACATCCCTTTCTAAAGCATTGGGCCCTTAGCAACACAAGACCATGACTTCTCATGCAGTTTATTTAAAAGAAAGGTGTAACGGAGAATAGTGAACTACTTTACATATTTCTAGGCAAAAAGTAAATTAAGTTATAATTGAGTATGCCTGGCTAAATAAGGATAAAGATATTCCAGAAGACTGTAATTCAAAACCAAACATATTAACAAGGCTTTCGTTTATTCTTGGGGTTAAGGGTGGTAGAAAAATATATTTCAAAGAAACGCGTACAAGCTAAGATATCCCAATAACTCAAAGACTGCCTCAGACTGAAAATATACAAGAAGTGTACAATAATCATTAATACCACTAGTAACTGCAGTGCCAGATCAAGACATAAAATGTTTTCATTCCACCCCTCCCTGTCATTATAAAGTAATGCATCATTACAACACAATCTTCCTCTGGTAAAATCCAACAGAAACGCACAGTAATCATTAAATTCTCCAGCACTTCTGCAGCAAGAGAAGTAGATGAACTGCTTGCAGTTAACCTAAGCTGAGGACTACATCTTAGAAAATGAACGAGTGTTCCTCATATAACATCAATTAACAAGCAAAAAACATTATTTTGTTGGCTGCTATTCATCCTCCTTACTCCAGAGCTTCCATTTTTGTGAGCAAGAAAAGGCCATCATGAAGACGCTATTTCCAGCAAAACATGGCAAATTAGAAATAAGAGCATGAACATGTGTCTTTGGTATTGAACCAAATTACAAATTACTTCAAACATAGCATCTTTTGTCTGTCACTTCCAAAAAAAACCAAAACCAAAACCAAACCAAACCAAACAAACAAAAAAAAACCCAATCAACTAACCAAACCAACCTCAACCCAAAGCCCACAACACATTAATGTGGAGTTGAGGAGCTAGGAGAACCTGCTTTGCACCTTTTGTTCTATTACAGATCTCCAGCAATGACAATGTTGAGATCTTTTCTCACTTTCCAGCAGCTGGAAGATCCTGCCTATTCATCCCCCACTAATATTTGACATGAAACAAGGCCCACACTCAAAATGGAGGTGAGGGGAGACAAGTAGGAAGGGGAGGGGAGGGCTGCCTTGTTTTGGATGAAAAAAGCCCTGAAGCCCTTCAGGTGTGCTGAGAATGTGCTACATTCTGGAACTTGTCATTTTTCAGTCTCCAAAAGAACCAGAATTGCTCCTTCTGTCCCAGGCTGCACTTAATATCTTAGTGCAAGACAGTTAAATTGAAATATTCAGAGAAATGTAATCACTGAATACAGCAAGAAGGCAACGCTGAGCTGACATTTCATGAAGTGAAAATTTGGGGCTTTTTTAGTTAAAGAATAAAGATCTTTTTTTTAATGCAACTGTATTTTCTAGTAGTTAAGACAGTTATTCTAAAAGAAAAAAAAAAAAAACAACACTTTTCTGCATAATCATTAAGGCTGCCAAGGCTTAAATAAATGTCATAACATCATTAAAATTATGGCTTAAAAATACTCTGTAGAGAAATCTTAGGTCAAAAGGTGAGATGAGAAGTGCACACTTTCATGCTATTTTTCTTTACGGTTGAATATATTTTACCATCCATGAGTAGTATGACATTTCCCTTTCTCCCTCAGAAGCCACCACGCATGGCCCCAGCAACACTGCGGCAGCCACGGCTGAAGCTTCTTAAAACATTTTGTTCACTACATTCTTCCGATCTGCCATTAGAAAGTAACAAAATAGTTGCTTTGCAAAGATAAATATATTTATCTCAGCTCTCTCTCTTCCTCCTTTTGCACATGCTATAACCAAAAACTATGACCATTTAATTACCACACCACAATGACATCCTTCACAGGCTATGACCGCAAACAGCAAAGATTGCATATTTTTTGAAAAAATACCCCAAACTGATTTTTGTTCATTTGAGCAGTGCAAGTTTTTCAGCAGTAGATTAGTGTGGTAACCATCACTATTTTTTAAAGAGTTTTTTCATCTTTAAATTGACATAGATGGCACATACTCCTTCCCCTTCAGAAGCCTCTAAATGCATTTCTCTCAGTGCACAAGAGCCGACACAAGTAAGAGCATTCATCTGGCCTCCACCTGGGCACGGCACTGCTGAGGCCACTTACCAGAGAAAGAAGAGGTAACACTAGTTGGCAATCCGTGAGGGCTTATCTTCAAGACGAGGCTTATTTGAATTTAGCTCCCAAATAGGGAGTGCACAACCTATCTCAGAACCACATCAGGGCCTCCTCCACAATCCCATGAACCAAAAAAACCAGCATGGGAGACCCAGCTGGGGTAAAGGCTGCAGTACAGCAAACATGAGGAACACACAGAAGAAGAGAAAAAAAGAGGGGTCAACTGAGCCAGTCGCTCATTGCTGGCGAGAGACCTGAGAAGAACATAGCCAGTTTCTTCCAACAAAATGTCCATCAAGGATAATCTGGAAAGACATAATTTCTTCACAACTAAAGGTTGACAGAGAAGCCATAATAATAACAACCATAAAACAATATTTCATGTCTATCATTTTCCTTTTTTAAATAAGGTTGAGTATTTTGACTCCTTTCTCCATGTATTCATTATAGACTAAAGATGCTGCCAGAAGCGGTCTTGTAGTTCCTATGTGCCGCTCCTCCAAACACTCTCATCGCTGCCCTTCACTAGCACACATCCTTTCCCAACCCTGAGAAAAGCTGCTTCATGGATTTAAAATTGGCAGAAAGCTAACACTAAGACAACGGCAAACTGTATTCTGCTATCTTTGCTTTCGGGGTCAGACAAGCACTCCTGCAGGCTCCTGGAAGGGAGACGGAGCCAGCAAAGCAGGGACATGCAGCCCTTTCAGTAGTGGCCAGCCAGCACCATAGCCATGCTGTAAGATAGAAATGCACCTTAAATAAGTGTGAGAATCCAGGTAAGAAGAATAGCAAAACTTACTCTGATATCTTAAGGTACGCAATGAGAATCTCAAGCATTGATAAACATGAGAAAAAGTGCAGGTGTGCCTGGTGTCACTGCCATCGCAAGTACACGAAGCACATAGAGCAACGCTGCTCTCCAAACCCAGTAAATTGTGGTGAGAAAAAAATACTAGAGGGTCCAACATCGATTTGAACCGGTACAGCCAACATGACTAAATCAGTCTGCTAGGGTTTTGCTTTCGTTCCACTACAGAAATGCCCTGGGAGAAATCCCTGCCGAAAAGGACGCCCACTCAAAGTTGTATGAAAGAGTTTGACAACTGTAAGCATAGCCATCTCTATAAACAGATACTAAATCTCAGAGCACTAGCAACTACTTGTCTCAGGACTCCAAAATTGTTCGCAGTTTAAATCTGCCTTCCAATATCTTTTGAAACATTTTGCCTTTGAGCTGGAAGTCTCCACACCTCCTTTCTTTGCAGAAGTCAACTTTTAACAAGAGGTCAAATTTATGTAGAAGTTTACATAATTAATATTTTCAACTTGTTTTTTAAAAGTTTAAATCATACACACCCCTGTCTCCAGCAGAAGCAATTAAAAGTTTTCAATTGTTTCAGCAATATATATTCAGATAGTCTAAACTCTGCCTAACTCCCAGTGCTTAGTTATGAGAGACAGTTAAGAATCCGTTAAGAACAAATGGGAGGGCTCAGAGCAAACTTACAAGTGAAGGATGCACTGTATGGCCACCATCAGCTGGTCCCAAACACCTCTTCTCTGAGCTTACACCTTCAATAGTTTTCATACAACTCAGTCTTGAATGCCTTACGCATAAAGGGATGTTGCTAGAAGAAAGGACTCATGAAAGTGATGTTGTTTCATTTAAAATAAATATTATTATTTTCTCAGTCCTTCTCACTCCTCTAGAATTCTGTGATGGTTTGTTGGAATTTTTCAGTTTTACAATTTTTAGACTGAAGGAAACGATAGACCGATGAAAAAACCAAAACACTCATTGAAAAATACTTTCAGTTGCCAGGATACAGTGACCAAAGTGTAGTAGGCTGATATGCTGAAGTACACTAAGATTTTCCCTGTTGCTTCTGAAGCAGCAGCAAAGGTGGAAATATCTTTACCACTTCACACAATTGGAAAAATGTGCACATTTCAAGAAGCCTGCTCAGTTTATTGTCATCTTCTTTCTTTCCCTTTATAAACAAGGCAATTAGGTATAAAAATTGCATTAATTCAGCACAAAGGTTCTTATGGTAAAACATTCAGGCAGGATTTAGACCTTTAGGCTTTTATCTAGATAGGAGGACCAGAAATTCTGGTCCAGATTGAAATAGAATAATCACCTCAAAATGGAAAACAGGAGTAGACAGAGGAAAAAGAGGAACCATCCAAGAACACATATTGACTGTGAGAAGATGAAGGTATAAAGAGAGGGTCACAAGCCATGACTTTGTGAAGGAAGCAATAAAGAATTCCTCAGCAACATAACTAAAATTAAAACAAACAAAAAAGTGAGACTGCTAAGCTGTATGAGTGAGGTAGATACTGAACATAAACTTGCCATGACCTCAACGTTAACTCAGCTTTCAGAAAGACTATTAAGGTACTAGACAGGCAGAAGCTTGCCTAGCTTCCTAGCTTCCAGGAACCAGGACATGAAAACTGTCCGCTCACTTGGAAGCAAAAAAATTATTTTTTTAATTTTTTTTTTTCCCAATTTAGGCATTAAATGATCATATAATCCCCATCATGGAATTCCGAAAATATTAGCACATGAAATCACGAAACTGGTAGACGATTTTTTTTTTTTTTTAAAATCTTTCTTACTGGAAGTGACAGGTGATGTAGAATTGGAAATACCAATACTTACAAAAAATGGTGAAGGGAAAGGAAATATGACTCAGGCTACTCCAGATCATTACAGTCCCTCAGGCTGACCTCAACAGGACACAAAGCAGAAAAGCAAGTTTTGGAGGAATGATGGATTACAAAAATGGAATGGAAATTGGAATAAGGAATATATTATAGCACAGGAATGCCAAAGGCACATTTGTAACAAAAATGTTATCTTGACTCTTTAGACAAAGCCAATGTAACAGGACTAATTCATTTAAATTTCAGTGGAACCATAGTACCACACTACAAAGTATTAGCTGAAGTAAAAAAAAAGGTCAAGAATTAGTTACAAGTGGTGACTACAATGATCTGTGCTGAAAGACAAATCACCAGGGTGCTAGTGATTCTCAGTCCCGTGGTCCCCACTCTGCCCAGCGGAGTTAGCGATGAAACGCCCCGATGGCACAAAGCTGGGAGCTGTTGCCAGCTCAAGAGAATGAGCAACAGGTTACTCAAAAGAACGAGATAGCCTTGAAAATGAGACACATTAAAATGAGATTAAATTCAATAGCACAAAGTGCAAGGGCGATTCAGAATTTAAAATTTAAAATGAAAGCTCAAACTGAAGGAAGAACAAGAAAAGGAATTGGGCACTTTCCTTCCCAGGATGACTGAGCCCCACTGTTCTCGTGGCCACAGAAGAGACAAATACAAACCCTGAGACCTCTTGGGCAAGCCGTTGCCAGTAAAAGCCAATAAGGATTAATGCGACTGCAGAAGGCAGTGGTGTGAACTCGCATGGTAAACTGTGCACACCTCTAGCTTCTCAGAGAGAGTCAAGATGAATTCAGACGGAGCATGTGCAGAGAAGAGCTACTAGGATGAAGAGCCCAACTTTTGAGAGGAAATGAAAAGAGCTAAACGAAGCATCACAGGGAATACGACAGCTTTCTTGTAGACATGTGGGATAAACACAGGAGAGGGAGAAAAAACATTTAAGCTTAAGAACAATCTTAGGAATAAATTAGTATAAACTCACCATGAAAATATGTGTTGGAAAATAAACCAAGATAGAGAATAACCTCAAAAACAGCTCTTGCAAACAGGAATAATAAAGGCAAATCATCCTACCCTTTTGTAAAAATAGCCGAAATAATTTTCTAAAAAGAACCAGATACGTTTGATACGTCTCCTTGCGATACCCCAGGGACCAAGCTCAACCTAATCAGAGCGTTAGACCCTGAAAGGATCAGGACTCAATTTGTAGTTAAAAACAACAACAAATGCTGCAACAGAACATTAATTAAGAAATGAAAAAAACATGTTTAATCCATACTTGAACCCATAACAAATCTTCAGTCACTTTAGTAAATGCAAATATGCTAAAATTTAGTTTAAAATCTTTGAATATCATCAGTCTTTTCAGCTGTCTTCAAAGCCAAAGTGAACAAAAAAAAGAATGTTCCACAATGTTTTAATTTAATACTTCTATTTCATACAGTAGCTCTGCTATCATCTTTTTTAAAAATGGCTTCACAATAAAACATATCTTTAGTCCTCCGTAAAGGCACATACAACACTCCATAGTTCCCAAATAATTTTTAAAAGAAAGTGTACTACTGATAAATAGACAGAAGAGAAATACCAAAAAGCACACTAGAGAACAGAGTTTAATCTACAACGATAAGAAATTATGCTTTTGTTTTCCACAAAAGTGTGTTTATGTTCCTATATTTCAGGCTTTTATGAAATATTTCTATGAATTATTGAAAGAAATCACTCATCTTACAGCAAGATGCTAATTAATTTTGCTTTTAGTATTCAGTATGGCTATTATTTTGTGCATATTCTTCACATACCACTGTTGCATAAAATGACAGTTTAATACTGCCAGCGTTAAGAACATCAGTGGAGAAACTGTTACAAATATCCAAGCTTTCATTTTGAACACAATAAACTAAATAAAATATAGAAATGAAAAACTGGTAAAGCATGTTGCACAAATTTTAACTCTGAAGTACCCCACTTTGAAGTCTGAATTCTCAGCATTCCTTAAAAGTTGCCTTCTTAAAAGACATCTGCTATCACAAACATATTTTGTACCTGGCCAAACTACTCAGAAAGAAGGTCTAAAGCAAACTTTGATGGGTATTAAAATTAAAAAGACAGAAATCAGGAAAAGGACATTTCAGCTCTGTGCTGTGAGGTGTCAGATGTGGATCCAGTGTGTCTACAGAATTTATAAACCTTATGACCAAACATGACTGATTTAACTATCAGTAACTTCAGAAGCTGATTACTTAACCAAACTTCCACTTCCAGAAACATTAAGGCTTAATACTTCTAAAAAGTGCTGAACTTTTAAAGCACTGAATAGAAAAGAGCAACCTGAATTAGATGCCACACTGGGTTTCAGTACTGCACCAAAAAGGAACACTTCCCCCCCCTCCCCTTCAAACCAGTTCCACTTTTATACTAAGAAGGACCCTATCTTTCATGTCACAGAGATGTCACATAGGCAAGATGATGACTTCCACTGAACTTTAAAAAACAGACCATTTCTTTGTCTTAAGTCTGCATTAAGGTTTGTTCCACGTATTTTTACGGAATTGTTCCATTAACCATGACATGAAATTATGCACACACATGAGCTTTTACATGAAGGTAGTTCTGAATCAACTATCTTTTGCTTTGACCATCAACTTCTTGTACCTTAATAAGCCACACAGTAGAGGTAATGCTTTCCCACCTTATCTCTAAACAATTCGAGATGGGAGACAAATCCTTAGACTGTAATCTGGCTCCATGTCTTCAGGCAGTATAGTTTTCAAAAGCATACAAAACCCCATCAAAACGTTAAAAAGTCTAGTATAAATTCCATCTATTACAATGACCTTCTATACAAAAAGGGAGTTTGATTAAGTCTTCAGTAAGTACAGCATGCAATACACCTCTACTAAACTCACACTATTTTTACATATTCATTTAAAATATCAGCCACTACAAATGGTAAAACCTTTTAGCAGAGCAGATTTTTTTTTAAACAAATCTATGCCTTATTATATTTAATACTAAGAGTACATCTGGGATGACAGCATCCTCCCAAGCTTATAAGAACTTCTGTATTCATTTATGACAGTTGTTTTGGAAGTGGAACAAACATCTGCCATTCACAATACTAATTGTCTTAAAATTTATGGCAGGCAATTAATTGCATTCTAACACTCAAATGAATCTTTCCTCCTGAGCTGCATTTACAACTCTGGTACCGTCTCTGGGAAGACTTATGTTCTGGTTATCCTATCTGAGTCATAATACTCATATTTTAAAGATCCTTGGAAGAAAGTCAAGCTGAAATCAAACTAGTAATTATTTATAGAGGCATGCACTGGACTTGAAAGACATTAAGGAATGAACATAATCTACTTGTTATAGTTATTTCATCATCATAAATTAACTGTGTTTTTGTATAACATTACACACTTTTCTCCTCCCTTTAAATCTAATTGTACTACTTTCGAATAAATGTGGATTTTGCATTCTGCATAGACAGAAAAATAAGTCTACAGGGATAACATATGAGCAAATGTGTTTCTTGTTAGCTATTCACCAAAATATACAGTTCAGACCTGGAAGTCTCTTGTGCTTACTGAAAATCCTTAAAATTTAACAATGAAGTTTCACAAACCAGAGTTGATGGAGATGCATCACTGATTTAGCAAAGAATGCTCTGAATCCAGCAAAGGGAAGGCATGTGGCACTGATCAGTCATCCCCATCTCTCCCCCATCGTCACACCAAGGCCAACACTGCAGCCAGGTCACATGAAGGCACAAGCAAGGATAGAGGAGTGGCATTACCATTTGAGCTCTAAGTGCCAGACCATTTGCAAGAAAAGGTTCAACATTTGGCTATGGAAGATACTTCTGCCATCCAAAGAGATGTCTCCAGTCTTCCCACTGGAAGAGCAGTGAATTGTTGGGAATTCTGTTGCAGGACACATTGAGTACAGAGATCAATAGCTGGACCATACCAATTTAAGCAATACAAACTAAGTAACACACTCCCATTCCTGAAGCATTTTTATGAGTACTGCCAAAAAAAGCTGCAAGTTGTCCATTTTCAGGCTTAATTCCCATCTTTGTAATGCAAAGAATGTGGTCTCCCTAGAAATTTCCCTAAATGAAGAAATCCTGTCTTGACAGACATCTCTTGGCTGGACTTTACTGCACTTCTCTACCACCAAAGAATTATCCCATTTGAGCCTTAGCTAAGCTCCTGGGCACACACACAAATTGCTACATTGCCTTAAGCGAAGAAGAAAGCTGGAGGCATCAGGCACACCAAAGAAAACAGCCTGGAGCTGGTAATACAGCAGAGACGCAGCAGCTTGTGTTAGCACAACTGGGCCACTACAACCCATCTGCCCCATGCTCATTCTCACTCCAGTGAGATGGGAAAGCTCGCCTAGCTCGGTGTAGTGAAAAATCAGGAGTATGAAAAAGTAATTTGAAACAGATGAGAGAAATAGGCTTATGCCTAGGAATCTGTTACCACTACTTTAAAAAAAAAAAAGGTTTTGCTGACAGATCTATTCCTTACAGGTAGTCTCTATGGGCTAACATGTTGGTCCTATTGCCATCTAACTAGAGGTCTCAAAGAAAAATCTAGATAGGTAGCATAAGAGATAAAGGAAATACTCATCTCTTACAAAAAACAATAGTTTCTGAAGCAGTTTCAGAGAATGCATGGGTCACATACGGCAGATGACATTTGTTCAGTTAAGAATAATCTGTCTGAAAGTCAAGATTTCTAGGATGGTGAGAAATGTTTCCCTTTTCGATTGCAAGTGTTTTCACATTGTGCCAGGCTCCACTCATTGATCACAGCTGGAAGAACCCCAAACACCACTTACCTGGAAAGTGCACGACTCCAGAATGTAAATAAAGGCAGCTGGAGAGAGTCTCAACAGCAGAGAAAAAGTTAGGAAAAGCAAGAAAATCAGGAACAATGGCAGATCAAGTGCCAATGTGGAAAATGGATTTTAAACATATGCATTCACATTGACACATCTTATTCTAGATTAAACAAAAACAACATCTTAAAACTTTTCAACAGAAAAATTCTTTCCTAAAAAGATTCTAAATAAGAAACACTGAGTGGGAAGACATCCATGTTCTCCACATTGCTAGTGATCTTTTTCTCTTCAAAACAGTAACCCAAGATGGAACCACTTGAGATAAAGAGTAATTTAAATACCTCTTCTCCAAAGTAAGTATTTTCTCAAGTTCTGTAACTGTGATAATGCAGTCAGATACGGCTGTTGCAAACTGTCCACTTTATAAGAACAGCCAATTTGACCTTCTGCACAAGCTGCTGAATTTAGAACCACAAAGTATATTCCTTTCAGATAACGATTACAGCATCTCATACATATTTTCCAAGATTGTGAAAAATCATATACAACAGGAAAAAAACTCAAGGAAGTAATTTTTCCTACTACATCTGCAGAAACTGAGGTTATCCCACTCTATTGCTGCACAGATATTGTTTTGCTTTGTCTCGAAAGGGAGAAGATCCTATAACTTACTCCTACTCTGGTAGGAAAAAAAAATCTGAGATGCTTTTATAAGCACTTTTTACAGTGCTTCCATGCTTGAACAGTACAGCTTTTTATGGTGCAGTAACTTTTTATCATGTATCCAACAGATTTTATTCCTGTAGCTATTTACAGAAATGTGGGTAAGATTCTTTTTATCTATCATTTTCTACTGCTCTGAGGAAAAACATAAAAAAGCATATCCAAGTTTAGGCTAACGTAGACAAGCAGAGTTTGAGAGATCATTATGGATAAAAGGTAATCTTTCATTTCAGTCTAGTGTGCAACTATCTCTTATGCTTTGTCTAACACGAAGCTTTCCTTATGAAGTAAGGAAACTTGACTGATTTGTTTCTAAATGGAGAAAGCATCTCACGGTATTCAGTGGTCAATAATCAGGACATGACAAGAAGCACAATATAAAGTTCATGCTACGTTGCACAAGCAAGCTTCTTTCAAGGACATAACCATAATACATTTTCTATTCATTTAGCAGTTCCCAGAAGATAACTGCCATAATTTATTACCTTATTTACCTACTTTGCTGTTTAGAACATCAGTAGGTTTCAGTATTTTGTACAGCTACAGGAAAAATAATGAAGCAGCTACAGGCCATCAGTGCAAAAAGATCGATATTTTAGCTAGGATAAAACTAGAACAACCAGTAATCAAAACACATATTACACAGAGCCAGTCCACCAGTAAACATTTCCTCTTAATATATTTTATACCTACCTGTAATACAAGCTTATGCAAAACAGATTATTAACTTTAGAATCCATCTGCTCACTTGTTTACACTGCTTTAATGAAATTTGTCTTTTGATAAGTCCCACCCTCACTGCTTAAAATAAAACGTAGGTGAAGGAAAAGCCATACTTCACCTCAAAAAAAAAAAATTCAGCCAGTAAACCAAATTTTCTTAAAAAAGGGAGGGAAATATTTCTCTTCTTTTGGGGAAAAAAATTGCTGAAAAGTGGTAGCAGGTATTTGCTATTAAAAAAATCTTGACTTTGAATATTGAAATTGAAAATGCAAGCACACTTCCCACAGCAGAAATAAATGCCTTTTCCATGAACATTTGCTCAATCAGGTTTTACTTGTTCATACTTTCATGGATTGCTCATTTGCAAGGACTGCGGTTCAGACAGACTCAATTTTTTCTTTTTTGACATTTGGGGCTATTAAGTCCTTCACTTGCAAAATTGTAACACTTGGATTCTCAAATGAGCCACCATGAGTTTGTTTTCTCGTATAGAATTTTCAAAATCATCATAAGGACGTCAAAACTCTGGACAGTTAGCATGATTCTCAATTGCTTGGGTGGTTTGAGAAATGAACTTAATTTTAAAGGGACATGAGACTCCTTTCGAACCTTCTGAAAATCTTATTTGGAAAATTACTATGTTTCTAGAAAGATAAGAAATAGAGGGAAATAAAATGAATCTAAGAATGATATTTTTCTTTCAAACTAGAGGAACTAGGGGGGAAAAAAAACACTACTTACAATTTTAAAATACTCTACACAAAACAATTTTCATCATTACTTCATTCTAGCTTCAGGGCACTCTGCACCTCTAGCCATAAGCGATTGTCGACACACCTGAGGGACGGGATGCCATCCAGAGGGACCTGGACAAGCTCGAGAAGTGGGCCTGTGTGAACCTCATGAGGTTCAGCAAGGCCAAGTGCAAGGTCCTGCACCTGGGTCAGGGCAACCCCCAGGATCAAAACAGGCTGGGGGATGAAGGGATTGAGAACAGCCCTGCCAAGAAGGACCTGGGGGTACTGGTGGATGGAAAGCTGGATATGAGCTGACAATGTGCGCTCGCAGCCCAGAAGGCCAACCGTATCCTGGGCTGCATCAAAAGAAGCGTGGCCAGCAGGTCGAGGGAGGTGATTCTGCCCCTCTACTCTGCTCTGGTGAGACCCCACCTGGAGTCCTGCGTCCAGCTCTGGAGCCCTCAGCACAGGAAAGACATGGACCTGTTGGGGCGGGTCCAGAGGAGGGCCACCAAAATGATCAGGGGGGTGGAATGCCTCTCCTATGAAGAAAGGCTGAGAGAGTTGGGGTTGTTCAGCCTGGAGAAGGCTCCAGGCAGACCTTATTGCAGCCTTTCAGTACTTGAAGGGGGCTTATAAGAAAGATGGGGACAAACTTTTTAGCAGGGCCTGTTACGATAGGACAAGGGGGAATGGTTTTAAACTAAAAGAAGGTAGATTTAGACTAGATATAAGGAAGAAATTTTTTACGATGAGGGTGGTGAAACACTGGCACAGGTTGCCCAGAGAGGTGGTAGATGCCCCATCCCTGGAAACATTCAAGGTCATGTTGGACGGGGCTCTGAGCAACCCGATCTAGTTGAAGATGTCCCTGCTCATTGCAGGGGTATTGGACTAGATGACCTTTAAAGGTCCCTTCCAACCCAAACTATTCTATGGTTCTATGTTACTGATGTAACCCAAGACAAAACCATAGTGGTGAGCAGTTTACTGACTAGCAGGTACCTACATAATAGTTATGAGTTCTGCCGTCTAGATTATTATAAAGTAATTTTACTGTAAAGGATTAACATGAGATTTCACATCAGATCCGGTAAAAAACTGCAGTTATGTCACTTCCACATCTAAAGGGACAATGATTCACCAGCCGTTTTAGCTAAAGATTTTCTGTAGCCCAGTTTTAACAACTTATGCAGCAAACTGCTTCGTTAGTGGGTTTGCCCATTCACTCTAAAGAACCCAGCAGACAGTCACTGTTTGATATGTTATTTTTCAGCTGTAGAGAAGCCATGTTTACTTAGAAGATATTAGGCACAATTCGTAATGCAGTACAAATATCAAATGTGTACAGGGTAAATGTGTTATAGAGATTTCTTTTTTTCCTTCCAGATATTCTACGGAGCAAGTATCAGGCATTCTGCAGAGAGCAGGACTGTATTTTACAGGCTCTCAAACAAAGTGGGGACAAAGCAAATGGGAAGAGCAGAGAAGCACACAAGGAAGCAAAGGAAAACAATTCTCTCCTGGCTACCTCTGCACACAAACGGGGGTGATTTTGAGCAGGAGGTAAACATTAGGGGCTTTGAATCAACTCCAGGAGAAGCATTACCTCCTTTCTCCTCTACAGGAGTAGCCTTGGATGACTGGCCTACCCAGGAGAAATTTGTGATTATCCTTATCGTCACCCCTACCCACCCCTACCCAACCACTGCTCTAGCAATTTTCACTTGGACCCCCCAAAAATGCACCAGCTCCTTGCTAAATATTCTCTTCCCTAGAAACCTTCATACTCTTTACATGCCCTCTGCTATGGTACCCCCACCACAAAAAGGTGGCGTGGTACTGGACCGCACCACCAGTTGTATTTCAAATGGCACGACTTACCAGCATCAGTCTTTCCACACAAATATCTTGATTTCTTGCCCTTTTTGCTCTTTCCAGAACCACCTTTCAGACTCTCCCCACACTATATTAAGCTGCCCTCATAAGCAGACATACCTCATTAATGTACTTCCATTCAATTCTTGCTGAAAAATTTTGTTTCAGGTTAAAGTTCCCTGCATAAAACATTCATACGACATTCTGACTTACAAAAGCTTAGAAGACAGAAGTTAGACTAAGCTGCAAGAAACCAATACCGGTATTTATTATCTACCTTCTCTGACTTTCTACATAAAGGCAGCGGATGACACAGATATGCTGGCAGGGATTAGATATATTTATACATCTAATGTTACAAATTCTGTAAGTGATGTGGGCCCTGCCCTGCAACCACCAGATTATTCCGGACAGGACACTGCCAGAAGTCCTGAAAATATTCCAGACATGATAAAACCTTCTTTTCATTAAGCCCTGTTAAAGCCTCTCAGATGTGCATCCTACTACTACAATGGCCAAAAAAAGCCAAGGAAATCACTAGGTAAGATAACAGCTGTGTCAAATAATGTTTTCTATTGAAACACCTATAATCTTTCTTCACATTTTCCCCATGCAAAATAAGCTTCACCAGTCTTCCAAAATCACATGTTAACAGTTAGTTAACTCTTGTTTCTCCACCCGTCTTTCTCTTTAAAATGTACTTTCAGCATCCTGCTATATATCCAGTTGCATTAGTCACCACAGTCAGCTTGATCCTAAACCTAGTATCAAACTGGTCAGCAGGTTTCCAAATCTGATGAAAGAGGTTTTTACGGAAACAGTGATGTAAGTGTCCCAGCATTTAACTTTCATGGACTCTCAGCAGGGGTGGGGCAGGGCAATCAAACATTACTTAGGTGAATTGAGCTGAGTTAGCCTATCAGGGCTTAAAGGATGATTTGGGCAAGAGAAGCCAAACACTCGATAGGTTTAAAAAAGTTCGTGTGACTATTCCAATTCAAGCAAAACTTGGGAACACCACATATAAGACAGAAGTGCTCTCATTTATGTCTCTAGTCCTTTTGCACTACTCTTAGCTGAGTAGTCAGGGTAAGAATCCTAAAAACCTCAAATCTAGTCAAAACAGTAATGCAGAAATAGAAAAAAATACTTCATTGCAAGACTGGAACAAATATTATTGGATTATTATTAAAGATCAACATTCACCGATATCCCCTTACCAACTGTAATTCCAATAAGCAGGTCCCAGGCATCCGCAAATCTGGGTGTTGAACCCAGCTGAGAGCTGAAGAACAACTCTGCCGCCATGATAAACTTTACCAACCAACACTGCTCAGGCATATAATTATATATGCACATGCATTGCTACATCCTGAAGGCAGAATGAGAAAATAGTGCACTACAATAAAAAAAAATGATATTACAAAATTTCTCTCCATAGCTGGGCAGATGGTACACTGGAACTACAGCTTATTACGACACTCATAATTGTCTCCATTACCTTGTGTTTCCCCATCTCTCTTTTGTGTCCACCTGTTTTCTCGCCTTAAACTGGCCACTCTGCCACAGCATATATGCAGTATGTTAAGTGCCTAGTGCAACGAAGTCCCAGCCTTTACTTAGAGACTTTATAATCTATGCTAAACAAAATAAAAATTGCATCCAGTCAGGCTTGTGCGTGGATTATTTAAAATGTACATTATTAACATCCACAAATCATGTGTTATATTTTTGTTGATTTAGTTAGTAAAAAAAATAGAATTTTAGTGTTCCCTTGCCTTCAAATGCAAGATTTTTACATTACACTGTAGAAGAGGAACTGCTAATCTACAGAATTCAAGATAGATGCTCTCTCTTTTTTATTACCTTGCCTCTCTGCTTCCTCCAAGGCTACTTATGTAGTGTTCAGCTTGCCTCATTCCATAAACCTCAAGGATTAGTGTTGGTCCACAGACCAAAACTCAGGAACCAGCAACTTAGCTGCATTTTGGAGCTGAAATGCTTCACTAGATTCTACTGGACTCAGCCCAAAGTATCCACAGACAGAAGATTCTCATTGCTCATAAGACAAAAATCTCCATTGCTACAATAATGGAAGGCACAGGGAAATGCAAGGTGTTTATTTTTATCCTGCTGCTTCCCCGTTGTCAGTGTTGTGATTACAGTAAGTGCTCCTCGCCCACAGTTTCTCCAGTGTTATTTGTCAGCAGTTGTAGTCTGCAAAGGAAATTCTCGTTTACTGTGCCACCGGGTGAGCATCACTGTGAAGCACCACATCTCCTTTGTGTCCCAACCTTCTCCTTTACAGTTCACAAGTCCTCATCAGTTGTGTCCTGGATGCTGTACTACATAAGAAAACACAATGTCAAATGCAGAACCTTTGTGCCCAGATCAGACACCGCCTTATTGCTGAGCCATTACCAAATCACTCTGCTAAAATATCACTCTACATTAGTGAAATACGTGGCTAAGACAAGATGAAAGCAAGCAATAAATCTGATAGCAAGCATTTGATCAGTTGTTTTAGTAAGCAGTTAAAAAGGAAACTGCATGTGTTAAGCCTTTATACTAGTCTCTTTTTTCAAATGCAAACCGTTAACCTCTAACTGAGGCAAGCTTTATGCTTAAAAATCAATTAACTGCCTTTGCCTGTGCATCATTTAATGAAGGTAGTGATAGTGGGGGGTTATTTCCTCTAGTATCTTAGATTTCTTTCAAATTATATCTGTAAAGCAATTTTTATTCTAATTGCAAATTTCCTACTATTCTCCTTCTCTATAAATTCTTCTTAAAGCAATAAATATTTCAGAAATACCAAAACTTAAACACTCTAGGATATTGTTTCTTCTGGAGCCTCCAGAGATGAATTTCCTAAATAAATAGGAATTTCAATTCAGCTTTACATCAACCCAAAATGTTTCTGAAAAATAATGTATTCATGAAGGCAGAAATGCAAATTTCAGCAAACGGAGGTTACATAACGCAGTAAATAAAAAGCATAGAAGACAAATGGCAAGCTCTGAGAATAGAAGCTATCTGAAACACACAAACAAGCAAAAAGCATTAATCCAAACAGGCATTCTGAAATTCCTTTTCATTCTCTAAAGATCAGTTTACCCCAAAACATTTCATGCATTTGCTTGTTTACTACTTCTACATATAATAATTATAATGCTATTGTTTCTTCTCATGCATGACTTTTTTTTTTTTAAACAAGAGTTTATCCCAGTGAAACCGGGAAAAGATACAAAGTGAAAGGAAAGATGAAAAACAAAAAGGAAATTAAAAAGATTTAACAATAAGGTCCGATCAGAAAGGGAATAAAGTTAAGATGCAGCACCACAGAGCAGTAAAGCTGTGTTTTGAATCACAGCATTAGTTCATTAGAGACCAAATTAACTTCCATAGGCAGCAAACGTGGCAAAAAGAAGAAAAAAAACTTTTTTAAAAAGCAACACAGTAGTGCAAAGCTAAAATGTAAAGCAATTTTTACTTTCCAGTAAAAATTTTTCCAGCCTTTCCAGTCTTACATACATGAAGGTTATAAAAGAAATGCTAGGCTAAAGGTAAACAAACGAGCTCCTTAGAGGCACACAAAAGGTTAAAGGCACATCAGTTGGGACAGGAATACACTGAGTATAGGTGACACATCTCAGTGGAGATAAACAGAAAGTTAAAAATTTCTACATTAATTGATAACACAAAGATTCATGATCTGTTAAAAGCAGATTTGAATATTTGTCTCTGTGTGTACAGCCAATAACAAAAATGCTTGCTTGTTTATAGCAACTACAATGATCACTTTTAAGTGGTTTTATTTGGACAGTCTGAGAAAAGCTTCCAATTTTGGACAATTTTGATATAACTATCAGAGTCATTCAAATGTAATAGTAAAAGTAATACCAAAAAAATGAACAAAAGAAGGAACGCTAAGGTAAAAAAAAATAAAAGGGGTTTATTTAGCATAATTTTTAACAAAATATAATTTGCCGTTATTAAACTACTAAAAAGAAGTATTTTCAGGAGACCAAAGTAAAATTTAAGGACAGAAATCAGGGATATGGCATCAAATAAACCTTTCAATAAGTATGTAATAAATAAAAATAGCCCACGATTCCTACAGAGTTTGGGATGAAGTATATTAAGGGAATTGGTGGCTATGTGAAATAAAGATTTATTTATTTATTATGAGAACTAACAGATTATAACCTTCGTACTGAATGTATTTTTCTCAGGTTTTGGTTTTTTTATTGCCATCCTTGGCCATTAATGGTTAATAATGTCTGATGTGAAACGGACATTAAGAAATCTCATTTCCTTTCCCCCAAGCGCTACAGAAAGCTGACAGGAAAAGCAGTGCATATTCCTGTTATAACACGCTAAAGAAATAAGATCCAAGTAAAAACAGAATTAAAAACTATCAGTTTGCACTTTAGGAAGGCAGTTTTTTGAGAACTGCAAACACTACTCACAGAGTCAAATTTGGCCTGAGGTCCCTGAAGATGGCATTTCATTCTCTCCAAGGAAACGACCCCTCTGGACCCACGCTTCCCAGATGCAGAGTATCAGTGTCACGAGCTCCAGCACCTACTGCCTTGGATACTCCGAGCATGAAAAATTAAAGCCCCAAAAGGACCGGCTGAGAAACTAAGAAACTAGAGACCAGCAGGAGGACTGATCATCTTCACTAGGAAAGAGGTTTTGCCAACAAGTGTGAAATTCTTAAGAATATATAAGCAAAGACAAACTTGTAGGATTATAGAGCTTTTTGAATAAATAACCATTACAAGAAAACTTACTGGGAACCTTACAGGGAGCAGAAATAGGGATCCATGCGAGAAAGAGAAATCATTCAAGTCAGCTAATAGGACTGAAGCCGAACTGACTCCTAGGACTGCACAGAAAGACAGAGTAAGAACAATATTGATGGAGTTGTTATGTAGGAAGAATGAAGGGTTACAGATTATCTGAACGTGCTTTCAGAACAATACAGCGTAGTAACAAATGGAACCTAAGGAAAATAGAGCAACTATCACCAGGTGACTCAATAGGATGAAAGGATCTGGAACAACATTTGGTGGAAACAGTAACAGAAGACATAAAAATATAAAATAGAACAAGATTCAGTGGGAGTTGACCAAAGATGCCAGGCTAAAGCAATAATCTTCAGTTATCAAAAGAAAAGGTTTTCAGAAAAGAAATGCAGAAAAAAATGGTTCTTTAATAAAGCTTTTGACACAGTGCCACATGGAAAATTACTACTTAAGCTGAAGAAGAGACACTGGTGTAATTTAAGTGCAGGACTGCAGAGGAGGTTACACATCCCTTAAGCAGAGCCTAAACGGCCTGTAGGCGGCACAAGCAACGGCGAGCCTAAGTAGCCTATGAATGAACCTCCCGAAATAACACCAGCAGCTGCCGCGGTGTGGTTTCAGGCTCCCTGAGCATAACACAAGAGAGGAAGGAAAAAGCCAAAGAAATCGTTGGTGGAAAGGCAAGGAAATAAGAACAGTTGGAGGGAGGAAAGAACTGCTGAGATAAACTGAAGTTCCTATCTGCTTGTTTGTAGTAGAAAAGAACAAAAAAGCGGAAAATTGTAAAAGGCAACGAGAGCAAAGGAACTGCAAATGCACCTCAAGGAGCTGAATCTGCCTAGCTGGTCGACGGCCATCTCCAGGCCCTCAGCTGCTCTCGGGATTATCTGCCTCCAGCTCAGGATTATCTGCCTCCAGTCCAGCTCAGCGAGCTCCTACCAACAGGCTCCACAGAGCTCGGCTCCGGCGGCACAGCCGGGCACCTCTCCTGCAGCTGCTTCCCGAAGAGGGGTCACCGCCTGCATCCTGCTCGCTCGCCGCTCTGCTGCCCACTACCCACATTTATCGCTCTGGCAACAGAATATCAGTCTTGGCATTGCTATTTTCAGAATTCTAATTAATTAATTCTGCACAAAGACTACGCTAACGATATTTTCTGAGGAAAAGGAACAGTAAGGCAGCCGCAGCCACAGCCTGCAAAGACCAGGAAAGAACATAAAGGATGAAATACTGCAGGATGAGAGGGTAGACCCCCTTAGACATTGATAAAAAGTTACTTTATAGAAGACAGTGAAGGACATTTTTCACAATGTAGGAAGGTTGTTAACAGAATTTTCCAAGGATTTAAACTAGGATTTATACTGCTCCCCACATTCCCAAGAAATTTTGAAGCAAGAGTGAATAACTAGGTTAGAAAAATCTGTAGACAACAAACTTATTGAGAAGGATCACAGTGATATTAAGCAAGTCAATAATAAAATGATGTAGTGAATTACAGAAAACACAAAATAACACAGAAAATGTCTATACAGCAGTATCCACACACTTATGAGTTCTACATTAGCTATATCACCCACTTAAAGATCTCAAAATTACTGTGCATAATTTTTCAAACATGAGCTAACCACTTGAGTGCAATCAAAAAAGCAAATAAATCAAGAACAAAACAGAAAACTAAACATTATATATTCATGATACACTCTGCATTCTGATAGCTACATCTGCTCTGATCATCTTGCCTCAGAGATACAGACCCTTTGCAAGAGATACAGAACAAAGCGACACAGATAATCAGAGGTATGGAGCGGCTTCAGTACAGAGCAACCACAAGCAAATCCTACGTGTTAAACAGACCATGGGGATGAGCGTGTGTAATATAATAAACCCTCTAGAAAACTCTCCTTCACACAACATAGAATCAAATTACATGCCCCTACAATATTGAAAGTAGATACAAAATTTAAGTTATTTAGATTTAAAAATAAAGCCTGCACAGGAAGAAGTAGATATAAATTAAATCTAAAAAAAACCCCTAAGCTATAAACCAGAAGACATTTTTAATCATTAGAGAAGTAAAAGTACAGCTTCCCAAAGAATAATTCAAGCAAGAAGCCTAAGCCTGTCCTAAGATGGAACTGGGAGAAAAAAAGGAAAAAAAAAAAAAAAAAGAAGAAAAAAAGACATGATGGTGCTTCTATATACAGTTGTAGGAACCTGAATCCTGAAACCCAAGAGTCCATTCCAAGACTTTGTGCTCCCAAAAAAAATTTTCCAAGATGATAAAACTCTTTTAGATTTCAACAGTTCACAAAGAAAATGCTGCAAATCCATGAACTTCAACCAAATACATGGAAGGAATTAAAAGAAAGAGAAAATTTTGAAGAACTGTATAGTGACGAATATCCTGGTGGCCTACAAGGTTCAGTGGGACCTTGCAGAGTAGAAATAATAGTTACATTCAGGAAGAGAGATAAGGATATGAAGACTTGACAAAGCCGATATTGTTTCCACATAGATCTGATACTAGAATCTCCTTGCCTTCTAGCTGTACTCTAGAAATACACTTTTTTGTACAGTAAATTTCATCTGCAGAACTATTAAATTCAAACTATGCTATTTTATAAACTGCATCAGATAGCTAATAGCATTTAAAATTTTTTGTCTCTGTCCAGAACCAGAGATTTCATTTCTTCCTTCCCTCCAGAGACGTACCTATACTTCCAGAAGGAATAGAAAAGTGACATCATCTGCCGTATCTTCCCTGTAAAAGCTATGGCAGATTTTAGTGTTAGAGAAGACCTTAAAGAGTTCTCCGAATTCTTAACACCGCAATTGCCATGCAGTCTGGAGGCACTGGCTGCACAAACCTTCCCTGTTTTGTCCCTATCACCAGCACTGACAAACAGTCCTGAGTAAAAGGCCAAACACTTGACCCAACTTGATAGCTTTACCTCATCCCAACAAACCCTCAAGTAAAACACTGAAAAACAACTGCTTAGCTCCCAGAATCCCATTACTGGCCAACCTTGCAGACAATCCCCATTTGGCTGATACCACCAGGCAGCGTCAGCTCCACACTTGGAAAGCCACACACGCATCTGGAGAAGTAGCAACGTTTCCTATTGGTGTGGAGGCTTAAATTCCATGAAATACAGCAGTGCAGATTGTTCAGGGTTAACTGTACATTATAAGCCCCACTTTTGGATGCACTGATTGGGGCTGGACATGTTGTGAAATCATTTTTCTCTCATGATCCCAGTCTTTTGTTTTAAGAGCTTATCATTTTTTATGTCCCCAATGGAAGCACAGAATTTCAATTGAATATCTAATAGGAGCTTTGGGTATTCAAATTTTACATTTGAAGCTTTCAAAGGCAAATTAGAGCAAACAATTATAAATCCTTGTCTCCTTTAAATTAGAAGACACATTACGGTAACATCTCAATATCAAAAATGAGAACTGCATTATGAACTGCATAAACACGCAGTGAAAAAACACTGACCTTGTAAGAGAGAACAATACATTTAGAAGTCACCGTGTCCCACTGTTTGAAGAAATCTCATAAGGCAAGGACTAATGAGAGTAGTAAGTCAGGAAAAGGTCCCCCAAAGCCTGTCCAAGCACAGTGCACTCCTCCATTTGCAGGGAAAGGAAGACAACTTGGTCCTGGGCAATGCAGTTACAACCCAGCTGAAGAGGATAATGGTCACAGTTGGTTTCAGTGCTAGAAAGACATCACCCAGTGTATGCTGTTAATCATTAATACTGAGACATCTCTCCATCCCAAATGCCTTCCTTAATCACTACCAGGACTATACTGGGTCAGAGGAAACAGACTGTAACACCTACTGACATACAAACTGTTCACCAGAAGTATATGCACGCACAAACATTTGTGCGTACATGTATACGCACATTCACCATGCTAAGGATGAAAGTAAATTGATATGGTAGATCACAGGCATTTTGTGCTGAATAAACGTCAGTGATAATCGATAATATGTAGAGAGGAAAGTTACTCAACAAAAAAAAAATGTACTAAAAAAGGCGTAATTTAAACTAAGCCACAAAATATACCACCAGCATTACAGGGTGTTCCAGTGATGTTTCAGTTTGCATGAAAGGATGCTTTTGAAATTATTTTCCTAATTATTCCTACCTACCATGTTTTGGTGGGCACACTAGAGCAGTCCCAGAGCGCATGAAATGGGTTGCTTTTGGATGAAACAAGACTTGCAAATGCACCCCAGGAGCGTACCTTACATGCTCTGTCTGCTTATGGGCACTCAGTCTGCAGGAATAGACTAGATCAACTCCAAAATAAAACCTTATGTGTGTAGTGTAGACACGGGGTTTGCTCTGCAGATTCACTCTTACTGCAGTGCACTATTTGCCTCTGCAGCCACAGAGTAATTCTGTACTTCCACTCTATCAAGAAGAAAGAACAGAAGCCAACAGATTTCACAGATTTTAAGTGTCTTGCCAGTTCATACGTCCCCACTTCTCCCCTCACTGTGCCAGCTTGGTATACAGTCTTTTACAGAACACAGCCTGCCCATGTGCTGTCACATATGGGAGAAAGTGTTAACATACTGATCTATATTTTGGTGGAAACAATCATTTAAGGGCTAGAGACCACTGACAGCATCACGCAGTATTTGCTGGCTAAATTGATATGCACACCAAAAAAAGCCTTGCAATCTGCTGACAAAGATTCTTCTTCCAACTGCCAACATTAGTTCTCATGAAACTAATCCATAATCACTTGGCTCATCACAAAATTCAGCCTATGTACAAGAATTAAGCCTGCTGAACTCACTAACAGTGGACACTAAATAAAATAGGATCAGAGGGTTTTGGAGAAACAAAGGCAATATACTAGAGATGGAATTTATTCATACATGAATGAGACACATCTGTGTCACCAGGGTGCCCTGCCAGGAAGGTTGATAATGATATATCTAGAATTAAACAAACAATGTTAGCACATGCCCTTATTAGATCTCATTTAAGCAGGTTCCTGACATGGTAAATAATTCCCAAGAAAATAAAGCACTCCTGCAATAGGTAAAGAACGAGCATGAATGCTCCAAAATGTTCTAGGGATTGGCTGCTTAAAGGTGTCACTTCTAATGCAAAGAGAGAAGAGCATTTCAGATTATTAAAACTCCCGGTGTGTTTTTTATGGGCGCAGTGTGCTCTTGTCAGACTCGTACTCTTCCATTTATATTTTGTCTATATAAAACATGTCATATAGTCTGTCAGTAAAAATAATTCAAATTAAATATTTTAAAGCTTAATCTGATTACACATGAGCAATCTGTAATGGGGAACAACCAGGTAAGTACTGGCCTCTAGAATCTACTTGTACAATCAATGACTCACTATCCTATACATTAAACGTACTTCTGTTAAAGTTTATAAAATGC
Source organism: Calonectris borealis (assembly GCF_964195595.1). Taxonomy (NCBI): domain Eukaryota; kingdom Metazoa; phylum Chordata; class Aves; order Procellariiformes; family Procellariidae; genus Calonectris; species Calonectris borealis. Next base: position 202,277,125 of record NC_134312.1, read on the forward strand.
ACGACAGGACTTTATAACCTTGCAGAGATTGAAATATGCGTCCCTATCAGTGAAAATGCCTGGCAGTATTTAAAACAGAAGACACTAGTTCAGACCTCTCAGCAGGCTTTTTTGCCAGCGAACGAGGCCAACAACACCTGCCACAACTGATGCTTCTTGCACAAAGGACACACAAGAAGCCAGAGCACTTGGTGAGGGCTGAGCTGGCTTCCCACCAGCTCCCACAGAGCTGTGGGGTCACACCACACTCTCTCTCTCCCCCGTCCCCCGCCATCCCAAGGGACTTGGCTTGCACACGATGATGGGGTGACCTACAAAGCGCAGTTTTTCTTTAAGTTAAAAAAGCGCACAGTGCACCCCTGCGGAAGGCTTGCAAACTTCAGCTGCAGGGAAATAGGAGGTGGAAATCAGCCAAGAAAGTCTCATTCCACGTGCAAGACGTGGGCAACTTTGACACTTCAATACTGAAGCCAATGTTCACTCCCCTTTTTAAGCTGAGAGCACGATCACTGAACGATCAGTGTAAGGATTCAGAATAAGAATGGCAGGTTTTCTGCCGTTGTTCCTAAGAAAGCAAAACACAAAGTATGTAGCCAATCTGCAAACTGAGTAATACACTTGAGCTATGCATCAGGTCTTGACCAACAAAAAGATCCCTTAGCTTTTATAATGTATATGTCTATATCAGTACAAATCATTTCCTCTTGACAAAAATAAACAGCAAGAAAAAGATAAAGAACCTATTTTTCTTTTAAACACATTAAAAGCTCCAGGCTGAAAAGGGAAAACTAAGAAGAACATATATCAGAAGATCCACAGTTTTTCTTCAAGTTTAAAATCTTCTTAAATATCAATAACTCCTATTCAAAACAATTTTCATTAAGTCATCACATTTTCATCAAATTAAGAAAGCATCATAACTAGTTTTCAGTTTAGTTTTGTATAGTTAAACTTCCAACCATTTCATTTAATATCAGCTAAATTATGAATATTTATGAGTGGAAAAGGCCCCAAATTAAATATGTACTATACTACTCAGGCAGCAACTTGCTTACAATGACACTGGCTCAGGGGATGCAAACTAGTATTTGCTTTCATTTACACAAAATTTCACTACTTCTTAAATTATACAGGTAAAGGCAATTGAAATAAACTGTCTCATCCATATCTCAAGGTTCATTAGGGGGGAGGGGAGAAGGTTTAAAAACCAGAATAGCATTTTAACACAGCAGTTCTTGGTCTGCAATGAACTTGGGGGTCAGGGGATTTCTCTAAGGACCCACTCTGGCTCTATCATTTAAACCCTATGAAAATAACGGCATCGTTTAAAGGAAGAGAAATTCCACTGGGTGCTCCAAAAATATGATCAAACCTGTGTGATTCTACGTAATAGCTCTAAGTATCCCTCTAAAACACTAAAGTACCACTCGAAAAAACCCTCAGAACAAGTACAGCAGCACTTATACAGCAAAATTTGCCTTCAAAGTTAAGCACAGTATAAGGCTCTTGGCTTGGTTCTTAGTTTGGTGACTCAACCAGGGGACAGGTAAGTCAACGGCAAGTTGAAGTCTCAGTACGCTGCTGAATCAGGGCACCACTGACCTGGAATTCAGTACTGATCTGGGCAAGTATTTTGTTCTAATTGTTACATGGAATACAGGAAAGTGAGGCAGAGTAAGTTACGCTGTTTAAGACCAACAAAGGGAAGATTCACCACGGGTAGAATGAAAAATGTCTTCAGTCCCATATTTTAATGATAAAACATTCCTTCAAGTAAACAAGTCAGCAAAATTAACTTCACAGATTTGATCATGAGTACTTCAGGTTTTCCCGACCACCCTTCCACAGAGCCATGTGTGCCCCTAGGAGATGTATGTGCTGTACAGAACAAGCAAATCATTCAGGCTTGGTGCTGAAATCCATACAATCTCAGGAAATCCAAAGAAAATCCCCTTTTTTTTTTTTTTTAAAAAAAAACTCATTTGCACCCATATAGTTCAAAGTGATATATTCAACAAGAATAAAGTATATACAGGGATGAAGACTCTCTTTTAAAAAGTGATAACAATTACCTTAAAGATCCTTTTACTTAACCAGCTTCAAAACAATTTTGAAACTTAACTACTCCTATTATTCCTTAACATCTTCGAAAGAGCAGAAATAAGTCCTGTTGGTGTTTTCATAACAAAAAGCACTAAAAGAATACAACACTTTCAACTCTATTTCAGGGGCAGTCCAGTAATTCTGAAGTTTTCCACAAGACGACTTTTCTTTTTTAAATAAACTTTTCCCCCCAAAATCTCCTGAAGGCAGCACAGTATCAAGCCTTACAGGAAAAATGACAACCTGAAGAAGCAAAACTCTGGTCCCTAACCTTTAAATCTATAATCTCAACTCCAGCATTTGCACCTGCATCTAGACCAGTATGCAGAGTTGCCTGCACCAGTTTCAATTTCCACTTGAAACTGGACACAAAGTCAAGAAAAAGAGAGCAACACAGTAATCCTAGAACCCATCCCAGAACTCTTCTGAAATCAGCAGCAATATTTGCTTTTTGCCTGCCTCACTGCAATAGAGGAAATGAAGGATTAAGCCACTCCAGAGCAAGCCCGCGTGTCAGGCTTGCTCATGTCTTCTTATCAGACCCCTAACGACTGGGGACAGTGGTGGCTCAGCTTAGGACCACTGTGCTGCTTGCCACATTCATGCCACATTATTGTATAAAGCTGTTCAACCATCAGCTCTGGAATTTTTGCAGAGTATAACCATAAGGTTTTTGGCTTACCGAAGTGTGTTACTTCACCCTGAAGTGCCATGCCAGAAAAGCCACGTTCAGGGGGTGATCGCTGGATGTGTCAGGCACCCAGCAGTGCTGGCTGTGCTGCAAATTCAGGTCATTGCGCTGAACAGCTGATGCTTGGGAACCTGACCATACTTTGGATGCTCCTGATACTCCTCAGTTTACATACCTGTTCACCAGGTATATTACCAGTCTGTCACATAACCACGTTAAAATAATATCATAGAAGGCCCTCGAAAGATCATCTGGTCCAGCCTTTCATGGGGAAGGGAGCCTAGATGAGAGTATCTAGCACTCTGTTCAGCCATATCTTGAAAACTTCCAGTGGTGGGGCCTCCACCACGTCCCTGGGGAGGTTGTTCCAGTGATTGATTGTTCTCCAAATGGATTGTTCTCAAAATACTTATTTAAAAATATTTTATCTTGATACTATGCAGCTCTGAGAATTCCAGTAGAGATCAAGCAAGTGCTTAAAAGAATGACAGCCTTTATGCTAAAGATCCTGCCATTTAAAACACAGAACAGCAAGCAAACCTTAGCTATGCAGGCAAACTGGCAGAGTCCAAAGTTCCTCCTGCTGCAAGCATATCCACGCTGAAACCAAGGCAGTCTTGCTTGACAAGCTACAATCCTGGTGACTGCATTGCAACAGTTAACCAAAGCTGCCTGTTTTACTGGCACAGAACTGAAAACTGCTGCAACAATAATCTGACATGTTAATTCCGGGCATAAAGGCACCACATTTTCAAATCAGAAAGTGATAGAGGGAGCTAACACTTAAGGGTTAATAGCAGAGCCATTGCCTGGCTTGCTAGTGCAATCTTTTGCAGCTAGCAACTGGGATAGGCAAGATGCTGTTATAAGCATAATAAATATTGTAAGCAGAAGTTACAAAGGCTGTGTAGACAACAGGATCCTTGAATTACTAAACTAACTAACAATTCCTGACTGAGACCTTACTGTAGTGCATCCTCCCACTTGATAAGAGAGGATAGACCTTGAGCTGGCTCGTTAGGCCTCCTATGTAACACCTGTGATGAGATAAGTGTCCTATGTAAATCACTAACAATGAACAACTGTGAAGGGATAAGTGTTAAAGGACAAGATAACCTGATGCCTCGTTACATTCCAAGAGTCAAGGAACTGATGAGTTAATTAAGTGACCATATATAGACAAAGGAAGGCCAGAGTTCAACTAACGGACACAGTGAAGAAGACTATGGACGACCACCGGAGAAGGAAAAGACCCTAATCCTAATTTTACTGCGCATGCTTGGACTATGTAAATGACTTCCAGGAACTCATTACCATAAGACCACCTTTTCTAAGGAATGTAATGAATATGTATATATTGATTGCATATAGCCCCTGTAAGTTAAGTACCCTGGCGCGCACGACATTGGTGGGACTACCCCCTGTGCTGCCCAGCGCTGAATAAACATACCTACTTTATAACCTTTTAGGTTGTGGAGTCTGTTTTCTGCACGTCAAAAGCATTCAACAAATATGAATTATATTTGTTAAAACATTTATGTGATACCTATGCAAATATTTCACAATGTGTGAAGGGACCAGAGATAACTATAGTTTGAATCGTTACAGTAAAGTCAATATGTACTACTAACTATTCTGTAATGTCTTTCGAAAAGGCTTTCATTAATTTAAGTTTCAACCAATGGCCAAAAGTCTAAGTAGTTATGCACACTTGCAGGCTGGATAAGCATACAAAATACATCATGAAATATATCAATAAAACTATTCCCAAATGCTGAGTCCTAATTTTCCACTTGTCATTTTAATTACACAGTATTAATAAAATCATAATTTCAAACCCTAGGAACACAATCTAATGTTGACTTTGAATAACATTTTGGCTATTCTGCAAATTAAAATCTGCTCTTTAAGCTATGACAAATATTTTTTTAGAATAATGAAGGGTTTTAAAACACTCCAAATCTTTTCTCTTTTTGTCTCTAGAGCTCATTTTTCTACACCAGTCAACATTTTTAAGAACCACTTGTACCGAAAACCCTTTTATACATTTGTGTTAAAAGACAACAAAATCCAAACATTTGCTTCTGAGACGTCCTATTCAAATTTTAAAGCTCTATTTTGAGCACATATTGGCATCCTAACAATTCAGGCTAGACTGATTTTCCATCCCTAAATAAAGAGGGAGGATTTTGATATACTTATTTCATAACTGTGCTTATCAACAAATCATTTTTATTTTTGGGAGACACAGTCACACACAAACTTTGGCCAACCTTACCGTTGTGTCACCCTCTCAAATGGTAAGGTAGCACAATGGGAGGCCTTCTATAGGGGACACCTAAATGAGAAACTGGAAACGATATAAATACTTAGAGGAAGGTTTACTTTTGCCTTTTCATAGACTTTTACAAAGCCAAGTTACTCTACAAGTCCCGTTTTAAAGAGACAATATACAGAAGCTTTCCTCTTTAATGAGGATGATGTACTGAACTTCTTCAATCTGCCACTCCAAGAAACACCATAAAGCACAAAAGCTTTTTTTCCTCACACAAATTTGAGTGGTTCAAATAAATGTTTGTTGTGAAACAGATTTAAACAAGCCAGTGCAAATAACATATGTCCAATTTCATTGTGATTCATTTTGACTTATTTTAGGCAGAAAAACAAACATCTGTATACTCTCAGGTTAAAATAGAGATCCACATGTAATTTATACTGCGCTCACTAATCTCTTTACACCTGCATTTAAATCTTTGAAATCACCTTACTTTTCAAATGACAGTACTTGTTTTTCCATTCACTCCAGAAAATTTATGAGACTGGGCTCTCACTGCTCACAGGAGGACTTACACTTTCTGCATTTTCCTGATGCTGCTGTGTAACAGCCACAAGCCAATCCACCTTACCCTTTCACTGGAACCCTTTTCAATATCTAATTTGTAAATGGATCAGCTGTCAGCACTGAAAACAGCATCGGAAATCATTGCTATTCCCCTTGAGAATACCACTTAATAGGCTTATGCAAATTACATACTTTTTATTTACTGCCCTAACCAAATCTAAAGGGAACACGCTGTCAGGAACAGCTCCTTTCCCCAATTGTACGCTCAGTCCACTCATTAGGGTGGTTGAGCGCAGCACTTAGATTGTCGTTCAAGAAATAATAAAAGCAACTCTTGGGACGTATCGCCGAGACAAGTATACTCATGGAGTCTTACTAAACCACAAAATTACAAATTCAATTATTTGATAACAACCTGCATGAGCCAAGTGCTTTTAAACTTTTGGGTTATTTGAAGTACATCTTCACACTCAAGTGAATGCAAGGAAATGCACCAATAGCTGCTGCAAGCTGGCTGCCGCCACAGCTATCGAGAAGCATTTCCGAGATGAGAATCATCACACATTTGGTTACATAAATGTATTTTATATGTTACTTTACTTTTAAACTTTCCTGTTTCAGATATAAGTACCAACTCTATTTTAAAAGCATGGGGCACAGGCCAGATGAGCTGAACAAGGTTAAGACTCAAGTTCATGCCACAAGAATAAACGCTTTCTGAGAAAGGCTAGAGACCTGAGCTGCGCTTTGGGGGTTTTCACACTGTTTAGAGGGAGAGGAACTTTCAAATTTCAAACTACCTACACATGAGCATACCTTGCTTGAGTACTGGAAATGCTAGCAAAAGTGAATGCACATGTAGCGGTCTGTCAGCCTCAGCATTTAAGTATATATATATACTTCCAATTTATCAATATTCCAGTTGCCAAGGTCAAGGTATTATTTGCATTTGGCAAGTAAGTTGCAGTACTGCAGCCTGTGTCACAGAGCTGATTTATGCTTAACAACGGAATGCAACATTTTCATAAAACTTCCCCATAAAAATGCTATTCCTATGACATTATCAGGTTTTGCTTTTATGTAGGGAAGGGAAGGATTCCAAAGATTTGCATACATATAGCTACTGTCAATGTAAATAATCCATTTATATTTTAAACTCCAGTTCCTCTGTGCTTATCAGGTAACTTTTCTCACAGCTGTGAAGTTAGTCAGGGTTTCATGTCAAAGATTATGTTAGTAATGACTTTGCCAGGAAAAGTTACAAGCAGTAATGTACCAAGTCACCTTTACCAGCACTATAACTCTTTTAAGGACAAGTCTGAGTCTGCATCCGTTAACTACTGAGTTACACAGGCTTTTTGGCACTAAATCTGTTTGCTTTCAGAAGGGGCGACAGGAACACAAAACGTTTGTTTTAAAGCAGCATTTCAAGAGGATATATTAACTGTCTTCAGCAGAACTGCACAGAGCAAGACTAAATTCTAGTAACTCCATTTTTCAGTTCCCTGCTTGCTCCCTCACAATACAAAGACACGAAAGCTCCAGCTGTGACTCCATTCTTTATCATTTTAATCTACAGCTATGAAATAAGACTTTACAGTAAATGAAGTGAAGGAGTTCCCTTCCACGCTCCCAGTATCTCGAGGAGGCAGATGCATAAGAGACATGAACATGCTGTGTGTGACCTTAGGTTGGTTGCATGACTGCAGTTATTACAGCCTAGCTATACCACTTGATTTTTGTACTCTTTTCTCATTTAAAAAGAAAATATTGCATCCACTCAGACAGTATAAGAAGAGTGTTTTTGTTGAGTGTTGTGTCTCCTCTATCTTGTCTGCCAAGTAACTACTCAAAATTAACATCCCACAGGAATACAGATGATATGTAAGTAGATACCGCATAGTAATACAAAAAAATTCCCAGCTAACAAAGGATGCCAATTCCAAATTCAAAATCCTTTTCTTTTAAAAAGGAGAAAGCTGCTCAAAATGAAGTAGGGAATAAATGCTGAACATTCGGGGTTGGAGGAAAGATATAGCTCTAGCTAGCACATAACTATGGAGCTAAATAGGAAAGATGCTTCTGTTCTCCATCAAAAAGAAAAACAAACAAAAATAACTTATTCATTCTCCCTTACTTGTGGCTGACAAAAAAATTCACAATTATTTCTAGGGCATTTACTGCAAGTAAATTTAGTCATGTGAGCAGTCACTGATGCAATGCAACTTTAATATTTGTACTTTTGTTCTAATAAAAACCCTAATCTTGCTTCATGGGGTTCTGATTCAAATAAATCACTTTCAAATTCTACTACTTATTCCCCTAAATTAAGAAGCAAAACTGAAAATTATGTCTAAAGATTGTTTTAAGAAAGCTAAACAATCAGTCAACAACGAACTGTTAACCAAAATAAACTTAGAGCAGTTTCTTAAAAGAAAGGCTCATGCGTGCCTTTGTCTCCAAGGGCAATTCAGACAGTAGTCCTTCCAGTATCAGACTGAAATACGTATAGGTTTCTTCACTAAAACAGTCCAGATTTTAAGCCTTGCGCCTTTTCTCCTGGGAAATTCTGTAGATAACGTGCCAATTTATTTCGTATCTCCAGCTACTGGGAAAAGTTTGTCTAGGGTTCTAGCAGATCTCTGTAATAAATTTTATTCTAAGCTTTGATTTACTAAAAGGTACAATATTACCTTTTGTTTTCTGAATACACATGGATATATGCAGAATTATAAACTGAAAGAGGTCCAGAATATTTTAATGGAAACTCAGTAGAATATACCTTTTAATATCCACTGATTTGTGATGCTGGAGAACGTTCTTCTTGCACAGCAGAAGCAGCATTACTCAAGACTTCAGCGTGTAGCATCATAGAATCATTTAGGTTGGAAAAGACCCTTAAGATTATCAAGTCCATCCGTAAACCTAGCACTGCCAAGTCCACCACTAAACCATGTCCCTAAGCACCACATCTACACGTCTTTTAAATACCTCCAGAGATGGTGACTCTACCACTTCCCTGGGCAGCCTGTTCCAGTGCTTGACAATCCTTTCGGTGAAGAAATTTTTCATAATATCCAATTTAAACCTCCCCTGGCACAACTTGAGGCCATTTCCTCTCGTCCTATTGCTAGTTACTTGGGAGAAGAGACCAACACCCACCTCACTACAACCTCCTTTCAGGTAGTTGTAGAGCACGATGAGGTCTCCCCTCAGCCTCCTCTTCTCCAGACTAAACAACCCCAGTTCCCTCAGCCGCTCCTCATAAGACTTGTGCTCCAGGCCCTTCACCAGCTTCGTTGCCCTTCTCTGGACACGCTCCAGCACCTCCATGTCCTTCTTGTAGTGAGGGGCCCAAAACTGAACACAGTATTTGAGGTGCGGCCTCACCAGTGCCGAGTCCAGGGGCACGATCACCTCCCTACTCCTGCTGGCCACACTATTTCTGATACAGGCCAGGATGCTGTTGGCCTTCTGTTCTACTATCCATTTTATGTATTTCCTTCCAGACTTCTAGTACTTAATTTCTAACCATAATCCTATTCTGCAAGTCAAGCGTGAGGTTTTTTCCACTCCTGTTTGTTTGCTTGGATGCCTCTGACCATACAGTTTCAGCACAAGAACACTGCTAAGGCCAACAGCTTTACGGTTTATGCAGTACAACTTTCAATGACTTCTTTATCAAAATGAAAGGAGCATAAATACTACTAGAACAAATGACTACACTGTTGAAAGAAGTAATATAATTCTCTCACCAAGCTACAAACTTCCCAGAAATTCATGCCTTAAAGCTACTACTTAACAACAACTTTATTTGGATTTCTTGATGAATTTGCTTTGTCTCTATTGAGAAACGATTATATGAAGTTCACAGAAGAGAGACTGGAAGGGTGAAGAACATTTAAAATAACTTTTATATGCAGAGAAAATAAAAACATTATGAATCTTTGCCCTTAAATTGCATATAAGTGCAGAGATGCACTCTGTTTCATAACACAAGAACAACACATTATATGAAATTTAAAAATCACAATTGAACTAGAAGGCAAGAAATTCTTTTTCATATGATACATAATTGGACTGTGAAACTCATGCACAGGTAGTAATGGATATCAAGAATTTGGTTTGATCAAAAATGCATTACACTTTACAGAATTACAGGGTATTTGGATATAAATCCATCATCTCCTAACAGAAAAAAAAATCTGCAGAAGGCATTTGTTCAATCTCTTTCTCTCCATGTTTATTTCTAACCAATAAAGATAAAAATGAACGCTCTGGAATTCTTGTGGAATCAAACAGGTATTTTTTAGCAAAACATTTTCTTGCAGGCAAATTTTGAGAGACTTCCTTCATATCAGAGAAGTGTAGAGGGAAGAAGCCTCCAATTTAAGAATACAATCAGATGCTGGGTTTTGGTGGGGGTTTTTTTGTTAAACACAATAAAAAAAAATCAGTATGCTGAAATTTTCCCAACAACTAGAAGTATTAGTTTTAACCATGTCCATTGAAGCCACCCAGCTCCGAAACATGTGGCAGTTGCCACCAGAGAATGCGATGCAGCCAGCACAGAGGTCCTACCTGGTAAAATGTGGGGGTTTTATGCCAGAACTTACGTGGCTTCCATCATTGTAATCATCTGAGCACTCCAAAAATAGATACGATTTATCCTCTCAAAAATATACTGTCTTCTTTCCACAGGTGAGTAAAGACATAATTTAGACATGTGCTCCTGTAAATCTGTGAATGCACTTACAGGAATAACCATTTAAGCTTAAGCACACATGTTAAATGATTTGCAAAAAGGCCAGAAAGGGCCAGAAAGATTGGGTGACCTGCCCCAGGCCATGCAGAACGGTCTGTAACACTTCCTAAAGCAAACTTTCTCTCTTTCCTTCTGAAATAAGCATTTACCTTTTCTCACTTCTAAGTCTACTCAGAAAATTTCATCCACTTTAATCCATGTATCTCAATGCCTTTAAAACCCTGAAAAAAAAAATCTTATTTCATAGCTTCAAGAACTGAATAGTTCATCTGCCAAAAAAACCACACTTATTCAATGCAGCACTTGTTGCACTCAGTTTGGCAACGCCTCCATGGAGAGTAAGAGATGCTGCTGCTGCTGCTGCTGCTGCCTCACTGTTTTCTCATTCTGTGCTGAGCAACCATTAAAAAAAAAAAACAACAATATTTTATGTGCTTTTTTCCCCCTCCCCAGACAGTATGAAAAATGATCTCTCCTGTTGTCTACCAGTCGTCACTCTGCCCACAGCAGTCAGCTGTCAACTCCAGGTCTGGGACAGCTGGCACGTCACTCTGACCGCACAGCCGGGATCAGCAATACTTCTCAACTTGAATCTCAGGACGGGGTTCTTGGGTAGGTTTTTTGGTTGTTTTTTTTTTGTTGTTGTTTGTTTGTTTTAAGATTCTTTCAGCTAAAGTTTTAAGTGCTTTCATCAACAACCCATATATTAGAGTAGCCTAATTAGTCTAGACCCAGTATTAGAAATGTTCCCTGTCATGTATGGAGCCAGCCACCAAAGCTTTCTGATAAAAGCACAGCCCGTTCAGATCTTAGAATTCATTTATTCATTAACAATTTGGGGGTTTGCCAACCCAATATTAAAAGTGACAGATGGTCACAAAATAATGTCTGACAAGTGCAGCAGCTTTCTGATAAAACTGGCTTAACTTCCATTAGCATATCCAACGCGAAGTAAGGAATACAATAAAAAGGTGAAGTATTAACATTTCATACATTTTAAATTAACTCGTGTCCCAGAAGAACTAAAAAATTCTAATTGCCACTGGTAAACACCCATTTCTGTTTACATATCAGTGTGTTTCTGCCTTCTCTTCTAAAATCTACTATTCCTCATGTACTTTTACTTATATTATTATTGTATATGCCTTTTGGTTGAGCAATACCTTCTCAGAAATTTGCCTAGAACAAAACAAATCAAAAAAACCCAAATCCCTTCCCTCCCTGTAAGTAATTAGAGCTAACGCTAAGCAATAGTTAGGTGACTTCTGCTGCTGCTCCTGGCGCACAGGGGGCATCCAGCAAAGTTCAAGCCACTAACCATAACCACATACACTGAAAGAAATCATGTAGGTTGAATAACCCAAAAGGGATGACTTGGCTTTCCTCAAGTCTAGCTACTCATTACCATACACAGCCATAACATAAATCCTACCCTCCAACATCTCAATCTACATCTGAAGGTAAACAGGATTGCTTACATTACAATTATTCCTGAAAAGTGGTTCAGGAACTCCTACCACTGATCCCTGGAATGAATAGGAAATCTTCACATCCAGCCTTGATTACATTAAAAAAATGAGCTCAAGATGGTATCAACTCATTCTCTTTCCTGAAAATCTAATGACCAATATTTCAGACTAAATACAAGGCTGGGAAAATCAGCAGATTTATCTTTCTTCACAAAGAAAACTGATTAGTGAGAAATTCTTTCTCCGGAATCAGCTAACTCCTGCATTTGTGATACAGTCAGCACTAACGAAAGAAAAACAACATATAGGAAGTAAAAGAGAAGGAAACATGAAGTGAGGCACAGCTCTTGTACAAAAATAAGTTTAACCTATAACCACATATGAAGTATCTTCAATACCAAATTTGCCTGAGAGAGGAGTATACCCTGCTTCTTTGCAGCCTTTGCTAATTGCCTTCTAAAACAGGGCATCTTCCAAACAATTACAAAACAAAACATGGAAAAATTCCTGTTAAGAGCTGGTACTCCCAGCTGAGACTAAGAAATACCACAAAAATTAAAATGTTAATCATCAGACTCTTACCACTTGCATTAGCAAAATTAACCCCATATAAAATGTGCTGAGGACTCAACAATAAGGTTTCTTAGGAAAGACATTGGAGCCAGAAGTATTTGGGCAGCATCTTTTTCATGTATATACATACACATACACACACACATATATACGAAGTGAAATATATATAAATTAATATTTATATAAGACATTTTATCTTTATACATTATATACATACACACTTTGTATATATGAAACATACAAGGGTTAAATATTTGATGTATGTAAGTTACACATCTTTTTTAAAAAAAGGTTTAAGACAACCCCAACCTGTCACACAACTTAGTCATGCACTGAGTCCTGAGCTGCTGGTAGCCTAGTAAGTCGGTAAATTAACTCAAGTGAAAAGAAAACAGGGTCAATTCCAATTCATCTCTGATCTACTTGCTGACCTTATCCTTATGACAACTATAAATTTAAACTATATTACTCTTGCAATCCTATTAAATTAGGAGAAGAATGCAATTTCATCAGATAGAGTTTGACATTCAGATGCCCCAGGTCTCACAGCACAAGCGCTGAGTTTCTATTTCGTACCAAGTCCTTTTAGGCTGTGAACACGGCGAGTGCAGTAACTATACACTCCGGCAGGATCTCAGAAAGGGCGGTTTGAAAAGGCAGATGATGGATAGCCCTCAACTGCTCCCGTTGATAGATTTTAGGCCCTCGGCTGAAGGTAAGAATGGCAAAAGTCTGTCTCAAGACAATGAAACTCAGTTATAATTCATCAATTTAGGCAGGACAGCAAGTCCTGCTTTCAGAGCACTCTAAAGATAAAAGCTAGAGCTTTTACTTGTAAAGATATACAAAAAGAATAAATAAAAAAGGAAAGGGTAAGTTTAAAAAGCCTGAAAGCACTGTTCATACTCACATTACAGGTTATCATGAGACTTAAGCTTTGACCTTCAACAGTGTTCCATCGTTTTGCAAATGCAAGCAACAGGGCTTACAGACACCCAGTTCACTAACACTGGACATTAATGTCCACAGAATGAATGAATTTTAAGCAACCTATGTGTAACAAAAAAGAGTATTTTCACCTAGCATGGAAAATGAGCTCATAGCATGTGCTCAGAGTAAACAAACCAAATACAAGAAAACAAACCAGTTACAGGTTCACAGTGAAAAACAAAAATCTGGGTTTCTCCCACCACCTTAAGTTTCCTTAACCGCTATATAATCTCTCATGACTGAAGACCTTGAGTCACCCTACGTTAATGTCATTATGCTCAGACACACAGCTATACTTGTGAAAAAACTTCATGTCACCCATATCTAAACAACTGGTTTGTTATTATGCTGAGCTACCTCATTAAACATTCCCAAGGTAAACCATGGTCACTGACATCTGTAAAGACACTTTTGAGCTTTGAGAGCTTTGCACCTCTTTGCAAATATATTCATGGCTTCCAGCAACATATGGCACTTTTTCTGTGAATCACAAATGCCCACCACATTTCAAGGAGGATGAAATTCTAAAGGAACTGCTCAAAAGTGCCTAAGAGAATTAAGAATATGAAAGTTTGGGTTTAGTCTTGAAACAAATTTAGTAGATGTGGCATTTGGAAATTAAATAGTCGTTGTATTTTATTGATTTTGGAGCAACATTATTAGTCTAGTGCACAATATTCCTTCCCTCATACCACCCCCAAACTGGAACATTACTCTCCTCCCCTTTCTTTGGGCATGCATGCACTCCATTTCTTGACAGTCAACCTGAGACATACTTTTTCACACACACTGTTTCCTACGGTCCTTCTGTCCCCGTACTGAGCTCTAGGTTACATCCCAACACAACCCAAGTCCTCTGAAACCTCTGGAACACAAGTATCATTGAAGACTATCTGAAATATGTACAAGGAAAAGAACACTTTGATCAATAATCCAGATTTAAAAGTTTGAATATTTAATAGTAACATTAACCTGCTGAATATGTACCTCTATAGAACTTCCACCTGAATTTAATCTGTTTTTTATAAAAATCCTTCAATGTAGACTTCAGCTTTCCTGCTGCAAAAATGAAAACTAATGTAGTTGGGAAGTCTTTTAGAAGCACTGCTCTTCTCAGATGAATAACTTGAGGAAAGAGCTAATAATTCTTTAGCTGTAAAAGCTTTATTTAGACACAGTTATACATGCATAATTTTTGTGGGTTTGACCTAGCGTCCTCCTTACATTTAGACTTGAAGCAAGAGTACAACTATTCCTCCAGTTTAAATGCTAAACTCCTTGCCATTAATTCTCCTTTATCTAACTGGGTGAGTATCTTCAGAGTTACCGTATAACCCACCAGGACCCACACAACAAAGCCACTCCCTCAGGAGAGGGGGAGTGCTGCAGCATTCTGTTCCCGAAAAAGCCGAAGCCGCAGACAGAGGTGAACACAAGGAAGCACAGATGTCTACTGTCAGGGTAGCTCAACCCCTTTAGTGGCAGAGGCCAAGTGCCAGTTTCAGCACTTACCCCTTGGGCCCTGTGGAAGCAGCCGTGACTTCTTCAACGAAGCCCCAGCCCTGCCCGCAGGAGCCCCTCAGAGCGGCGGCAGCCTGCACCCTGTCCCACGCCTGTCCCCCCACGGGGACGGGGACACAGCCACAACCCCGTACAGGCAACGACGAGCATCTGGAAAAAACTGATTTCCAGTCTGTCACCTGCCTCACCCCAGCAAAACTCAAGCACCCCAAAGAGCCTCCTCCCTTCTTCACCATAAGGGGATAGTATCTTCTTAGATATTCTTCTTATCTAACTGATGTATCAGTTGCTGTATCAACTTGGTAGCCAACATCTCGCACCAGCAGAGAATGTGCCCTTTTCTAGATTCCCTCCTAATGTTCAGACGGGCACAAAATCACGACGTAAAATAAGATCTGCTCCGATTTACTTTAGATCTTTTTTCAAGAAAATACCTGAGGAATTGCCTGGCTCTGAAGATATTATGGTCAAGAAGTTCCAGTACAAGAGAAAATGCTGGTAGGCGGGTACAGCCACACAGGCAAGAAGTTCGTCTAGCTGAAGACCCATAGAAAAAGGACAAGTGAGATCAGTTTTCAACTACATCAGTTACCACCTACTCCAACACTAGCACAGTGTGGATGCCAGGACAGCCCTACCCTTTTGGAAGGCCACAGCACTTACGCTACACGAAGGTGAGCACGTAACAGCAGCATCATTTGAAATTCCTTTTAACTGTTATTTGAGCAACTAAAGCAAAAATTGAAAACAACATGCCAACACTTGTGTTTCACTGAGATGCTCACACTTGACAGAAAGACTCAACCTAAAATCAGATTTCAATTTTCCAATGTTTTTTCACTAGAAGAATTCAACATTTCTCATACCACTATTGACTTGTTAGTCTCTTCTCAATTTACCCAGTAAATATTCCCTTATAGCTGTCTTAGTTTTAATCATTAGCAGCTGTTCTACATTACATCCTGACATGTTTTAGAAGACTATTACTGCTCATAAGTGCTTAAAAAGTGTAAAGGTAAAATAAAATATGAAGATGTTATTTTTCCAACCATAAAAGAAGATTAGCCGTAACAGAGAAATATCAAGATTGATTAGCTTCAATGACCCACTGAAAAATTCAGCTACACTGAAAAGAATAAAATACTTCTTGAAAATGGAGAGAAGTCAAAGTAATTTATGCTTTACATTTCCAACATTAAAAAAGAATTGGGAGAGTACAGCCACAAGAACAAAACTGGCTAATGAAAACATAACATTTCCTTGGCTTAGAGTAAATGCTGATCTTGAAACCAAAGAGAGAAAAATTACCTGCAGACGTGGTACATAAAACTTTTATTTAAGGCTTGCCTTGTTAAGCTAATTATAATACTTGAACCAGCAAGGAGCAGAAATTTGACTGAAGTTCAGCCCGTCAAAATATTCAACCTTCAACACCCACAGCGTCTTTGCCATACCTAAGGAACTAAGGGATGCCTTCCAAATCACTTGCAACATGTGATAACATTTAGTAACAAAGTGTCCCTCAGCTAAATGCTGCCTTAATCTGCATTTGCACCTTGCATTTTCAATTTATATCACATCATTCACCTCCTCCAGAACAGTATCACATTTTCTTCTTACGTTCTTCTGCGTGCTAAAATAGTCTCTCTTACAGGCCAAAGGACTATTTGCTGGAATACCTTTATTTTCAGCGGCTGTCCTCTTACTGTCTCCTCTGCTGTCTTTATTCTTCAATCCCATGCTCACCTCTTCAACGCACCACGAAAAAATGAGTTAAAACCACTTACTAGTAGTGGTGGATTTCGAATCTCTTCATGTCTTCAGATCCAGACAAGATGCCTTTTGAAAGGTGCACTTAAGCAAAATTCAATTTTTGCATTCAACACAGGAGTGACAGAGTAAAATATCAGGGTTATGATATCCAGGGAAGTCCAACCAGATGACCGCTTCCCTTCACATCTATAAAATGTAACTACTGTAGCACTAAAGAGCTGTAAGGAAGGGGAGGGGGGAAATCACATACCAGATGAGTAGTCAATATTCTAAACTGTGGTAGTGAGCAACACACTAACACGTATTTTAAAAAATCAGTGCAAAAGAGGTAGTATAAATTTTCATGAAACATGACGTTAAGAGAGACAGGAATCTGCTGATTCCGTATCCTACGGGCTTCCCAGGGATCAGGCTGGAAAGATGCCTCATGCATTTGTCATCCCCGTACAAATCTATGGCCTTTCAGCTCTGCTCTCTCACCTTATCCCTCCTTTCTCCCTTCAATCCCCTCTTGACATCAGTCCCAATAGCTTCTGTCTCAGCTATTTACAGAGCTTTCTTTTACAGTGCGCCTCCTTCTTCCAGCACTGTTTCTAAACAGATCGGAGAGCTGTACGTACTAGAAATGCCCATTCAAAATTGGTGTCCTAAAGCTGGAAATTAGTATTTCTTTTCAGTCCACTAATCAAAACACACTTGCATCAACACTCACTGACCTACTATAGTCTCTCATTGATAGCACCTCTTGATTTCTGCTACTGGTCGTTATTTTTTTGTTACCACGTCATTCTGACTTGTAGCATACATATAAATATATTCCAGATGGTATACTTATTTTTAAAAAGCTTCAGCTTTTTGAGACCACCATAAAAATTAATAGATAAACAAGAACTTATTTATACTTTCCAGACAACGTTGTTGGGGAAGCTATTGGAACAAAAGCTAGAGAAAGTAACAAATTACTATAACCCACAGCTGTTAAATAAATAAAAAAAACCCACCCTAGTCTTTTATTTGAGACCCTAAGATTGCTTCACAAATGGCAGTGAAAACACTATGAAAACAAAGACTCGGAATTTTAACTTCATTCTGCAAATATACGTCCCAGTTCCAATTCAAATGAGTCTCAAATTTCAACCTGAAGCGAAAACCTCAAGAAACAGGACATTAGAAAACACAATGAACACCTATCTTGTAAAAACAGTACTCATCCGTGAGCCAGGACGTGTAAACTTTCACAGAACTTATTACAAGTTGCCCTCTTCCCATGCCCAATCTCACATTAACTAGACATCACAGGAAATAACAGCAACAGTTCAGAGAGATTTATTCTTTAGCAGAGATGATGTAATTCTAGGTCAGCATGCAATTTCCAAAATACATGAGCAAACTGAGGAATTACCCATTTCTGCAAGACCAAACCAGTGAATTCCCATGGGTGGAATATAGGAGCATCCAGCAGAACACATGCCTACTGCAATGCAAGTCTGTAAACAGCTGTGGCTGAAGTACATTTTGACTTTCAGTGTATCTTAATGCAAACAAGCCTCAGATGGAAAGGCTTAATGCAGCTGTTAACATGCATTTTAATAGTATCAGCTTGTTCTTCTACTTCTCTTTGCTAAAAAAAAAAAAAGGAAAAAAAAAAAAGAAAAGAAAAGAAGTTTGGGAGTGACATTGGGATTTGTGACCCCACCAGAAAGACCCCCTGCTCTGCATTAATGAAATATAAAGCAGTCAAATGCAAGATCACCCGGAAGTACAAACCAACAAAATGTAGAGTAGTACTGTATATACGGCGGAAGAGTGATGACTGTAAAAATAGTATTTCCCCAAAATTATGAGGTATATGCATTATTTCTCCACCAAGGCAGCAAGAGACCTATGGAGACATACATACTGCCCTTTCCTGCTCTGCAAGACCCGGCCCTTCTGTTGTGAACCTGGTGGAAAGCTGCCACCGCAGAGCTGGTGTTTTGAGGACTCTAGCACTCTGACTCAGAGATAAGAAAGTGCCAACATAAACAAAACATCAAGTAATACTAATTTTGCTCAATGCAGAGATTATAGAAACAAGGAAGGCAATGCCAGTTTAAAATGAACAGTGGCAGTACTAGCTGTTATTTCAAATAGATACTGGTTTGTATTCCCTTCCCAGCATGCTCATAGCGAGGTTGGCATGACACAAGTATCCCAAACACTCCTTCTCTTCCACACTGCTGGTTGATGAACCTAGTTTTAATCACAATAGTAGTGAGGTTGGCTTATCTTCTCCAGCTGCCTCTCTGGCAACTGCAGTCTCTCTACAAGAAGCACGGTCAACATTACCAAAGAAAACTACCATGAAACACAGCATTTTAAATAATATTTTGTGGTCTTGGTCATGTAGGGGACACATTTGAGAGAAATTACAGCTATTTAGCTCCTCAAAAAGTTACCTTTGCCCTTTTGTCTTCCCATAGGTTCCCCCCCCAACTCAAAGACACCACCATTTCTTCCCATCTGTATGCTTTTTGTTTGTTTGTTTGTTTGTTTTTGAGGGATTTATTAACGCAACCCCAGTTTCTTCAGGCATGTTTGCCACACATTGCACTTCTCAAGCACAAGCCTGTTACTTCACAGGAGTCTACTCAGAAAACACAACGCCATAAGGAGCAGGCAAAGCAGTCTATCTTGATCCGGTGAGCATCAGCTAGATCAAGATTTCCTTCTGCAGGAATAAACAAACACACAACTCGGGCGAAGGAGAGGAACAACTCTGCGTTGAAATAAACGACCACGGGAACAGCGTGGTATATGTAGTGAAGGATGGGAAGACCTCTAAGACTTCCCCACCAGGCTGGCCCAAAGCAATTCATACTTTATTTAATTTTCACTCAAATAAGATAGCGGCTGTGGCCTTTATTGTTTTATTGTCCTTTCACTTATTCAAAGCAAAGCTCCTTTAAGAGATTTTTAACTGCAGAGGTGGTAGCTGTTTCTTTACCCAAGATAGAAAGCAGAAAGCCCAGCCTGCAGAAGGCAAGAGACTCCCTCCCAGTTTGTCCAGGTTTTGGCTGGGTGTCGTGGTTTAACCTGGCAGGCAGCCAAATACCACGCAGCCGCTCACTCACTCCCCCCGCCCCCCCAGTGGGACGGGGAGAGAATCGGAAGGGTAAGAGTGAGAAAAACTCGTGGGTTGAGATAAAGACAGTTTAATAGAACAGAAAAGGGAGAATAATGATAATAAATAATGATAGAATATACAAAATGAGTGATGCACAATGCAATTGCTCACCACCCGCGCTGACCGATAACCAAGTAGCGATCGGCACTTCCTGGATCACGCCTACCATTCATATACTGAGCATGACGTCACATGGTATGGAATACCCCATTGGCCAGCTGGGCTGGCTGTCCTGATTATGTTCCCTCCCATCTTGTGTACCTAGCTCAGTCAGTAGGCACGGGAGCTGTCCTTGGACTAGGAGGGCACTTAGCAACAACTGAAAACATCAGTGTGTTATCAACATTCTCCTCATACTAAATCCAAAACACAGCACTAGGAAGAAATTTAACCCTATCCCAGCCGAAACCAGGACAGTATCCACCCCTTATTCCATACCATTTACGTTATGCTTAGGTCTCACATTTTTCGATACCTTTCAATTAATCACCACTATCCTTTTTATATATATACATATAATACATATACATACATATATACACATAAATATATATAAATGTCCATTGAGTTCTTTTAGTCCACAACTTTGGGCTCCATCTGTCATAACAGTCTTTCAGGGCCAGAAGGATGGTGTGTGGTGTTGGGCTGTTGCATCTTGAAGCAAGTTCTCATTTCAGTACTGCTGCGCTCGTCCAGTTCTATCATCGTTGCACTTTGCTCGGTTTCATCGGAGTTCGTTCATTCTTCATTAATCTGGGTGATTTTCACTGCTATACCATTGATAGCAACCATAGAAATAATGATATACAGTATCATATAACAATTGACATCATAAAATTCAGTTCATTGGCTATTTTCACCCAAAATCAAATCCCCCTGAGGTACACACCAGACTTGCCCATCCTTTCGCATCACCCACCAAGTGCACCCAGGTCCTTGAGCAAAAGCAATCCCACGGATGGGTTTTCCCTTGCCAGAGGCAGGAGTAACCCAGACTGTCTTCCCCAGCATATTTCTTATGTGCACAACAGGGACTTTATCTCCATCTACAGTACGTAAAAGTCTTGATTGGGCAGGGCCAGCTCGATTTAACAGACCCCCTAGTGTTGACTAACCAGGTGGCCTTTGCTAAATGTGTGTCCCAATGCTTGAATGTCCCACCACCCATTGCCCTCAGTGTTGTCTTTAACAGCCCGTTGTATCGTTCAATTTTCCCGGAGGCTGGTGCGTGGTAGGGGATGTGATAGACCCACTCAATGCCGTGCTCTTTGGCCCAGGTGTCTATGAGGGTGTTTCGGAAGTGAGTCCCGTTGTCTGACTCAATTCTTTCTGGGGTGCCATGTCGCCATAGGACTTGCTTTTCAAGGCCCAGGATGGTGTTCCGGGCAGTGGCATGAGGCACAGGGTATGTTTCCAGCCATCCGGTGGTTGCTTCCACCATGGTGAGCACATAGCGTTTGCCGTGCCAGGTTTGTGGGAGTGTGATATAATCAATCTGCCAGGCCTCCCCATATTTGTATTTCAACCATTGTCCTCCATACCAAAGAGGCTTTACTCGCTTGGCTTGTTTGATTGCAGCGCACGTTTCACATTCATGGATAACCTGTGCAATAGCGTCCATGGTCAAGTCCACCCCTCGATCACGAGCCCATCTATATGTTGCATCTCTTCCTTGATGGCCTGAGGCATCATGGGCCCACCGAGCTATAAATAATTCACCTTTATGTTGCCAGTCCAGATCCACCTGAGCCACTTCAATCTTAGCAGCCTGGTCCACCTGCTGGTTGTTTTGATGTTCTTCACTGGCCCGACTCTTGGGTACGTGAGCATCTACATGACGTACTTTTACAACCAGGTTCTCTACCCGGGCAGCAATATCTTGCCACAATGCGGCAGCCCAGATGGGTTTACCTCTGCGCTGCCAGTTGTTCTGCTTCCACTGCTGCAACCACCCCCACAGGGCATTTGCCACCATCCATGAGTCAGTATAGAGATAAAGCACTGGCCATTTTTCTCGTTCGGCAATGCCCAAGGCCAGCTGGATGGCTTTCACCTCTGCAAACTGGCTCGATTCACCTTCTCCTTCAGCAGTTTCTGCAACTTGGTGTATAGGACTCCATACAGCAGCTTTCCACCTCCGATGCTTTCCCACAAGGCGACAGGACCCATCAGTGAACAGGGCATATTGCTTCTCGTTTTCTGGTAGTTTATTATACAGTGGGGCTTCTTCAGCACGTGTCACCTCCTCCTCTGGGGATATTCCAAAATCTTTGCCTTCTGGCCAGTTCGTGATCACCTCCAAGATTCCTGGGCGACTGGGGTTTCCTGTTCGAGCCCGTTGTGTGATCAGCGCGACCCACTTACTCCACGTAGCATCGGTTGCATGATGTGTAGAGGGGACCCTCCCTTTGAACATCCAGCCCAGCACCGGCAGTCGGGGTGCCAGGAGGAGCTGTGCTTCAGTACCAACCACTTCCGAAGCAGCTCGAACCCCTTCATATGCTGCCAATATCTCCTTCTCAGTTGGAGTGTAGCGGGCCTCGGATCCTCTGTATCCCCGACTCCAGAACCCTAAGGGTCGACCTCGAGTCTCCCCTGGTGCTTTCTGCCAGAGGCTCCAGGTAGGGCCATTCTCCCCGGCTGCGGTGTAGAGCACATTCTTCACATCTTGTCCTGCCCGGACTGGCCCAAGGGCTACTGCATGAACTATCTCCTGTTTAATTTGTTCAAAGGCTTGTCGTTGCTCAGGGCCCCATTTGAAGTCGTTCTTCTTCCTGGTCACTTGATAGAGAGGGCTTACGATCTGACTGTAATTTGGAATATGCATTCTCCAAAAACCCACAACGCCTAAGAAAGCTTGTGTTTCCTTTTTGCTAGTTGGTGGGGACATGGCTGTTATGTTGTTGATCACATCCATTGGGATCTGACGACGTCCATCTTGCCATTATATTCCTAAAAACTGGATCTCCTGTGCAGGTCCCTTGACCTTACTTTGTTTTATGGCAAAACCGGCTTTCAGAAGGATTTGAATTATTCTCTCCCCTTTCTCAAAAACTTCTTCTGCTGTGTTGCCCCACACGATGATGTCATCAATGTATTGCAGGTGTTCTGGAGCCTCACCCTGTTCCAGTGCGGTGTGGATCAGTCCATGGCAAATGGTAGGGCTGTGTTTCCACCCCTGGGGCAGTCGGTTCCAGGTGTACTGGACGCCCCTCCAAGTGAAAGCAAACTGTGGCCTGCACTCTGCCGCCAAAGGGATGGAGAAGAAGGCATTAGCAATGTCAATGGTGGCGTACCACTTGGCTGCCTTCGACTCCAGTTCATATTGAAGTTCTAGCATGTCTGGCACGGCAGCACTCAGTGGCGGCGTGACTTCGTTCAGGCCACGGTAGTCTACTGTTAGCCTCCACTCTCCATTAGACTTTCGCACTGGCCATATGGGACTGTTAAAGGGTGAGCGAGTCTTGCTGATCACTCCTTGGCTCTCCAGTCGACGAATCAGCTCATGGATGGGGATCAGGGAGTCTCAGTTGGTACGGTATTGTCGCCTATGCACTGTTGTGGTAGCGATTGGTACCTGTTGTTCTTCAACGCTCAATAACCCCACAACAGAAGGGTCCTCTGAGAGACCAGGCAAGGTGGACAGCTGTTTAATTTCCTCCGTCTCCAGGGCAGCTATACCAAAAGCCCACCGATACCCTTTTGGGTCCTTAAAATACCCTCTGCTGAGGTAGTCTATGCCAAGGATGCACGGAGCCTCTGGGCCAGTCACAATGGGGTGCTTCTGCCACTCGTTCCCGGTTAGGCTCACTTCGGCCTCCAACACAGTTAACTCTTGGGATCCCCCTGTCACTCCAGAAATACAAATGGGTTCTGCCCCTTTATAGTTTGATGGCATTAGGGTGCACTGTGCACCAGTGTCTACGAGAGCCTTATACTCCTGTGGCTCTGATGTGCCAGGCCATCGAATCCACACAGTCCAGTAAACCCGGTTGTCCCTTTCCTCCACCTGGCCGGAGGCAGGGCCCCTCTAGTTCTGGTCATAGTATCCGCTTCTCACTTCTTGCAAACATGAGTCAAGAATTCCTTCATTACAGTCCAAAGTAAGATCAGCCCTTCTACTCTGTCTGGGGAACTGTTCATTGGAAACTGGACCGTCGTGAGACAGAGTTTTCCTGAAAACTGGAGCAGCATTTTTCCTGAGAGAACCCCCTTGCGTGATTGTTTTTCCTTGCAACTCACGTACCCGTGCCTCTAGGGTCAAGGTAGGTTTTCCATCCCACTGCCTCATGTCCTCTCCATGGTCACGCAGGTAAAACCACAGGGTGCCCCGTGGTGTGTACTTTCTATATCCTCTCTCTTGAGGAGAAAAACGCTGACTCCTAATGGCTGAGATACTGGTCTGTACAGGTGGAGAATAGGACCTATTGTCTTTGAGTTGCTGGACCTCTCGGGACAGTTTCTCTACAGCCGAGACAAGGGAGGAGGAGATAGTTTCTTCAAAATCCCGAAGTCTGCTAACCACCTCATCCACTGTTGGTGCTTCTTCCTCTTCCCAGCACAGTACTGCCAACGAACTGGCGTACGATGCTGGTGCGCTCCGTACAAACTTCCGCCACATGGGTCACGTGCACTGGACGTCATCTGGATCTTTGGGCGTTTGGTTGTCGTTCAGGTCACTATAAACCACCTCCAGCACGCCTAATTCTCTCAGGTACTGGATACCTCTCTCCATAGTGGTCCATTTGCTTGGGCGATATATAACATCTTCCTTGAAGGGATATCTTTCCTTTACGCCTGACAGCAGTCGCCTCCAGAGGCTGAGGACCTGTGTCCCTTTTCCAATTGCTTTGTCAATGCCTCCTTCCCTAGCAAGGGATCCCAGCTGTTTGGCTTCCTTCCCCTCCAATTCCAGGCTACTGGCCCCATTATCCCAGCATCGGAGCAGCCAGGTAACAATATGCTCGCCTGGACGACGGCTGAAATCTTTCCGCATATCTCGCAGCTCACTCAGGGATAGGGATCGGGTGATTTCCGTCTCGTTTATGAGTTCTTCCTCTTCCTCCTCCTCTCCTTGTGATGGCCCTGCTCTTTCATCATCCCTTTCTAAACGACCTGATCTCCGCTTCCAAGATTTCCTCTTCTGTACAGGGGCAATGGATACCAGCAAGGGTTGGTCCTCTGGTTCAGCTGTAGTGCCTGTTGCTGGGGTTTGGGTAGCTGCAGTGCTTGTCATGGGGGTTGGAGTAACTGTAGTGCCTGTTGCCGGAGCTTGAGTGGCTGCAGTGCTTGTCGCAGGGGTTGGAGAAGCTACGGTGACTGTTGCCGGGGTTTGAGTAGCCACAGGGGTTGTCGTGGGGGTTGGAGTAGCCGCAGTGCCTGTCGTGGGGTTTTGAGTAGCCACCGTGTCTGTAGCCGCCCCCGAGACTCGCCGCTCCGCCCGCCCGAATGAGGCACTGCTGCTTGCCCTCCCTCTTTTCTTGTTCCTGAGGGTTGATCTCTGGACAGTATTCCTGAATAGTTGTTTAACCCTAAACAAGGCCTGAACCACATTCAGGAGACATAGTACCAATATGAACATGCTTGTTTGAGCATCCCAAGGATATTCAAAATTCTCAGGGAATATTGTGGACATCTTTGTGAAGAGGATAGAAGAAAAAGGAGTTTCTGACGATATGGAAGGGAAGATGAACAAGTGGGAGAGAGTGTCCCATCCCGTCTCCCCCTTAAATTCATTCTCCGAGGAGGAACAAGTGCAATTACCAATAATCTCTAAGAGGTGGTTCCCGAGGTACAGAAATGACGGCAGTGCCGAGTACAGATACCAGATTAGACTTATGACCAATGATTTTATCACCTCATAAAACAGCAACAAAATGATAATCTTGGCCCAGTTCCGAATAATGATAAACAGCACAAAAGGGAACACATACTGCAAGCAAGGTATTACATGACCCAACATTGAAAGCCAGCCCCACAGCTTTGACAGCCAATACATCAACATTGTGACCAATCAATATAATGGATGCTTATAACAATTTTGCCTTAACACACTTTGGTCAGATCTATCATTATCTCAACCCTTCGAGCCCCACGTTGGGCGCCAAAAAGGACTGTCGTGGTTTAACCTGGCAGGCAGCCAAATACCACGCAGCCGCTCACTCACTCCCCCCGCCCCCCCAGTGGGACGGGGAGAGAATCGGAAGGGTAAGAGTGAGAAAAACTCGTGGGTTGAGATAAAGACAGTTTAATAGAACAGAAAAGGGAGAATAATGATAATAAATAATGATAGAATATACAAAATGAGTGATGCACAATGCAATTGCTCACCACCCGCGCTGACCAAGTAGCGATCGGCACTTCCTGGATCACGCCTACCATTCATATACTGAGCATGACGTCACATGGTATGGAATACCCCATTGGCCAGCTGGGCTGGCTGTCCTGATTATGTTCCCTCCCATCTTGTGTACCTAGCTCAGTCAGTAGGCACGGGAGCTGTCCTTGGACTAGGAGGGCACTTAGCAACAACTGAAAACATCAGTGTGTTATCAACATTCTCCTCATACTAAATCCAAAACACAGCACTAGGAAGAAATTTAACCCTATCCCAGCCGAAACCAGGACACTGGGATAGAATTAATTTTCTTCCTCGTAGTTGGTATAGTGCTGTGTTTTGGATTTAGTATGAGAATAATGTTGATAACACGCTGATGTTTTAGTTGTTGCTAAGTAGTGCTTACACTACTCGAGGACTTTTCAGCTTCCCATGCTCGGCCAGGTGCACAAGAAGCTGTGAGGGAACATAGCCAGGACAGCTGACCCAACTGGCCAACGGGGTATTCCATACCATGTGACAACATGCTCAGAGTTCGCGGGGGGGCAGCTGCTCGGGAACCAGCTGGGCATCGGTCAGCGGATGGTGAGCAGTTGCATTGTGCATCACTTATTTTGTATATTCTATCTATCATTACTGTTATTATTTTCCCTTTCTTTTCTGTTCTATTAAACCGTCTTTATCTCAATCCATGAATTTTACTTTTTTTTTCCCAATTCTCTCCCCCATCCTACTGTGGCAGGGAGGAGTGAGTGAGCGGCTGTGTGGTGTTTGGCCGCCTGTTGGGTTAAACCACACACAGTTATTCTTGCCAACACTACAACTCTTCACAGCTGGGACAAATCAAAACATCAGCTCCACGTGACCAAGCAGATTTCCTGTGATCACTGGCCTAGCTCCTGATCAGTCAGCAGGTCACTATTTGGAAACAGTGTACTACACACATTTTTCCATTTTTAAAATAGTAATTAAATTACAATTTACATGTTAGTGATAATGTAATGAATTACCCAGGGACTCATTTTGGCTAACAGCTGATGAATCATCACCGAAAGCACAATTTTTTTTCCATAATTATCAAACAATTCCAGCTAAAAATTACATAGCTCAGATAAGAAATCTGCCCCCAAATATTGTTTAAAATGTGCATAGGTAGTTTGTCAAGCAATGCTTACAGTAGCAGATGTGCGTATCGGAGAAGACATCCACACATACAATAAAGAACAATTCTCATAATTTTAACTACACACTGTTGGTCTACTTTATTACTATTTCAGGATTTCCTTTAAAAATTAGTGCTGTATAATTTCTAGTAGCATTTCACAATTTTAGCACTCAACTTAGAGAAAATCACTTATCCAAAAACTATGTCATAGTTATAAATACTTCCAATGCCATCACTCAGCAAGCATTCAGGCACTAATGATTTTAAAGGAAATTGTGGCATTTTAGAATTTACAAATCCTATGGATTCAGAGAATATTGATTACTCTGCATTAAAATTGCCTAGCTGTATTTGGCTCACTCACCCTCATCTATGAAACTGCTGCAATATATTAAACAAGGCTATAAATCAGTGATTAAGCACAATTAAAACTGAGGGTATTACTGCAGGCTTGAGTAACCTACTAAAAGTATGTAATGAATGATATTTTAGTGAATCATATTAAATCATACAGTACCCTAATATTTCCTGAGACACAAGACCACGCATCTCTCTCAGTCATTTCGGGTCTACTCAATCACAAGACAAAGCATGCCTCATTGCAACCTGAATTCGCACCTGATGCTGAAACCTGAGCATGTAAGTAACGTTCCAGCCTGCTCACGTCACTCTGCACTGCACGAACCATCAATCCACCTGAAAGATCATCGCTGAAGAACGGGTTCACAACTTACATTGTTAAACGCAAGTTTCAAAGTACTTCAGTACACGTTAGCCACAGAAACAGATTCCAAAATAGCTTCCTCTCGTTAGGACAGCAAATGATGTGATACTTCAGCAGGTTTAGCAGAGTGAAGATGGCTTGTGAGGCTGCTTCAGATGGCATATGGAATTAAGGATTTTTTTAACCCACAGCTTCAGTAACTAAAATAAAAAGGTGGCACTGCTTAGTTCAGGAGTGTGCTACAGTGGCTGCTAACTTGTGAACGCCCCTTGCTCTAGAAGACAGGCAGCACATTGCAGCCAGCTGGAAAAAGCCGCTGACTCGTGAACACCTCCCATCAGACCTGGGGAAGCTTTTCCTGGCTGAAAGAAGAAGGTATTTTTCAAAGAGCTGTAACGAAAATGTTCAAAGCAAGTCCCACACACATCTGGCATCTCTCTGTGCCAGATTCTTATTTACAAAAGCAACAAAGGCCCACAGGGTGGACTGTGGACACCAAAAATACCACAGTTCACAATGGTTCAAAAGCACTTTCAAATGTAAAACTTTTCACAGAAGCTAAGTCAAGTCCAGCACATCAAGATTATGTACTCCGAAGCTTATGGTATAGAAAGCTAAGATCTGTGATAACGGCAGATATTAAAATAGAATTCCTAAATTATACTTTCTATCCAGATTTTAAACATGATTAAAAATATTTAGGATGACCATTTTATGCTACACACATACCTTAAGAGATATACAGCAGCTATTTATTTGAAATACATAGCTTACGAGTAACTCAGAGAGAATTTTAATCCTACAGATTTTCCAGTTTTCCTAAACGTCGTGGGGATTGATGCAAATATCTAGAATGCTGCCTTAAAAGTGCAAGAAACTCAAATATTTACAGCAACTTTTTCATACGCTACAGAAGTTTTTAGTACATTGCTAAAAAAATAATTGAAATAGAAATCATTAGAGAGAAATCTAAAGATGGATGTAGAGCAGACACAAGGGTCCTAAAGCAGCTAACCTGAAAGAGCAATGAAGAAAGATTAAAACAGTAAGTGACCTATGGATCTGAGTTTAACGTGGATTACGGGTTTTTACAAAGGACTGTCTGAAAAGCCTCTGTTATACAGTTTAACCTAGCAAGTAAGTCATCAATGTTCTACTTAAAAATAATAAAGCCAGGGGAATGAAATCCCTGCAAATCTCAAGAGCAAAAGTTGTCCAAGAACGCAAAGAAATGTTTTTGCTCTGTCCTTTGTGTAGCTTACAGAAGCACTCCTGAATGACAAGACTTTTTAAAATTACATAGAATATAACTGGACATCATAGACATTCTTAAAAAACAATTTTGGTTGTAGTTAAGGTACTGAAATTGCATGGAAAGAAAGTGATTTCTTTAAAATTTTCCACGCGCTCTGTGTTGGCTGTGTTGGCTGCTGTGCATAAAAGAGGCTTGAGGTACTGTCAGCAGGTTTCACTTCCATTCATGGCTGATAAAAGGTATTTTTTCTTAACACTGATTCTTGAAGCACTTCGGCTAATATCCAAATGTAGGCCTATTTCACTTGTATGCAAATATTCTGTACTTCATATAAATCATTACTTGCTGTAATTCAACTAGAAATACACAAGCACACTGTTACTAGGCTGAGAACCTAAGGCACTTATGTTCTGTAGGAAGGAGAATTTATGGTATATAAGGCATCACAGTATTGACTTTTGTTTAACTTAAAAATAACTAACTTCTGTATTTTCTCTGCCAGAATGCTAGCTTTGCAACATGTCTCCAAGGAATAATGCTCTTTTTATAGCTAGCGGGCTGGCCGGAGCACCCTTCTTCTCTTGGACACAACCCACTGCTACAGCAAAAGCAGAGGGGGCTATCCATAAGGGAAACAACGCCGCTACCAGCGTCAGCCAGCTCACTCCATTGTTTCTTCCCTCCTTGGTATTTCCTATCTCACCATCCTCCTGAAAGGCACCGTGGAGACAAAGTCACACGCTTAATATAAATTAATATGAAAGCGTAAGAATAAGAGCTAGTAAGAGCTAGTAAGAGGAACGAGAAGACACTTCACACAGAAAAAGCAGTATATAAACACAAGATTGGCAAAAATCTATCTCATAACATGGAACAGAAGCAGAGAGACCCCATTCAGAAGGAAAAGTCAATGTAAGAGAAGCAATCAAGATGAATCACAACTCTGACAATTAATTTTGATTTCTCTGGGTGGTAACAACATCACAGAAGAAAATTCTAGAGGACTATGTTCTCACTTTGGTACACATTAAATTATGTTTCCTTGAGGCATTTTCCGTGTGAGGTCCACATTACAACTAGCTACCACTCTCTGCTTCTTGGCATAGACTCCCCTATCAGCTCTAGTTAGGGAGATTTACCCTCGTCTGTTCTCTCCTGCTTTTATAAACATGTACATATCCAGGTCATAATATTTTGGTTTACAGTGTTTGTGTGTCTGAGAAATGTAAGAAAATGTCATTATATGTAATATTATTGGATTACAAGGCAAGCCAGGTAGCTGAGACAGAATCATGATATATAAAATAATTTCCCTCCGTAGCCACAGTATTCAAACACCAGGCTCTTTGAGAGTCCAGACTAACTCCGAGGAATCTCCAAGTACTATTTAAGGCAGCCCTCTGTATGCTTATGCTTACTACAGTGTTCCAAGCAGCCAGTAAGGACCCCACTTGAAAAGTTTTAGGGGTCCATAAATCAAGAGATGGGGGAGCAGAGAGGGAGTCACAGCAATCTTAAGAACTCAGGCGTTTAATATTCTCTATCCTAAAACAGAAAATTCAATAGCAGAAGACAAGTCTGACAGCATGCGGTATGTCTGACAAGATGACTAAAATTAAAGTATAAACAAAACCAAGAAAAAACTACTATGGGCTTAATCTTAGTTCTCAAAATAAATAATGACTGAAGTTTAAGAAGTACAGCCTTTGGATTTCCAAATGCAACAACTCATTTCATAAAATTAGCATTAAAAACGAAGTTTGTAACCAAGGAGTACTTACAGTCTTTGCAACATCAATACTGCTAATATTGTTAAATGCACTTTAAACAAATAATTTCCACAATGTTAACACAACAGCTAAATACTGCATATCTGCTAATGCTAATGGCTCTATGCATACAGCTGACCTTCTTTTTATGCATAAGAACACTGTACTTCTAAAAAAGTCCCATGAGTTTTATCACCAGCTAAAAATCATGACATATTTAAGTAAAATTCATAAATAGGGCACCTAGTGAGTGCCTCTTAAAAATGAGCTCAGAAGCTCATAACAAAACTGCAATATCTGCCAAGGTCTTTCACCTTATCCAAGGTTTCTTCCTTTACACGGCAGCGCAGAGAGAACAGATTTTTCTTTGTATCTGCTGTCACAAAACGACAGAGACTGAGTACACATGCGGCCAAGGGCCACACTAAGAAAGAGAAAGAGGAAAGAGTGGAATCGAGCCACAAATCGCGCTATTAATGGAACTAACATCAGATACGTCTCACTTCACACCATGACATACCTTTCACTGTTAGGTTGGGTACCACGGACATTCAACAAAACCAAAATGTTATAAGAAAGTCACACAAATCCTCTTCTATGCCATCATCAGTTTAAATAACCCTTGCTCCTTTTGCCTAGTTCCCTTCCCTTGTTACAAAGGTGGATGAGCCCACCCCACCTACGATCGAAGGTCAGTGCCCTGCACCACCACACAGGATACGTGGAGCCAGCCTAACACCTCCTCTTGCTCCTTCTTCCACTGGAGGGCTAGGGAAGACACAAGGATGAGGAAGCGATGGTGTCTCTAACAGCAGCTATTCAAAAATTGAAACTGAATATAATATTTCCGTTTACGAAAACATCCTGAAGCTCAACAGTGGCAGTTGAACTGCTGTCAACAAGAAGCATAATGTAAGAATAGTGAAATTGCAAAATCAATCACACACACATTAAAAGCATAAATGCAAACTGAATTCAACCTTTGTGGGCATACTTACAATCTCCCAATTAGATGATCACATACTAATGTTTCCACAGGACTCCTACCTTATTTAGCACAAAGAATAGATTTTAAAAAATAAAAACGTAACTGATCTAGCCAAGTATACACTCTATGTTCATATTCCTAGACTCTCTGCAGCATTTGATACTATTAATTAATGCACTGCCTCATCCTAGAAATGCAGCAATGATCCAGTACACTGTAGTCAAACTGGTTCCCGAGTCCTCCCCAGAAGGAGACTCCAACACACAGCAACAGGAAAACTGCACTCACGCTGCTCAGTGCTTCTCACACTCCAGAGGAATCAGCTGTTTCTAATTTTTTAGAAATGATCTGATCTACCTTAATGCAGTAATAATCACTTCAAAACTTTTATCCAGAAAATAAACAAATGGGGAAAAAAATATAAAAAGTATTGCAAGTTACCAATTTGTTTTTAATGTTAAATGTTTTAATGTTAAATAACAGCACAGAAAAAGTAAGATTTAAAATACCAGTTGGAAAAATAAACGCTTTGCTTAACAGGAGGCTCCCCTTGCATGCATATAAGCTCAGAAAAACATCTTGCTGAAGCAGATGGCTATTTCACTTGGATCTCTTTACTACATAATTGCTAGATAGCAAAGGATACACA
Source organism: Calonectris borealis (assembly GCF_964195595.1). NCBI lineage: Eukaryota > Metazoa > Chordata > Aves > Procellariiformes > Procellariidae > Calonectris > Calonectris borealis. The sequence goes on from NC_134312.1 coordinate 202,309,905, forward strand.
AAAAATTCACAATATGCACATACCAAATCTGCTTCATAGAAATAATAAAAAAAAAAAAAAAAACCAAAACCATCCTTACTATAACACTGTATTAAAAGATTAAATGAAAGCAACATTTCTCAGAATACCAAACACAGAGAAATCCTGAATTATAAAGCTACTCGCCAAGGAAATGGAAGATCTACACGAATACTTTTAATAAGTCTTTATAACTATGCTTTACAAGAAGTGTGCGCACTCTCCCTCCTTCTGGTACTGGCTCAGTTCCTAATAGCAAAGGTCCTGTTGAAAGTAAAAATCACGGCTTGAAGGTTATATTACTGAAAAGATTGTTACGATTTGTATCGGGAAGTGGCTCATCATGCATTGCAGTTTGCTTCTCAGTGCCATAAACTGTGGTACAGCATCAAAATTATGACTAAAGTGGCAGCTATTTTAGAGAGGCACAAGCAAATTAGTAAGTGATAAGAATTAAAACTGTCAAAATTTCCCAGGTATTCAAATTATGTTATTCATAAATTAAAGCAACTACAAGGATATTCGTTAGGTAAATAAAATTACTTTCTGCTAATAATATAAAATGATAAAAGTGTAAGTCACACCACTTATCTTTTGGGAGCAATTCTGACCTCTGATACATATGGACAACACATCTGACTTCAAGCAAGTATTCTGCTAAAAGCAGAACTTTCTCCTTTCTCCTCCTCCTCACCTGGAGTATGTCCAATATAAAATCATTAAGATTCATAAATATTACTATGAAGTGAACTTACCCGTGCTGGATTATCCTGAGATTCCACACCAAAAACATTCCGTCGTTTCACCGTCAGCAAATCAAGACCTTTAGTATCATCATCATCATCGTCGTCATCTTCAAAGAACTGCATGGAGTCTGGGCTCGGAACCCTGTTTGGTACAGGAACTTCTTTTTCCTCCTCCTCCTCCTCCGATACCTCCTTCGATTCATCCTCAGACTCATCAGTCTCCTCAGCCCCTTCACTGGAAGCAGAACATTCCTCAGTTTCTTCCCTTCTCTCCTTTGTTTTGTTAACAGACACCTTTCCAGTGAAACTAGTTCTGCATTTCTCCACTCCTTCCTTGTTTATTGAGGAGAGGGTATTTTTATTTTGCTCTGTCTCCTTCAAGTGATCCGTCCCATCAGCTGCCTCATTCGCACACAGTTGTTTGCGAACTTTTTGAAGAAATCTCACACGAGGTGCCATTGCAAGACCAAGAGATCTAAAGCATGGAATTAAACATAAATTAATCTGAAAGGCAGATACAGAAAATTTGACTAAATTAGAAGCGCTCATCGATGGCTCCAGTGATTCAATTTTAATTATGGTAATTCATATTGATACATTTCAACCAACATATTTACAAAACAATATTTAGCCTACAACAGGACAATCTAGCTTGAAAAATGCAAGTGAACATTGGGAGAGGAAAGAAGATGAAATAACTGAGAACTCTCAAGAACAGTTACAAATCCTCCCAGGAAAGAAAGCAAACAAAGAACCTGAACAGCTGTAGAGAAGAGCAAATTATCTATGATTCACAGTAAAATACGGTGGAAGAAACACAAATGTAATTTGGTATTGAAAATACACAGACGTCATGTCAAGGACTGAGATAGCACTGATCCCTGTCAGTGTCCTTCACTGCTAGCAGTGCATCCAGAACGTTTACCCCACCATCTCACGGTGATGTAAAGATTAGAAGAACAAACTCAGTACAGATAAATGACTAATTGAAGAAAAAGCTAAGGGAGAGACGTTTCTCCCTTAAAGGAAATCTCACCTGCCTGCATCCCTCTACAGCAAGGCTTTACCTTCATGGCATACGTAGCTAGCAGTGCCGACAATACTATTATTTTACCCAGTTATTCATGACAATTCAAAGTTATACTAGTACTCTATATATGAAGGGACAAAAATTAGCCAAAAAGCAAAAATACTGTATAGCAACAACACTGGAGAGCATTGCATGGGAACAGCTACCCTGTCTCCAACAGATCATTTGACTTCAGTAAACTTCATAATTGCCCATTATTATTACACCTGACCCTGTCAAATCCAAATTCAAAAAAGCAATATTTAAGTCTCTTTCAAAGTTCATGAGCCTTCTCATTAGGTGAATAAAAAAATGTGGGAGGATACCGGTATTGCACAAGGAACACACAGAGGCCCACAGATACATTTAAAAACACACAATACAGAACTCATAGTATTTGTAATACTCAGGGCTAGTACATACACTTAGCAAGGGAGTAAAATATTTAACCAACTAAAATGGCTACATATGTACACGTGCACACACACGTATAAAAGATCGGTCTCTTTCGATTCAGATCACGCAGTTATACACCACCTCTCCTCTCAAAGCTACTTGTTTCAAGTAGACAGCATTATGTCTTCTCTTCACCACACAGCTCTGAATAAAGAAACCTGAGTTAGTCATAGGAGAAAAATCAAGTCTATACTCCGTGGTGGAAATGTCCTTATAAACAGTCCATGAAGCATCCAAACGGTACTGCAGAGCAGCAAGAGTGGACTGTAGGCCCCGGAGAGCCTTGAACTGTTAATGGTAGCCAATGGGACAGAGTAGTCAACATGAGAGGCACCCTGCTTAAATGACAAACAAACAAACAAAAAAAAAACCCCAAACACAACCAGACCTGTGGTTAAACGGGGCAGTTTTGGTACTGGCCACAGGTTAAAACACTGAAAAGTGGACAGGCACCCAAAAAGCAGCTCACACTGTTAGGATGAGGAACACGTTTTTCAATAAATAAAGTCTTAATTTTAATGTAAAGTTAATTTTGTTTAAGTATATTGAGATAATAAGATATGTTAAGTATGTTTAAGATAACTCAATACTGTTCTTCTACAAGCAATTAACCGCAATAGCAAAGCAAATAGAGTTTTATGAAAAAATGATCAAAGTAAGTTTCTATCCAATGTATTTTGCCCATTTACTGACAGTGCACTGCTGAGAGGATAACACAACACATTTGGGAACTGAAATGGGAGCAACCAGCATTCTTAAACTTGTTTCAGTGTTTGACAGCTAACACTAATTACCTTTGCAATGAAACTATGTGTTAAAGTGTGATTCTATTGTCTAAGTGAAACAAAAATAACCAAACAAAGCAGATGTAATGCTTCACTGCAGCAGCTGGAGGAGATTCAAACCTGGAATTGGGCCTTAACACCAGGCACAGTAAAACACGTATAAAGAGATTGCTGCAACGTCAATGAATGTGCAATCTCTTCGGCAAGGGGATCAAAGTAGCAAAAAAAATCCTTTGCAAGAGAAACACTTTTTGCTTTTCTGGATTTCACAACATTATTCTACATGAAGCTTTGCTGTCAACTGTTGATAAAGTACGGCAAGTAGTAGTACTGTATGGCAACTATGCGATCTGTGTTCACTTCTCTTTGTCATGCAGACAGACACAACGTACACAGGGTTGCAAACTCCAATTTTATCACAGCTTCTCTTCTATGTCTCCAGAGCTAGTATCAAAGATCAGGATCATGGCTGCAGAGAAAAGTTTGACAAGGTGAAGAAACTACTCTCTCCACAGGAAAAGTTAAAAAACATCAAAAAGAGCAGCCCATGATGTGGAGGAGACTTCAACACAGCTGTTCTCATTCAAATATGAAATCCCACCTGCCAGATTGCTGTTCTGCACTAATGTCTTACTTTAATAATTGCATAAAATTAATTATCAGTTAGTGTTGGCCAATTTTTCTACACTACTTAGCAATCCTACCAAAAAAGACTAGTGCTATCAGAATTCAAATGACATGTGAACCAAAAGAATACAGCCCTTTAGACTTGAGGGAGAGGGAAGGTGTTAAGGTCGAATCTGGTAAGAAAGTAATAGTAGACAAGCTTAAACAAAGTTGTGTACAAACAATCCCCAAACACTTTTAATTACACAACTTCTCAAAGAAATGTCAGCATTTTGGCTCATTACTGCCTCTTTTCTATAGTATATTCCAAACGGAGAACAATTTGGGACAAACACATTCTACTACTGCTAGAAGTTTCCTCATATTGTAAGATTCAACAGTTTCTTTAGAATTTATTTCTTAATCATTTGCCAAATCCAAAGTTCAGTTATACTAAAAAACCTGAATACATGAACCAGCTTTTCTTTCCATCAACTAGAAAGGGCAATATTAGTTTTCATTAACTCATTAGATGCCACTCAGACCACAATCCTATGCTGACTAAAGTTACAGCTATTCTTTGATTTCAGTGCTAGCATTCATGCAGTCTTCTGGAATAAAAAATGCGCAAGGTTCTCATAAAGACAGACAAAAAGCAGGTATTTAGTGAGATTTCACAAATTCTAACAGAGAACACTAAAAACATGTTAACACCACAATGTAGTCTTCAGATTATGGTAGCCTTAAAATGGCAACACAAATTCAGCTGACAAACCAAAAAACAATCCTGTTTCATATTTTGGCGTGAAATGCAATGACTTCTTGGGAGCAAGCTCTTATAGAAAGACCTTTTAAATCAGCTTCTAAAAGCAATATTGAAACCAATGGATTATTTTGCTACTACAAATGACAGTATAGGTGACAGTTCCATTCATGAACAGAAACTGAGGTGACCAGACATCATCATTGCCTAACACTGATCAGGGAATACATAGAATTAACTGAACAAAACACCTACAATGCTCAGGTACCTCCTTCAATTCAAAGCAAGTTGACAATGACTTTCAGGAAATAAGTTAAAAGAGTAAAACTCCAAAGAAAGAACACTGTACAGCTTTAAGAATAACACCACTTTTGTTTGCTATTGAATAAGGAAAATCAAAACTAGTAAACATTTTTAAAAATTCATTCAAACGAATGGTGTATCAGACATAAAATACTGCCTCTTCTGAGGTTTGTTAATTATGCTTATATAAAGATCTTGAGTATGTTTACATTAACACGGTAACTTCACTATGCCTCTATTTGGATTGGGTGAAAAGCTGGGAATCTCTGTTAGCTCTTTAAAAAGACAGAACCTTAGACACTCAGAGCAAAATCTGTCCTTGCACAAAACAAATTAAACAGGAAATTTAAGACCAGTACAATCTTTTAAGTGTCACAAGAGTTCCTAATCTGCACCTAGATGATTTCCAGTCCTTTTTGAAATACGAGCCAGATGTAAAGAATCTGAGGTCACTTCTGCAGAACTGCTGCACAACAATTTTATGCAAGTTAGTGCTTCATTCTAATATTAAGTCACTACATTTACTAAATGTAAGATGTACTCCATTAGTGAACTTCTTCAGAATGATTTGAACACATAAAAACACAGCACAGTGATTTCTTTTACTGTAGAACAGCTTCAGACAAAAATTTAAAATAGCTTGAAAAAGGTTAAATACTCCCAGAAGCTATTTCAAGAGAAGAAATGTGTATTACTTGCCTTGCAGCAATATATGCTACATCTACATTTAACATTTAAAATATTTTCAGAAGACAGGATGAGCAACCATTTGAAAACAGGAGAAATCAAATCAATTGAAGTGACACAAGTCTGAATTAACAGGCTTTCCAGATGATCTGATTAATAACCAAAACAAAGAAAGAAATTGCTTTTGCTGTGTTATTTATTTGACTAGCCAGCTTTAGCCCTCTACATTAAGGAGCTCAAATGCACGGTACTCTACTAATAAGGAGGGCCAACCTAATCAAGAGTTTATGGGTCAGGATCAAAGAGAAGGCGAACAAAGAGGATGTCATGGTTGGAATCCAATCACTTGGAAGACTGACGATGTAGCCTTCTTTACAAAACTAAAAGAAGCCTCCACGTTGCAGTTGCAGGCCCTGGTGCTCTTGGTACCTGAGCCACCCTGACACGTGGTTCAAAGGGCAACACAGCAAAGCATAAGCAACAGAGATTTCTAGAGTGCATTAAAGACCATTTCTCCAAGTTAACTGGATTAGCCAACTCTGAGAGGCACTCTACTGGAACTGCTACTCATGCATATGCAAGTACATTTACTTCTAAGGTGAGTGAAGGTCAATAGCAGGCTTGGCTGCACAATGAGAAAAGGCAGTTCAAGATCCTAGAAGAAACAAGGATGATGACCCTGGACTTTGAAAGAGGAGACTGCAGCTTGTTCAGAGATCTGTATGGCAGAATCAAAAAGCTCAGAAGCTTACAGAAGCAGTTACTGAAAGCTCAGAAAGGGATGGCTGGATCTCCAGGTGGCTGAGGGGGAGTTGCGTGAGAAATGCCAAAACTCCACAGATTACTGGAAGGAATATTGAGGTCCGTATGAGTTACACCATACGAGGCTGAGATTAACTAGGTAACAGCATGACAAATACTAAGTTTGGTTACATGTGTATGAAGATTGGAAACAACTGGGAGAAAGTAATTAGGAGCAAGCTTTTTAGTTGGAAGGAGACTGTGATCTAGAAAAGGAAGTTCAAGGGCAGCGAGAAGGAGGGCCAAAAACCAGCAAAGGGAAGATGAGATGTGCAAAGCCTGTGACGGGCGCTGCCTGGGGGATGTGCTGGGTAGCCCCGCACTTGCTTAGGGCAGCCGGAGCAAGACAACGAACCAAACCCTCTGCCCTGACCATGCAGTAAGGTCAGGCCTACATCCACAGCCAGGGGGACTGGGGTGGGGTGACAGTGCAGTGCGTGCTTTCCCTGGTCAGTGAGAGGACAGACAGATGTGGACAGATGGATCATGCATCCTGGTATTGCCCATTTCAGCACCTGCAGCTACCTACTGCTTTGTAACACTGGTCTGTAAGCAATACTTGCAAAACTAGCTGGGTACTAAGTTGTGTGTATCAGACATTTCCCAAATACCTTGGCTTCAACCTGCTTTATTTATTCTCTATGTACCAATGCAGGGATAAACAGAGAAAAATATGCTGCATTCCTCCTGGAAGACGTGACGAAAATCATAGAAGAAATTACCTTCCTTGGCAGCCCCTCAGAGCTGTGACTAACCAGTCCATCCAGCACACTTGCCTGTTACGATCTGCCCCTGGAGACTGATATATATGTTAGCATTTAACAAAATAAAGTGCCTGAGAAGTAAAATATTTTGAATCCTTGCCTCCTTTTTACCTTGTCTCCTATCCAGGAGACCAGTCTAACTAATTATCCCTTTCCACCCTGTTGTTTGTTTACATTTTCTTACGTTTTCAAAGCTGTGTTTTGCAACGAAAAGACAAATTTCTCTTTTATGCAAGCATCGAGGTTCTCCTTCACCAAACTTAAATGCTGCCTACGTTAAGACAAGGCCTGTGCAAGTCTTCCTCCAGCAAATTATTCTTGATAGCAATTTGTAATGAGAGGATACTGGAGAGAATACTATTGTACCATAGCTTAAAGGTGATGAATGCATATGTGTATATGCGTACAGAAATGCGCACACACACTTTTTATTTTTTATATATATTGTTTTCTCTATATACAACAATTTTATATAATATATAAAAACAAAAAAGACTACAGCTTTTCTGCAGACTCAATCAACAGAGCTTAAGAGATTCTCAGTGCACAGACATGCCAGGCAAGAGAGCAAGGGAGATGGTGGGCAACAGTCTGAGATGCAAACCTGACAGGGGCATTAAGCAGCCTGTTTTCTCTGCAGGATTTTTGGTGGAGTAACATCTATCAAGCTAGCCGTAAATCTCCACAGAAAGGCTGAAACACTTTTCAGAGAATACACACATAAGGTAAAGGGAAGAAAGGATTCTCATTCCAGGTTCTGCCATGAGTTTGTGCACAGAACGTAAACCAAGGTTGCTTCTGAATGCAGAATTCAAACATACCAGACTTCGAGGGCCTTTCAGATAAATTAAGTGACTGATTCACAGTATAAGTGGATATGCACTGAATTGAAAGCAGGGAACTGCAGGCTGTATTTAGGTAGACTAGCAGTCTGGAGAGTGGGGAAGAAGAGTGCCAACAAACTGTTCATTTAGAGCAGAATCTCCAAATTATCTCACAGATTTATTATCTTCTGACTTTTTGATTACACTTCCATATATTTCAGAGTCTTGACTAAACCTCTCCTACTCTCTCCAAACAACTGTCTAGTTTCTTCCATTTTAATACAGCAATGACTTATTAGTAACTTTTCAAAGTTGGGATTAGAATTGACTTTGATGAAGGACTAAATCCTGGCACAAAGGCCCGAGAACAGAACTGTAGACTCCTCTGTTGTCCTGGTTCCGGCTGGGACAGAGTTAACTTTCTTCCCAGTAGCTTGGGGAGTGTGCTGTGTTTTGGGTTTGGTGTGAAAGGAGCGTTGATGGCCCATTGATGCTTTGGCTGTTGCTGGGTGATGCTTGCACCGGGAGGGGGGAGCACAGCCGGGGTGGTGGACCCAGCTGGCCAATGGCGTGTTCTATACCATGTGACATCATGCTCAGTATAAAAACCAGGGGTGGGGGGGGGCTCGCCCCCCCGTTCGTGACACGCGGTCGGTGAGCAGTTGCGTTGTGCATTGCCTGCTTTGTGTACTCTGTTATTGTTGTTGTTCTCATTGTTATTATTACTGTTCTACTTCGGTTTATTTCAGTTATTAAACTGTTTCTATCTCAACCCGGGAGCTTTCCTACTTGTGCCCTCCCGATTCTCTCCCCCATCCCACCGGGGGGGGGGGTTGATCGAGCGGCTGCGTGGGGTTTATTTTTTGCTGTCTGGGGTTAAACCACGACAGTCCTTTTTGGCGCCCAACGTGGGGCAGTGAAGGGTTGAGATAACGACAGATTAATTAGAACATATTAAGGAATTTATATCTTAACATATTAATTTATTCTGCGCCATGCTCCTGTTTTTGCTGTACCTGTTAAAGATTGGAATTGGGTTTTGTAGTCTGCTGTGCTCTGCTGTGATTAATGATGTTTTGCCTGGGAGATTTGTTACTAAAACGCTGGCATTGGGGGTTATTTGGTATTTGGGATTCGTAATGAAGCTGTTTCTGCATTTCGGGTACCACCTTATGGAGACCATTACCAATTATACCTTTTCCTCCGAGAGATTTTTTATGGAGGAAATAGAGAATGGCACCCTCGCTACCTTCCTCTATGATGTCATCTCCTTTGTTAAAATAACTTGCCAGTACCTTGAACATCCCTGGGTAGTTAAGATACATCTATTGGCACTCCTTGGGAATATTGTTGTGGTTTTATCCAAGGTTAGTAAGCAATTTAAGAACGTCATCCAGAGATCTGCTACAAGGCTGGAAAGTTATGAGTGGCAGGGCGAGTGGGATAGCATGGGCAAATGCCTAGGGCGATGGGCACCCCCAGTGTTCTGGAACTTTACCCCTGAACAAGTGAAGAACCCTGAAAAATTAGTAGAATATTTGGAAGAAGTATGCTGTCACCCTGGCCATTCCAGGGAGACGCAAATCACTACGATGTGCTGGGGCCTGGCCCACGCCTACCGAGCCCTGTTTAACACCACTCAGAACCCCCGAGGGGAAGGAAACGTCTCTGCAGCTGATGACAGAGCAACAGGCCCTGCGGCTACCCCACCCCCCACGGCAAGCACAGCGGCTCCCTCACCCCCCAGGGCAAGCACAGCGGCTCCCTCACCCCCCAGGGCAGGCACGGCAGCTACTCCGCCCCCTGCGACAGAGAACCAACCCATGCCGGTATCAGTCGCCCCTATACAAAAGAGAAAATGCACAAGAAAATCAGCTCGTCTAGTAAGGGATGAAGATGAACCAGGGCCATCACGAGAACAAGAGGAGGGGGAGGCAGAACCCGTAAATGAGATGGTGACCACCCGATCCCTATCCCTGGGTGAGCTGCGAGATATGCGAAAAGACTTCGTCGTCCAGGGGAGCACATTGTCACCTGGCTGCTCCGGTGCTGGGGTAACGGGGCCAGTAGCCTGGAATTAGAGGGTAGGGAAGCCAAGCAGCTGGGATCCCTTTCTAGGGAAGGGGGCATTGACAAAGCAATTGGGCAAGGGGCACAAGTCCTCAGCCTCTGGAGGCGACTCCTGTCAGGCGTGAAGGAAAGGTATCCCTTCAAGGAAGATGTTATATGCCACCCAGGCAAGTGGACCACCATGGAGAGAGGTATCCAGTACCTGAGAGAATTAGCCATGCTGGAAGTGATTTATGATGACCTGAACAACGAGCAGTTATCCAAAGACCCAGATGAGGTCAAATGCACCCGACTCATGTGGCGGAAGTTTGTACGGAGCGCACCAGCGTCACATGCAAACTCATTGGCAGTAATGACCTGGAGAGACAGAGAGGAACAAACGGTGGATGAACTGGCTGGCCAACTCCGGCAATATGAAGAAAGTCTCTCTTCCTCCCTACGGGCCTGTGTCTCTGCTGTGGAGAAACTGTCTCAGGAGGTCCAGCAACTCAAAGAGGATATGTCCTATTCTCCACCTGCACGGGCCAGTGTCTCAGCCATTAGGAGCAAGCGTCCCTCTGCTCAAGAGAGGAGACCTCGTGGGTACACACCCCGGGGCACCCTGTGGTTTTACCTGCGTGACCACGGAGAGGACATGAGGAAGTGGGATGGAAAACCTACCTCAGTCCTACAGGCACGGGTACATGAGTTGCAAGGAAAAACAACCACAAAAGGGGGTTCTTCCAGGAAAACTGCTGCTCCAGTCTCCAGTGAGTTCCCCAGGCAGAGTAGAAGGGCTGATTCCACTGACCTTAACAAAGGGACTTCTGACTCGTACTTACAAGAAGTGGATAGCGAATATGATGACCAGGACTAGAGGGGCCCTGCCTCCAGCCAGGTGGAGGAAAGGGACAACTGGGCTTACTGGACTGTGTGGATTCGATGGCCTGGCACATCAGATCCACAAGAATATAAGGCTCTCGTAGACACTGCTGCACAGTGTACTCTGATGCCATCAAGCTATAAAGGGGCAAAACCCACCTGTATTTCTGGAGTGACAGGGGGATCCCAAGAGTTAACTGTGTTAGAGGCTGAAGTGAGCCTAACCGGGAAGGAGTGGCAGAAGCACCCCATTGTGACTTGCCCAGAGGCTCCGTGCATCCTTGGCATAGACTACCTCAGGAGAGGGTATTTCAAGGACCCAAAAGGGTACCGGTGGGCTTTTGGTATAGCTGCCCTGGAGACGGAGGAAATTAAACAGCTGTCCACCTTGCCCGGTCTCTCAGAGGACCCTTCTGTTGTGGGGTTGTTGAAGGTCCAAGAACAACAGGTACCAATTGCTACCACAACAGTGCACCGGCGGCAATATCGCACCAACCGAGACTCCCTGATCCCCATCCATGAGCTGATTCATCGACTGGAGAGCCAAGGAGTGATCAGCAAGACTCACTCGCCCTTTAACAGTCCCATATGGCCAGTGCGAAAGTCCAATGGAGAGTGGAGGCTAACAGTAGACTACCGTGGCCTGAACGAAGTCACGCCGCCACTGAGTGCTGCCAAGCCGGACATGCTAGAACTTCAATACGAACTGGAGTCAAAGGCAGCCAAGTGGTACGCCACAATTGACATTGCTAATGCCTTCTTCTCCATCCCTTTGGCAGCAGAGTGCAGGCCACAGTTTGCTTTCACTTGGAGGGGCGTCCAGTACACCTGGAACCGACTGCCCCAGGGGTGGAAACACAGCCCTACCATTTGCCATGGACTGATCCACACCGCACTGGAACAGGGTGAGGCTCCGGAACACCTGCAATACATTGATGATATCATCGTGTGGGGCAACACAGCAGAGGAAGTTTTCGAGAAAGGGGAGAGAATAATTCAAATCCTTCTGAAGGCCGGCTTTGCAATAAAACGAAGTAAGGTCAAGGGACCTGCACAGGAGATCCAGTTTTTAGGAATAAAATGGCAAGATGGACGTCGTCAGATCCCAACGGATGTGATCAATAAAATAACAGCCATGTCCCCACCGACTAGCAAAAAGGAAACACAAGCTTTCTTAGGCGTTGTGGGTTTTTGGAGAATGCATATTCCAAATTACAGTCAGATTGTAAGCCCTCTCTATCAAGTGACCAGGAAGAAGAACGACTTCAGATGGGGCCCTGAGCAACGACAAGCATTTGAGCAAATTAAACAGGAGATAGTTCATGCAGTAGCCCTTGGGCCAGTCCGGGCAGGACAAGATGTGAAGAATGTGCTCTACACTGGAGCTGGGGAGAATGGACCCACCTGGAGCCTCTGGCAGAAAGCACCAGGGGAGACTCGAGGTCGACCCTTAGGGTTCTGGAGTCGGGGATACAGAGGATCCGAGGCCCGCTACACTCCAACTGAGAAGGAGATATTGGCTGCATATGAAGGGGTTCGAGCTGCTTCGGAAGTGGTTGGTACTGAAGCACAGCTCCTCCTGGCACCCCAACTGCCGGTGCTGGGCTGGATGTTCAAAGGGAGGGTCCTCTCTACACATCATGCAACCGATGCTACGTGGAGTAAGTAGGTCGCACTGATCACACAACAGGCCCGAATAGGAAACCCCAGTCGCCCAGGAATCTTGGAGGTGATCACGAACTGGCCAGAAGGCAAAGATTTTGGAATATCCCCAGAGGAGGAGGTGACACTACCAGAAAATGAGAAGCAATATGCCCTGTTCACTGATGGGTCCTGTCGCCTTGTGGGAAAGCATCGGAGGTGGAAAGCTGCTGTATGGAGTCCTATATGCCAAGTTGCAGAAACTGCTGAAGGAGAAGGTGAATCGAGCCAGTTTGCAGAGGTGAAAGCCATCCAGTTGGCCTTGGACATTGCTGAATGAGAAAAATGGCCAGTACTTTATCTCTATACTGACTCATGGATGGTGGCAAATGCCCTGTGGGGGTGGTTGCAGCAATGGAAGCAGAACAACTGGCAGCGCAGAGGTAAACCCATCTGGGCTGCCGCATTGTGGCAAGATATTGCTGCCCGGGTAGAGAACCTGACTGTAAAAGTACGTCACGTAGATGCTCACGTACCCAAGAGTCGGGCCAGTGAAGAACATCAAAACAACCAGCAGGTGGACCAGGCTGCTAAGATCAAAGTAGCTTAGGTAGATTTGGACTGGCAACATAAAGGTGAATTATTTATAGCTTGGTGGGCCCATGACACTTCAGGCCACCAGGGAAGAGATGCAACATATAGATGGGCTCGTGATCGAGGGGTGGACTTGACCATGGACGCTATGGCACAGGTTATCCATGAATGTGAAACCTGCGCTGCAATCAAACAAGCCAAGCGAGTAAAGCCTCTTTGGTATGGAGGACGATGGTTGAAGTATAAATATGGGGAAGCTTGGCAGATTGATTATATCACACTCCCACAAACCCGACAGGGCAAGCGCTATGTGCTCACCATGGTGGAAGTAACCACCAGATAGCTGGAAACATATCCCGTGCCCCATGCCACCGCCCGGAACACCATCCTGGGCCTTGAAAAGCAAGTCCTGTGGTGACATGGCACCCCAGAAAGAATTGAGTCAGACAACGGGACTCACTTCCGAAACACCCTCATAGACACCTGGGCCAAAGAGCACGGCATTGAGTGGGTCTATCACATCCCCTACCACGCACCAGCCTCCGGGAAAATTGAACGATACAACGGGCTGTTAAAGACAACACTGAGGGCAATGGGTGGTGGGACATTCAAGCATTGGGATACACATTTAGCAAAGGCCACCTGGTTAGTCAACACTAGGGGATCTGCCAATCGAGCTGGCCCTGCCCAATCAAAACCCTTACGTACTGTAGAGGGGGATAAAGTCCCTGTCGTGCATATGAGAAATATGCTGGGGAAGACAGTCTGGGTTACTCCTGCCTCTGGCAAGGGAAAACCCATCCGTGGGATTGCTTTTGCTCAGGGACCTGGGTGCACTTGGTGGGTGATGAGAAAGGATGGGGAAGTCCGGTGTGTACCTCAAGGACACCTCATTTTGGGTGAAAATAGCCAATGAACTGAATGTATGATGTTAGTTATTACATAGTACTGTATGTCATCACTTCTATGGTTACCATATGCCATATTAACAGTATTACAGTAAGAATCACCCAGATTAATGTAGGATGAACTCCGATGAAACTGAACAAGGTGCAACGATGATAGAACCGGACAAGCGCCCAGAACTGGCCTCCGCATGCAAGAGTCCAACACCACACACCATCTCTCCTGCCCTGCAAGACTGTTATGACAGGTGGAACCCGAAGTCATGGACTAAATGAACTCAACGGACATTTTAGAGGGATGGCCCATGGACTAAGGCAATGATATCCCTATGTGCGTATATATCAAAAGGCAGGAAAAGTAGTGGTGACTAATTGGAATGTATGGGAAAATGTGAGACCTGGGCATGATGTAGATGGTATAGAATAAGGGGTGGATATTGTCCTGTTTCCGGCTGGGACAGAGTTAACTTTCTTCCCAGTAGCTGGGGGGGTGCTGTGTCTTGGGTTCAGTGTGAAAGGAGCGTTGATGGCCCATTGATGCTTTGGCTGTTGCTGGGTGATGCTTGCACCGGGAGGGGGAGCACAGCCGGGGTGGCGGACCCAGCTGGCCAATGGGGTGTTCTATACCATGTATACTACCTGAAAGGAGGTTGTAGCGAGGTGGGTGTTGGTCTCTTCTCCCAAGTAACTAGCGATAGGACAAGAGGAAATGGCTTCAAGTTGCGCCAAGGGAGGTTTAGATTGGACATTAGGAAAAATTTCTTTACTGAAAGAGTGGTTAGGCCTTGGAACAGGCTGCCCAGGGAAGTGGTGGAGTCACCATCCCTGGAAGTATTTAAAAGACGTGTAGATGAGGCCCTTAGGGACATGGTGTAGTGGGCATGGTGGTGTTGGGTTGACGGTTGGACACGATGATCTTAGAGGTCTTTTCCAACCTGTATGATTCTATGATTCTATGATTCTATGTGACATCATGCTCAGTATAAAAACCGGGGGGGGGGGGGGGGGGGGGGGGGGAAGGGGGAGGGCTCGCCCCCCATTCGTGACACCGGTCGGTGGTCAGTGAGAAGTTGCATTGCGCATTGCCTGTTTTGTGTATTCTGTTATTGTTGTTGTTCTCATTGTTATTATTACTGTTCTACTTTGTTTTATTTCAATTATTAAACTGTTTCTATCTCAACCCGGGAGCTTTCCTACTTGTGTCCTCCCGATTCTCTCCCCCATCCCACCAGAGTGGGGGGGTGATCGAGTGGCTGCGTGGGATTTATTTTTTGCTGTCTGGGGTTAAGCCACGACATCTGTCCACATCAGTATCAGATACTAGATGGCACACCATGCTGAAATCCAGAAAGAGGCACTGGGATTCTGAAAATTCAGCATTACCACCACTTGTCAGTTGGTTTCTTAACACACTGGTTAAAATTTGTATGGTCATCCCTCTTAGTCCTAATCTTCTGCCACTACCCCTTACATTCAGCATAGTACCTACAATAAAGTTTTAAAGATGCTGACAAATCACAAAGGTGAAGGGGCAGGCAATGTATGTAGTGAAATTTTTCAAGCTTTTGCTAGTTCTCCTTTTCAAAAATTTCTCAGTCCATAAAGTAAGAAAGCATCTTTTATAATAGGCTTATGTACCTTAAAAACATAATCATGTTAATTGCAGCACAGCACAGGAAGACCAGGTGTTCTACAGTCTAGTAATTTGTCACATTTTAGTTCATTATGCCACGTGCTGACAAGTTTGAAGACTTAAGTCTTCTCTGTATGAAATTCCACAGACGTAAAATTAATTTACCATGCATCTTTGAGTACCTTCCTGCTCCCTTCTGACTACTCTATGTCCCATGAGATTATTTGAAAACTTCACGTCTTAAAACAATCTCAGGTGGTTGTCATCTGTAAAGTCAACCTGTCAAAATTAATTTCCCTCTCATGCAAGATGTGGAATGGTTCACATACATGTACAAAAATAGACATAGTAAAATAGACGCTATTCAGTCCAGTGCAAATGTTTCATCTTTACCAAGCACACCGAATCTTCTGAAAAGTAATTTATGTCCAAGAAGCAATGTCCCAATCACTCTCAAAATGAGACTGCAATATATCATTTTTAGATAGTCCAATTTCTTTTTAAATAATTCACTTTATAGGCTGGCATTTAACTATGAGGCTGAAGAGCAAACCTGGAAAAAAAAATAACAAACCCAACCCTATTGCTCTCTATCCTTTTACTTCACAAGTTTTGTCTTCTATTGTATATAGCAAACGTACCTTCTGCTGTAGGAGTTATTTCTCTCTGTAGAGATATATAGTTTTTACACATAATTTCTATTTAGAATGTGTTTGAAAATATGCAAAAGCACAGCATAAATATGAAGCTGTAAATACACTACAAGACTGTCCAATTCTGTGTGTTAACAGAGTCAAAACAGCTATTTAAATCTATCATATACACTGCAAAACTTCTCACTATACAGTTTTCACTTTCCAAGTCGATTATACTTACAGGGCATATTCTGCTAGAGGCAGTTTGAAAACGTCAAATACTTCCTTATTCTTCATTAAGTAAACTGAACGCAAGTAGGACACAAAACACTGAAAGAAAAATAAAAGTATTTAAAGAGAAATAAATAATAAAAAGAGAAACCATTCAATTACCAACCCATTAAACTAACATTATACTGTTGCTCCAAACACAAAATAGAACTCCACTATTAAGCGATCCAATATTGATTTCAGACTGAAATTCTTTTAGTCAATACCCATCAGCCAAAATTTATCAGTACTACAGAAGTGATGCGACTTCAAGTATTCAAATATTTCATTAAATGCACATTAATTGGCTGAATTTCCCAACGGTATGTCATGTTATTTTCGCTAGAAAAAAAATATGGCAAATTAGTCAGAAGGAAACATTACTGATTCAATTTTTTCTACCAGCTTTTCTGAATGTTGTTACACTATTCTGACATATGTGGAAGCAAGAACAGACTGTGTTGATATCAATCTGAGGTGTCCTGACTTAATCTTAGCCACTAAAAGTGATTCAACTCAATGTAGCTGCCTTTCACTGTGGCCTAGGATAATTCATATTTCCTTGCATTTGCCATCAGCTCATCACATACACACAGTCACTGAATGCAACTCAGCTGACCAACATAAATTCACTATACAATATTTACTAAGACCAGTCCAAGGCTGAAGTTTCAATTAATCCCAGACTTTCACCAAGAAAATTTCACCAAGAAAACTGGAAGCGCTGCATAACAGAATAACTTAATCTTGTGCTGTATTTTCCCTCCATCCTTCCCCAAGGGAAAAATTCTTATTCTTCTCATGTTTCTTTTACGTAGTCGATTTCTGCCTATCATCATCAGCATAAATACCGGAATATTTTAAGTATCAGAAAAGATCCTTGGATTTCTGTTGTTTGTAACCTAATTTCTAACACATACCAAAATTCCTATGAGGCTTAAACCAGCAAACACTAGTAACAATAGCAAATTAAGTTCATAGGATTATATTCAAGCATATTACAATCACACCCTTGTTCTGCCATGTACAGGCACCTGTCAGAGAAAATTATTGTATTAATAATTCATGTGGCATTTAAAAAAAAAAAACACCAAACTATTTCTTGTTAACCTGAGATAGAGGAGGAAAAGACCCAACAGTTAGGAGCATCGATCTCTTATGGGGATTCTTTAAATGCTTATAAGAGGAAAAACATTTCCAAAAAGTGAAAACAAAGATGAGACAGTAAATTAAGCAATGTCATGAAGTCATACTTTTCCCCTTGGCAAACTGAAATAAAAACTATTAATTGTAAGATATGTAGAACTAAGAGATACACTTTGCAAGCTGCCCAACACCTCATTACAGAAGTAAATTTTCATTTGCTTATTCTTCCAAATGCTAAGTTTTCGGGTAAAGTTTCCTGTCCAGATTATGTCTTTCAATTAATTTTAGCAGTGGAAGGTGCTAGCACAATCCATTCAGCTGCTACCAAGAATGAGGTGTGGAATAAAACACTTGTTCGCTCACATTAAATTATTAATCATTTTATGAAGATAACTAGAACCTTTAAGAAAAGGCTTCAAATTTGACAGATCTCATTAATCTTTGCTGTCTAGCAAGCAGTGACAAAAATAAATGACGGAGCCTCTGCTTTCTCTGTAGTGACATACGGAAAAAAGCAGTTTAAACAAGAAGTATCTTTTCTGTGAATCTGAGAGTTGCAGATCTGAAGATCTACATGAGTCACTACATGCCACAGGCTAGAAATCTCATTCTGTCTTTTGGATAACCTATAAAGCCATCTACTTACTTCATTAGTATTTCTTTCGTACAATGGTCTAGAAATTAACAAATGATAGATAAGAAAGAACACACCTTTTGCACATGTATCAAGCCCTACAATAACCAAGGATGAACGACCAAACAAATGCCCCATGTTCTAACTCACGTTCATCAGCTGTCAACAGGGTTCAGCCTGCTGAGACTCAAAACAATTTTTAAAGTTTGTCATGGACTGTATGCAGGATGGTATTGCTCTACGTTCAAAGAAATGGGCATCTAATTTAGGCAAGAGGCTTCAAAGATCATTCAATAGTAATATAATGATGATTAAAGTCTGCAGCTGACCTCATTCTCTATTATTTTAGGCATTGTGAACACTTCCAGCAAAAGATGTTCCCTACTCCAAGAGCTTACACCCAAACTAGAAAATTTACATACAGCAGAGAAGAGTTGTTCTACTTTACAAGAAGAGAAATGAAGTACAGAAAGACCAACTGACTTCTTTGATTTTGATTTGATTTCAATACCTTCACTTCAACCTCCTTCTAAAATACTGTCATCTCGCTTGGTTTTTATTCAATTCTCCTAAGACTTGGTCACTCTGTAAACACACACTGGACAGCTGAGGGAGAACAAGTTTAGTCAGTGCAAACTTTTTTCCTGCTCTTCTATCAATTGCTGTTGTCCACTGCCATTTTTGCTGTTTTGATATCACTTTCAAGGGTTTTTTTTAATAACTAAACTTTACAAAAATATTATTAGATGAATTAATTTATACCATTATGGAAAATGTTAATGTTGGGCATCAGAAACATGTTATAGCTCTATTGCAATAGTAGCTAAAGGCCCCCAAAACCACCTGAGACTACTGTACAAGTACTAGAAATACATTAGACAAAAAGTACTATGCTCTACTAATTAGCTACATTTAAATTTTGATTTATTGATGTATTTTTGGATAATTGTTTTAAATATTAAAACACACACAATTCAATGTATGTGCTGTTTTGATCGAATTCAAAGTAACAGGGCGTGCCTGGAATCTCGGGCTGTAACACCCTGCATGTCCCTCTGGGGGCGAAGAAGAATTTGACAGACAGACATCACTTCAGTGTCCCAGTATCCCCTACACAATAACATTCAAACTAGCAAGAAAAAGACATTTTTTCTAAAGACTGATTTTCGGAACTGAATGAATTGACATATTAAATATTAAAATTACAAGAAATGCCAAAAAGCAGCCTTAGTCCATGAGAGGAACTGCAAAAGTTTCAAAGGAGCCCCAATCTGATTCACCCTCTCTTTCCAAGCAACAGCAGAGGAACCATGTCCTATCAAATGAACCATGAAGTTTGTTGAAGCAATTAGTAATCAAGAATTTTCTTTGTTCTTTTTTCCTTTCTTTTTTTTTTAAAAAAAACAAAGTAAAAGCATCTTGGAGTAAATCAACAAGCTTAGAGGACGCAATCGGTTAGACCTCCTGCCCTCAAAACAGTAAAGTACATCCTACTTGAACTTCTGTGCATAGCTATGCTGTTTCACTGCTATCTGATCCATTCAGGTAGGGAATTTATTTCTTACAAATGTCAAGAATTTAGCAGCTTGCAACAGACAAGGTAGACAGCACAGGTCTGTGCCTTTGAGAAATCCAGCATTCCAGATAAGGATCCAAAGTCAGGATTTCATTTGCATTATTTTTATTGTTTTATTCACATTGATATGTAAGACTACTGGGGCATATTTGCATAGTATGTCTGAACACTCAAATCTTATTAAGGAGGGACGCTTCTATGATAAACCACTTGTCCATATGTCAAGATTTTCAAAAACTGAACGTATATACAGTTCATCTGCAAGATGACACTGCACTGCTACCCATAAATGAAAAATTGCAATAAAAATGGCTTGAAAGGGTAATTAAATGGCAATTAAAAAAAATTAATTTTTTATCTGTAACATTGACAGACAGGCCGTGTTTGATTTTATTCTTGTGCTATTTTGAAACTTTATTATTTTCTTTTGCCTCATTCAGAATCTCTCTCTGCCTTTTAAGAGATCTTAAAAAGCCAAAGCCAGAAACAGAGAGGTTTGTTAGTATTTTCATTCCAAGTAAGATGATGCTGGCTTCCTCCTACTCTTGTCCTCCCCCAACCAGCTGCTCTGTCACTTCTGATACAAATTGGTGGTAACTGCAACTTCCTCTGGCAGTTGCAGATGCTCGTAATATGTCACCAGTACATCTGGCCTGCGCAACGTCAGGATGAAGCTTACACTGACATTCCACACGCTGCAAGTAACACTTTGTGCACTACAAAAACCTGGGATACCTAAACACCAAAAATAGTTTTAAAAGCAGTCCCTCGAACATTGCCTTAGACATTTTATTCACAAAGCTCCCACTGACTTCCTCAGGCACTTTGATTTAAGACTCCTTGTTTAGGAAAGTAAGAATGATATTCCTCCAACCCAGTAAGTGTCTTTACTGCAGGCATCCAAGCTAGGTCACGTCACCCAGGCTACCTCTGCAGTGCAAAGAAACCACCATTCACCCATCCCAAAGGGTTTTTAAGGTATCTATGTCAGGATGCATCCTAGAAGTGCCTATTCCTTTCTTACCAGCTATAAATGAAAGCTCAGGCAGACTAGCTCACATAGGACATCTAAAGTTAGGTGAGATGAACCTCACCTTAAGAGTTTTAAATATTGCAACTTGCCTCATTTTACAGCTGAGTTCAGCAGAAAGGCTACAACTCTTAGTCTATCTTTAAGCATTCAGGATCTCCTTTTCATTTTATCCTGTCACTCAGGTTTACCAGAATGTCTTCAGGTGTCATAAATCCCCATGCTAGCTCAGACAAATAAAAAGTTATTTACACTAACCCAGAATTTCTGCAATCTTTTCCTTGGGTAGAACTTGTATTTCTCAGGCTTTGGCATTTATGAATTTCTGATCATTTGGCCTTTGGTAGTGCTCTTTAAATTTGACCTATATGTATTAACAAAAATATGACCTGAAAGATTTTCTTATTTTTCTTCTAATCATCTTGTTTCCCTGCATCTCAGTTTGAACTCCTGATTTTGCATAGTTTGGAAGACACCTGGTAGAACTACAGAATTCATAGGCTCATGATACCCATGCGGTTTAAAAACAAACAAACCAACTAACCTCAGAAAACTATCGCATTGCAGCGCTTCGATAACAAGTAGTAAGCTCTATCCCAAAAAGTTCACAGCCTAAAGATATTATAAAACCAGGGAAAGATCAGTAAACGTGTCTAGTCATGGCAAGAAGAGGCAACGTGATGCCCAGAAATGTTACACAGGCCATCTTCCATGGAAAGTATCTTTTACAACTAGCTCATTCTAGTCCGGGAACCTACCTAGTTATTTTAAGTTTTCCTATCTTCCCCAAACCTGCTAAAATCTTGATGAAATTCACATATTGTTCATGGAGTCTCCCAACATTAATCAGAACAGCAAAGAAATCACATTCATAGTCCCATTCACACACTTCTCCATCTTATCTGGAAGAGCTATTCTAAGCTATTTTGCTTCTCTTTTAAATCCAAATGACAGTTAAAATGCTTTATTCAATGCATTGGATTTTACCACTGAGAAAGGACAAACTGTCATATATATTCAGGAGATACAACAATAAAAATCGATTAAGAAAGTCAGCATGTGAAGCCTACATGGTTTCATATTTTTAACTTTTTAAGCCAAAGAATGAGATCTGCCACTTTTCAGTAACCTTTTTTGATTATTTTAGAATGTTCTATCAGTTCCCCAGGAAAAGTCCTCTCAGGAAGAACTTCAGTCAGAAGGGTACACAGTCCTGTTCTCCATTGTGCTGCCAAGGATACATGATGAAAAAAAAAATATTTGTACTGATTTAACAGCTTTATGCTTTACAGAATAGTTGAAGCTGAAAGGAATCTCCAGAGATCAGCTAGTCCAAATCCCTGCTCAAAGCAAGGTCAGCTAGAGCAGGCTGCTCAGGAACACACCCAGTTTTTAATATCCAATAATGGAAACTGCACAGTTGCAGTGTTCTAGTGTTCAACCACCCTCACAATAGAAGTTTTTTTCTTGAGTTTAAATGGAGTTTTTTGTTTATAAATTTGTGCCCATTGCCTCCTCTCCAGTCACTGGGCACCAGTCAGAAGACTCTGCCCCCATCTAATTTATACTTCTCTCCGAATACAGGAGATACTCCCAGTGCTCAATCATCTTTGTGGTTCTTCATTGGTCTTGCCTCCAATATGTCCATGTCTGTCTTGTACTGGAAGCCCAGAATCAAGCTCTGCGCTCCAGATGTGTCTCACCAGGGCTGAGTAGAGGGGAAGGGAAGGATCACCTCCCTTGACCTGTCAGCAGCGCTGTGCCTAATGCCGCCCAGAATGTGCTTGACCTTCTTTGCTGCAAAGGCACATTGTTGGCTCATGTTCAGCCTGTTGTCCACTAGGACAACCTGTTGCCGCAGGTCCTTTTCTGCAAAGTTGCTTTCCAGCCATTTGGTCCCAGCCTGTACTGGTGTATGGGATTACTCCTCTCCAGGTTCAGGACTCAAACAGCTGGGAAAAACCCAAACAAAACAGTAAAAACCCTCAAACAGATAAGAAGCAGTGACTACTAAATAAAAAATTAAATTCATACCCAAGAGTTTAAAATAAATATGTACCCACCCACAACAGCAGGTTGGGTCTCCAGGCATTAGGGTCATGAGCCCGTGTTGAGAATCAACTCACACAGGCTATACAGGCATACTTACTACCAACCGCTAGTACACGATTATTGTTTCTACTGATGCCATGATTTAAAGCTTAAAAATCAGAACAATTTAGCAGTTCCAAACACTGCTGCTAGGGCACATACAAGCAGGTCAGTTATTCCAACAGCAGTTCTATTCGACTAGCATCCTCAAGAACTATAGTGTAGCAGATGACTTACCCTTTGAGCTTTGTCTTTTAACTCCTGATCTTGAGCTAAGAAAGCTTGCATCCTCTTTTGGATGTCTGTAAATTTTTCAGGATTAATTCTAATTAAAAAAAAAAAATAAAGTTAGCTTTAATTATTAGAACATGGAAAAATAAGCACCTATTAGGTTCTCAGGAGTATCTTCACCTCTTTTGCATTGCTTTCATATGCATAAAGCTATTACCACTCTGAACAAGCTTAGAATGGAACCGTATTGAGGATGAAGCATACACTCCTCAAACGAATAACACAGAAAAGACAAATGGGAGCTCAGACTTTTTATCCAGAGACAGTTTTCAATGAAGGTGGTGAAACGTCTTCCAAAGCGAAGCCAAGATCAGCAGTAAAGAACTTCTTGGATTTATAGAAATGCTGAGAAAAAATATAGAAGAAGCATAATGAATTATAGTCCTACTTTATACTGAGATAGCAGTCTTCATAAGGAAATTCTCAGCATTTTTGAAAGCGTAAATAAGATCTATTGCCCTGGGAATACCGAAATTTAAGTACTTCTTTCTTACAGCCAGATGAGCAAAAATAAAGGACATTAAGATTAAACAGATTTAAGAGCTCTGCAAGATATTGATCAGGTGAATAAAGATCAGTGACTGTACTATAGAAAATGCCATTAAACCTAGTAAGAAGTTATGCAACTCCACTCCCAGACTCTGGATTTTTACACTTATTCCAGTGATATCTACACTATTCCAGGTTTATTTGCCCAGATCTTTTCTTATCTACTTCTGGCTTTGATCTGCTAGTGCCAGCCAAGGGTATCATACAACCTACCAAGCACGGTAGCAGGGTACCCCTCAAGTAAGGGGTCAGAAAGAGATGCACAACTACCAGACTTCTCACTCTGGTTCTTGCTGCTGTGTGCCCTATCATCCCATACTGTACAAAAAAACATAGCCTTTGCTGAAGGAAGTCAAGAAAGCTTTTTCACATAGCATTAAGTCAGTCTAGAAAACATAACTCTGATTAATAAACATTTTATAGTCATTTTTTGTAACATAAGCCATTATGATCATCTATTATTCTTACTAAATATGAATGCAGCAACTAAGCAAGGGGTCGGAGGGTATTACCAAGGAATACTTTAATTTATAAAGATATCAAGCTTTATTCCTTCACCATTTCAATTTCGTATCTCTGTCAGATACAGCCAGTGGAAGACTGTAGTGCACACGAGCCATTTAGCTACAGTTTTAGTGAAAGATCAAAAAGTCAAGTTCCAGTTTCAAGCCAGTGCATAATTTGCTCCAAAAGTATAGACATAAGAGAGAAAAGAAGAGGCATGAAAAATTCAGTGGGGGACAAACTGACCAACAAGTCTTTGAAATGCAATGCAGGATGGAATGCACACAAGATAACAAAGATAGAAAAAGTAAACAGAGAGAAGGCTCTTCTAGATTTTATTCTATAAAACAAGACTGAGAAAGTGACGATGAAAATATCTATGATCCTAACAAAGGAAAAATGGTAGAATAGCAAAATAAAAGCAGTGTCTTGCTTAATACCGAATTGTATTAGAAGGTACAAACACAAAGTATACTACCGCACTGCAGAGGAAATACAGGAGGAAGAGTGAAAAGGCTAGTTAGATGAGATCAATGTGTTTACAATGACCTGAAACCCAAATAGAAAGCTTAAAGTAGAACTGGAGACAAGTATAAAACCAGCACAAATACAGTGCTTTAAAATAAGAAATCCAAGCACAAAATGAGATACAAAAAGTAAAGAAGGGATAGCATGAATAACAAAAAAAAAAAAAAAATTAACATGAACAACAGTAGTAAGACCAGAGAAATGTTGGGATTGCTGTTAAGTTATGGGAAAGCTATTAAAAGATGACCTCAAGGCACTTAAATTAGCCAGTGTCTTTTTTCCCTTGTCTTCACTCAAAGTGGCAGCTGCAATCAGACAGCTACAGCACAGTCCAAGCTCACACCAGAATCACAAATCACGGGATAACAGGTACTTAGATAAATCAGCTGCGTCAAAAGCAATTTGCTCCATACCATCTAGAGAGAAAGACAGAGCACTTTGAGTCATAGTTGTATCTGTTCTTGAGAACTCATCTGAGATAGATAAAAATCTAGGAGACAAGGCAGGTAACCATAGTGGTCATCTTCAAAGAGGACAAAAAAAGAGAAGTTGAACGATTAACTTTTTTCTTGATACTGAAAAAACAATTTGTAAGCACCTAAAGAAAATAAGCAAACACATAATGGCCAACATAGGTTAGTCAGCAGCAAAACATGACTAATCAGTTTGATTATCCTTCATAGCAGCATTAGCGGGCTTTAGGAATAGGAAAGAAACAGCAGATGTCGTATCCTGATGTCAGCAAAGCGTCTGGCTAGGGAAATATGGTCTATATGAAATCTTTAAGTAAATGCAAACTGGCCTTGGAGGTGTACTCAAAGAGTAGTTAGGATTGACTCATTGCCAAACTCAGAATGCACACCAAGTTCCAATTCTCGCCTGGGCTCGCTATTACTCATTATTTTCTGTAATGATTGATTATTGCAGGAATATGATTCACTATTTATAGGAGATAATACATCCTTGGGGCTGCAAGCATAATAGACAATAATCTTAGACAACATGTAACATTTTGTTGACTGCATATAAATTTTTAAGTAATTTGGTTGAAACTTGCAAGAAAAGGGTTTGAAAAAGACACAAAACACAAGATGCTTTACAGTTAAAAGCAAGGCAAGATACTGTAGTGTAAATTAAGCAATGTCAACCAAGAATATGGTGCCCAAGCACATTTTGAGGTTATGTGTTTGTTAATGAATGGGTAAATTTGCAACACTGAATATTAAAAAAGGAGTCATAATACTCGATTCTCTCCTCTCCAACATTGTACCATGACAACCACCCACTGTCGTTTCGTCTCATGCTGGGATTCCAAGAATAAGAAAACTGGTCATTGTTAAATTGGATTTTGGTTTTAATGAGTCTGCATGTTATTTCTTTCTGAACAAATAAAACTTTTTATAATAATTATATACATGTGACTATTTGGAGAGACAAACCTAAAATCTAAACACTTAAATGAATTATCGTAATTTATAAGCTTGCCTAAACAGCTAAGAACCAGTGAGCTAGAACCAACTATGCAAAAACTAGAAGGGGATTTTATTACAGTCTGTCATTTTCACTAGGCTGTTTCTTCCTTTTCTTACTCTGCAAGTACAAACCTTGCATTTAAGGAGCAGTATAACTTTTTGGAACTGTTGTTCTGCCTAGCAGTTGCAAAACTGGCCACACTTGACTGTGCTTGCTTGGTCTTATGGACTGGTCAAACAGCACTCTCCAAATTTCCTGGTCGATACATGCTCGGCTTTCCACTCATTTCCCCTGTTTTTAACACCATGATACAAGCACTGCTTTAACTAGATAGTCTCTCTTCCCCATTCTCTCCAAAGTGGAATTTAAACAAAAAAGCTCAACAATCACCACCTTCAGTGCCATGATGTAGCAAAAGTTTCCGTATTCCACCCAGCTTCCAAGCAGCAGCAGGTTTTGCTCTGTGCTCTCAGCCTGGAAGGTGGCTCCCTATGGTTACACCGGACAGCCTGGAAGGCTGGAGAGAGGAGGAAGAGCTGGGACCTAGGGAAGGCTGCTCAGAGTTGCCAGCCTCACACCAGCTGATCATGTACAGGTGCATAACCACGCTGGTTAGTGACACCAGTGGATTGTCCTACAGTAATGATGGTAATTGGGAGGCAGCAAGTTTTAATAGATCCCCTAGTATTAATATTATTGTCATGTGGAATACATATCCAAGTATCCTCCACTGTCAGAAAAAAAGGTGGTTTGTTGTTGTTATGGTTGTTTTCTTCAAGAACCACATTTTTGTCATAATATTAAAGAAAGCAATATTACATTGTGGGTATCTACATACTTGCACTTCCTTTGGTAAAATTTTCCAGACACAAAATTTGTTACGATAACTCTTTAGGAAGCAGCTCTTATCTTGTTACTCAACAAAATCAGATGCGATGAAGTAGTCTCAAGGTATTATCAAAAATAATTTCAGTTTACAGCTTGTACCTAAAACTTTGAAATTATAGACTCCTTATAAATATGTACATAATATTTAATACTTTCAGAGTAGCTTTTTGCCACATTCGAATGCTCTACAATACGATATTTATTATTGCATATTTTGCATTTTCTCTTGCTCTGTTTGAAACATGAAAGAGAGATGTATTATTACAAGCACTACCTGTAAATTGGCAGTTTGTGCTGATTAGAAAGGTATGGTATACTAACAGGTTCAAATTTAAAATTGTGTCCTGGTTTCGGCTGGGATAGGGTTAAATTTCTTCCTAGTGCTGTGTTTTGGATTTAGTATGAGGAGAATGTTGATAACACACTGATGTTTTCAGTTGTTGCTAAGTGCCCTCCTAGTCCAAGGACAGCTCCCGTGCCTACTGACTGAGCTAGGTACACAAGATGGGAGGGAACATAATCAGGACAGCCAGCCCAGCTGGCCAATGGGGTATTCCATACCATGTGACGTCATGCTCAGTATATGAAGGGTAGGCGTGATCCAGGAAGTACCGATTGCTTCTTGGTTATCGGTCAGCGCGGGTGGCGAGCAATTGCATTGTGCATCGCTCATTTTGTGTATTCTATCATTATTTATCATTATTATTATTATTATTTTCCCTCTTCTGTTCTATTAAACTGTCTTTATCTCAACCCATGAGTTTTTCTCACTCTCACCCTTCCGATTCTCTTCCCGTCCCACTGGGGGTGGCGGGGGGAGTGAGTGAGCGGCTGCGTGGTATTTGGCTGCCTGCCAGATTAAACCACGACAAATCGAAAATTAAGAAAACAGCCCAAACTCTAGCCTTTTGAACAGGTATTCAGGAAACGAAAAAAGTTATTCCCCTCTATCCTTTCAAATTATGGAACTGTTTTAAAAGCTCTGTCTAAATGAAATAAAGAAATGTTAAAAGCTGTTTGTAAGTCAGAAAATACAAACCAAGGAAAGTAACAGAAAACTGGTTCTTGCAATCCCTATGCAAGGTAACAGGTTAACAAGAACAGCAAAACAAACACATTAATTGACAGTGATGTTTTAGAAACAAAAAGGTTTCAGAATGAATTTCAGAAGTTTGAAAAGTGAAACTCTGTTGGCAACAAGCAATGCTCATTATCTTCTAACTCACAAGTTAAATCAATTCTTGAGAATCTATAATTAGGTGAATACACACAAACAACACCAGAAGACTTCAACAGAAGACCTGGAACGTTATCCATGGGTTGATGGAACTTCTTCAACAATTTATCAGTTGACAAAACACACCAGGGTTGTATTAATTGGGAAACTGGCTAGAAGTAAACAACCTAAGAAAATTTGTAGTTAAAAACTTTTAGGATGAAACTGTTTGCAATCCACAAGTAATTATATGAATTTTTTTTAAGGAGGCTAAACCATTTAAGCCTTAACGATGCTAGGTAGACAATTCTAAATAAAAGCATTCCCCTTCATTAAGATGTTACAAATACTAATAAGGTATGTTTTGCAGATTCAAAAACTGGATCTCGGGGCAGGATGTTAAAATATATTATCAATCAAAAGCCCTGAATTTGCTTATAATGATTCCAATTAAGAATGTTACTTAAATGTATTTGTTATACATATGTCCTACTGGCTTGATAAAAGAATGAATTTTTGGGGTGGTGTTTAAAAAAAAAAATAGCAGAGAGTTTTCCATTGATGTAACATCAGATTAGCAAGAATGTGTTAAGAGATGCAGCCACGGATGTCTCTCCAGAGACACATCTAACTTGGATTATAAGTAGAAGACACATTTATTAGGGGGAAATAAAACATTTGCCTTATTAAAATTGAATTGTTATTCTGGTACAAAAATATCGACTTTGATTTGTATGAATGAATACAGGCTAAAGAGGCGTTTTTACCGTGTTCTATGATAAGCTGTTCAAACAATTAACTGCATTACTCAAGAAGTTAAAAGCTTAGCTGTCAAAGAAAGGTGAAATATTTATAATATCCATGAGATCAGACATTTATTTAGTGAATATCAAAATAAGATAAATTATTTTAATAACTATCATTTTAAGAAGGAAAAAGATGAAGTTTGGAAAAAGAGGCAATTTACTTAGGCTGTGGTGGTTACACAACAGATCCTTTTAAAGCGCTATGATGCTTAAAGGAAAAGAAAATATCAGACTTTAATTAAGTTTCCTCACTGATATTGTCCACATTCAGTTGGGGGTTTTTTTGTTTGTTTTGTTGTTGTTGTTGTGTGGGTTTTATTAAACAGCAACATCAAAAGAAAGCTTTAAGCACAATTAGACTTTTGGGAGTTATTTGACTCCATTCTAGTCCTTATTTTCACTGTTTTAGCAAAAGTGGTCTTATGTTTGAAGTTCACGCATATTCTACACAGATTTGATACCCGTGTTTGACCAGAAAAGGTGCATTTACTTCACTGGCTGCTGTGTACTCTGTTGGTTACATAGAAGCAGCATTCACAAGTGCAGTTCACAAGTGCCTCTGAAATGGCATATTCCATACATCAAAAATACTTTAAAAAAATAAAACTAAGCCTTAAATCTGGAAAATGCTATATGCATGTTTCTTTGCTTTGCAGAAATAACAACTTGTGCCCAGGTGTGGCACGTTTGGAGTGATGACATCCAATTACGGTATCAAAAATGGCAATCCTCAGGAAAACCAAACAGAAAAATCAGCCTAGTGAAGCTGAACACTGAAGCACTCATAAAAGAGTAAGATTCTGTAGGAATTGACAGTATTTTGTGGTTATCATTCCAAGCTCTTGCGTCTTTCTCCTTAACTACAGCTGATCACACAAGCCCTCCTTTTCATTTGTAAAAACAAAATAAGAAGTTTGTTAGAAGTCACTATCATATCAAATTGCAATGACCAGGCTATCCTGACTTACTTTAATGCATCCTATTATTGAATTTACAATAGAAAAAGCTAATGAAGATTAGCTAATGAAGATTCTTATTTAGTAGATTTTAATAATGACAAGTCCTAAAGTATGTGTTCACTTTATTCCTTAAGTCAAGCTTTGACACACATGAATATGGAAACGATAACAAAAAACAGATAACAGTGTAAGTGGTGGCAATTTCTTACCGTCCTTCGTTACACTAGAATTCAAAGAATACAGTATAGTTAAGTTTGCCTGAAGACCTGAAGGTTTAAGCAACAAGGTAATAATAACCACTTAAAGTTTCACCCTACTTTGATTTCTTCTCAAAAACAGTTATTCCACAAATACTTTCTGCATAAAGTTAATTATCTTCTTTGCTTAGACATCCACATCTTTACATTCAAACCACAGCTCTTCAAAGTAAAAATGTCCTAGCCTTGCTCATACCCACTTGTACAGAAACTTGATTTTCTACCCTGTCATCCTTCTCTGGATTTCTTCTAACTCCACTCTACAATTTTTGGCATGGTGTAACCTGAACTATATAAGTATTCAAAATGGAGTCAGGCTCATGCCACGTTTTCTGGCTTGCTTTCAGTTCTGCTTCCATATTTTCTTCATATTCTGTTTCCTCTTTTGATTTAGCATTAGACTGATAGGCTCAAAGAACAATGAACTCCTTCCTACCTATAGCTGCTAATTAAGAAATTACCACCAATGCTTTTTAGTGGTGTGGGTTTTTTCTATTATTTTTACAGTTAGGGTTTTTGTCTTTCCTACATGTCCATTACTCTGCATTTAATAGAAATTGAAAATATAAGTGCTTTTTTATTTTTACATGGTATCATTATATGCTTCTGCAACTCAGATAGCATAGATCTCTACAGGCCTCCATTGGAATACTCTCTGGTATGTAAAATGACCATTTAGCCACATCTTTTATTTCCTGTTCTTCAACTAAGTGATTCAGAAAGATCATGACAAATTGGAGAAACAATCTAGAACAAAAGAAAAGAGAGGTAAGAGAAACGAGAATGATAAAAGGTATAAAAACATACAAGGACGGATTAAAGAAATTGTAATTATTTAATCTGCAAAAGAAGAGAAAGAGATAGCATGATAATGTTCAATTACATAAAAAGTAGTTGCAAAGAGTGAGAGAATACATAATTTTCCATATATTCTTGGCACAGGACAAAAGAAATATTTCACTTAAATTACTTACAAGGCTTATCAGACACTTGAAGAAAAAAACCTTAATGGCAGGAACTGTTGAGTATACACGAGATCGCTTTGGGAAATTGTGAAGATATTCATTGGCAAGTTAGACAAGCATCTGATAAGAATGACTTCTGCAGCTGATCCTGCCTTTGGGAAAGTGGATGGAATAGGTAACCTCTCAAGGTCTTTTCCTTCTACAACACTATCAAAATGAAATTATCTCCCTATTTTGTCCAGCTCCAGGCAATTCAAGCACTTGACTCCATCAGGATTGTCACAGACTCATCACACATTATTCTTGTAGAAAGAAGGCTGAATAACAGATAAGACATTAATTACTTACTTGATTTCACTGACAGGTACTTTCCTCTGTGCCAGCTGTTCCACCATGCTTTTTTCTTCTGAGGGAAGCAATACTAACAAAGCTTCGCCACCTTCTTTGTATCTGATTATGGGGAAAAAAACATAAAAGAGAGACCTCAAGCAAACATGCAAAAAAATTTTTTTTTTCAACAAAAAAATCAATTTTTTGTTGATGTTTTCAATAACCAATGAGAATTTACATTTGCTTCCTTATAACCAGCCCAAAGAGCAGACAAAAATCCTCACTTTACAAAGGGAAAAGAAAAGGCAAACCAGTTAAGTGACTTGCCAATACCTCCACTTGAGCTGATTTCAAAACTACACCTAGAGCCCTAAACATCTGGGACTAAGACGTAGATTCAGATCAGCGGATGTTTTCTTCCCTAGATTAGAAATACTTCTGTCGTAATCAAATGGCACTCGATCAAAGCTTACAATACTAGAAGATCTAGCTACCTGCATTCACCCTTTACCAATAGGCAAGTCTTAACACCTGGTAACAACTGATTTTCCTTTGCACATCCTGGGAGTGTAAAGGTTAGGAAAGCATAAGTGCCTTGATACCAAACAACAACTCATACTTGCATGTTCAATAAAGGCCACTTTTCTAACAGGTCACAGAGGCATCACTGAAAGAAAAGCATACAAACAAGAGTTCTTTCATTTATAGAAGCAGTTTTTAGAAAAGAAAAAGAAAAAATACAATCAAACTGATGCTGTAAGATCATATCTAGTGTACACTCTTCAATGCACTTAACAGCTGTATCAAATGTAGCTAAGTTATTAATTACTCAAGATACACGGTTGGCAAAAAAATAAAAATTCTTCTATTTTATTCCTAAAGCATCTTCTTGTTCACTTTGTTTTTGTGAAAGAAAATGTTAGTTCCTACTTTTGGCAAATTTAGCGACTTGAGGACATTCATGGAGAAAAAAAAATACCCAACAGCATTAGTAACCAAATAAGACAATGGGTTTAAGTCCTACTGAAAAAGTAGTAATGATGAGTTAGCTTATCTGTATTATCTCTCTGTCCATATCTATTGTAACACATATATTATTTCTTCATTTACATTTACAATACAGATTGATAGGAAAGTATTGCATAGAGTCCTCCATTATATAAAAAACAACAATCCAACTAAATTTCAGAAATAGGCCAAAATTGGACAGAATCCAACTCACAACCAACTGATGAGAGGAACGTGTGGAACAAAACAAAGTAAGAGAGTGGTAAGTTACTATGTAGAGCAGCTCTAAACTGCCAAGAGCTACTCACAGGGGAGTCCCCAGGCAGCAGCAGGTTGTAAGCTTATACATAAACTGCTATGACTACAAGTATTCCATTTATTTGAAACAGAAAATTCTCATCGTATTATTTTTCAAGTGCCAATTCATATCAAATTATTTACTACCTTAACAGGCCTTTGGTTTCGTTCCTACTCCAGTCATATTTGCCTTTTTTTTTTTTTACCTGCTGGTAAAACTTTTCATCTATCTTAAGCATATCTGGTTTGTCCTTTCTGTTTTCTTTAAGGAAAGTTAACTGTTTCCTCCATCTTTATTCCACTCAGTCTGTTGCCATTTCATAAATCTTCAGCTTCTGTTACTCCATCATACATTCTCCTGTTGGGTCTTTACTCCAATTGCATTCACTCTTCCCCACCAAGAGAACCATCAAGGAAAGGATATTATACAAAAGGTATAAACTGTCAGCAGAAGGGTGGGAGATGTTATTAGTTTGTCTTTGGGACCACAGAGAACAGGACTGTGCCAGGGTAGGTCACATATCTTTCCAATAAAAGCTCGGCAGTGACAGAAGAAAACACCAGTTCA
The DNA here is from genome assembly GCF_964195595.1 of Calonectris borealis. NCBI lineage: Eukaryota > Metazoa > Chordata > Aves > Procellariiformes > Procellariidae > Calonectris > Calonectris borealis. The sequence goes on from NC_134312.1 coordinate 202,343,452, forward strand.
GTCTTTGTGGACAGAAAAGGGAACATAAGTGCTATTTAAGGAAGTATTAAGAGTCAAGACTCCTTGGCTTAAGAGAGCTTTTAAGTTGGAGGCCAGAGAGCGCAGAAGGATATTCTCAGGCACACCAAACAAGAATCATACCATTAACTGATAAAAATCATTTCAGATGGAATAGAGATGGAATATACTTCTCCAAGTATAAACAGTTATCACTTGGCAAAAACAGTACTGCAGAACTGTTTGAAAACTATAAACACTATCTGTCACAGCACAGTAAGCAATGGAAGTAGCAACAAAATCTGCAGTTAAAACAGTCTGACAGCTTTTATTACAGCTCTCTGCTTTCATTTGATGAATTTGAAAAATCACAACAAAATGCTCTTGGATGCCTGCCTTTTTTTTTTTTTGCCCAATGATATACATGATGGGTTTGGGGACTGACTTTTAAAGATAATTTTAAAATGTTTAATAAATGTTTTCATCATGAGATTTTAACCCTTACGTTCTAGATTTTGAAATTTTACATGGAAATCAAATTGATACAAGAGGAGAGTCTCTGCCACATACCAACACTATGTAAATTTACTGGGTTTATATGGTTTGGTAAGAGTACCAAAAGAAATGGTAAGACATTTGGACTTTGTCCCAAAAAATACTGCTTTAGGGTTGTGGATAAGGGAGAGATACTGCACAAAAACTATACTAACTTGATTTTAATTCATTTAATTAGTAGACCTAAGATGTTCTTAATGCAGAAATAACAGCTTGTAGAATCTTTCTAAAAAAGAGTTCTAAAGCAACCCATATGCTTGGCTTAAGGCAATTTATTATCTTTACCAACAGCATAGGAGGACGTAAGTCACTGCTGACCAAACACCCCATGAATGTTTGGGCCCTTTATATAATAATTAAGGTTGGGAATGACTTGCTTACATAGACCAAGTGCACCTTCTAAGAAAGCTCTACGTATTTTAACCCAGCCAAATTCCAGATGATATTTCCACAAAGTGGGTGCATGTCAGACACTGCCACTGCAAAAAAAATTGATGATCACAGTTCCAAAGCATCTAATTACTCATCAAAAGCACCTGAGCTCTCAGAGCACCTGAGCTCTCAGAGCACCATCGGAAAGAAGGATGAAAACATTCTCTTTTATCTACTGAAGGCTTGTATCGGACAGGAAGACAGAGATAATATTGCTGCCAATACTAGTCTCACCAATTTACAGTACAGAAAAACATACAGCTCTGCTCTTCTCTTCAAAACAGATGCCACGAAACGAAAGGATTCCGAAAAGAGCTATGAGAACAATCCAGTATCTGGAAAGAATGCCTGTTTAGTCTCCTAACAAGAATCTTCCTCATTTGTCAAGAAGACAAAAAAAGTCTTGATCACACTATATAAACAACTACAAAGGATGATTTTTGCAGATTCTTTAAATTTAGTGAAAGGCATGAAGTGATTTATGTAGTTTTGTTGCTTCTGGCATTTCTTATCCTAGAGTGCCTGACTTGGCATTCTTAAATTGTTGCTTTATTATATTTATTTTATTCAGTGTGCAACACACTATGGAAGACCTGTGCCATACAAATCATGGAAGAAATACCCATCAAGGGTCAGAGAGCGCAGATATCCTCTCTGTAAGGCACAAACCCAAACTCTGGAATGATATAATACAGGAAATACCATTCTACATTAGTTTTGCTTGTAAGCTTTTCCTCAGTACCCACGAGGTCACTCTTAAAACAGGATGCAAGATCAGACGAACCTGCAGTCTGACCCTTGAAAGGTGTTTTTGTGTTATTAGCGCTGAACACATTATATGCTGACTCAGTTATCTTTTCAGAAAGTACAAATTCAGGAGATGTAATTCTAAAGACACATTCCATAGATAATTCACAAAAAGAAAACAAGCATTAAATCTGGTATCTATGGACGACAACTAATTCAACGTTTATGTTAAGTCTTGCAAAGCCTTTATACAGAGAAAATAGTACTACAGCTAAGTAAAAAAACAATCACATAAAAATAGACAAAGAAGAGACAGAGGTTTCCAAACACCTATAGTTTCTCATATTTTGGCAACTACTGAGAAAAAAAAAAACCCACAACATTAAAAATATTTCTCAGAGCTGATGCCTTCAGAAATTCAAAGAGACTGAAAGACATCTGGTAACTATTTATACAGCATAATCTTTTTCCTTACCTATTTTGGAAACATTCACTCTTTTAAATGACAATACTTTAAACATACTTGAAGTTAAGGAGGAACAGTCTTTGCCTATTTTTATATTGTAAGTGTGATTTAATTAATTAAAACAGACAGCTTAATATTAACGCTGTTCTTCAGAGCTAAACATGAAAATGAAATCATTACAGAATTGAGAAAGTTGAAAACCAAACTATCTTAAGTACCATCTGGGAAGGTTTGTATCTGTTCAGTGTCCCCAGTGGGTGTTCAGTTAAAGAAAGCAAAATGCAAGCCTATAAAAAAAAGAGTTTTACTTGGGCAGAGTATTATCTTCTTTCTCAAAAAAGAAAACAACTTGGTAACGTGCTAATAAGAAAATTATGGTCTTAAAAATATCCTCAGAAAGAGAGGTTGCAGTGGAAAATTTAAGTTTTCAAAAGTGTTTTCTCTGTGTCTTTCATACTAAAAGCTTCTATACTGGCAAACTTATGAAAGCATAAGCTGCTAAAAACTGGCATAAACAATAAAGAAAAGAACACTTAGATTTTCTGCTCAAAATTTGTTTCCATTACAATGCCTAAAACATAGGAGAGAAGAACATTCCTCGGTATCCTAAGGGAATAACGTTCTTCACTAAAGCCAACAAAAGAACATTTCTATAATTATTTTCAGTAGACAGATAAAACCTTTAAACCTTTATAGACGATAAAGCAGCAAAGAGTCAACCTCAGCTATTGAAATTCTTCAGCAGGAGGACTACTTCTTCTGAAGATGAGAAGACATTAGAAGTTCTCCCCGTTCTTGCTGACTGCAACCTTCAAGTTGTCCATCATCACCAAAACCAAACACCTGTCCTAAAAGGTTAATTCACTCTGGTGATTTATTATTCACTAAGTATGCACCTCAACTGTGCTGGAGAAAAGTAAATTAAAAACCTTAAAGTAATCAAACTTTCTTGGACTGTGTAGTAATTGATTACTTATCTTGTCATCTCCTCAAGGTGATAAAGAAATCAGAGTAGGGACTCATCTTTGCATTGCAATTTCAACTGTCTTAGGATACCAGATACAATTCATTCCAATTCTACAGAAAATTGCATCTTACTTGCAGAAAGTCTTTGGGAAAAAAAATTCACATACTTCTAGTTCAAACCTGTCGTATTTTCTAGAGTCTATTGGCTTCAATACTTATCAAAAAGTCAAGTAACTTCTCTGCAACTCAATCTTGACTTACAAGCAAGGAAGCTGTGACAAATCATCATTAGCACTATAAAGCAAAGGGTAGGAATTATATATTTACACTGACTGCAGATGAGAAAAAGGATGTCTACAACCAAGGGCAAGCACCAAAGGCTGGACAAGAAGGAAATGGGATAAGTTATTTAGGACACTGTGGTACTGGCTAATTAGAAGTAGAGAAAAATGGGTTAAAATGTCAAGAGGACCATTTCCCCAGCAAAGAAACACAAAGAGATGCCAAATCGTTTCACTTCATACCAAAAAATAAATAAAATAAAACACTAAAATCAAGAGGATGGTTTATTCACCATGACAGAATCTATCTTAAACTTTTGCTGAAAATTACCCTTAGCTGGCAGCTGGTATCAAGCATGAAGGAACTAATAACATGGCAACAATTCAGTGAGGACAGGATGAGAAAAAAATGCTTTTTGTGCAGGCCAAACAGACACTCAATTTTCGCTAATCTTAACCTATCTTAACCTACCCTTGATCAGATCCAGCCAAAGGCTGCATATGCCCCTAGCCAATAATACCAAAGCAAGCAATACTACCATTATCACAAAGGCAACAGATGAAAATGTACTATGGTTATTAATCAATTCCACTTTGCCATGCAGCTAGAGTTGAGCTTGTTCCAACTACATTTAGAGTAATTTTACATCCTTGCCGTGACCACCGTAACATAATAGTTCAGTCAAATGCACCATATTTTAACTGTCAGTGACATACAAGTCATTCTGGCGATACCAGAATAAAATAGGAATGGGAACCATCTGATTGATGGTCATCAGGCACCAGTGTTCTGCTGTAGGGCAGACATCTAGTAGGAAAAAAAATTATGGGAAAGCAACGGAAAGAGAACTGTAAAGATAGCCTGCATGGATATGCAGACCTTACACGAAATGTTATACAGGTTGTCTTGAACAGATGTATTGCAACATGTTTCCCTAACATTTGTATTGCAGAAGATAGAAGCTGATGCCAAATTTCAAGAGAGTTAAAGGCAGTATTGCTGCTTTGTTTGGCAAGAAAAAAATAATGTATTTTAAAAACTGGCAAAGGAGAAAATGAGGTAATCATAAAATTTGAGGGAGGAGGGTTGCAGATTAAAGATACTTGCATTACAGTTTCCTGAACTGGAAAAATTCCCATTACAGAAAACTCAATATAAAAGAGGTGATAATGTTTCTGAAGGTATTTACCACACAGGAACATGCAAGGAACTGTAAGTATACAATTTTTATGCTTTGGAGGTCACAAATCTACCACCTCTATACTTAAAAAAAAAAAAAAAAGTTTTGTGGGGTTTTTTAATCTCTAACTTAAATGGGACTTTACCAAGTGACTTGATTAAACATCTAATTTTACCCTAACTAGGCCAGGATGGATAGTATCAACACATGCTGTCATCTCATCTGCCAAAAGACACAGAAGTAAGGTATCACTGCAAAACTTGTGAGCTTAAATCAAAGCCATTCCTAAAAAGGCTCGCATTCCAAGCCAACAAGCCACCTTTGGAAACATCAGTATTGCAGAAACTCTCCACAGTAGATCCCTTCAGGGAAAGGAAATCGGGCATCAAGGAAGCCAAATCAACTTCTCAGCTGTCTCTTCTGCACCCAGGTCAAATTTGCTAGAGACTTACCAGAAGTAAGCAAAAGACTGCTTTCCTTAAAACACAAAAGTCAGTAAGTTAAGCATGTGGAATAGTGTCAAAACCAAGCCCACTAAATTTGCCTGGTTTTGCGTGCACATTATGATACACTCTAATTACAGATTTTCACTCTTCTTCCACTGGACCCTTTGTTCATCAGAAATGGTTGTCAAACTATGAATACAAAATTATTTAGTAGTTACTTCCACTGTGAAGCCAAATTATTCAGCATGTACGGTGATCATTTATTCACTGCCCATCATTCACACCCTTCTCAGAACAAATATTCTGGAACGCTTGATTTTTGCAACAATAATGTTCTTTAAACCTTTGCATACAATTTTAGTTTCCATAAAGAATCCAGAAAAAAGACAATTCCATCACGTGGAATAACTGACAAGCAACATTCAAAAAGCAGCACAGATCCCTGCTTCTAGAGCAAAGATTTACCCCTGTAAAGACTGAAAGAATATGCCAGTGAAATTATATAGGTATTTGTTAGTGTACACACTATTGCAATTGAGACTTGAGGATGCAAAAAAAAAAACCTGGCATAGTACAGCTCTTCATCTGTTGTAAGTAGTACTTGAAAAGAGAGAATCACCATCTCAGTATGCAAACATACACCTAGTTTTTAGAAGCTAGGTTACAGTGACTTCCCAATCTATAGGTTAGCTAAAAACCTAACAATCACGTTTAACATAATACAGACTAGAAAAAAGTTAGTGAGTCAAGTTCTATTATTTCTAGCATGTAATTTATGTTTTATTTTTAAATTATTTTCAATTCCTTGATAAAGTAACTAGTAGTGAAAGAAAAAAGCATTGTATTGATGCAGACATTTGTCTGTGTTGCACTCTTATGTAAAGGAACAACATAAAACACCTATAAAAATATATCCAAAAAATATCAAAATGGACAGTTTTATTCGGAGAAGACCTATTTCAATCTGATATGCATACGAATAAATCTGTTCACCCACACACTATCCTTCAACAAAAAGAAACTAATATCCATATCTACCCCTAAGGCCTTCTACAGAAATACAGTAATTCATAGTTTTGTTTTAAAATTCAACCATTAAATCTGATCATATAAAATACCATTTTTAAACATATTTCTTAAACAAAGTAACACCTTTAGGTCTCTCATACCAGGCTCAATTCAGGCAAAACTTTGTTTGCAATTATAGTACCTTCCGGGCCTTCTCACACAATGAGGACTGGTGAAATTTAAGCTTCAAAACTAGAAAACATTATTTCTCCAAGCCCAGGAGCAAGAAGAGTTTTATCTACTGTTTACCATACTGCTGGGTTTCTTCCCTAATGTGGTAATTTGTTATTCTATTTTTTAAGTGACAAATGAGCACAGGAAAAAAATGCATGAATATCAGAATTTCTATCCCATCTACATGATCAATGGTCTCTTTTTGTAATAGATATTTTTCTTTAAAACAACAAATCTTTGACAAGAGATCTGTGTGCACTGCTAGCTGAAACTGGGCTGTATCATCTACAGCAAGTCCTACTAAAGCAGCCCAAGAAAAATTACAATAGACCAGAAAGCGTGCTTGCTATTCACAACCGAGCAAACGCTGCAGACAGCCCGTGTTCACTGCCGGTTCCTCGATTCAGCCAGGGAGAAGAGCTCTTTCCCATGGGTTATGAACAGCCCAACATCCCATGGAGCATTTAAAATAAACAACACAAAGTAAGCTGGCTTCATTTTTTGGTTTTGCTTTAGCTCACTTCTAATGCTTTGTTCACTCCTATTTCTCCATTGCATAGACCTTAGTTCAGTATCCTGGAAAAAAAAAAATTAGTAAATATGGCTACGAAGTTAGAGATTGCTTCAGGGTTTGTTTATTTTGGGGGTGGTTTTGTTTTGTTTTCCTCCGATCACTTAATATCGTTTTCCTTTTCCTGTCTGGACAGTAGCCCATTTATATCCATTGCAAAGTTCTGAAAACCATGCAACTAGGTTTTATTCATACCACAAAACCATAATCCCCTTCATTCGGTCGTACTGGCTAGGTGTCCTTGTTTGCCAGACAGACTTAGTCACAAGAAACAATGGACAAGAATAGGCAGTGGGTCGCCAACCTTATCATGCTCGTCTCAGAATAAATTCAATGAATTCAAAAGGCCTTGGGAGGTTGTTGGGTCCTCCAGCCTAGACTGTAAGCAATCCATTTTCCACAGCAGCTGTGTCCACCCTACTGCATTAAAATACATGTTCTTGCTTATTTTTTATTACAGCTTACAGGATAGCTTCATGTCAGCAGGTAATAACCTTAGCCACTTAATATTTCAGTGTATTGGAACATTCATACTATGCCATTATGAAGAGAATTCTAATGGGTAACACAGTGCCAGTCAGTACGACTGCGGCATCGCAGGCCACTGTCAGGAATGTAGCTAGGGTAGAGTGTTTAATTTTAGAGAATTTAATAATGTGAATTGCAAGTTAAATATGTGGTGTCAACAATTTCTTGTGACCTCCACTAGCAGCTATTTTTACTTAACTTGAGTTAGGATAATGACTTGATTGCAGCATAATATGACATGGTCCAAATACGGCATTTATTTTTAAAGAAATATCAGTAAAAGTGCTTCAATGGGTCTTAAGTATTAAAAAAAAATAATCAAACAAGGAGCTGCCATCTTGACTGTACTGTTTATTCAGGACCCAAGACATGTATCCCTGGGATATATTTCCCAATGGTGGGGGGGGGAAGCTTCCCAAGCTTCCACCATTGAAAAATAGTTCCATTAAGTCACTTACATTTTTAAATGCTTTAGTGCCACTTGCAAGGATTACCTAAAGGCTCATTAGTCTCACTTTCACACACACATAATGTGGAATTACTTAAGGAGAGCCCCAACGAGCAGGCTTCAAAGCATTTTACTTCATCACAGAATAAGATCATTATATGACCTGCCCCTTTCACCTTTCCAAAATTTGATGTGCATGTGTTCTTCAGGATTCACAAGGCATCAAAAAGACTATAGATCTTTTAAGTCTTTATTCGTACTTCTTGGCTCTAATCATCATACCAGTCAGTACAAAGATGGTAGGCAATAGAGTATCCTGCTTTGGGAAGATGGACTTTTATTATTCCATTTGTTTTCAGAATGTAATTTACTAAAAGGAAAAAAACATATGTAGAGCTAGACAGAATATGCATGCCTGTATGCACACTAAGTTTAACGACAACAACAAAATTACAGTGACTTTCCTAAATCCGTTTAAGCACCTAAGAAACGTAACCAACGAGCCTGGATTAAATACGATCAGAAGTCTGAGCCTGAGTCAGACCTAAAGCCTATGTAAAGTCCAGATAAAAACTGCAGAGCAAAAAGATGTATTCTGTTTAACATTCCACTGTCAGTGTCTTTAAAAAAAGATCACTAAACTCAAGTAACAGTTTTTAATAGTCTCCTCTGAAGAAAAAAAAACCAAACAAACAAAAAAAAAGCCACCCCAAAAACAGAGTGGAGGGAGGAATGTAATGCTAGGAAAGAAAGAAATTAATTACTGAGACATGCCAGGATACAGGGACATCCAAAATACAAGATATTTATGCATGAATAGGAAGACAAAATAGACTTTTTGGTGTCTTTTCTACTCATCAATGCAATCATGACTGAAAGAAAAACATCCCTATATATGTTTCTTTTATGCCATATAATTTGTTTGGAAAAACAGCTGGGGAAAAAAGTGAGTATCAGTGTGCTTCAGAAATTATTATCTTCTGCTGTCCCCTAGTGGCACTGTAACTTGTTTCACAAAATTGATCAAAGAATATTTTCCACTGTAGGCTTCATAGGCTACAGAACAGAAGGCATCAATAGAAATTAAAAGTCAAAAGAAATATGTTTTGCAGACAATCGCTACAAGTAGCTCTTATTTACTCAGAATTTTTGAAACTAAAACCCACAGGAAAACACTGTGATCTAGTATTTTAAATGACAGACTTTGCTAAGAGATTGTGTGACAAAAATATAGCCAGAAATATTTATGGGCATGGCCATGATATTGTCAGTATTTTAGAAATTCTGTTACTGAACTAGTTAAGACTTCAAATAAATACTTTAAAATGCAGTTGGAAGAAATAGCTTCCAATCACTCCAATTGTAGCATACCATTCAAGTTTTTTTTTTTAAAAAAAAAAAAAAAGATACGCCAATTCTACTACAAAGTAAAAGCATTACTGGACAACACCCAGATTTTCTTGATTTTACTTTACCATAAATCAAAAATGCAGGAGTTGCAATTTATGTTTTTCAGTAAAATGAAATGCAAGTGAAATGCTGCTTAGGGAACACGGTGGTCTTATCCACTTAAAAATCAATCATTATCTTTCATCTTAGATAAGGTTTTGCAAAACTGTAAAACAGATGTGGGAACACATCCACGATTGTTAGTCAAAGGTTTTTCAGTCCTATCCCCAAAATAATTTCTCTCTTGACTTTCGTATTTAGTTTTGTATCACAAAATAATGATTTCAAAAGTAAACAGAGTATTTGGCATCCCAGTTTTAATTACAGTTTAACAGTCTCTTAATTAGCTGAGATATTTAATTTAGCCTTCATTCCATGCAATTATACACTCTCATAACCCATGAAAATTTGTAATTATCTCTAACGTCATTAATGAGGACTACTAAACTGCAGTTCAGTTCATTTTTATCAAGTTTCTAGAAGAAACACGAGCTTCTCATACTAACTGTAGCTACTGAAAACAAGTGAAGTTTCCTACTCAACACTTAAGAGTTCACCAAGAAGTACATTCTCCATTATCACCATCTAAAACTGCAGTAGTATATTTACTTAGTGCACAGTATTTACTTAAAAGTATTGGACTTCTCCCTTGTTTTATTTTCAAAGATTTATTTCATGCTGTTAGGTTCCCTAAACAAATCACTTTCCAGGACTGCTTTACTTTCAGGACAGAGAGAGCCTCTATCTTTCTCCGAAGTGAAAGCCCAGCGTAGGCAGAACCTTCCTTGATCTTTGTAACAGATTAAGAGACAGAAAATACCCATAAAGCTTTTCCTACAGAAGGAATTTGTTTGCAGCATCAGTCACCACCCTGCCAGCTCAAACAACTTGCTCAGACATACTCCCAGTCTCAGTAAGCTCTGGCTACTGAGAAATTCACGTAAAGGGAAATGCACATGACAGCCCGGTGAAGCAAGGGGCAGGCATCAGGCACAGCCCGTGGCCTGCGGGACAGACTCGCTGCCCCAATTTTCTGCCTAAATCTGGCCCTCAAGCAATCAAAGAAGATTCTATTTAAGAAGCCGCTGAAGACAGACCCTTAAGGTTGCAAGGCTAACGTCCTCATCAGAGTGACATTTTATTAAAAGCTTTGTGGAAAAGGGGGGTTATTTGTCTTTATGTAGCTGCTTCCCCTCTCTAAACCTACTTACAATCACTCTTCTCAGCACCTAATGAGAACTGGGACAAGGCTGAGGATTATAACTCCAGGGAGGTACCTGCTTTAACTCGGTGACACAGCTCGGGAAGAGCTCAACAAGCCTCCCAGAAACTGCCAATTAAACAGTGCCAAACACATTGTTTTCCCTTCCACGATGACAGTATGCCATAAAGACAAAATTACAAGCCGCCTGTGGAAGCCACACAGGATTAAAAAAAAGGGGAAAAAAAAAAAAAACAAACAACACAATACCACACCCCCCCCAGAATTCTAAGCCTATATGCTTTTCTCTCAATTGGGATGCATGAAATTACAGCTAGATTTGAATTCAGCCAAATAGCTACATGTTTTATCTAGTTATATATAACATTCATTGGTTTTGTTCATAGACAGTTTTTTTCTAAAAGCATTTAAAAATTTATTATTCCCTCCTATTATGACAGGTAGATAGGAAAATGGAGAACACAGGACAGAATGGGACAGAATTACCAATTATAATTGCTAATTACAGAGTTACCAATTACAATGAAAACATGGCTAGAACTTCCACATTCTGAAAGAGGGTTGGAAGTACACACTCCTGTCACAGTCACCAAAATTTAATGCCATCTGATCCAGAAAGACAGACTTCAAAGTCCTATAGAGCAGAGTGCTGAAGTCCTATTCTAAGAAACCGTTCTGTCATTAGGTTTGACTTTTGCCTATATTGCAACAAAGATGATAAAATCCTACTACAAACAAATTAAATTATGTACAAGATATAATGCCAGGTCTTGCATTTCATCCTTCAGACAATTGCGTAAAGTTTTTGACCTACTGAATTATACACAATAACAACTCCTGTTTCTCTTAAAAAATCTACTTCAGAGATCAAGGACAAGGTTTGCAATTGTATATCTGGGTAACTCCCTTCCATCACAAAGGCTCAGCCACAAATATTTTAACTAAAGCTATCCCTAAGAATGTAATTCTACAAAAGACTTAGAAAATTAAAAATTTAACCTGTAATTAACATTATTTGATTCCTTCCTCCCCAAATTAAAATAAGGAAGAAATATTTCCATTCTTTTGAAGAGTCTTCAATGACACAGAGAAATTGGATTCACAGTCTAAAGCCTTGTTTATCTATAAATGGCGGTGGCAAAACAAGCTTTTCCACCCACAAACATGCACAACTCAGCCTTTGAGGTAATCCTGCCAAGGGCAAAAGAAGATTTTTTGCTTCCTCATTATTAGTCTTCCCTGATCAGATTTAACAACTGAGCATATTTTTTCTGTCTCCTGTAAGGAGTCTCTGAAGCTCACTAAGAATTATTAAGTCAAACCACTACTCTTAAGTAATCAAAAGAGTCTTTTGGTGATAACAGCCCTTTTTTCTTTCCAATTTATATCTTGATTTTTTTCAAGTGAGTCTTTAGCCAATTATCTGTCCCTATAGCGATCTAGTTTTAAACATTAAAACCTTAATAAAAAGTGAAAACAAACCTGGCTGTTCTTCCCACTCTGTGGATGTATGTGTTTGCATCTTCTGGACAATCAAACTGAATGACCCAGTTCACTGCTGGAAAATCTGTGCAAAGAAAAAAATATGTCAAAATTTAAGCTCACTGTACTCAAAATCCTCCTATTCAAGAGCAATGTATTATTTTGGAGCATTAATTCTTGTAAGAACCATCATTTAGACCAATTTACAGACATTGGGTGCAACCTCTGAAATAACAATAAAATTAATTGCATGTATTAGCATATCGTAAACAATCACCCTCTTCATCAAAGAAAGCTAAAATTAATGGTGTCCTCATTTCCTAAATTATGACAATACACTGAATGGAACATAATTTCACACTTGACAAGAACAGACATGCTTTGTGTCACACAGATGATAAAACACCACTACATTTAATAATTAAATAACAATATCTGACACACTTTTCACCTACAGTATCAATATCCTACACAACCGGGGTTTGAAGTAAGCTGTGGCGAGACAGCACTACTTCAGCTATCCGCATACAGAAGTATCATTGTCCCTCTCAAAGACAGGAGGGGGTCTAAGCCTGACAAAGAAGCCAACATTGAATGTGAATGATATTATTAATAAACATTTTCTAACTGCTGCACTTCATCCAACAGCAGCGTGCTTTGCATCTGAGTAAGTTTGTGTTACTTGCTGACCAAGTCTGTAGCTGCGCTGTATTCCACAATTATACCTACACTCTAAACCCAAACCATACCCACATTAGATGCTCGCTAGTGAGATTTCAGCAGTGTAGGAGGTATGATAAACAGTTTTCATTTCTGCCTTCAGTTTTTAGAGCACCTTCCTTCCTTTTGTAGCATACTGATAAAACCTTACATTTTGTACAACAGAGTTTGCTATCTGAAAGAATCATAGAATAGTTTGGGTTAGAAGGGACCTTTAAAGGTCATCTAGTCCAACCCACCTGCCATGGGCAGGGACATCTTCAACTAGATCAGGTTGCTCAAAGCCCCATCCAACCTGACCTTGAATGTTTCCAGGGATAGGAGTAGACTCCTGAAAACAGTTCTGTGTCACACCTAAATGCCTCCAAGTACTAAAAAAAAAAAAAGTCCAAAGCATCCACTGAAAATATAAAGAAGTAAATCATAATTCACAGGTAATGACGAGAGGAAAGAAACTCAAGCAAACAGGTCCTATAAATATTCTTGCTTTTTCCCCTCATCTATTTTTCTGCCTCCTTAAGAATACAGTCCTATAATGCCATTCATAGTTCAGACATTAAAATTTCTTCAGGTTTTCATTTCCACATCCTGGTAGGTTAGCAATTTTTTATATTCTGGAATAACCCGCAGAATACAGGCACATCAGAAATACTTAAAACTGCTGAAATCTTGCCTTAAGGCATGCAGTAAGCAAATACATCACAATTTCCATTTTCCCTCGTTCCAGATATTTGTCACAGAACATGGCTGGAAAAACTGGATTGTCTACAGACTTTAATGAATAAATAAATAAATAAAAGACAGCTTCCACCGACTACCTCACTAACAAATGTCATTACAAAACTAGTGACAACATAGGTCTTTCTGGGACAAAAAGAAAAAATAAGCACAAATGAAGTTTCTTCAGTAAAGAAACGGCAGAACTCCAAGAAGCATATCTCTTCTGAGAGACCTTAATAAGCATTTAAGCAAACTACAGCTTCATTTCTTACAAATCAGGTTGGTCTTCAGAGCATACTATCACTGATAAAGTCTCAACAGGATTAGATCATCCCTTTGTGAACAACTATTGCTTCTGTGGGTACATACCCAGGCCACGAGCTGCAATATCTGTAGCAAAAAGTACTGCTGCCTTTTTCCGAACAAAACAAGTGTAGACTTCCATTCTCTTCATCTGATGCTGCTTGCCATGGAGTGCCAGTACAGGAAGACCAGGCTGAAGCTTACAGAACACTCTGAACAGATACTGGACCTACCCAACAAATCAGGGGGAAAAAAAAATTACCATGCAATGTTAAACTTGTTAAGATCATATCCAGTATATAGCAACTGACTTAGCACATCAAATAAAATACACTTTTCTCCACATCAGAGACAAGAGATGCTATTTTCAGACTTTGTCACATGCCCAGGTACTAAAAGAGGAAATGAACTGTGGCACAAGATTGGCATGCCTTTTGATGGCATTTCCTAAAAGGAACCAGAGTAGGTAACAGCAAGAACAACTTGGGACATGACTAATTAGGTGTATGCAAGGGACCGAAGCATCAAAAGTCCACCAGAAGCACTGCTTTTAGACAATACTGGAGGGGTGTAGTGTCTTATGCTTGCACTCAAAGCAGTCTACACAGTCTTGGTTTACTATTTCAAGCTTCAACAGCTTCTCTTATAAAAGCAGTCTGTTTACTTTTACATACAGTACCATGATGCAGCATTATTTTATACCAGGCAGCTTTTAAGCAAATAATTACAGAAGCTGCATATATTGCAGTACAGCTGCAGCTCGGAGAATTTATGTACAACTAAGCCTACCACCTCACTGTACTCACCAGCCAACTGCAGAACAAAAACATTGTAACCTCTCACACAAGTGGAAGAACTGCAATGAATATTTACTACAGCATTGTATGTTGTAAAATATTCGATACATGCAGTAGTTATAGGAATAAATACCTGTGCCATACAAACACAATCAAATAACTTCAACAGAATAGTCCCAGGACGTTTACACTTGAAGGATTACTTCCTATATAACCATAAGAAAAACCTCTCCCTGCACTATTTCACAATTACAATTTCTTAGATAGGCAGATTTAAAAGCTTGTAAAGAAAATAGGTACAACTATTAAAATACTCTGTAACCCAACTACGAAATGTGTGATGAGACAAAACTGAAAGAGCTGGCCCTTAGTCACATAACTTTTAGAATTCGTTTTTAACAGCAGACCACAAAAATGGCTGAGTGCACCGAGATCTCCAGGACCTTCCTGCTGGGTCGCTGAGCTTCCCAGCAGCCAAGCCCTACATGACGTGCCTACAGGAGTAGGTGATGTTTGGTTCCTCCCCCAATTTCCTGTTGCAAACTAGTCCAGAATCTCACCTCTCTGGTGCCTTGACATCTACAGGAATATCTTAATTTTAACAGTTTTAAAATGGTACGGGGGGGAGGAAATAGCCATACCTCTTTACAGCTTGCAAAAAACACAATGCTCTTCTTTTTCAAGTGACTTCTCAGGAAAGAGTATAACATGTTTACTTTTTGCTGAAGCTCACAGACAACATAGTTCTGATCCAAAGTTGCCGGGGTGCTAAAAAAAAAAAAGCCCCAAAAGTACATTTAGATACCGTTAGTTCCCACAACATTAAAATGAGAAAGAAAAGAAGGGAAGAGAGAGAATATACAGGCATACAGTATCTATAGAGCTGCCTGTCCTTTCTTTTAAGTTAAGAGTGTCTGACAAATACCCAGAAAAAGAAGAAAAAAAAAGAAAAAAAGAAAAAAAAAAGTCAGGCTGGAAAGTTCTCCCACTTTGAGGAATAACTCTTAGCAGCTCCACTAGAAAGCTACTCTTGAAAGATTAATCTATTTCCTTACTAAAAGCCAGCGGGGAGGAGGGGACAACTTTTGACATTACTTCTAAATTCATTTACTACTAGCAAGCCAAACTCTTTCCATGTCTAAGCAGCGGCATTCAAATTGCCTTGACTTAAAATGCAATTTTGTCTATTAGTCCTATTACAGCATCATTTGTGGTTAAGGCAACGTCAAAGCACAGTCTAATCACACACAAAAAATGAGCATTGATGTACTTCTACTGATTACACCCTGACATGCAAAGTGACTTTGCAAAGCTCTGAATTGTCATCTTAACTCACCTCTCCGTTCTTTACAAAATAAACTAAACTAAAAAAAAAAAAAAAAATTCTTTGGCATATTTGTCCTTGAAATACATCTAAATGCTCATCTCTCACAGTTCCTCTGCTTCACCCTAAACAGACCAAGGGAATTCAAAATTATTTTATTAAAGGTGCCACTTGAGAGAATGAAATTATAAGACAGTGCTCCAGGTTTTTTTCTGCTAATCAATTTGAATTATGCCACAGCACCTTTTGCTTTGTAATTCTTTCAGAGGAAACTGTTTTCATAAGGCAATAACCTATTGTATACTAAGGCAGTAAATTCTAAAACAAATTAATAATTTTTTTTTGATTCAGTTTCTTATGTAATTGCACTCTCCCAAATATTTTTTTTAAATTATGTCATTTAAAATAGACTTCACAAAAAATGCAAGATCTGTGAAACAGATGTACAGTCAGTCCTCAAAATGAAGACTACATAATAGGCTTGTACATCCTCTCCTGCTAAGAGGATATTAACCACACAATTTTCTCTGGCAATCATGCTTATTTAAGATGCCTTTGGTAGTACTACTGATTAAAAAAAAAAAAAGGTATTTGCAGTACAATACAGAGGATAATCAAATCAAATAGTTAAAACTGCCTCAGGATTCAACCTGATTCTGCTGTTCATTTTGCTGATTTTTTGCTTGCTCTTGGGAAAGCCATTTTTATCACTGTGCTTCACCTTTCTCCTGCGTCTTACATATGGAAATATATGCATACTTCATAGAAAAGCAGGAAAAAAATCATACATGCTCATAAGCAATTTGACACTTAGATGATAGAACCCACAGAAATGCAAAATATTAAGTAACGTTCTTCACTTAGATTTCAAAAGAAAAAAAAAGTGCCGAAAAACAACATGCATTTTGTTTTCATTTAGTGACACATTAAATTTTTTGAGCTTGGCAGACCATATACTTCACTTCTCACAAGAGCTTCCCATTCTGATCCACACTGTATGGCATGACAAATTTATTTCATATGCACAGTAAACCCAGCATGTCAGGAAGCCGCAAGACTTAATGCACATGGAGTAATTGGTGAAACACTGGCACAGGTTGCCCAGAGAGGTGGTAGATGCCCCATCCCTGGAAACATTCAAGGTCAGGTTGGACGGGGCTCTGAGCAACCTGATCTAGTTGAAGATGTCCCTGCCCACAGCAGGGGGGTTGGACTAGATGACCTTTAAAGGTCCCTTCCAACCCAACTATTCTATGATTCTAATGCCACATGCTTTCCTTTGGGCACCTAATATTGAATACACAAACAAGACTATCATTCTGCACTTTCCCAATAGAGTAGCATTTTCTTGGAAAGCCAGATTTATCAACAGCGTACAGAAGCACTGTATTTGTGCAACACATCTGGTGGTTCTGCACAGCAAGTGTGCACACACAGGAGGTAAGGAAGCCAAACAACAAAAAAGTAGCAATTCAGAAGCGAGTGCTACAGCCAGGACACTACTCCATCCAGGCTATAACACACTCTGGGGCTTGCTCCTGAGGAAGAAAATTTCCAGTTTGTGAAACTGCCTGAGGAGCCACAAGGGAAGTGCAGGTTCAGCCTCCCTGTAATGAATCAGTCACAACCAGTACCCTCTTATCTGGAAATTCCTTGCTTTCAGGAAGGCACACAACAGGATCAGACACTGCAAGAAGGAGGCATGAAGTAACTTCTGATTCAGGAAACCAACAGTCAGAGAAGCAAGTAGGATCACCATCTGTTTAATCCCCCCAGGAAAAAAAAAAATTATCCCAACATACCTGAATTTGGCTTTCTCATGAACCCAAACATATTCTGGATCTTTCAGACTCAGCCGTGCAAGATCCTTCACTGATTTTGTTTGTGTTGCAGAAAAAAGCAAGGTCTGGCGTTTCTTAGGTAGATTTTCTATGATTGCATTCATTGTATCAGCAAACCCCATGTCTAGAATTCTATCAGCTTCATCAAGAACTGAATTGAGACATATATTTGAGAAAATCTGGTTTTAGCTTTATTTATATTAAAAAAAAACATACATCAAATCCATATAGTACAAAAATCCATGCCTACTTAAACTGCAGAGACTAGCTTAATTACTGTATATGACAGGATTCTCTTTAGATATACTCCATAAAATGTTTTTTAAAAAAGTGCAATAGAAGTCATAGGATTTGCAATGATCTATACACTACAGCCCTCAGTTTCACATGCTGAAGCATAAAGATAGCATTTCAAGTAAACAGTTCAGTAATTTGCAGACAGACTGCAAATTAAAAACCCCCTGTCCTATTACTGAAACAAAAGCACGGAATATAAAACAGTGCTGTACTATTCATGACAGAGCAAAACAGACTCTCCTGTACCTAAGCTGAATTTAGCATTGAAACACAGGGAATAAACAGAGTAGCACAGAGACAAAGCTTTAAGAAAAGGGCCTACGTTTAATGCAGTTCTTGTCTAACTGCCATGAACTGTAGTAAGTGTAGCAAGCATAATTTCACATTTTATCAGCTTCATTAGCTTCTTAACTGCTTCTAAGTTCCTCAAGCTATGCTAAAGATTACGCAGTTCTTAGTGGCAGGCAAACCTTTTCATTACACTGAAATTTTTATTCAGCTTGGAAGGATGAAAAGAATGTTAACAATGCTAATAAAACAATGAAAGGAGCAGCAATCTGTCTTAAAATTCAAAGAAAAGTGTTTTCTAGAACAGGCCCAAAACACACACACTGCAATGGACATTCCATATAGTTAATTATCACGTCAAGAAAAACACGAGAGCCGTAGCCAGAAAGGAAAGGCCAGTGTTAGCCAAGACACATTTAAAGGATTATATGGGACACTACATTTGGTTTGGGGTTCCTTACTGTCCTGGTTTCGGCTGGGATAGGGTTAAATTTCTTCCTAGTGCTGTGTTTTGGATTTAGTATGAGAAGAATGTTGATAACACACTGATGTTTTCAGTTGTTGCTAAGTACTCTCCTAATCAAGGACAGCTCCCATGTTCTACCGACCGAGCTAGGTGCACAAGATGGGAGGGAACATAGTCAGGACAGCCAGCCCAGCCGGCCAACGGAGTATTCCATACCTTGTGACGTCATGCTCAGTATATGAAGGGTAGGCGTGATCCAGGAAGTACCGATCGCTACTTGGTTATCGGTCAGCGCGGGTGGTGAGCAATTGCATTGTGCATCACTCATTTTGTATATTCTATCATTATTATTATTATTATTTTCCCTTTTCTGGTCTATTAAACTGTCTTTATCTCAACCCACGAGTTTTTCTCACTCTTACCCTTCTGATTCTCTCCCCGTCCCACTGGGGCGGGGGGGAGTGAGCAAGCGGCTGCCTGGTGTTTGGCTGCCTGCCAGTTAAACCACAACACTTCCTAACTCACCTACTTGTTCCTATCATCCTACGGAAGGCATGCTCAGCAACTGTTTGAGAGAAAGTACACACAAGAAAGGGGTTTTCTTGTTTTCTATTTTAATTTGCACATGTGTGAACTTAAATGCCATTTCATCTACATACCATGACTAGGATAAACTTTTTACCCAAGGAAGTGCTCCACACAATTATGAACTATTACAAAATATTTCTGAGTACTTTCAAGTACTTAAAAAACTTACTCAACATTTGCAGATCGGATGCATAGAAATATGAAGTTTCATCCATGTGCTGTAGAAGCCGTCCTGGAGTGCAAATTAGCATATTTATGTGGTGGATTCTTTCAGACTCTTCTTTCAGATCCTGAAAAGGAGTTAAACCAGCTTAGCTCTAGTTGTTCACACAAGAAGTCCAGTACCAGAGATGATCAGGCCAGCTTAACATATTGATAGTTTTTAGAAAGAATAGTCAAGGATCAGCCTTTCCTCTTTCTACAAAGATATCACAATTTCTTCAGCATGCACATACTGGTGGCTTGAGCAAAAAGTGTTTCAGAATAATCTAAATTAACAGGATAGTCCTGGAAGGCCTGTCCGGAGGGTCCATCCAGTAACCCGGAAAGACTGTAAATATGCAAAAGCTTCAAAGAACACAGAGTACACACACAAGAAAATGAGTGGGTCATTGATAGGTTCCCATTAACTACTCTCTTCCCTCACTTTTCATTTCCAGGATTTCCTTCCTAAACTAGCACTTAATATAGCATTTATTTATGCTTCCATACAGCAAACTCCAAGAGAGGACACACCTTTCCTCCAATGACAAGGCCAGCTGAGAACTCATGATTCTTTCCCACTTTACGCAGAACCTTGAAGGTTTGATATGCCAGTTCTCGAGTAGGCGATATTATCAAAACTCCCAGTCCATCAGCCGAAGTCCACTGATGGCGATACAGGAGTTCCAAAGCCTGAAAAAAATTACCATATTCTCATTATAAAAATCTCAGAAGGAAGAGATGTAACAACAAAAAATTTGTATCAAAATGTATTATAAAAAAAAAAGATAAAGCCACACTAATTAAAATAACGACTTGAAGAAACATCAGTATACAGTTCACATAGTTTGATTATATATCAATTCTAACTGATGGTAATGATACTTGCTGTAGCAAAGTTCCCCAGCATCAATCTATGACAGACAGTAATGGGTGGTAAATCGTAAACATTTTACTGCACAATTAATCCTACTCTGCTAAATTCTGAAAATTAAGCCTTAATCATTTATACGAGAATAGAAATCAGATGTAGAAAAACACAAGAAACCTCCCTGCTCGTAAGGTTTTGTGGGAACCAGAAACAGAATGAGCAACTAGAGAAAAGTAAATTATTGCAGCTTTAATTCCAGTTACTTTAATTAATTTAATTAGCAGTACTATCCACATATGCTATACACAGAGCATTCCAAACAAAGTTGTCATAAACCTCAAACCAGGATTATTCCTCCTCTTATGAATTCACACTGCAGAAACACTGTCTTAGCTAATCCTAACACAAAGGTTTCATAGGTATCAATACCTGAAGCATTCTGAAATACTGAAGGCTGTTAAGCATCCTTGTACAACTAATTTTTTTTTTTCACTCTTCATCTCTCCAGCTCCTCTCTTAACACTTTTCTCCCCTAAAACTGTTTTAAAATAAGGTTTGTAAAACAAAGTACTTCTACTCCTAGATTAACTAACTGAGCAATGCCACTTTTATTTCTCAAGTTCACAACTATCCTTTGAAGCCACCTAAATTTTTTTTATTCTTTACTAATAAAAAATAAATTTTAACAAAACCAGCATAAAGCATAAGTCTTCTCAACCAGAGAGGGTATTCAAAACACCTACTCCTGTTCCCACAGTTACTGACAGAATAGGCTGCAACTTGAAGAAATGAAATGCAGAGCATGATACTTCGAGTAAAACAGTCAAACATGTATTATCCATGACAGGGGTTTCCATCCTGTTTTCCTGCTTGCACCTGGAAGTGATTTCTAAGGAGTCCACAAAAGACAAGGAAATGGAAGTCCACAATCACTAAGCTTAAGTTTGCTATATAAGGTCCAAATCCTAAAATTTTAAAGGGGTGAAAACCACCCATCTAAAAAAAGTCCAAGGAACTGAAGAAATTTCACCATTCTATTCCATACACTTAGTTTTCAAATTTTAAAAGAATTGGACAACTAGAGTTACACCAGGAAAACAGATTCCTGAGACAAAAACAAAGCACTTCCTAAATCACACAGGGTCTACTAATGTAAGGATCAAAATGGAATTTCTATGTGTCAGAATATTCTTAGGGCCAAAAATATACTTCTTTCAGAACCTCAAGCAGCTTTATTAAATTAGTATCTTAGCTTTCTTGGAACATTTAGATCAAGTGAATTATAACTTTTCTCCCAGGATCTATTAACCTAAGCTGTTTGACATCCAATACTTCCCAGATAACTTGGTTTAAGTACAAATGGAGGATGTAAATTACTTACTGGGACAATAAAAGCCAAGGTTTTGCCTGATCCAGTCTTTGCAGCTCCAAGTACATCTTTACCTTGTAAAGCCAAACCTATGGTTTGCCTCTGTATCTCCGTTACCATGCGATACTGAGCTTCCTGCAATCCTAGTATTTGCAGTGTAGGAAGAGAAGAGTGTGGGAGGGGAAGGGGAAAAAAAAAGAAAAAAAAAATCTTTATTTTTGTCTTGCTCAGAGCTGCATTCCTCTGTTTAGAAAACACTGTACATGGCAACACTTACCTAAAACTTAGTTTAAAGCAAAAAAATGTTCAGATGCAGGTAAATTATACATTATACATTCATTTTTATTTAAATTACTTAAAAAAAAAACTTTTGTACTCACCTTTTAGGGTTTTTTTTGACAACGGAAAATCTGAAAATCTTTGAATTTCACTTGCATTTATCTGAAACAAAACAAGTTTAATCAGTGCTTACAATCTAAGCATAACAGAGAAATTAAATAGGATTCTTTAAGTTGCTGTTAATATAAATATGTAGTAATTTAGTATGACCTGGTCCAAGTTAGCTGGTCAGGCAATCTCTACTAGTTTGACCTAAGCCAAACCTCTCTTCTACCATAAACTGTTCAGTAACTAATAAGATATACATTAATCATGCAGGCTAGTAGTGCAATTTAAAGCTCATATCATCATGAAATCACAGAACAATTTCAGCTGAAAAGGACCTCAGGAGGCCTCTGGTCCAACCTCCTGCTCACAGCAGGTCAGCTCTGAGGTCAGACCAGGTAGCTCAGAGCTTCATCCAGTTGGGTCTTGAAATCATTGAAGGACAGAGACTGGACAGCCTCTCCGCGCAACCTGTGCCTCTGACTGACTGCCCTCAGGGGCAAAAATTGTGCCAGGCTGAGCCTCTCTTCTGTCAACTTACACCTGTTCTCTCACATCCTTCCACCCTGCACCATCTCCTCAGTGATCTCCCCAGGGGCACTGGGGGCTTCTGTAAGGTCCCCATCCCAACCCCAAAGCTATCTCTGCTCCAGACTGACAAGTCCATCTCCCCCAGCCTCTCCTCACAGGGCAAATGCTCCAGCCCCCACCATTTCAATGGCCCTCCACTGAACTGGATCCACTTTATTGATGTCTTTTTCGTATTTGGGGGTCCAAAGCTGGATGCAGTATTCTTCAGAAAAAAAAATAAAAAGTTTTTTTAAAATCACATTTTAAAAAGATATTGCAGTATGCAAGCAAGGTCTAAATTTTCTACAATGCAGCATGCCACAAGCCCCAGACATAACTTGCAATTAAATCTCATGCTAAGCATTTCACATGCATACAGTATCTCCAAAAATCAGAACGTCTGCAGCCTTTTTCTCCAAAACTGTCCCAGTCAGACTAACTGTCAATAGAGATTATAATAAAATATCTGTGGCAAAACAGATAACTAGCTAATTATTTCATATTTCTGCGTGGCTGAAACAAGCACTGCATTTATGATTCATGCACGCTAAGCATAAATTCATTTTCCTGGGAATATCCACAGAGGAGCAGTTTGGTTTTGGAAGCTACTGCAAATGGAGTAATGATAGTCCTATCCCATAAAATGGAACTCAGAGCTCTTACCCCCCTTCTCTTTTAACCATTCCGGCTTAAGAAAGAAACATTACTATGCTGCAAAGCACACAGCTGTTATCTTCCTGAAAAAAAGCAGCTCACCTGCACTTGTGAGTGCATAAAGGCGGACTCCTTCATCTGCAAGGATCACATGCAAACACTGCTGGCAGCCTCCCTACAACCTTACCAGAGCCAAGCTGTCCATCTGTATTTTCAGATCCCTTGAAGCAATGAGGATGTTTCAAGAAATAGCTCCAGATAACAAACACATTTCTCCCCCACTCCATTTTCCATTTTGACCCTACAGTTCCAGTGTCAAGATTTTTTTGCATATACTTAGCATTAGGTTATGTGATTGAAGATTAATCACTGCGAACACAAAGACCCCACAAGAATTGGTGGACAACATCGGGGAAGGAGCCCCACCAACGTCATCACTGCGCATCAAGTTAAGCACCCTGACTCAGCTGCTCCCTGGGACGGTCGGAGGAGAGGGGACAGCCCATGGTCCCTGGGTGAACCCCCCCGAGGAGCCAGTGGGGCCACCCCCTCCCAGGCTGACGGGGATGAGCGCCTGAAGGGGTGTGGGGCTCACGGGGGGCTGCAGGGGAAAAGCATTTGGAGATGTTCTACAACGTCTCTACAACGTGTATTAAGGGGGTTGTGGGAATGTGCAAGACTTCTTATGGGATGTTTAGGGGAAGGATCAAAGGCAGGGAAAAGGAGGGAACAAGGTGGACTGGGGAGGAACCAGTCTGAGAAAATAGAGGGAAAAGGGGATAAAAAGGGCTGGTCCTGGGTAACACCTGGCTGGTCAGTACGCTTGCACTCCATCACCACAGCCAGCCCTGCAGTCTTACTAGATATTCTTATATAATGATGTAAATAATTATTTACTACTAATAATAATTACTCTTGCATTCTTTCTATCCTTCTTCTTTGTGGGCACACTCTCTATTCTGAGCCCGCATAAGAGACCACCAGCAACCTTCAAGCCAGACTAGTGGGCAGCAGCATGAAAGCCGAGCGCCGGCAACCGGAGTGGGACCATGGACCTCAGTGGTTGGTGGGTGCTGATGCCAGCACCTGAGGCCAGCTCTGAGGCAGACTGAGTAGCCAATGCCAGCTACCGGAGAGGCCCATTTTCCACGTGTGGGTAAGTATTTCACTAGTGGATGTTAATCCTGATCAGAAAGAGAGGACAGTATGTGCCGCCCACGCTGTTCACATGTATGCAAGCACTGTGCGTGTCTGCGCAGGGGCTGATAAAGGCACTGCTCTGTCTGTGTTCATCTGTGGCCGCACGTGTGTGTGCACACATGTGTACCGACTGGGAATACACGCTCACCCTCACTGCAGGCTGGACTTGGGGACCCAGAACTGCAGCAATCTTGCATCTACCTGACTGGGACAAGAAGAGTCCATCTATGTCCTGAAGCTCACCAGATTCACCAACCTCTAGCGCTTGGTACACTTAATTCTTTAGAGCTGTCCTACAGGGTACAAAACATACTAAAAAAGTAATTAATTGTCCTCACACCTACTAATTTACTTCTCTGTCTCCGTTCACCTCTACAGCATACTTGAGAGCTGTTAATTACACAAACACACACACACACACACAACCCCCAAAAGCGTGTGTTTGAGTCCATGAGTTGGCTGAATGATTTACAAATATGCTGAGATGTCAAGTAGAGATCTTAAGAAAAATGTAATACTTTCAAGTTTGTTCTAGCTGATAGGAGATCATCAAAAGATGTGACAGCTTCCACTGGCAAAGTTCACAACAATCAATAGCAGCAGGACAGAAAAAAACCACAGAACTCAGGAAAAAAATAAAGAGACTACTGTATCTATAAAGCCTGAGCACATGAAGAGGAAGGCAGACAACCCAGCTTTGAATGAATACTGACTAGCATCCATAAACTGAGATTTCCAGATGTCAAACTCCGAGCTTACACAACTTGCGCATTTCTAATAGGTATCGTTTATCTCTAACAGATTGCTGAACAGAAACCTCCCAACATAGGGACCAAGCAAAATGGTCCTCAGATGTTCCTGACAACTCCTGATAACAATTCCAGAGGAGGTCTCAAATGAAAAGCTGTTGAGCTGTTAGATCAGCCTTATATATGTTTTAAGTACCAAGCCTTCTGCAGGCTCTGCCTATTATAGAAAACTAATAATGGTATACTAATACTAATAATAGAAGAAAAGCTATCCCCTGAACTCGATCACTTTATCTGCGAGACTGATGGTGATTGACTGCTCAGAGTATTAAATGACCAGTGATGGGACTCCAAAGCAAGAGATAGAGAAGAACGAATAGCTAGATCTTGCCATAGCACCCAAAGGTAACGCAGCAGCCTAATTTGCGTGTGGCATTATCAAGTAAATGCAAGCTATTCTCAAATGTAGAAACTATTAGGGCCTGACAACGTGCAAAATTAATTTCACTACACACCTCCCTGTCTGTGTTCAAATACACAGAAATAGAAAGCAATCTATTGCATATATACTGCAATGTGGTATATAAACAATAAGCCCACCACCCTGGGATCTGTGCAGAGAGTTCACAAACTCTGTACCCAGTCTTTGCCAAGTTGCTTTAACTCAGTTTCTCTCTCTTGCTCAGACACACACCCTCCAGAGACCATGCAGAGGCAACTCTCTAAGTCTAGGTTATAACAAGTAGTCCAACAGTACTGTAGTAATGTAGGAGGTTCTTCATTCCACAATGAAAGACACATACCTACCAGTGGTCATCCCACTCAGCACAATACAAGCCTCTAACAATTCGAGTAGTCTGCTTTCACAGTCAGCATCCAAGTCCTCTATTTCTACAGTGAGTAGAAAAATATTGCCAAAACAAGTTGACTCAAAATTTGTCCACAACAAAATGTATTAATCATTTATGTAGTTACCATCTTTAATTTTTATATAAAAACAATGAATGATAAGTCCATTTTTTTCCCTGAAAAATGATCTGTGATTTAAAACAGTAATTTGACCATCTTTGGAACCATACCATTTGCTTTCAAACCAGTAAAGCCAACATTGTGTGAAGCTTCAAAATACTAACTTGCTGAATCTTAACCAAAGGACCTATCATGACCTCTCCGTGGCAACAGACATGTTTCTTCTATACCTCTTGTCATTACTTTCTGCTCAATCAAATTACAACCACCAAAAAGTCTCTACTATCAGCTACACTGAGTGCTGCATAACCAAGTACAATGGCTATGCTCCTTCCCAGCAGTAGCTGCAAATTCAGCAAAAGTTGGCAGGACTTAGAGCAACATCACAGGCAGAGCACATCTAAGCTGTTATTCACAATTACAGTACTTTCTGCTAATCAGTATGGCTCAAAAGCCGACCATCTCTCAGAGGAGTTCACGGGAATCTGGGTGACAAAGCCAACACCCTTGACCCTGGCTCTAACATTCAAATACCTATATTCCTGACTGGCTGTTAATCAACATACTCTTCTAAAATGATGTTTGCCTGTAGGGCATCTTCTATGGAGACAAACGTGTCCCATCTCCAACGGCGAGACATCCGTGCTGCCTGGTCAGAAGGGTCAAGTGCCACTGGTTACAACCATTCCCCCATCTGCTTCTCCACCACACTCTCAACCACTCGCTCCCCTCCTGAGGGCCTCACTACCCCTGGCTCCACAGCCTGCCCACAGTCACCTCCACCAGAACCACCGGGACTGCGGTTACTGCCCTCTCCTCCTCTGCCTCGGGGGAGAAAGGAAAGGAAAGGAATGGAGGATCATCCCTGCCTCATGGAGGTGAAAGCCCTTCTGCCTGCCACTGAGCAGTGCCACCCACCAAACCTGTTACCTGCAGGCACCGCCAACAGCCAGAGGAACAGCCCCCTCAACTAGGAGTGCTCCCCACCCCTGCCCGGGACCCCCCCCTCAGAGATCCCCCTCCTCCTCCTCCTCCCCCCAGCCCTACCCCCACACACGCCACACGAGGAGAGGAGCCGCTTTTCCGCCCCCCGCAGGCCCGCCGTGCCCACCCGGCGAGTGCCCTCCCGTCCCCGCCCTGCAACGCCCCTCGCTCCCCGCCCCGGCCCAGCAGCACCAGCCGCCCGCCCGTGCCGTACCTCGGGGTAGCGCTGCACCAGGCGGCCGATGCCCTCCCGCTCCACCTGCCACTCGGGCCGCTTCCGCTCCTTGCGCTGCAGCCGCAGCCTCCTCGTCCGCCGGGTGTACTTCTTCTTCCAGCGCTCGAAGCTGCGCACCGGGTCCATCGCCGCCGGCCCGCCGCCGCCATCGCTGCCGGCCCGGCCCATGCTGCCCCCGCCGCCCCGCATGGGACGCACACGGCCTCCGGGGGCGGGGCTGGGCGCAGCCGGAGCGCGTCAGCCGGCCGCGCCGCCGGGGGAGGGCTCGGCGCGGCTCGGCTCGGCTCGGCTCGGCGCGGCTCGGCGCGGCTCGGCGCGGCTCGGCGCAGCGCGGCTCGGCCGCCAGGGGCGCGGCGGGGCGCCCTGGCTCGTCCCCGGCCTGTGGGACGGTGAAGAGGATGCACAAGGCTTGAAGAAAAATCACACTTCGTGAAATACAACTCAAAAAAGTGAGCTGTGGGCGCAGCATGCAAAATGTGCTCTAGGATAGAGATTATGGAACGGAAAAAAAAAACCCATTAAAAAAAATAACGCCGTAATAGAAGAGGAGTGTGTGCTTAGTACCCTCATAAATTTCATCCTCTGGAGTATGGTGGTGTGGGGGATCGGGGGAAGAGTTCTGTGACAAGTCTGTTAATGCTTCATTTGCTAATTTATTACAGGGAAAAACTGACAAATGTGGGGAAAAAGAAAAAGCAATTGAAAGATGTATGGTGTGCCGTGTGTTTAAGATGCTGGATCTAAGCTCTGTTTGATGTGTGGTTTTATAGTCTAATCAAATCCATATGTTTGAGTTAGCTTTCAGTTTACGTTGACATTGTTTATCTGAGGGATTAGATGCAGCAAGAATGGTGAATCCCAGGAAGGCTCTGGTGAGGTAAATGAGGAGGTATGCAAGGAATTAAATAAAACACATTTTTCAACCTCTGTATAGAGTTAACTGGGCATGGCCTTGGGGGCAGAAACATGATAAGTCGGCCAAATAAGGGAGTACCAAGATAAGCGCTAAGAGAACAGAAACCACCGATAAAACTAAAGAAACAACTACTTGAACTACGGGTGAACTACCCTAATGAGCACAGTAAAAACCCACCCACGGGCAGGGAAGCCCCCTGCCAACCCAAGCCCCTTCCCCACAGAATATGCGCGGTAAGAGGGGAGGAGGACACTGTGACTTGAAGACGAGACATTGCAAGAACCAATAGAAGCAAGAGCGACTAAACATAAACGTAAAAAGTACTGACAACTTTTGCTCTATACACTATAAAGTGTCTACCGTGTGTTAACTGAGGTGTGCTAGTGTCGTGGTTTAACCCCAGCCAGCAAAAATAAACGCCACGCAGCCGCTCGATCACCCCCCCCCCGGTGGGATGGGGGAGAGAATTGGGAGGGCACAAGTAGGAAAGCTCCCGGGTTGAGATAAAAACAGTTTAATAATTGAAATAAAACTAAGTAGAACAGTAATAATAACAGTGAGAACAACAACAATAACAGAATACACAAAGCAGGCAATGCACAACAGAACCGCTCACCGACCGCCGACCGCGTGTCACGAACGGGGGGCGAGCCCCCCCACACACCTGGTTTTTATACTGAGCATGATGTCACATGGTATAGAATACCCCATTGGCCAGCTGGGTCCACCACCCCGGCTGTGCTCCCCCCTCCCGGTGCAAGCATCACCCAGCAACAGCCAAAGCATCAATGGGCCATCAACGCTCCTTTCACACTGAACCCAAGACACAGCACCCCCCCAGCTACTGGGAAGAAAGTTAACCCTGTCCCAGCCGGAAACAGGACAATATCCACCCCTTATTCTATACCATCTACATCATGCCCAGGTCTCACATTTTCCCATACATTCCAATTAGTCACCGCTCCTTTTCCCTGCCTTTTGATATATACGCACACAGAGATATCATTCCCTTAGTCCATGGGCCATCCCTCTAAAACGTCCGTTGAGTTCATTTAGTCCATGACTTCGGGTTCCATCTGTTGTAACAGTCTTGCAGGGCAGGAGAGATGGTGTGTGGTGTCGGGCTCTTGCATGCGGAGGCCAGTTCTGGGCGCTCGTCTGGTTCTATCATTGTTGCACCTTGCTCAGTTTCATCGGCGTTCATCCTAAATTAATCTGGGTGATTCTTACTGTAATACTGTTAATATGGCATATGGTAACCATAAAAGTGATGACATACAGTACTATGTAATAACTAACATCGTACAATTCAGTTCATTGGCTATTTTCACCCAAAATTAAATCCCCCTGAGGTACACACCGGACTTCCCCATCCTTTCTCATCACCCACCAAGTGCACCCAGGTCCCTGAGCAAAAGCAATCCCACGGATGGGTTTTCCCTTGCCAGAGGCAGGAGCAACCCAGACTGTCTTCCCCAGCATATTTCTCATATGCACGACAGGGACTTTATCCCCCTCTACAGCACGTAAGGGTTTGGATTGGGCAGGGCCAGCTCGAGTGACAGATCCCCTAGTGTTCACTAACCAGGTGGCCTTTGCTAAATGTGTATCCCAATGCTTGAATGTCCCACCACCCATTGCCCTCAGTGTTGTCTTTAGCAGCCCGTTGTATCGTTCGATTTTCCCGGAGGCTGGTGCATGGTAGGGGATGTGATATACCCACTCAATGCCGTGCTCTTTGGCCCAGGTGTCTATGAGGGCGTTTCGGAAGTGAGTCCCGTTGTCTGACTCAATTCTTTCTGGGGTGCCATGTCGCCACAGGACTTGCTTTTCAAGGCCCAGGATGGTGTTCCGGGCGGTGGCATGGGGCACAGGGTATGTTTCCAGCCATCCTGTGGTTACTTCCACCATGGTGAGCACATAGCGCTTGCCCTGTCGGGTTTGTGGGAGCGTGATATAATCAATCTGCCAAGCCTCCCCATATTTATACTTCAACCATTGTCCTCCATACCAAAGAGGCTTTACTCGTTTGGCTTGCTTGATTGCAGCGCATGTTTCACATTCGTGGATAACCTGTGCAATAGTGTCCATGGTTAAGTCCACCCCTCGATCACGAGCCCATCTATATGTTGCATCTCTCCCTTGGTGGCCTGAAGTGTCATGGGCCCACCGAGCTATAAATAATTCACCTTTATGTTGCCAGTCCAGATCTACCTGAGCTACTTCGATCTTGGCAGCCTGATCCACCTGCTGGTTGTTTTGGTGCTCTTCACTGGCCCGACTCTTGGGTACGTGAGCATCTACGTGTCGTACTTTTACAGTCAGGTTCTCTACCTGGGCAGCAATATCTTGCCACAATGCGGCAGCCCAGATGGGTTTACCTCTGCGCTGCCAGTTGTTCTGCTTCCACTGCTGCAACCACCCCCACAGGGCATTTGCCACCATCCATGAGTCAGTATAGAGATAAAGTACTGGCCATTTTTCTCGTTCGGCAATGCCCAAGGCCAGCTGGATGGCTTTCACCTCTGCAAACTGGCTCGATTCACCTTCTCCTTCAGCAGTTTCTGCAACTTGGCGTATAGGACTCCATACAGCAGCCTTCCATCTCCGATGTTTTCCCACAAGGCGACAGGACCCATCCGTGAACAGGGCATATTGCTTCTCGTTTTCTGGTAGTTTGTTATATGGTGGGGCCTCTTCAGCACGCATCACCTCCTCCTCTGGGGATATTCCAAAATCTTTGCCTTCTGGCCAGTTCGTGATCACCTCCAAGATTCCTGGGCGACTGGGGTTTCCTATTCGGGCCCGTTGTGTGATCAGCGCGACCCACTTACTCCACGTAGCATCAGTTGCATGATGTGTAGAGGGGACGCTCCCTTTGAACATCCAGCCCAGCACCGGCAGTCGGGGTGCCAGGAGGAGCTGTGCTTCAGTGCCAACCACTTCCGAAGCAGCTTGAACCCCTTCATATGCTGCCAATATCTCCTTCTCAGTTGGAGTGTAGCGGGCCTCGGATCCTCTGTATCCCCGACTCCAGAACCCTAAGGGTCGACCTCGAGTCTCCCCTGGTGCTTTCTGCCAGAGGCTCCAGGTAGGGCCATTCTCCCCGGCTGCGGTGTAGAGCACATTCTTCACATCTTGTCCTGCCCGGACTGGCCCAAGGGCTACTGCCTGAACTATCTCCTGTTTAATTTGCTCAAATGCTTGTCGTTGCTCAGGGCCCCATCTGAAGTCGTTCTTCTTCCTGGTCACGTGATAGAGAGGGCTTACGATCTGACTGTAATTTGGAATATGCATTCTCCAAAAGCCTACAACGCCTAAGAAAGCTTGCGTTTCCTTTTTGTTAGTTGGTGGAGACATGGCTGTTATTTTATTGATCACATCTGTTGGGATCTGACGACGTCCATCTTGCCATTTTATTCCTAAAAACTGGATCTCCTGTGCAGGTCCCTTGACCTTACTTCGTTTTATTGCAAAGCCGGCCTTCAGAAGGATTTGGACTATTCTCTCCCCTTTCTTGAAAACTTCCTCTGCTGTGTTGCCCCACACGATGATGTCATCAATGTATTGCAGGTGTTCTGGAGCCTCACCCTGTTCCAGTGTGGTGTGGATCAGTCCATGGCAAATGGTAGGGCTGTGTTTCCACCCCTGGGGCAGTCGGTTCCAGGTGTACTGGACACCCCTCCAAGTGAAAGCAAACTGTGGCCTGCACTCTGCCGCCAAAGGGATGGAGAAGAATACATTAGCGATATCAATGGTGGCGTACCACTTGGCTGCCTTTGACTCCAGTTCGTATTGAAGTTCCAGCATGTCCGGCACGGCAGCACTCAGTGGTGGCGTCACTTCGTTCAGGCCACGATAGTCTACTGTTAGCCTCCACTCTCCATTGGACTTTCGCACTGGCCATATGGGACTGTTAAAGGGTGAGCGAGTCTTGCTGATCACTCCTTGGCTCTCCAGTGGACGAATCAGCTCATGGATGGGGATCAAGGAGTCTCGGTTGGTGCGGTATTGCCGCCGGTGCACTGTTGTGGTAGCGATCGGCACCTGTTGTTCTTGGACCTTTAACAACCCCACAACAGAAGGATTCTCTGAAAGACCGGGCAAGGTGGACAGCTGTTTAATTTCCTCCGTCTCCAGGGCAGCTATACCAAAAGCCCACCGGTACCCTTTTGGGTCCTTGAAATACCCTCTCCTGAGGTAGTCTATGCCAAGGATGCATGGAGCTTCTGGGCCAGTCACGATGGGGTGCTTCTGCCACTCCTTCCCGGTTAGGCTCACTTCGGCCTCCAATACAGTTAACTCTTGGGATCCCCCTGTCACTCCAGAAATACAAATGGGTTCTGCCCCTTTATAGCCTGATGGCATCAGGGTGCACTGCGCACCGGTGTCTACGAGAGCCTTATATTCTTGTGGATCTGATGTGCCAGGCCATCGAATCCACACAGTCCAGTAAACCCGGTTGTCCCTTTCCTCCACCTGGCTGGAGGCAGGGCCCCTCTAGTCCTGGTCATCATATTCGCTATCTACTTCTTGTAAGTATGAGTCAGAAGTCCCTTTGTTAAGGTCGGAAGTGGAATCAGCCCTTCTACTCTGTCTGGGGAACTCGCTGGAGACCGGAGCAGCGGTTTTCCTGGAAGAACCCGCTTTTGTGGTTGTTTTCCCTTGCAACTCATGTACCCGTGCCTGTAGGACTGAGGTAGGTTTTCCATCCCACTTCCTCATGTCCTCTCCGTGGTCACGCAGGTAAAACCACAGGGTGCCCCGGGGTGTGTACCCACGATGTCTCCTCTCTTGAGCAGAGGGACGTTTGCTCCTAATGGCTGAGACACTGGCCCGTGCAGGGGGGAAGCAGGACATATCCTCTTTGATTTGCTGGACCTCCTGAGACAGTTTCTCCACAGCAGAGACACAGGCCCGTAGGGAGGAAGAGAGACTTTCTTCATATTGCCGGAGTTGGCCAGCCAGTTCATCCACTGTTTGTTCCTCTCCATCTCTCCAGGTCATTACTGCCAATGAGTTTGCATGTGACGCTGGTGCGCTCCGTACAAACTTCCGCCACATGGGTCGGGTGCATTTGACCTCATCTGGGTCTTTGGATAACTGCTCG
The DNA here is from genome assembly GCF_964195595.1 of Calonectris borealis. Classification (NCBI taxonomy): domain Eukaryota; kingdom Metazoa; phylum Chordata; class Aves; order Procellariiformes; family Procellariidae; genus Calonectris; species Calonectris borealis. The sequence continues at coordinate 202,377,021 of NC_134312.1, forward strand.
TTGTTCAGGTCATCATAAATCACTTCCAGCATGGCTAATTCTCTCAGGTACTGGATACCTCTCTCCATGGTGGTCCACTTGCCTGGGTGGCATATAACATCTTCCTTGAAGGGATACCTTTCCTTCACACCTGACAGGAGTCGCCTCCAGAGGCTGAGGACTTGTGCCCCTTGTCCAATTGCTTTGTCAATGCCCCCTTCCCTAGAAAGGGATCCCAGCTGCTTGGCTTCCCTACCCTCTAATTCCAGGCTACTGGCCCCGTTATCCCAGCATCGGAGCAGCCAGGTGACAATGTGCTCCCCTGGACGACGGCTGAAGTCTTTTCGCATATCTCGCAGCTCACCCAGGGATAGGGATCGGGTGGTCACCATCTCATTTACGGGTTCTGCCTCCTCCTCCTCCTGTTCTCGTGATGGCCCTGGTTCATCTTCATCCCTTACTAGACGAGCTGATTTTCTTGTGCATTTTCTTTTTTGTATAGGGGCGACTGATACCGGTGTGGGTTGGTTCTCTGTCGCAGGGGGCGGAGTAGCTGCTGTGCTTGCCCTGGGGGGTGGGGTAGCCGCAGGGCCTGTTGCTTTGTCATCAGCTGCAGAGACGTTTCCTTCCCCTTGGGGGTTCTGAGTGGTGTTAAACAGGGCTCGGTAGGCGTGGGCCCAGCACATTGTGGTGATTTGCGTCTCCCTGGAATGGCCAGGGTGACAGCATACTTCTTCCAAATATTCTACTAATTTTTCAGGGTTCTTCACTTGTTCAGGGGTAAAGTTCCAGAACACTGGGGGTGCCCATCGCCCTAGGCATTTGCCCATGCTATCCCACTCGCCCTGCCACTCATAGCTATCCAACCTTGGGGCAGATCTCTGGATGACGTTCTTAAATTGCTTACTAACCTTGGATAAAACCACAACAATATTCCCAAGGAGTACCAAGAGATATATCTTAACTACCCAGGGATGTTCAAGGTACTGGCAAGTTATTTTAACAAAGGAGATGAAGGTAGTGAGGGTGCCATTCTCTATTTCCTCCATAAAAAATCTCTCGGAGGAAAAGGTATAATTGCTAATGGTCTCCATGAGGTGGTACCCGAAATGCAGAAACGGCTTCATTACGAATCCCAAATACCAAATAACCCCCAATGCCAGCGTTTTAGTAACAAATCTCCCAGGCAAAACATCATTAATCACGGCAGAGCACAACAGACTACAAAACCCAACTCCAATTTTTAACAGGTACAGTAAAAACAAGAGCATGGTGCAGAACAAACGAATATGTCACCAGATATAAATTCCTTAATATGTTCTAAATAATCTGTCGTTATCTCAACCCTTCGTGCCCCACGTTGGGCGCCAAAAAGGACTGTCGTGGTTTAACCCCAGCCAGCAAAAATAAACGCCGCGCAGCCGCTCGATCACCCCCCCCCCGGTGGGATGGGGGAGAGAATTGGGAGGGCACAAGTAGGAAAGCTCCCGGGTTGAGATAAAAACAGTTTAATAATTGAAATAAAACTAAGTAGAACAGTAATAATAACAGTGAGAACAACAACAATAACAGAATACACAAAGCAGGCAATGCACAACAGAACCGCTCACCGACCGCCGACCGCGTGTCACGAACGGGGGGCGAGCCCCCCCGCACACCTGGTTTTTATACTGAGCATGATGTCACATGGTATAGAATACCCCATTGGCCAGCTGGGTCCACCACCCCGGCTGTGCTCCCCCCTCCCGGTGCAAGCATCACCCAGCAACAGCCAAAGCATCAATGGGCCATCAACGCTCCTTTCACACCGAACCCAAAACACAGCACACCCCCCAGGCTACTGGGAAGAAAGTTAACCCTGTCCCAGCTGGAACCAGGACAGCTAGCTTTTGGGGTTACCCCCTAGCACCCATCTCTGCGCAGACATGACATAAACAAATATCTCGGCTCTGTGTGTGAGACTGGCTTATTGCACACCAGGTAAGGAGCCCCGCCTGAGGGACAACAGTTCGACCCTTCATAATACAGTTGTAGTCAGTCTTGATGGTCTTGGCTCAGAGCCTTGAACTATGCGAAGGGTTGGTAGAATATCACAGGGAAAACTACAAACACGCAGAGTTGTTTTACACTGGGTGGTATAAGGGCCGTCTCTATCAGCAGCACATATCTCTCAAAGTAACTAGATTTAATCAACCTGCAAATTTGTATTACGCTATCTTTACGAGCACCGATTCTTAACCCCTCCCTACGGGGAAGGTCTGCATCATCAGAAACGATTTGATGAGTCAGTTTTGGCACTTCATCAGCGCACAGAATTAAAAACAAAATCAGGCTGCAGAGTTGTGCCACATCAGGAAGAGAAAATTACAAACGTATTTATGCAATGTCATAAGAAGGAAGTAAACACATTGATGAGGGGAACAGTGAAAGACTCCCAGAATAATTACTGCCTCTGATGAAGGATTGGAATTCCAGAAAGCCAAGGGAAAAAGGGAGTGTCTCTTAATTAGCTCCACTTTTGCCATACATATGTTGGGTGTATCACTGAAGATGTTTTCCCTCCTCCCTGACATCGGGGAAACCTGTGATCATAGAAATGTTTGTTTTCCCTTTAAAATACATCAAGTTCCTAATTTCAGGAAAGGCTGGAAAAATCTCCATTAAATATGCCCCGATGGGATCTCTCCTCCCAGGTAGAGCTTTGAATGCAATGGTTTTCTCTAGGGGTTTATTCGCTGTTAAGATGAATAAGGAAGGATACCGAAGGTTTTATTCTTGAAACAAAATTTTTTTTCCAAAAGTACCTGGTGAAAAACTGTTTGCAAGAGGTGCTGTTCCACCGCGAAGGATGTGCTTCTGGGGGGTGGCACATCTTTCCCACGATTACAGCACATTAACTTCACACACAAAACAAGGTCCCAGTCTAACACGATCAGACAGTGGCAGGGCTCAGCTGCCACTTCAAGCGTTTCTGTCTGTACGCCTGTAATAGAAAAACAAACAAACAAAACCCCTCCTGTGTCGAATTTCTGCTGTTGCAGCACTGGAGTGAGTTTAACCTTTTTGTAAGTAAACGTACGGGTAAAAGTGTTGTGTTTGAACATGCTGAGTTTGCTCATCTGGTCTATGTTTTGCCTACAGGCTCATCTCTCTCATAGCAGAACAGCAGCAGTGGTCTGTAAGTCACTACGGACATAAATCCTCAATGAAAAAAGTTATATGGAAAATAATATCTTGCCATCCTCTTTCTAAAACAACTCTTTTGCTGCTGTCATAATGAACACTGTTAATTATGCCTATATGTTTCCCACGCTTTTTAATGATTTATTTGTTCATTAGCCAAGAGGTCCAGGAAAGGAAAACCAGAAAGTCAAAAGCGGCCTGTCCTGTGTCCCACAGGAGAAGGTAAAATGCTGGAGAGCCTCTCGGCCTCGTGCTGGAGGTCTGGGAGCCTGCAAAGGTTTTCTCTGCTGTCCTCTCACCCTGAGGAGCTTGCCCGAGAAACAGCCAGTTGTTTGTAAAAGTTTTCCGTATATACGTGAAAAAATGTTACTGTCTTAATTTTTATTTGTTTACAATGTGCAAGACTACTTCAGTTGTCTTGTAATAGTACTGTCCCTAAAACTGTTGCAAAACCAGAGATCCTTCTGAGTAATAAAAAGCTTGAGAGAGAGAGAGAAGAAAAATTTGCTTTTACAAGCTGACAAATAAAAGATTCAAGCACGGTTGTTTACTTGCAATTTGGAGAAATGAAGGGAGTATGGCTGTAGCAATAAATGTAACAAGGCTCCATACAAGACCATATAGGAGAAGGTGGCAATTTTTTATTTTAAACAAGACTGATTTCAGTAGCAGTCATTCTCACATGGATTTCACTCTCATGCATACTCAGGCTTTCCTACTCATAAGCACAAACATGTATGTGTCTGGGCAGGGTTGTTTATGGTGACAAGGAGGACAAAGGGCACCAAGTATCAAGGTCAGGGCCCCGAGGGCACTCCTAGGCCTTAATGGCCCTGACCGGCCTCACCTGAGGCCTCCCCCTACGCCCCACCCTGGGGCCCAGGAGCCCCGCTTCAGCTCCTCCCTGGGGCTTCAGGCCCTGCCTGAGTTTTGTCATCTGTCATGTTGGTCCCCGGCTCAGCCGCAGCCGTGCCTGTCCTTGGCCGTAGACGCCACTGATTGGGACTCTGAGCTGCAGGCTGACTTCCAGGCTTGACCTGGGACCTGCTTCGTCACTGTGGACCTGCCCCGTCATCAACGGCTGTGTCTGACGCTGGTTGTGGCCACCAGACCGGATCCTGATCCTGATCTGGGTCCTGACCCTGCGCCTGGCCAGAGAATTGATTTCCCAGCTTGACCTTGGACCTGCCTCATCGCCACAGACCTGTCTGATGTGCTGGACTCCTGGTTGACGGCAGCTGCCCCCCACGAGCGTGCCCTGCTCCCTCGCTCAGGGGCTGTGTTACCACACCCAGCTCCTGGCTCCTGGGGAGCAGTCAGCCCTCCCGTGCCCCGACAATCAAGCCCTCGTCACTTTTTCTGGGTTCATCCTCAATGGTGACAATGGTGCATGATCTTTGGTATCCTTTATATTCTCTCTTGGCAAAACCTCAGGGCCAAGTTGAGTTGTGTCATACTGCTGTTGCTCCGCATCTGTGCTATGGGGCTTTCTTCACGGCGTGGAATTAGTACGGTTGGCCCTACACTCAAATCCTGCCAATTCCCCATTCTTGCCTACATTCTTTCGTACATTTCGTGGTTGGTCTTACTCTCGTGGCTTGCTGCACGTGCATCACTCCCTGCGCTCCTGCTGTGCCATTCCTGGTGCCTCATGCTGCTGCACAGACTCGTTCACGTGTCATATACCCAGTTAAACATTTCCTTTGCAAACCTCTACAGGAATTTTAAGGTAACTAGGCGTTGATTTTATTTAATAATAAAAATAAAAAGTAACATTGTGTGTGTGCTTAAGTTAAACTTTGGGTTTTCCATTAAATCTTTGATTTTTTTGTATTACCCTGTTTTCTTTCCATTTTTCCACATAATCTTGATCACCTATCTAAAGAGGTAATCAGCAAACTAGGGGAAGTGACCCCAGAAGTACAAGATGTCAATGAAATACCACTAAAGCCTTTCTCAATGAAACAGCCAAGTGCTAGGAGAATTTCCTCAACTGAGAGGCTCTTCTCACTTATCTGAGACAACTGAGACACTCTTCTCCTTATCTTCCAAGGCTTACTTGCTATGCCTCAGGAGATTTGAGAGAAAGCATGTAAGAATTTGCATCTGAAGATTGTGCTTGAGTGTCTGTGAATGAGACATGGAAGCTTGAAAATACCCACAGTGAAAAGATGGATCTTCAATGTAGTATTTGCAGTACTACAATGTAACTTCAGACTGTTTTGAAAAAAATAGGGAAATGGCAGTCAGATTTCTGACTGTTCTTTTTAATAGAAGTAATGTTCCTATAAGAAATTGTTATGAATTTTTATCTGTCTAAAGGATGTACAGTATGACACAGAAAAATGGTAAACCTACTTGGAAAAAGAAAAATCACTTTAAATGAGCATTATTAGCTGTGGTCGGCAGAACTGTTCAGAGAAGAGGTGGATGTCTGGGTGGGTGTCAGGGCCCTGAAGGCACTATTGGACCTTACTGTCCCTGCCTGCCTCCCCTCGGGCCTCTCCCGACCCCTGCCCACAGGTTCAGGAACCCATTTCACCGCAGCCTAAATGTATTACTCTGAGCACTGCAAGCTGAAAAAAAATCAATGCTGTCAGTTTAAAAGAGAGATTTCAGCGCTCTTATGCAGACCTAGGGTAAGCAGCTCTAAAAAGGAGGCACGTTAGGTGTCTGTAATGGAGAACAACAACAAAAAAAAGACAAGAGTACGGAAAAAAAGATTAAAAAAAGAATTGGGTTTTCCTATATTGGGTAGCCCTAGAATAAAAAGGCCATACTCAAGAAATTAAATTTCAAAAGTTAAAAGTTAAACTGGATTTTCAAAAACACAGTAGAAACACTCTGTTTCAGTAATTCCTGGTCTGAGCAAATGGGTAAGTTATGATGAATAAATATTGTCAGTTATGACCAAGAATATTGTGTGGTGTAATTGAGGGTTTGTAGTTTCCTCTTAGTAATGAGCTGCTGTTTCCCAACAATAAAATAAATATGATTTTGCAGATGACATTATGGGCTCTTCTTGTGGAAGTAATAAAATTAAAATGCTTTTACCAAGTATATCAATTACAGGAATTTGGTTTTATACAGACAATCCAAAATGTATTCTGCTCTGGAAAAAAAGTAGTCATACTGTTACTCTAAGCACGAACGCATGGTCCAGCTTAAAAACTCTTGGAACAAACTACCGATTGCAACTTTGGCAATACAGACATACATCAGCAACACAGAGTTAATTCTGAAAGATTTCTTACCAGTATCTGGATTTAAATGTTCCTCCCACAGAAAATTTTGGAATTAAGTCTTTTCTGTCCACATTGCTTTTTATATTTTGAAAAAGCCAACTATCATATATAAAATAATATTAGAAAGCTTCTTTTTCAAGCCTGAGCCTGCCAGAGGACAAATGATAACTCCATGGAGAGAAATATGTCCCTCTTCAATCCAATCCTTCACTCATTCTCTTTGGCCATGGACAATTTAGTAGCCACCACTATGGAAACAGCCCTCGGTTCTTAAAATTGTCCTTCAAAAAGTTTCCAAATTGGGATTCTTTTAGGAGATGCAAGTTATAAGCCTATTATCCTCTGAAAACCTGGGGTGAAACAGACTGGGAAAACTGGCAGAGGAGAGAGGACTTATGCTTTGCTGTTCTCTTGATTACCAGGATTTTGACTAAATGCCAATTATATTGATCAGAATGACAGCAACCAACTTACTAAATGTTTAAATGAAAACCACCAAAGGACAGATTTAAGTTTACACAAGAAAGTTAAACTTTGTGCCATGATGCTTCAAAAACACACAATGTATATGAAAAACAGCGATGGGGAAAAATTAACCAAGTTTCTTCAAAATCAGAAGCAAAACCAGCTTGTCAAGTCTCTAGAAATGCCAAAGAATATTGATACTGTTGGTCAGGAAGCGTTGGATAATATTGTATGATACAACAGAATGTTTTAGGAAAAAAGCTAAAGAGCTTTTTAATAAGAAGGCATAAACACATTTCTTCTGGAATGACAAAGGACTTTTTGTGTTCTAGGGAACTGCTGTTGGTGATTCTAATATCCATGATTTAGTCTGCAGGGCCCTCAAAATGAACTTTTTGCCAGCGAAAGCCCACCTGAATGTTGGGAAAGTTGTGATGAAAGCCCTGGCCAAAGAGAACACTTCCATAGTCAAGGGAAAGCTTTCACTCAGATTGTCAGGCAAGGTGACCACCTATAAAATGGAAAGTAATTTAAGAAGTGAATGACTTACTGTGTCACACTTTCAATCGTTAAATAAAACCATCTGTCTCTTCAAAATGTTATGATATGTAGGGGTTTTTTTATAAAGATGCAGGACAGAAGTTAAAACAAATACAAAATTGAAACACTTTTCCTTTAAGCCAACAAAAATGTTTTTTTGAAACATTATAAGCATGACAAATCTTGCAAGAAATATATGTCGGGGTTTGCTGAAACTTGTTTTCCCTCACAGAACTGTCAAACACAGCCAGGCTCTGCAGGCCCTATCACTTCACTGCTTCCTACAGTTTGCCCTGTAGCACTTTGCACTTCTCAGAGCTTTTGGTGCCAGGACCACGATGATATTTAGGTAGATCGAAGCCACTAGGGGCCGTAGCAGACCTGTAGAAATAAAAATGAGTAATAAACTGTGATCATAATAGATACGCACTAAAAGAACCATTAAATAATTAAGCCTGCTTTTTTGTGATGGCCGGGATCTATGTACAGTCCCAGGGCACAGGCTGTTACTCCAGTTCAGGGAACTCCATAAATACGTGTTTAATTTTGAACATGTTTGACAGTTCTTTTGCAAACTAAGCTGATTTCCTGTCTCAGATACAGAGTTGACAAATCAAATTACGAACGATTAGTTAACCTTTCGGATGATCACACATTTTGGAAGAACGCCATTTCCGAAACAGAATGGTATACACCATGGTGCTACTGAGGCTTAATATAAAAAGGACACACTTAAATGCTGTCCTTTAATTAGAGAAGAACTTTATGGAAAAAAGGACTTGCATTTAGCACAGTTCTTGGGCTCTTTGTATTTCAGAGTCATTTCAAGAGACAGTTAATGTATTGTTTTTCCCAGCCCATTAGCATAGTACCATATATTTAGTTTGTCGGATATGTAAAAAATGGTGCTGCACCTTTATGTGGCAGGCACTTATGCCTTATTATCCTTGTTTTTATATGCTTGATTATTCTTGCATTTGGAGAAAGTCATAGTTTATTATTTTGATTCTGTAGTTTATTCGCTAGGTGTATTGCTCAACTCTGAGGTGCACATTTCTCTCCTATTTATGATGACTTAATAACACTGCGCTGTGTGGCTGTGAAGTGTAATCCACCCAGCCTGCCCTACCGATTTGCATATTTCTGACTGTAGAAATTAAATTTGGTTTAAATGTTTATACTTATTAGACCCATGTTTGATAGTAATGGGTCATGAGAGCAATTTTAGAGAAGAGACATGGGCTGGGAATCAGTCACAGAAAGGCAAAGTGGGAAGGCAAAAGGAAATTGAAGATAATCTACCTTCCTAGTACCTGTTTACACTGACAGAGGTGAGGCCGGACCCATGCCCATCTCCACACCATTCAACCATTCCTACTGACAATCCCTATACTTGTGCTCTGGTAGGAATCCAGTGCGGGCCCATCTGGATAACAGCTGCATGAACTGTACAGTTGTCAAACCAAATTCATCCCGTGTATAACTGCAACATCAAAAATAAATTTGTCTTCATGCTTTATTATTTCAGTTGTACTAGATTTCTCAAGTAGAAGGTGTTGTCAAGACTCAGGTGAAAAGGATACTATCACTATAGCATGAGTAGCCACATGTGACCTCCAAAAACGAGAGCAATCGCAGCATTCTAGCAAATGGAGACAGAAAAGCTGCTGCGCTAAATCCCCTCATCTACACACTGGCTAATGCAAGGAAAGGGTACACGGTTTCCTTTCAGGGAGCAGTATCGTGATGAAGCTGTGCAGTTCCCTACTGAAGGTCAGTTCACAATGGGTGGAGTACAGCCATGTGCCTGAATAGCTGGATTTCTGAATCTAACAATAACATTTCTGTACTACTGCTGGTTGTAAGAACACAGGAAAAAGCAAAACCAGAAACATTATTAAGAAAAACAACATTTTTTATGGGAGATTCTGGATACTTTTGTTAGACAAACCAATATAATAATTTAACATTTTTTAACAATCAAATCCCGGGGGTGGGATTCAGCTTCAGGCTGTAGATACATACATATAGGCATCTAAATGGAGGGGCTTGGTTCGGTTGCTCTGTTGCCATCTGACATGCTGTAAGGCATCCTGCCTGAGCCTCAGCTGCTTTTCCAGAAGGGCACAGATCTGCCATATGCCCCATGTCATATCTGCCAGCCCTGTGCAGATGCTTCTATACCCTAAGGCACTAGATGCTTATGTTTAATCCCACTGGAAACTGTAGAGCTATTTGGCTCATTTTGAAAGAGACATCTCATTTAGTCATCTGAATCCCCTCTAGAGTCCATTAGCTGTATTGACTAGATCTCCGCTCACTATAATGGGAGCATGACATGTAGACATGACATTTAAGTGCCTACAGGCTGGAACTGACTGTCCCACATCCCTCCCCAGAAAGTTTAATGTTCACCAAATGTAAAGACTCAATAAGAGGCATGTGAAAACATGGACCTAAAAAGCTTCACTGAGCTTCTCAGCAGATTAGTGTTCCAGTTTCACTTCATTTAGCAATCCTTTAAATCATTTTAGCATCAACAATAACACTCAGGAAACAGGTTGTTTCAGCAGATGTGGCTGATTCACGGGCAAAGTTAAAGCCTAAACAAATCTTTCGGTGGTTATTTTTTGGAATCCGGTTCACAAAATGTTCAGTATTCTTTAATGAAATTAGCATCTCTATTTCAGATTTAAATTATACAGGTTTAACAACTCATAAAAACAAACAAACAAAAAACCCATAAGAGCTCTGCACGGCTGTACAGAAGATTGGTTCCTGCCAAATGCAGGAGCTTCACAGCCGCAGCCGCTCAGTCTAAGCTAACAGGCTCTGCCGCTCCGTAGAGTTTGGCAGCATAAACTTCCTACCGCAGAGCTCAGGTGCATGTCTTCCAGGGGGGACGTGGATAACCATGCAACTGTCGGCACTCATCTATGCAGATGTTACTTGGCAGTCTCCTATTTTGCTCACAAAGGAACAAATCAAATATGCCTGAACAATATTTAAGCTATAAGTGCCTCTTGCATAAATAAATATTTTGAGGAGTAAAGGGAAAGCACCACTGGCAATCTGGGTCTTTTCTGGCCCATGATTTTCAACATATTCGGAGGTGATCTGAAATTGGAGTTAGGAGTGAGGAGGATAGGAGTTAGGAGTTAGGAGCCTTAGTACTGGTCTTTGCCTGAGCTATGTTGCAAGTATGTTGGTGCCTGCCCATGCACCTCATTGATCTGGACACGGACCCTGATGTGCTGAGTTGACTCCCTGGCTTGACCCTGGCTCACCACAGACTTGTGTGTCTGGCAATGACTGACATGGCTGAGCTAGGTGACCACCGCGAGACCTGCTCTGCTCGCCCTGCTCAGGCACTGTGGGACCGTGCCTTGTCAGTGAGGAGGACACTGTCCCTGCCTGTCTCGCTGTCACTCTGCACTCCCGCCTCACCTTTCCTTGCAGAGTATGTTATCTAGTGTGACAAAGGATTTCCTGTGAAGACTGTAGAAAAACTGGCTAGGTAATAAAACAGCAATTAAAATTCAATGTAAATAAATGTGAAATTATGTACATGGGGAACAACCATCCCAACTGTATATGTACCAAATATGGGCTTTTTTACAACCCATAAAATCTGAGTGATATGAAGAGACTATCTATTATAAGATTCTTATTTAGGCATTCACTGTCTATCTAGCTATCTAGCTAGAAATTATCCCATGAGGGACAAATAGGAGCAATTAAAAGTAAAAGCAACAAAAGCCCCAGTGCTATTGCTGTATACCATTACGTTGGGTATGTGTATGTTGTCCAGCTGGATGGCTACATGTAGAGCTTTAATAGCAACAGTACTTGGCTTTCTACCCCCCAGACTGTAAACAGTCTGTTAAGAATTTATACTGCATGTCCATCAGTAAAGTCCAAAGCAAATATTCTATGCTCTGGCTTTCCTTGTCTGGCACAGAAGAAAACTGCATGCATCCATTCACGTCAACCTGTATTGGTCAGTTTGGGTTTTCCATACCATCTGGTCCCTCAGCAGCCTTGTGACATCAGGAAACAGTAGCATCTTCACTGCACGGAAAGGGTAAATAAAGCAGAGAACATCTGAATAACTTAGCTTCTCTTAGAAGAAGACCCAGAACACTTCCATCCCTTTAAACACAGCAACTCAAATACTGCTAAAACTTGAAATCCAGTCCTCAATGGAGTTTTGCTGTAGATGTCCACAAGGCTTAGGTTTCACTCTGCAATACTTCAGACATGGAAAGAAAGTAGCTCCTTTTAGGGGTGAATAAAGTTGTAAGAAGCACATCTAATCACACTGAGTGATTAGCACACCATGGCAAGAACGTGTCCTTTCATCGGGCATTGCCTCTGTGCTCGGGATAGTATCGACGGGTTTAGAGAAAAACAAATATGAATTCAAGTTTGGGGTGACAAAAAGCTGCTGTTCTTCCTACCATTTATTATTGTTACTGTGTTTCATTGTAAATCTGTGCTTACTGTTTGTTGTGCCATAAAAATTGGCGTAATACATATCAGCGTAATATGGCATATTATGCTATTGAATGAGATACAAAGATAACATAAAAGACAGGTCTTGCCTAAAAAACACGTGCTTGAAAACAACTAAAGAACAGAGGAGAAAATCCAGGATACAGAGTGAGACATTTCAGTTTAAGTTTAGGAAAAAGGAAGAGGCATTTGAGTTGCTATTTATGTTCTCATAAAGGAGAAGAAAAAGATTTATTTTCCCTAATGTGGAATTATTTTAAACAGTGCAGCACGAGTGAACTTGCTGGACTGAGAATCCAGACCAATAGCTTTAAGTTACTTACAACAATTTTTGTGTGTGTGTTTTTTTTTCTTTTCCCTTCAGTCACCTTTCAAAAGGAATAACAACCAAAACCGCCCATTCATCACCTTCTCTTTGATCCTTGCTCTTGATAGCAGCTATTTTGCATCTTCGTTCTAATCACTCCACCCCATTCCTTGCAGTAATATTAATGAGAATCTTCCTGTTCGTGGATGCCTTTCTGCAATGAATCCAATTACTGCGGCTCCAGGGAGGGGTTCAATGGGCGACAAATGCAACAGGGAGGACAGAGTGGTGTCACAGATACATTTTTAGAAGCTGTTCACAACCCTCAAGGTTGTGAGGCAGGCAAGGCAACTGCTACAGATCAGAATAGGTAACTGCATTTTTTTAGGCCCCCAAAAATCCTTGGACAGGATGAACAGATTCTGTGTCAGTTCTTGCCCAGTATGGACTGGAAAAATGTGCTTTGCCATATAAAGACCTTGGAGATACATAGTAATTCATGAAGGACGTGAGCATCAATTCAAATTTCAAAAAATGTAGTGAAAAATAAGCTGTTGAAAAACACACTCTTTCTAAAAAGACAGAATAGCCTTTATAAATCCTGTGATAGACATAGTTAATTTTATCTTTTGAAGGAATTATAGACTAACCATATTATGAACTATCAAATCAGCTCTCTACGTGCTGATTTGATGTGCAAGGCATTTATCTGAAGAGTTCAGGCAAATGGTTCCTCGCAGTACCTGGCCTCAAACCCTGCTTGCCCACGTAGTGATGGGATGCTTAAATTCAATGCATTTCCCTGACTTTTACGCAGCTCGGACCACGCTGCAGGGGAGCGTGGAGGAGAAGGGATTCACAGCAAGTCTTACGCAGTTCTCACAGCTGCCAGGAGGAGGCTGTACTCAGAGTATTAAAACTTGTGAACAGTTAATTTTCTGATGAGCTGCAGATGTTTAAGGGTCCTTGCTGTAAATGTATCACCATTTCTGTTGTCTTTAGGGGCTTAAATGTGCAAGAAGAATGTGCAGTATATTACTTTTGAAGTATCTCAATGGTCTCAGTTGAGATTCCTGTTGGATTAACTTTTTACTGGATAGATGGAAGCTGCCCTGGAAACCTTGAAGCTTAATTTTCTTTCATATTCTGTTGTCTAGGATCAACATTAACAGGGTGTAAATTTTGCTCCAATAATGGTTTAAATTTACTTAAAAATAAGTGTCTTGGATTTACTTCATGACTTTCTTCAGCAGTGGGAGACGGTTATCTGAACATAAGCTCACAGTTTATTACCCTGATCACTTAACCACATCATTTTGCCTCTGCAGCATGTAAATATAGAAACAACAAAAGGAGGAAGAACAGATTATGACAAGAGAGGAACAAAAGCCAGAAGCATTTGAGACTTACATTTTACTACCATAATGCAGCCTTTAAAAGTTACAGGCTGGATAGTCTCCAAAAGGTAGAAGGCTCCTATCAACAGTTATCAAGATATCAGTATTAAAGTAGTTTCTCATATAGAATTCAACATTATCAGTTTTTCAGTGAAGAGTGCAGACGTAGAAGCTGTGTTTGTTTATACATCTACATGCCTTTAGACACCTTTCTTCTGACCCAAGGCCTGATTTTGCGACATACGAGGAGATGAGAACTGGTGATATATGAGTTCTCCCCTTCTCCTGAGTTTCAAAATAAACAAAACCAACTTTTGCTTTCTTAGAAAACGGATCCTTCAAAACCAGTGGCATATGCTACTTTGTTTTTAAATACAAGTATTTATGCACTTATTTAGTAATTTGTCATTTTGGTCTTCCAAGAGCTTCCAATTAAAGCAATAAACTTGCACTGTAATTTCTAAGATACCACTGTAGTTTTTTGCCTCATTGTCACTTAAAATATCCACAGCATAGCTACGTACTAGGGTATGTAGATTGTTATACAGAAGCTGTTGAAGTGACATCATTCACAAATTTTAAACGGATACCTGCATTGATACCACATTTAGTGAGATGAATTGATGTCATTAGTCTTCTGCAAAGGCTTCTACATGTAATGGTGTCAGAGAAACAAACTCTTCCCACAGATACACATAAACAGTACTGAAAAAAACCCACCAGCAATTTGACTCAAAGAACACTGAATAAAGAGATTCAAATAATCTAGAAATCCAGCATTACAGTAAAATCATATGCAGTTGCACTGGAAATACGGGGTTTATCTTTTTATCTGGAAGACAACTTAGGAGGAGTGGGTGGAAAATAACAGTAATATTCAGGGGACTGAAGAACAGACAGAAGATAAGAAAAATCCTCAATGGCCCCATTGCCTTGTACTTTGAACAATAGTTTACATTATCACCACATGAACATAATATGCTAGTATTGTTATTAACAATGCCTCCAATTTATAGTCACTTTGCACTGGAGCAAGATTTTATTTCATAAAGTTACTAACAAATTATTGATATTAAGTGTATGGTTAAGTGGATCCCCATTTAACAAGGTTACTCAGCCAGTTTGCAAATACCTCAGTATATATAAACTGTGTTTATTACCGTTAACCCAAGCAGCTAGACAGTATTCAGGACTATTTTGTTACATCGTTTTCGCTGGAAAAAAAATATCTGTTCTCTCTCTGCATATCCTGGTTGTGTAAATCATAGAATCATAGAATTGTTTAGGTTGAAAAAGACCCTTAAGATCATCAAGTCCAACTGTGAACCTAACACTGCCAAGTCCACCACTAAACCATGTCCCTAAGCACCACATCTACACATCTTTTAAACGCCTCCAGGGATGGTGACTCAACCACTTCCCTGGGCAGCCTGTTCCAAGGCTTGATAACCCTTTCGGTGAAGAAATTTCTCCTAATATCCAATCTAAACCTCCCTTGGTGCAACTTGAGGCCATTTCCTCTCGTCCTATTGCTTGTTACTTGGGAGAAGAGACCAACACCCACCTCACTACAAGCTCCCTTCAGGTAGTTGTAGAGAGCAATAAGGTCTCCCCTCAGCCTCCTTTTCTCCAGGCTAAACAGTCCCAGTTCCCTCAGCCGCTTCTCCTAAGACTTGTGCTCTAGACCCTTCACCAGGTTCTTTGCCCTTCTCTGGACATGCTCCAGCACCTCAATGTCCTTCTTGTAGTGAGGGGCGCAAAAAATCATCTATCCAAAGTCCTGTTTCCTAACTACAGTAACAACACACGACAGCAGGAGGTTAACTTCCACATTCAGAAGCCTAGCTCTGCTTCCAGATAGGTCTGAGATCAAAATTTCTGATCCATGTAGAATTACAAGTACTGGATATTACTGTTTATTTTATTTCCGTGGTGGAATACAGGCATGAACACAAATTTGATGTTTACTATTTTCTGTTAAATGGGAATTATATAATAATAGAGAATTATATGTCATTAAATAATGTGAATTAAAAATCCAATAGAAGATTTAAAGAAGGTTCTAAGCCAGCGACTAAGGCTTACTCCTTCTTTTGGGTTCCCCTTCAGGCCACAGTACTACTGCTCTCCAGTGCTCTTCCTAACCTCCCGGTGGCTTTCAGACGCTCACGCAGTCTGACTCTCATGCAACAAAATCAATATTCGTCCCTTTCCCCATTATAGGAGTCACTCTGGTTTGATCATCCACTAGAGTGGAGCTGAAGCCTCCTACAACTAAGTCAATAATATTTTACCTTCATAACACAAACCAATGACCTAGTCAAAAGTATTCTCCCAGTTCAAAGTTATTCCAAATATGTTGCTGGGTCAACTACGCACTAGTAGGCTTTGTCAGATTAAGCATTGCCTCTCTGTGCAAGTGATTTGTGAGACTCTCCACAGCTGTCTCACCATCCTTTTCACTAGTTTCTCCTACCCTCCCTCCTAGTCATCGATGCTGGATTGTTGGGTCTGGATGCTCCAGGTTCCAATTTAACACTTTGCTTTAACTTCAGACTATTACCTCAGACTTTTCCTAATCTTTCACTCAATCTCTCCACTGGACATTTGCCTTCCTCAGAGCTTGTTTTGTTGGCCTGTGCTGTTGCTTCCATCAACTCGTGCACCAGCAAGGTGCACAGCCCACAGCCCACGCTGGAGCGAAAATTAGGTTTCCCAGGTAAGAAGGTCATTTGGTAGGTCCTTTCCTGGTTCCCTCTGTTATCATTTTCTGGGCACAGAGCCAGGATATGGGCATTTTGCCAGCACACATGCTGCTCTCCCACCCCACCCTGGACCTCATGTCTTCATGCCTACCTCACCTCTGGAGCCGTGCCTGGGGCCGCACCCCCTGCTACACCCCTGCAGTGGAGCCACTCCTGGTCCCAGCCCGAACCCCTCTGTGTCGGCCCCACCTGTGAAGCCGCGCCCTGGGCTGGGCTCCTCCCCATGCCCTTGGCCTTGTGCTTCCCTGCCGGCTTCCTCCACGCGTTTACCCAGCAGTGGAACCCTGCCTGGGTCCCTCAAGCTGTAGTGCTTGATGGCTTGAATTTTGAATGCAGACAAAACATACACATAGGTACAATTATAATTTATTCCGCTTGAGAAAAGGAGAGAACATGGGCTGTAACAGTATGCTGCTCTCCCAGATAAGCATCAGTCAGACATCTTAACATGTTAGGGATTTTTAATTGATTTGTAGGTTGACATAGTGATATGCCATCCCCAGACACATCAGGCTCCTCTATAAGTACATCTTCCAGCACAGATGTTCCTCTTCTCTCGTGATGACTTTTGCTGCAAGAGCAGCAGAACATGATCAGCACTTGTACTGGGTCTGGCTGGGATGGAGTTAACTTTCTTCATAGCAGCCCATACCCTGCTGTGTTTTGCATTTGCGACTAAAACAGTGTTGATAACATACCACTGTTTTGGATGTTGCTGAGCAGTGTTTGCACAGCATCAAGGGTTGGGTTCTTTTTTCTTTTCCCCATTCTGCCCCACCAGCAAGTAGCCTGGGGAAGGGACACAACCAGGACAGCCGACCCAGGCTGACCGAAGAGATATTCCATGCCATATGACATTGTGCTCTGCAATAACATCTCGGGGAAAGGAGGAGGAAAGGGGGATGTCTGTGGTTAGAGCATTTGTCTTCCCCGGTAACCGTTAAGCATGCTGAGGTCCTGCGTCCCAGGAAGTGGCTGGACATCTGTCTGCGGATAGGAAGTAGTGAATTAATTCCTTATTTTGCTTTGCTTGCATATACAGCTTTGCTTCACCTACTAAACTGTCTTCATCTCGACCCGTAAGTTTTCAGCTTTTGCTATTCCAAGTCTCTCCCCCATCCCTCTTCGGGGGGAGTGAGCAAGAGACTGGGTGGGGGCTCAGATGCTGGCCAGGGTCAGCACTCAAACTAGCTTGGCCTTGGCTGACAAAGTCTTTTCATTGTCCTGAATTAATACAGATCTGCTCTTTGTCACCAGGGCTGATGGAAAACAGGTACAAGTGTCACCATCAGGGCATGGAGGAAGAACTGGTTTTGCTCCTGATCTGGAATGAGGAGGCATTTGAATGAAAAAGTATTTTTGCTACTCTGACCTAGTTATCCATGACAAGGGTTAATTGCAAAGGCACATAATTATTTCTGCCTCCTTTTTGAGCATCTTCTGCCAAGCATCACAGTGCCAAGGAAATTAAGGAGAGAGGGAAAAATTTTGCTGTTCTGGGTAGCGGGATTCAGCTCCTCCTTAGAAACATAGACTGTTTTTTCGTTACTATTCTTCCCATCCCCATCCCCATCCCCAGGGCAGCATGTCCAGCTGCTAACAACATCATGATTTTTAAGATCATACAAAAAGTAGCTACCATCACCAGAGGCTGCCCATACAGGGGAGAGAAGTTAAGGGTGATAGGCAGCTCCTAACTCCCTCCAGATTAATTATTTGTCCAGCTGGGAGCCATACTACTGCTTCCACTGCTGCTGCCAGCTGCTGCTATTGCTGAGTAATAGTGTGTCACTCAGGTAATGCAACATGTTGCTTTTCAACATGCTAAGACACTTAGGTAGTCAGTCCTACCAGTGCCATTTTCTATTTCCTGGGGCAGCAGCTGATCTGAAAAACAAGCTGTCAGGTATACCAGCACCATTATGTAAGGATCCCTATAATGCAATAGGACTGGTATCAAAGGACCTGCAGGGTAGGCACGTCCTTGCAAATTAGCCTGTGGTACTAGATAGAGCATCCATGCTACATGTGTGTCATGGTGTAACCCCAGCCGGCAACTAAGCCCCACGCAGCCGCTCGTTCACTCCCCCCACAGTGGGATGGGGGAGAGAATCAGAAGAGTAAAAGTGAGAAAACTCGTGGGTTGAGATAAAGACAGTTTAACAGGTAAAGCAAAAGCCGCGCACGCAAGCAAAGCAAAACAAGGAATTCATTCACTGCTTCCCATCGGCAGGCAGGTGTTCAGCCATCGCCAGGAAAGCAGGGCTCCATCACACGTAAGGATTACTTGGGAAGACAAACACCATCACCCCTTCCTTCTTCTTCCCCCAGCTTTATATGCTGAGCATGACGTCATATGGTATAGAATACCCCTTTGGTCAGTTGGGGTCAGCTGTCCCAGCTGTGTCCCCTCCCAGCTTCTTGTGCACCCCCAGCCTACTCGCTGGTGGGGTGGGGTGAGGAGCAGAAAAGGCCTTGACTCTGTGTAAGCACTGCTCAGCAGTAAGGAAAACATCCCTGTGTTATCAACACTGTTTCCAGCACAAATCCAAAACATAGCCTCATACTAGCTACTATGAAGAAAATTAACTCTATCCCAGTCAAAACCAGCACAATGTGGCACAAAATCATTATTGTGCAATTTTACTAATTTGGTAATGACTGTTGCCATGCTGATCATATGGCAACATTTCCACCATCAAATCCAGCAGAGTAGATGAACATGATTGTTTACTGAACATAAAAATCTCAGCTAAATCCCAGCTGTTACTAAGGCTTTGCCATCTCGGTTCTGTTTTCTTCATTTGCTCTTAAGAAAGAGGCTTTTATATAGTTCATGTGAGCTGGTAAATAAAGCAAGAAGCTAAAACTGAATAAGTTATTTTGACAGCTCTTGTGCCATCAGAATGCTTTTACTAGGATTTTTGTTCTAGTAATTAAGAAAGCGAAACTCATCCTATCTTTATAGTGTTATAAAACTTGTGTGTAATTCTTTTTGCCTGATGAGATAGAACTGTATAAGATAAAATTTATGGATGGTATTACAGGAAAATGAGATCATATATAAATTTTTCAGCATGTCACCATATCAAAAGTTACTAGAAAATGCTGCAGTTATATCTGTATGTATATATGCAGCCTCTAACAGTTTCCCTGTGGATTATTGATACAATTTCTGTTTTTCATTATTCCTCGTAAAAAACCTAAGTAATAGATTACATATCACTGTTACTTTTAATGCACACAAACTTCATGTTTCTTTCAGTATGAAATATAAAGTCTGCAAGGTTAACTAACAAAGTGATAATTTGCAGGAAAACTACTAATGTAGTTAATTAAATTGGAACAGGAAAGACGTCTTAATTCTGTGTCCCTTCAGGACCCAGAGTTTCAGTTAGTCTGCACCAAATTTTCTTAAATACAGGCTGACACAATTAGAACAATTCAAGCACAGATTTACCTGGGAGGAGAGCACCGAAGGTGCTGAAGTTCCCTACTAGCATCACGTGCTATCATCTTCAGGACTCCCCATTAAAGAGCTTTGCAGAGCACACAGTTCTCTCTTCCACGCTTACACAGACCGACTATTGACAAGTGGCTGGATTTGGTGCCGCAACCAAAGGTAGCCAGGATGTTGAGTGGATTGAAAGCTAGGAATGGCACAGCAGAGCTAGTCTACAGGAGAACTGCTTGTTTAGCAAAAATCTCATGCCACAAGAGTGGGGCAGGGAGAATAAAAGTAAAAGCATTTGATTTTGGATCATTGTTTGTTTCTAACCTCTCGAAGCTGCTTATATTTCCCCATCTAGTTAAATCCTCTTCTTTTACTACCAGGTGCACTGGAGAGAGTCCTTTGCATTCAGCCACTCCCATACTGATCCAGTTCTTTTAATTTAATCCTGTTATTAATATGCGGAGTTGTACCTCAGTTTTTAATACGTTTAAAAGAATCCTTCCAAGCTGACCTCTTTTGCCTTTACACCAGGGTTGTCAAACAGGGGTTGGCTGGGGAAGCTGTAATGCACAGTTCTCAGTGCAGAAGCAAGGAGAGACAGCTTTCCCTCTCACTCTGCTCACACAGCTCCTGGTAACGTTCTGGCTTCAGAATCTCAAACCTGTATTACTTTGAAGCAGATTTTCAGACAAAAATAAAAACTGAATTAGATAATAGAAGTTTAGAGTTTACTCTAACTCTAGAGTGTGTTATTCTCACTCAGATGCTAACTCCTTCAACAGAATTCCCACTCTCCCCTCCTTCAAGACCTCCGTACCAGTTGCACATGCAAATCAATGAACCGTGAAGCCAGTTAGATATTCAGTATGAATTCAGCAAGGAGGAAAGAGAATACAAATCATTTGGCTTCATCTGTCCCGTTAGTGCCAGCAGAGGCTCCTGGTTACACGTCACGGTCACAGTCATCTACGTGCACGCCCACCGTTTCCTCAATTCCCCACATCGACATCACGACTGGATTACACCCAGGCTACACAGTAAATCTTCAATGGTTTCGTTTAGATAGCTGTTCAGTTTCATCACCTACACTAGGCTCCCAAAGTTTTTTTCAAACTTTCCAACTATAACTGCATTGTACTCTGCGTGTAAATAGTACCATATGCCTATTGTTATCTGGGGTCCAGCACTGAGGAGCGCTGCAAAACTGACAGTGCAAAGCAAGTTTCAGAGTCATCACTTAAACAGAGCAATAACATCCTGCTGGACTTTGTTTAATATATTACACATATTAATTAAAGGACTAACCATCCTGTGGCAGGAAAAAACTTTCTGTACTTTCTGGTGTTACTTGAATTAGAATTATTAAATACATTTATCACTAAGGATTTATCTATATTGCTCACATCTTTAATTTAAAAGATGGAAGGAAAAAAAAACTAATTTACAAAAAAATCCTGTTCCAAGTATAACCTGTGTTTATAGAATATCCTTTCTGATTAAGCATTAGGTATCCATTTCTCATTGAATTTAGTTAAATATCCTTGATGCGTGAGTAAACAAAAATAATTGACAAGCCTTATTAAATTCCTCTTAAAACATACAGCTATTGACTTCAATGGGAGTTGAATCAAACCCTAAATTAAGAGCTGAATTGCTCAAGATTAAAACAACTTGTTTTAGAGCCTGGGGACAGTTCATTTTTTACTGTATTGGTATTCTTCTTTTATTAAGTGTACAAACAGGTGGGATGGGATTCCTCTCACCTAACTTTAGACATACACAGTGTACACTTCTGAGCTAGTCATGCCAGACTCCCTTTATATTCAATGGAAAGAGCCTCTTTTAAGGCATGATTCATCTGACCTATTTTAGTTGTCTACTTTAGAATGAGATAAATTGTGTACTATAAGCATTTGGTTCTCTTCATTGAAAATAAAGGTAAACCCATTTAAAGGGAGCTGTCTACACTACAAGTGTTTACATTTAGTAAAATGAATACTTTCTCTGGCAGCTGAAGATATTTAGACTCGTCATCAATGTATGTAGAAGAGGATTAGCTAGTGAGTTGAACTGAAGCACAAATGTGTCTTTTACCTGATCTTCCAGGTGGAACTTGCTTGCTATAAAAAAAGCAAGGGTAAAATATTTTTTAGTCATTATGTCTTTTAGTCCTTATGTTTGTTCTTCTGTCATACTGTATTCATAGCTGACCAACATCAATAGCCACTGATATTTGAAAGGAGGATGTGAACGGGCTACTCCTCCAACTTTCACTGTTAGGGGTACTTATGCAAACCAAGTAGAGTAAGGATTTTGCCTTATCCTAGTCATCCTCCTGCAATAAAAGCACTCTTGGAGTTAAGCGCTAAAAAAGATCACAGAATTAGCTGTGATACAATTAAGTTCTAGACAATCTGCTTCTTAGCTGGAATGGAAGGCATTTTCCCTCCACAATTTATATTCGTTTCCCCTGGTATATTCACAGAGGCATTCTGATTTTGCTGTATCATAGTTGCTGTACCTTGTCCTCCAAAACAGAGCATGTAAATAAAACCAGAGTTTTCTCTGGGGCATTAATAACTGTACTTGCTTCAGGGTTTAAACAAAGCATGATATGCTTTTAGCTCAAACACTTTAACTGAAGATATCATTAAGTTTTTCTGTTATGCAACTTTATTTTAGATTGTGATTTTTTATTGTGTTTCATTTATTTTAACTTTCTTAATTAAATTAAAATTGAAGTAATAATTTTTGTAAGATATACTACCTTTCTTCTTCACCCAGCACTGGAAATTATGAGATTATAAGGACACCAATCACTGTTGCTGATAGTTACTATCTCTGATAATCTGGTGATTATTCTCTAGTAAAAGATGAGCTGATGTATACCATGAAACAAACTTTCTCACAATAGGTTACATTTACATCTTTCAGTCAGTACACAGAAGCGTTATGTATCTCTGCAAATCTCTGTTTTGAAGATTTAAGTGTGACATATATGCTATAAATCACTGGGAATCACAGAAGCATAAAATAATCTAGATTGACTTTGGGAAGTCATCAGGTTAAATCCCCTGCTCAAAGCAGGGCTAACTTTGATGTTAGATGCTCAGTGCCTTCCCCAGTCAAGTTTTGCATACCTGCAACCTCCCTAGACAACCTGTTATAATGTCAGGCTGGGCAGGGCTTTGAGCAACTTGATGTAGTTGAAGATGTCCCTGCCCATGGCAGGGGAGTTGGACCAGATGATCTTTAAAAGTCCCTTCCAACCCAAATCATTCTATGATTCTATGATTTTTTTTCATAATGGTGAATAAGAATTTTTTTATGCAATTTATGTCCATTGCCCCTTGTCCTTTTGCGGTGGACGTCCAAGAAGATCTCTCTGTAACCACCCACTAGAAAGTTGTACACAACAATTAGATCCCCTTAACCTTTTCTTCATACTGAACAAACCCATTTCTCTCAGCCTCTACTCCTGTGTCACAGGCTGTAGCCTCCTAGTCAGCCTTGTGCTCCTCCACTGGACTTGCTCCAGTATGCTAATGTTTCTTGTATTTGGAAGTCCAAAACTGGACACAATATTCCAGATGCAGCCTCTTGAGTTCACAGGGAATGGCCACTTTCCCCAGCCTGCTGGCTACACTCTTTCTAAAGCAGCCCAATATGCTGCAAAGGCACATTGCTGGCTCATGTTCAGGTTGTTCACCATGACCCCCAGGTCCTTTCCTGAAAGACTGCCTTTTAGTCTGCCAGTCCCCAAATGGTACGGTGGCACAGTATTTTTCATGCCCAGATAGATGAGCTTTACTTGCCTTTTTTTACTTGCCTTTTTTTTTTTTACTTGCCTTTGAACTTCAAGAAGTTTCTGTCAGGCTATTTCTCCAGCCTGTTGAGATCCCTCTGAATAGCTGCCCTGCCCTGCAGCACACCATCTTCTCCACACAATTTAATGTCACCTGCTAATGTAGTGAGGATGCATTCCATCTCATCATTCAGGTCATTAGTGAAGAAGTTAAATAGTACCAGGTTCAGTATCTGACTCAGAGAATACCACTCCTAACTGGCTGCCAGTTAGACTTTCGGCTACTAACCAGAACTCTTTCAGCCTGATGGTCCAGTCATTTTTTCATCAACTTTGTAGTTCACCCATCCTGTCCATCTCTCTCAAGTACCAAAGATGGTCTTGATAAGTCAAAATAACCAATATCCATTGCTCACCTCTCATCCCCAAAGCAGTCATCTGATCATTGAAGGCAGCCAGGTATCTGTGGTAAAGCCATGCTGGCTGCTCTTAAAATTGTGTTAGTTTTGTGTGAAGAAAGAACAGATAGATCCCCCTACACAGCTATAGCAATTCCAGGGGCTATAGATGGCTTTATGATGCAGCAGTCAGATTTGGGCTAGCTTTTATATAACAACACATGCAGAGGGAAGCACAGGGACTCTTGAGCTATGTCTATACTGTTATGTTAGCTTGGACCTGAATTTGCATGCCTTGCCTATATTCCTTATGTGCTGGTTCACATAAGCCTGAGTCTAGCATAAGCAAGAAAGCTGGCCTGATAAGGAATTAATGTACAACTAAAGGAGTTTTGAGTTTGAACCTAATTCCAGTAAGCAGTTTGGATGTAAAAAATGCACAAGTCATTTGAATTGGCCTAGTCCCAATGCTATAAAGTTGTCCCATCATACAGAGCAGCCTCACCTATCCCTCTGTATGCCCTCATATCTTGACACCACTCTGCTTTAACTCTAACACCACTCTGTTAGCTGTGGTTGATGATGCAAAATTTTTAAGCCTTTGACAGTGAAGAATGTCTGGTATCAACAGGGGATCTCTTTGGCTCCCAAGGATATAACATGTAGTAGTATTTGTAAGTATCTGGAAATTGTCTGGGGACGGCCACTCCAACAAGATCTCATGGCAGCTGGTCATGATTACATTAGCAGAACAGCTGAACAGAAGGCATAAAAGAAGGTAAGACCTCAGGAATGTCTTATCTAAGACAAGGAGCCCTCTGCAGCCATATAAAACACATATTCATGCAGTTATTGGATCTAGCTGTGTGGCAGGTGAGATCCCAGAGACAGATCTCTAACATTGAGGCATTATTGTTCTCAAAGAATGCCCAGCTAAGGCTCCACAGCTAGTCCAATTCACAGCCCATCCAGAGGCGACTGTATACTGTTGTGAGCCCATCTCCCCAGGTTTTACATACATGTTCTCCAGCTATGTTCGTTAGAACATGCAAATGCTCATCAGCTCAGTGTCCTGTTGCCACAAGTGGCCGTAAGCAAATGCCTAAGGAAGAACGAGAACAGGGCAAGTATACATGAAGCTTTCTCAAAATGTGTCTGTTCTCAGCTCAGGGTTTTTCTTGAGTGGTTTCTTTATTAAATAATCTTGAATGAATCTCTCTTTTAACTACTTCTACAGTCTCCCCTTGATGCCTTTTGCATCCATAAAATTGTTTGGCAAGGAGTTGCACAAGTTCATCTCCTTTTGTTTGCATTGAAATCAGCTTGTTAGCTCCATTTGGTGGCCCCTCATTCTTGTATTTGAAGAAATGCCGAAGTCAATTCCTTTCCACCCTTTCTATGCCATATAGAAATATAGAATATATAGAATTCCATATTCTAATTCCATCATCTATGTAGAGAATATATATGAATATATATTCAGAATATATATCCAGAATATATAAATAGATGAATCTATGTTAATATTGTATATGAATAAGTAATATAATCTATATTCCATACAGAATTCCATATTCATATACAAGCTGTAGGCAAACCATGGATTTATTTTTCTTTCCTATAAATTCTAATATTTGGTTTGCTTTTCTGATGTTTTCACAGGTTATGCATATCATAAAGACTTTGCTTCCGAATGGTAATAGTCAGCTCAGAGTCCATTGCTTAGATGTGAAAGCTAGCTTATATGTGAAGCTAGGGTATTTTTTCCACACATATTTCTTAGTCACTCTGTCTTACAAAGGCCTCTGTGGTCCCTCACAGTCTGCCTTCGTCCTTACTATCCTGAATATCTTCATATCACAAACTTTCATACCAACCTAGCAAACTTTCTCACCTCACCGCTCACTTCTTTCCCAGGTCACTTAAAGTGTAATGAACAACACAGATCCCAGCACAGAGCTCTGGGAAACTCCAGTGGTGACTTTCCTCCACTCTAATAAATAACCAGTCCTCTTACCTTCTGTTTCCTAACTTGTAACCTATTATTTACCCATAAAAGGACCTTTTATTTAATCTCATGACTACTAAGTCTCCTTGGAAACCGCTGATGATGGTACTGTCAAAAGTCTTCAAAAGTCCAAGCAGATTGGATCAATTTGGCTGTCTTTGTCCAAATATTTGCTGACACCCTTCAAAAAAAGGATTGTAAAGTAGGACTTCCCTTTTTAGGAGCCACACTGACTCTTCTGAGTTAACTTGTATGAACCCAGGTAACCACTCATTCTGCCCTTTATTACAGTTTCCACAAATTTGCCCAGAGGCCTGAAGCATAATCCCATAGTTCCCTTGATTCTCTCTGAAAACTATTTTACAGCTGGTATCTATTTGCCACACTCCAGTCCTCAGGTATCAAGGACTACAGTGAGCAGTTACAGACTACGGTAAGTCTTCTTAGAACCATTGGATGAAATAACTTCTAGTATTGGTGATTTGTTAATGTTCATATTGCAAATTTGTCACATAATCTCTTTTACAGTCATTTCAGTTTCAGTCAGATCCTGTCTGGAAAAATATTCTGGCATGTGGGTTTCCCTAGTTTCTTCCACAGTGAACATCAATTTGTTCTCTGAAAAGGTCTTCTGCTCTCTGTAGTGCTTCTTTTATACCCTGGTCATTGATCAGCCCTACAGGCTCTCTGATGAGCTTCTTGATGTGTTTGAAGAAGGGTTTAGTGCTGGTTTAGAGTCCTTTAGCACGTTGCTCCTCCCAGCTCTTTTTTTTTTTTTGGTCTGCTTAATTTTATTTTTATATAATATCAGCCCTGACTTATAAATTTTTCTATTTTCTTCATTTGGATATGACTTCAGTGTTTTGAAGGTTGCCTTCTTGCTTCTAATAACATCTCTTCCTTATTGTTTAGTCATGCCTGGTTCTTTTTACCTTTACTGAAGCCTGTCTTAATAGGTTGCATGCACTGGCATATAACCTTAATATATTAAATGCATGATTCTGCTGTGTCCCAGGTATTGGCCTCTGGTGAGTATGTTTATATGCATATTAGTTAAGGAGGAAGAGAAGGTTACATAGTTTTTGCCAAGAGAGCAGATGTTATACGCAGTACTAGCCAACCTATGGCTCTGACAGTCAAGATATCAGACCTACAATAAAGCAGAAATCCTGTATCATTTCAACAAAACATGTTCCCCCTCCCATTCCAAGCAGTGCTCTTATGCTCCGGAGATGTACTGGTAACCACATCCTTCATATGCCTCTCCAGGCCACAGCCTGCTGCAGCAACCCCCTAAAATCCCAACCTGTCTTGCCCTGTGAGGAATCCTGCTCACAATCTTCTCTTCTCTCCAGTCCAGAGAAAGTGCAGTCCCCGTGAGTATTCAAAATGGAATTAGTGATTAACTGAATCCTAAAAGTAAGGGAGGGGAAGGACAGACAGCCAGTCATAAGCAAAAAAGCAAAACGAAGGGGTGTCATGGAGTCATTGTCCAAAGCAGCACCAAACACACCGAGTAGCGTCACGAAGTGCAAGGGTCAGACTGCAGCCACTATTTCAGAGGTCTCTCTCATGGCCACTTTTCCTTGCTGCCATGCAGTGCTAATATGCTTTTGGGATATCACTCTTACCTTTCTTCTGGTAGGGAAAACCCAGATCATGTTTTGCCATGATGCCCTTTTGCCATTCTAAGGGATCAAGTCTATTTCAGCAGAAACAACCCTGCACTGGAAAAAATTGAGGAGTTCATATAGACAATGTATGGGGTAGGAAGGCGTTAGGGCGAGAGGCAGCAGCAGCAAGCATGACTTGTAGGGTGAGGAAATCTGCCATGTTGGTAGGGCAGAGTCTAAAAGCGGGGGAAGGGAGCGGCCCACGCTCAAGGGATGGGGAGGAAAGGCAGGCGAATGAGAGACTCGGCAAGAGGAAGTGCTTGAGGAAATTGTGAAAAGGAGCAGTCTGCAGCCACACAGGCTGCAAGATGCGACTTGTGAACGTGGCGTACCTTGAAGATTGGCTGTCCCTGTGGGAGCAGGCCTACCGCCTGTGGCGGTTTCAGGGTGGACAGCAATGGCCTACACTCTGCAACCTGCTCAGCCCGGTCCTGGCTCCCTCCTTGCCTCACAAGAGGCTGCGTAGCACGCAAACAGCTATAATGACACGAGCAGCGTTTGGATGTTGACGTCCAGGCACTCTTCAAAGTGTACCGCTTCACAGTTAAAACGCCTAAATGAAAGTCCAAAGCTCTTTTGAAGTGGGAGCTGAGGGCCCAGTGACTGCTCCGTGGAAATGTCTACCTGTGGCAGTGGGAACTGCGCTGCAAGCCACCACGTCCCCTGAAACTCAGCTGGACCTCTAGTTGTTAACTTAATACACATAAATCAATAATTACAATTAAACTGAGATACAAATGATGGGCTTGTTAAACAGAGGGAGAGGCACTGCTTTTGTTCTTACGAGTAGTATGATCGAACTATTTTTGACCTAGGTTAGTGTTAGAAATATTTATTTCAAACACAATAAGCAGATTTAATACATTTTAAATGAAAGACGCTTCATATTTATTCTTTGCCTTGTCATGAAGCCTTTTTCACTTAACGCAGGGAGTTAATTAAACTAGCCTTCACTAATCTGCGTGACAATTTACACAGTAATTAGTTCAACAGGAACAGACAAGACCTTACAGTTCTTCCAAGCCTCAAGGCTGATACGAGCCTCAAGGCCAATCACTACAAGATTCAACCAACCCTGCTCAATTCCCCTCAATTCCCTAGCTACACATCAACTTTTAGAAACAGCCCCTCTGGCTTTCTGGAGTCCTACACTTTGAAATCCTCCACTGAGAATAAGTGGAGTTAACACCACCCATTAGTACAACAGTATTTGTGAAATGCAGTTTTTGAAGAATTTGCCCTATAATTAAGGTATGTGTGTCAGCATCCTCTTTAGTGGCATTGGCAATTAACATTACTAATAGATGTCTCATGTCTGCAGCCTCTCATATGCTATTTTGGCCCTCTGTTTCAGGTTGATAAACAGCAGAAATGCTACTTATTTAGAAGAAAACAGTTCTGTATCTTCCTGGAACAGCTGTTAGCTAAAAATCATGGAAAAAAATTTAGAGCGTGTATCCTGTCTTAGGTTTGTGCAACAGAAATTAAAGCACATGAGGTGCCAGAGACTCTAAATACTGGAATACAGGCATCCTTGCCATCATGATCCATATATGAAAAAGACATAAACTTTAAAGTGAGGTGGAGTCATGAAGAGACATACGAAAAAGTGGTTATTTTTCACAAAATAAGTTCCTGGTAGAAGACTCCATAGATAGCAGCTGTTTCTAGTCATGATCCAACGCACATTTTGTAATGCTGATATGCCATACCAAAGATGCTGTGTAAAAAGAAGGTCTTCTTACCATACAGGATGGCTATGCCCAGATCTCTAAATATTCTGGATAAAAGGCAATGAAACCACCGTGATGTCTGGCAGCATCTCTCTAAAGCCACTAGTGTACGTACTTGTCACTCTTCTAAATAATTTCATCACTTTGTACGGAATGAAAAACAAACGTCTTTGTTATTACCTGAAAGACTATACATTGCTCATATATTAAATGAATATCTTGTCCCTGCTCCCCTCTGCACTGAAAATATGCTAACATACATTTTGGAGATGAAAAAAAAAGCCAATCAATCAAATTGCTAGAAATGAAGAAAAAGGATGACAGAAACTTAGAAATATGATTCCACTCTTAATGCACATGCAGGATAAATACAATTATAAAGTCACCAAATTTATGGGAGAATGTCACCCTTTCTTTGTAAGGCCTCTAGTACATAACTTCCTTTGCAAACTCGTAAGAACACGTGCATCCTTCCTATGTATTCTGTATGCACGTATTTATTTTTTATCATAGAATCTTACAGTGGTTTGCGTTGGAAGGGACCTTTAAAGGTTATCTAGTCCAACCCCCCTGCAATGAGCAGGGACATCTTCAACTCGATCAGGTTGCTCAGAGCCCTGTCCAACCTGACTTCAGATGTTTGCATAAGAACTTAAAAACCCACAACTTCACCAATAAGATAAAACATTGTTTTTAAGGCAATGTGGGCATTGATGAGGTTCATTGCAATGGATATACAGAAAAAAATGTTATCGCATTCTTCCTGAGCTCTGAGAGCAGATCCATGTGATGCAGAAGCACCGTGAGCAATTGTCATGCAATTGTCAATGCAAATTCCCATGTCCTCTAGGTGCCAGGCAGAAAGGGAGAGTGATGTCTAATCCACTGCCTGGGAGAGTCCCAGGGAGAACTCCATACGCTCAGCTTTTGCTGGTGAAACAGTCACTGCATTATGCTCAACACAAGAGAATGGCGAGGACAGGATGTTTACTCTTAGAAAGTAAGCTCTCAGAGAGTTCTGTAAGCTCCTAACGCACCAGTGATGACTGTGGCTCTTGCACCTTTAGAAACAACACGCTTGGATTTACCCAGAAGCATCTCCTATACCCTATTAAAATTCACTGCGGCTTTTCTCTGTGGGAGACGCCTCCTCTCGACATCTTTGAAACATTATAATTCTTCATAGCTTTCATTACATTTTCATCAGTTGTTTCATAGCCTTGTTTTTGTTGTTTGGTCACCAGGAATCAGGTAAGTTCCTCTTTGGGCTAGACTAGTGATGCCAGAAGCTACACCGAAACAAGGAGCCTCCTGCAACCTGTTATTCCCGCTGTGCTCCAAGGTCCTTATTTCCACTTGCACCACATGACTTCCCAGTGGGGAAGCATTCTTCCACGGCCCCACGTCAGCCTTCTGCAGGGTGGGAAGGCGGCTGCGTGCAGCTCGGCCCCCACTCCCGCTGCACACTGCCATGCCGACGTTTCCACTGACTCACTTTTCCATAACAAAAATTGTGTTTAATTTTCTTTCTCCACATAGCTGTGCTCACATCTGCAGTTCGGTCCTGAATAAAGCCCTTCTTTGATGGGAAAATTTCACAGGACATTTTACTAACTATTCAACTAGCACAGCGGACTAGGTGGACACATACTTGGGAGAGACAAACCTGTTCGTGCTGCTCCCACCAGCACCAGCACAGAGCTCTGTTGTGTTATAGCCGTTAGAATGAAACCAGGATGAAATTACGTCTGAGATGTGGTTATAACGCCCAGGTCAAGAACTTCTGTTCTCTACTATTTCTTTTGGAAAACCTTAAAGGATAGTAAATATGAAACACTGCCCCGTTCCCCGTGGAAAAGTTACCGCTTCGCATCCTCTCCGTCAGGCTATAGACATGTCTTTCCGCCGCGGGAGGCGGCTCCGCGGAGGCGGGCGGCCCGGGGGCCGAGCGGCGCCCGGGCGGAGCGGCGGGTCCGCGCTCCGGTGCCGCGGGGAGCCGCGGAGGAACCCGGGGGGACCGGCATCGTCCCGCAGCCGTGCCTCTGGGCGGGCGTGTGCTTCGCCTGGCAGCGCCAAGGTAAACACTGCTCCGAACGCTCAGCGCAAACACCTGACTCAAGCGCCGGCGGGGCGCCGGCACAGGGCGGGCGTGCGCCCCGGCCCCGGCCCCGGCCCCGGCAGCGGGGCGGCCTCCCCGCCCGGCCGCGCCCCGCCCGCTCCTCCGGGCCGCGCTCGCTCCGGAGGGAGTTCCCCAACGCGCGGCGGGGCGGTGCGGTGCGGTACGGGGCGGCCGCGGCTCCGGCTCCCGCCGTCCAGAGAGAAGCGCGTCCCGCGGGTGCCGGCGTGCGCCGTCCTCCCGGGGCTCGGCCATGCTGGTGTCGCTCCAGGGTCCGAGGGGGTCAGCGCTGCCCGCCTGCCTCCGCCCGCCCGCCCGAAAATAAGCAAAGCCATGTCCGCAGCGCCCCGGGGGCCAGATCTCAGTTTTTTAAACGAGGAGGAAGCCAGGGCGATTTTTCAGGTGCTGCAGAGGGACTCGGAGCTCCGGCGGGCAGAGAAGGACAGAGTCAGGTACCAGGCTTAACCCCCCCCGTCGCTGCCCACCGTGCGGAGGCGGAAGGCGCGGGGCTTGCGGCGGGGGAGCGGAGGGCGCACGGCCCCAGCCCGGGCGGCGCGGGGCGGCGGCGGAGCCCGCGGCTGCTTCGCCCGGCTGAGTCGGGCGGGAGAAGGGGCGGCGGGCGGACGGGCGGCTGTCGGCCGCCCCGCGGGGAAGGGTCTGCGGGGGCAGGGGGGCTGCACGGGCAGGGAGAGCCGGGCTCGCTGCGCGGGAGGCTGCGGCCCCGCCGGGGCACCGGGGCTGCGCGAGCGCTTCCCGCCAGCGCCGGCTGCTGCGGGGCCGCCGGTCCCGGGCATCTGCAGCATCGGGGTGTTTGGGAAACGCGTGTTGTGACAGAGCCGGCTCTGAGTCACGGCTGCTGCTCCCCGTGGCTCCTCTCCTTCCCCGAGGAGGAGGAGGCCACTTCTGTCTCTCAGCGTCTCGCTGGCGGGGGGTGTAGGCTAGACGCTGGTACCCGCGGAGACAGCGGTGGCGGGGAAGTTCTGCGGGACCTTGCAGGAAAAAGTGGCGGCTCTGCGGCTCTCGGGCAGATCCCGGAGCCGATCCTGGCAGCTTTTGGAAACCAAGCCAGGCACTCACCTGACTGAAAGGTTGTTCACAAGACCCTTTCAGGTGACTTAACTGAATTCCCTCTGCGTTCAGGTATGCAAGTCATAACGTCTTATATGAGCCATATGAAGAAATAGAACAACCTCGACCTTGTTTCTAGCTCATATCTCCCCTGTGTGCAATCACCAAAGCCATTTGTGTTCATAGTGAAAGAAAAGGTCAAGGAATTAATAAAAATTATGCTGTAAAATAAGACGTTTATTATTAAAGGTTATCATTTCTTCCTCTAGATGAGACGAGGTACCTTGAGGGCAGTTTGCAAGTGGAAGGCAGTGTCCTCTCAGATTCACAAGTGGGCATGTTACTTTTCGCAAGTAATGCTTTCATGTAAGATGCAGAAGGAATGTTAATGAGCAACATTTCTATCAAGTGGATTTTTTTACTGTGTATTTTTTAATTGTCAAGTGGATTTTATGATGGGCATAGTTAAACATTGTGTGTCAACACTGACTTGCAGCCAGAACTTGTCTTAGTGAACCCAGACTGAGTTAAGTTTGGCACTTTCTTTCTTCCATAATTTGGCATTACCTTTCTTTGATTAATTTCTGTTCCATGTGTCCTATTATGACCCCCTGCCCAAAAAAAGGGGGCGTTTTGCTGGATATGGAGAATTACATGGCTGGATAGTTGTAAGTTTAAAACTCTGGGTAAGACTTTAAAACCAGAGCAAATGCAATGAGGCTTCCAGTGCTGTAGAGAGGCTTGTGAAGCAATAGCCTGCTCTTGAACTCAAGGCTTTCACCTGCCCCCAAATTTGTATTTGTTTCTCCATCTGTGTGCTTATGACTTTGTCAAGAGAAAGTGGTCTCTCTTTATGCAAAAGCTGTCAAAATAAACATGGTATAAGAGGACGTTTCTGGTCCTGCTTTACTGAGATGGAGTCTACTTTAAATCTCAGTAGAAGAGGCATTCAGAAATTGAGCAGAAGATAGGTGAAGTGTTTATGACCAAGGTGCCATACTGAAATCTAGGTTAAACTCCTGGATCTGTCAAAGGCTTTGTATGTGTCCTTGGGCGAGTTTCTTAATCTCTCTTGGGCCTAATAAAAGTACTCTCTTTCTCACTCCACTTGTCTACCTGGTCTTATTTAGACTGTAAGCTCTTCAGGCCAGGGGACTCCCATCAGGAGCAGACGGGTTCCAGTCTGTGTAGTGTTACCCTGTGCTACTATAATCTAAGTAATGACAGTGGTCACCCTGGAGGGCCAAATCTTGCAGTTCTTATACGACCACAGTGAGCTTCAGAGGCTCTAAACAAAATTGCATTTGTTCCTTTTGGTCCCATATGCCTGCCCCCTTGGCTCTATGTCATTCTTATTACAATTATTTTGATAATTAATTTTTTACACATTTTTTTCAGTTCGAAAGTTTTAAAATAATGCCTGAGCACTGTGGCAGCCCACTCCAGGGATGCTTTCAGAGTGTGATTTTGAAGCTATTTGATTTATGCCATCAATCAAATGAGGCATATAGGAGGTGCTGTGGAATGGAAGGGGCAGTTTCATCAATACTACTTTTTTGCATGATGTCACTGAATTGAGTTGTCCCCCAAACTGCTCTTGAGCATGGTTTTGGAAGGAGCTAGTTGGAGCTCGGCAGGACCAGGGAACAAGTCAATAATAACCAGTGGGCTCACTGGTCAAGTTTGTTCAGTGACCATCTTTATTTACAATATAGCATGTCCCTGTATAGATCAACCTGAACTGGATTGACAGAGGGAATGAAGTGTTTGCTGGCAGACCACAAGTCAGGTTCTAATGACTGCACTCATCTTGTGCATGCGGTTTGGTGTCATATGAGCAAGCACATAGCTGTCTGCAAATCTCTTAAAAGAGCAATGAAAAATTGAAATGTATTCCCAGTTACAACTCTGGAATCAAAAAAGCAGGAACGGGCTTTTCTCTTTTTACAAGCTGCATTTGTTATATAAGCAAATGTTAACACCAGTTAATTTTGAAAGACAAAATCACAAATAAGATCAGAAGATGAATCCTGACATCCTGCATGGCTTATATTGTCCAACAAATGACAATCATGGTTCAGGGGAGTTGATTTTCACATGACCACAAATGTATTGCAGTGCAGCATGAAATACTGACCAATTCCTCCTCAAGTGCAGTGAGCTCTCAGCTAAGTAACCATGAGGTCTCCAGCCGGATATATTTTTTTCTTTTGTTACTGCTTACCTACACTGGAAGCTTGATAGAACCACTGGATCTCCGTTCACCCAGACAGCCCACACCTTTGTGAAATTAAACGCGTATTGGGGGCATTCTTTGGGGAAAGGCTAGTTGCTTTATACCACCCCTGTCCACCTCCCTTTCTCTTTCTCTCTGTAGCCTCTGTGTGGAGCGGGAACGTGTGACCTTTGTGGACACTTGCGCACATTTGTGTAGTTGTGGGCCCCACTTTGTGCTGTTCCTCCCTGTCCCTCCTGATGCCCCAGCACATCCTCTGGGTACTATCGGCCCTTTCTCGGCTCTCTGGCAGGCTTCAGACCTCTGTGCCTGGCTTGGAAGACCTCTCAAGTTCTGCTTTTCCTTTTATGCAGGAATGAACTGTGTGACCTGTTGGACCTTTATTTGTTCTTGCTACTGACAGGGAGCTGAGCTCCTGATGTGCCCTGGGCTGCTGGTTCCCACGACTGCATTTTTTTGCCTGTTTTCTCCTTTCCAGTGCCCTCTCGTGGCTCCTCTCAGCAGTACCTTTGAGTAGCAACAGCAAACCAACCGTACCTGACTCCTTCTCCCACGAAACAGGTTAACAGGAGCAGCAACAGTCAGCTTTGGTATAACTCACATGACTGTTCACTGCCATATACACTGAAAATAATACTGAAACTTAATAATTAGTAATCATTAATTTATTTAATCACTAAAGTATTTAATAATTTAAAAGAAAAAATACACATTAGTTTTGGACTTGGGTAACACCCAGCTTCAGTATTCTTTGTTGTTCATCAAATCCAGTCTCATTCACAATACCAACTTGGAGAAAGCCTCATTTATCATAAGTGTTAGCGTGTGAGAAAAAATGGAATATAGGGTCTGTATATCAGTATACAGGCATTGTTCCGTAATCATAATTGCAGTGTTAAGACAGAAGTCCAACTCAGTCACAAAATGCTGTTTTAGTAAGCCCGGTTAATGAAACTGATGATTTTGCAAATGCTTATGGAAGAAGGTTCCTTCTCTCAAATATTTCAATATCACAGTTAGATGCCCAGGAGGACACAGAGAGGAATCTAGCATGTTCAGAGGACAGTGTCGTGTTCAGATGGCTCCCTAACAATTCAGTTTCCATAAGGACACAGTGAATGCTTGCTGTAGGCACAGGTATTAATACGACAGGTCAGCTTTCCATACGTAATGAGATAGGCCTGGAAATCATGACATAAAAACATTCCAGGTCTTAGTTGACTTCTGGTTTGAAGGCTTCAGGGTGCACCCAGCTCATCTTCTCAAGCTTTGTTCTGCAGCTGCTGGGGACAGAAATTAAAAAGGAATTGGCAGCTGATATTTGCATGCAGAGCCCCAGGTCCCAAGGGCTTAACAAACCTGTAGGTGCTTCTCTTTTCTGTCCTTTCTCCAAGAAGCCAATGGGCAGGGTGACAAGTGAGGCTGGCTGCTTCCAGCCTCCTCAGGACAGCACTTCGGAGCCTGGCAGGTAGCAGAGGGACTGGCAGTCCCTATAGGAGGGCTCAGCAGCAACAGAGCGAGAAGCTATGGGATACAGAGGTGGAGCCGCTGCCTTTTATCTCCCAGGCAGCTCCTCCCTCTGCAGAGTGCGGAGAGGCGGACAGTGCCCAAGCAGGTGCCTTTCCAGTCAGCTTTGGGGCTCCGATGCCTCAGACTGCCTGAGCACTGGGTGCAGAGATGCACCTCCACTGCTGAAACAGCACCAGGGCCCAGAGAGAGCAGCTGAGATGAGAGGAGCCAGGAGACATGGAGCCAGCTACTTAAAAGAGGCAGCAGGTAGGGGGTTGTGGCATGGTACATTTACAGGTTGTCCAAAAAATGAACTGTTGGGAGATACAGCAGAAGAGCTACGGATAAATAGAGAATGTATTTAAAAGGGCAGAAGAGTTCTGAATTCTTTAATTATTAACTTTTATTTAGGAGGTTTGTCTGCTTTATATAATACCCCTATTACGACTACATACAATAGCCTTGTGCCATTTTACTTAATTAATCCTTGAGAAAAAGGGAAATACTGTTATCTTCACTTTCAAGTGAGACAATGAAAATAACTGAGAGACTGAGCCACTGAGCAGGAAAATGAACTTACCTCCCTGAATAGCAGTTTACCTGCTAGATCATGTTTCAAGAAGTAACTATGCCTGTATTGTGTGAGGAATATTTTCTTTTTCAGTGGGAAGAATGGAAAAAAAATTAGTTACCAGCTCCAGAACATATCTTGGGCATCAGCCACTGTTTATGAATAGGAACTGAAAAAAAGAGGAAAGGGAAACGGAGCTATTGGGAGAGAAGAGCACTCATTCCCTTTGCTTTATTTTGTTTTGCTTATTTCCAGGTTGGCTTATGTTTTTTTTTTTTTAATTTAGTAGATTTATTCTCATAGATCTATGACAATGAGAATAGATGGCAGCAAAGCAGTTTTAATTTTATCCTCAAATTTAAAGATGGAAAGCAAAAGAAGTTAATCGGGAGGTACACTCAGCTCCACTCACTGCTCCTCTCTCGGTGACCCATTAACAACATATGATTCTTACGGGAAAGATTAATCCCCTCCTTAGTTTGTTCTAGACAGTCTCTACAACAAATCATTTGGACGTAGTTATTTGTTACAGGAACAAAACTGTTCTTACTGCCTTACGGCAGATCATTTACTGAGTTCATAACTTGTTGCAAATAATTCCTTACTGTATTCTCTTGACTGACATTTGCTCTCACAGGTCTAGCAATAGAAGATGGGAATAAAATGCTGCGTAGGGAATGTATTTTTTCACCTTTTTCCATACTCATAACCTTGGAAGGCATTTGTTGCAGAGGTGCAGCCACACTCAGCACCCTCTTGGTGCTTCAATTATTTTGTCTTGCTTACCATTTGAGGGGTCTGACATTGCAGCCTTTATTTTGGCTTATTTGCAGAATTAGTCCTGTTGACCCTCTCGCAGCCTCTCGGAGACTAAGAGAAACTTCTTGGGTGTTAGAGATCTAGATTAGGGGCCCAACTCCATATTATTTGAAATAATTTTTGGAATCGGCCCCAACATACCCATAAGCTGCATGGGTGAGGAGAACAGGATACCGGGACAGCACCACTTGGGTATATTGTTGTTCCAGTGGAGCTCCCTCCCTGAACAAAGCATTAATAAAGAAATTATTTCCTAAGAGATACTCCGCCCGGGATATTTCAGGGCACGAGTGCTCTATTGTGTCTTGTTTGTGGAGGAGATACTATTATTATTTACTACTGATACTGCGCCACTGGCGTTTTTAGTGGTTTGTAAACACTTATGAAAACAGGTCCTTGAAGCCCTGAAGAACTAATATGTTAAAGAAGTGTAAATAGAAGCAAAAATAGCAGGGAAGACTGTGATTTTAAAACCTTTACTGGGTTTGGTAAACAATTACTGTCATAAATAATCCCACTTTGGGACTCCCCTTGTTCGAGTGGGGATACTGTAACCAAAGGCAATTAGTTAAGTTGCATATCAAGTTTTTTCCTCATCCCTGTTTTTTAATAATCCTGTCTTGTGGTGAGGCCTGTGCATCTGGACTAACTAAACTGAAGTCTATGGTGTAACTCTGGTTTTACATCTGCAGACCACGGTCCGGACCGGCATTGCTGCCAGCTCTTCGATATTGTCTTTTCATACTAAACTTATTTCAGTGTTAACGAAAGGTCAATCCTTTCCTCCAAGGCTTTGCACTTCTTTGTGTTTGAGAGCAGGGTGTTTTCTCCAGCCCGTGGGGGGGCCGCGGGAGACCCAGGAGCACCTTTGCGGTGTGGTATGTTTGGAGGAGCCGGCAGTGGTAGTGGTAGTGCACCGACTGTATTTCTTCTTTCTTCACGTTACTGGGGCCACGGGGCTCCCCACAGGGCTGGCAGGGCAGGGCCTCGCCGCCAGGGCCAGTCCCACCATCCCACCGCCCCAGTGAGGCAGCCGGGGGCAGCCCCAGCCCGAACATGGTGGCGCGGCAGGGCCGAGGCCAGGCCATGGGGTTGAGTCAGGGTCCGGATCAGGCCCGGTGAGGGTAACCAGGTCCACCACAGCCCGGTGATCACGGCAGGGCCGTGGCGATGATGCAGGGCCAAGGTCAAGCCATGAAGTCATGTCAGGGTCAGGCCTGGTGACGGTGACCGGGGTCAGCCATGGCCCCATGGTGGCCAGGGGCGGTGCGGCCGGGCTGAGGCCAGGTTGGGACGTCAGCCTGTGGGTCAAGGCCCGGATCAGCGCGGCAGTGGCTGTGCACAGACGCAGCTGGGATGCGTCTGGGGCTGTAGCTGGGGCAAGGCCCAGCAAGGCAGCCTCTGCTTAAAAGCAGCTCCCAGGAGAAGGAGGGGTGGCCCTTGCTGAGGCCTCTGGCTGTCTTCATAACAGCTTTCTCCAAGGCCACCAGCTCTGCTCTTTCCAAACTGGCTCTGGGCCCGGGCGGCCAAACCCGCAGGAGCGGGAAGGACATGCTCAGGGCATTTTCACCCATGCTTGTTCAAACACAGGCCTTGTGCCAGGGTTCAAACTAGTGTTTGCATTTTCAAGTGACAATATACTGTAAAAATGAAAATCATAATGATTATTATTGCTATTATTATTATCTAGCCCACTTTCTGATCTTACTAGGGCTGCCAAAAAGAAGATATATGTTGAAACTGATGAGATTTAAGCCAAGGCTTACTGTTAAGCCCATGGGTAGACATTTTCTAAGTCCAAGCTTAATGGCGAAAGTAGAATTAATTGGGCTTTGTCTATATGGATAAATTGACCAGCCTTCAAGAGTAAATAGGTCAGGCACAGCAGTACAAGCTAGCATTAACTACTGAGTAGACAGTCAATATGGGGAGTTATTCTGGAATAGCTAATACAGAACAGTCCGATTTTGTTAGTTCTTCTATGGAGTTGTGACCCAGTTAAGGACTCATGCACCTTGTAGGAAGTCTGTGCACTTCCCAGGTTTGACCTTTCCAATAATGTCTCTATGTTCTCAACACCCTCTGTCTCCTCCACAATTCAAGTGCAGAAGTTAAAATAATAATTGACATTAGTGGGAATTGGAAATGGCCATCAGGTGGAAGACGACAGCTTCCCATACTAAGCAAGCAAAGAGTCATGGAGGTGCATGGAGAAGAGACTGAAATGCTGAAAACGTCAGCAAAGTATGGTTGCTCTCACTTTAGCTCAGCTTTCTTATATATGTCTATTAAGTAATGCCAGTAGCATGTGCACTAGAGTCACTGGGCCTCTGGAAGGTAATGCAGTGAAGTATAACACACACTGCCTGTCATTGCTGCAAGGAAGGGAATGAGTATCAGCCTGCAGTGAGCAGCCTTGGAAGGACGCCAGAAATGTTTTCAGGTGCTGACAACTTCTTCGCACTGTCTGTGTCCCAACAACTTCAAGGCCTTGCACATATTTCAGAAATATTAAATCGGTTATGCCAGGAAGTCAAAAAAGTGTTGCACAGCAACATGTCTGATTCATGTTCAGAGTGGCTGGATATCTCCCCTGGTACTGACCAGCTGTGCTCCAGTGGCGTTTTCAGGTTACGTGTGTCTTGTAATCCTGTCAAAGACTGCAGCACATGCTTTCCGTGGTGAAGCCTGAGGTGCTGGAGTTTTATTGGGTTTGGTCCCTGAGGTACTTCAGATTCTTGGATCTGTCTAGACATGCAGCACTTGCACCTCCTGTAGACATAGCTCTTAGAGAGATCTGGCTAACGGCTGAGAGCAAACCTTGTTGGGCTGTATGTCAAGACTTCAGCTGACATTCATTGGTTTGTATCAGATGCTGTTTTGACAGCATTTGAAAAATCTTGCATGCGTCCGTCTCCTTTTCTTCTTTAAAATTTAGTTTTTGTCAGTGGTTTATGCATACTGAATTTAATCATCCTTTAAAATCTTTTTGCTTTCTGAATCTAGTTTTCAAATCAAGTGGAGTTTGACCCAATGGAGTTTTTAGCTTTGGGCACAGAGACCCCATTTCTTCTGTGTTCCATAACTTTAACACAGGACTATATAGACTGAGGACTGATCTCAGTTCGGCCTTTCCTGTACTTGTTTTAAATCGAAAAATGACTTAATTCCCTGAAGCTGACAGTCTGAAAAGTTTCACAACTTACAGATTTCATACGAGAAGTGCACTAAAGCAAGTAGGGAAAAATTGGGAATTTTTCCTGAGGATTTGTGC
Source organism: Calonectris borealis (assembly GCF_964195595.1). NCBI lineage: Eukaryota > Metazoa > Chordata > Aves > Procellariiformes > Procellariidae > Calonectris > Calonectris borealis. The sequence continues at coordinate 202,418,081 of NC_134312.1, forward strand.
ATCTAAATGTTCACATGAAGTGTATTTCTAATTCTTCGTTGCAGCTAGATTAAATGTTAACACTGTTAAATGTAACAAGCTGTATTTAAATGGCCGCATTTTAAACTACCAGAAACTATATTCTTTTTATCAATCCTACCTCAGAAATAAATAGGTATATGTGCTGGTACCATACTAACTGTGACCAAATGCATCAAAACCACAAAACAAAAGCTAAGAGTAAATGATGAAAAGTGCAGTCTGTTTGCACTTTATTGCATATAAATTACACACAGTTTAATTTGTGGTTGGAATAATCAAGGAACTGCAATACTTCTGCTTGCCGTATCTGTGGATTTCTTATAGAGGGGCTGAGTGCAGAGAGCTGCAGTCAAGCAAAGATGCAGCAGTGTGGCTGGGGGGTCTGCAGTCTGTTTCTTCCTGCATTATAGACTTGCGTGTTCTTAAATATGTATTTATATGTATATAAATAGATATAAAATTATATACATACACATATTATATTTAAAAGTATTATTATACTATAATATTTCTATTTCCAGTGGAAGAGCCATGATAAATTATGAGATTCTATGTAAGTATGTATTATATTCATGTATATAAGCATTATATTTCCAGATGAAGAATTCACTGTGATGAAAAGTCCACTGTGTCAACTTTTAGAGCTTACATTCATTCTTATGACTGCTTTCCTTAATTTAAAGCAATGTAAGCGAGGCTTTTGTAGTATTGTAGTAACACATAAACTGTGTGCAGGTACACCCTGACCTTCTGTCTACTTCTGTTGACCAGAATCTTGCTTCATCTCTGTGTGAGACTCTGCACAATTATCTGAGATTGCAAAGGTGTATTTCAAGAGCCCTAGGCATCAAGCTTAGCTCTGTACAAACAAATGTCTAAGCCCATCTGGAGCCTCTCAATTTTAGAGCTCTGTCTGGACCCATGGGTTATCATACACAAACGTGCTCGGTCTTCCTTTGAAACCAATTCTCCTCATTCAGAGTTCTCACCTGGCCTGTGTCTGTTTTCTTGTTTTTCCCCTTATATTGTTACATAGGAAAGGTTTTGCATAAAGAAAGTCATACGATAACATGAAGAATAGCATCTGCATGGTATGTCTTTGTAAGGCAGTTAAATTTTTAATACATGACTGAGCTGTAAATTACTTGCATAGATGGCTGTCTCTTTGCAGGCTATCAGTATTTATAAAACGTCTCACAGTCAACTAGCAGCTCTACCCTGGAAGAGTAAATAATGTCTGCTGTTAATCATTAGCTTCAGATGTACTGGGAGACCTAGGAAGACCTGATCCCCAGCCTTCCAACCCATTGTGTGGCACACAGTATACATCTATATTTCCATGTAAGATTTCCAGGACAGAAATTCAGGAGCCCAAAACTTCCTGCTGTCATGCAATGTTTTTGGATTGAGACTACATCTATCCCTGCAAACAAATCAGAATCTTTGCATGGAGAATTATATCCATTGCACCTATTAGCATGTATTAATGCTAAAGGGAATTCCTATTAATGAAGTAATCTCATTAGAGATATTAATTACTACCATTCAGAAGCTATGTGACACACTTTAAAAATGATAGGTAGCCTTCCCTTCCATTGCATCATGGATTTGTTTTGTTACTAACATATAATATTGGTAGGTAGCTTGTGAGTATTGACAGCATAATAAATTAACACCCTTCTTTTTGACCTGTCATTTGCAGCCTGTAAATCATCAATCATTGCAGATTGTAAATCATCTGTAAAACATTCTCAGAGCGGAGCTTTCCCCTGTTTTGTACTCACTGTAGAGGAAATGGCAGAGAGTCAGCCTGAGCTGGAGAGTCACTGACGTTACTAGCGGTATTTCACCTCATTCACTCTTGCTGACCAGCTGCCCAAAGGACTAAAAGCTTTCATGTTCTAAGTATGTATAAACTCAATTAAAAGATACATACTTAGAGCCTTCTCTGTTTTTTCCATCAGGGCTGAAAAAACGTTTTCACTGTAAACCCAGGGTAGCTGCTAAAGAAATAGTTTCATGTTAAAAGTAATGTTTCGAGGCCTTGTTACAGCTTGAGATGGGTGATTAATCACCCTCAGTTCCCATGATCTCAGTTTTCAATGCTATGTGCTTTAAAAACTTAACTTTATGAAGACAGTCATTGAGCTCCTGATTTCTGAGCTTTAACTGAGAACTTCCGATTCCTGAGCTGCCAGAGCAGAGAGGAGTTACGTGGTCAGCACGAGAATGAACCTCGTCCTTGCCCTTACAACATTTCCTAGTTTTCTCTTCCAAAAGAAAGTGTCAGTCTGTGCTCTTGCCCAGGGGAACAGGCAAAAGCTTCAAGGGGAAATGGAATGTTGGACTCAGTGAAAGAAAACAGCAGCTAGAGTAAGTCGTCTGCAGTATATTCATTTCATATCGTTTAATACAAGAAGTTAATGCTTTCCGAAAAGACAGAGGTAACTTTTAGCCACTCTGCAGAGGGTACTTAAGTTAAGAAATTGTAGACACAAAAGACGTTGTGAGTTATAGAGTGGAAAGAAGTATTCAACGCACAGTGGGAGTGCGATGGGAACGTTTCGTGTATGGTGATAGTCTTACCGTCTTTGTGGATTGTGTGTAATGAATGTACACATTGCCACCGTGTTAGGTTATCTGAAAGCAGGTGATCAGCTTTAATTTAGAAGAATAAATCTGCTGAATAGAGGTAGTGTAATAATGTCAGATTTTGTGATTTTTCTACTTTTTAATTAAAAAGAAGAGAGGTGGAAATGGAAGGATTTTCCCCGCGAGCAGACAAAGTGGAACTTCAGTAAGGCCAGAAGAGATATTCTGACTTTAACTCACATATTCCCTGCCTCTATCTCTGACACACACGACCGGACTTAATGCGTGAATCTGATGTCTATTGTCAGAAAAGTGTTCTGGGGACAAAATGACATCTACTGTTTGCAGCTATCTGCTTAAGTAGCCCTACTTGCTGCTTGAAAGAGTACTACAGAGTGGGTATCAAAATCATGTGGAGAATTGGTATCTTTGTGTTTAAAGTACTTCTGCCTATTAAATGTACAGTCTGGGAGGAAAAACTAGAGAAGATTAATTCCTTTTTCACTTTAGCCCCGCTTCCATCTTCTGGTTTTGCACATTTCCAGAATCTAAATATTTAGGGATAATTGTGAGCTGGCAGCTTGATGTGCCCGTCAAAGTGGGACTGAAAACATATCCCATACAGTTCAGTGCTGGGCTGTGAAGTGTTTCCCCTGTCCTTCAGGTGAACCTTTCCTGGCACTTCCAGTTACTCCTTTCCATCCAGGGGTGTCACCACTAGGTGACTCTCCAGCAGCCCGACCTGATGCCTGTTCAGGATAGTGAAAGTTCTTCCATTACATTTATTGGTATTTGGGTCATGGTCAGAAAGAAACACTGAACCAACACACTCTTTGGTCTTCCTTGTTGTGGCACATCCTCTTTGCCCAAACACATCTTTAGTTTTATTGGTCACATACTCAGACAGATACACATTCTGAAGGCAACTTAGTGGGTTAATGGGCGTTATAACATCAATACATAATAACAAGAATGACAGCAGCAGTAATAATAATGAAGAGGATGAAGACTTAGAAAACTAGTATTTTGGGGAAAGAGAAAATTAAATCTGAGTGGTTGATCAGCAACGGCGGTTAGATTCAAGCATTACTGCCAACAGAACATTTCATTCATCAAAATAGAGGAGGCCTTGCTTTTTCAGAGAATTACTGCAGAAATGCTTAATTTTACAAATACAAAAGCCAAAGAAAAAATAAGTGCGTTTTCAGTTAGATCTTTTTACATTGTCTTGTAGTGTGTGCAACCAAAACATGGGAGTCAGTTTTCCTCTCTGATTCACCTACTTCTGCATAATGTTTTACATGTAATAATGAAGCTGACTTGGTTTATTGACATTAGCCAAACAGAAAACAGTAAGAAAGAAAAATAAACACAAGATTGCTTTAATGTGAGTAAAAATATACCAGCTACTAAGAATAAAGACTGCCTTAGAAAATAGACCTATTGTGTGTCTGACGTGATAGGAAAGAGTATCTTAGCTCTGCGTATCATTATTTTTCTTCCTGGTAGGATTAACCTGCCACAGGAGCTTCTCTGGCACCTTGGAAACCAGAATGTTGTTGTTATTGCTATTACATGTTTATATGAAATGGCGGATAATAATTTTTGCAAATTACTTCAGCTGTGGTAGTCTTTGCCATTGTCAGTAATACTTCTTTTCCCCTTTTTTTTCAAATAAGATGACAACTGAAAAGTATGTCTTTAAATTACTTTTATAAAATTAAAAGGAACTATAAGTAAGAAGATATTCTTGCATATGCATTTTAGAGCTACCTGTGGCTGTGGTAACAGCCAGAGTTTTCTAGAAAATTAACTGGCCATAGAAATGATAGAGATGCACAGTTCACCAGTGCGGCATAATGTTTAAAGCAGTGGGAAGGTGATAAGTTGAAGCAAAAAAATGAGGAAAGAACTGGTTCTCCAGGCACTATTTTTTAGCATCTCTAGCCTTTTCTCACTGACAAAGTAAGGAATATAAAGAGAGTAAAGACATAAGCTTGTTTTAGATAACTGTTTTTGCAGATTATCTGTCCTGCTGTAGTTTTTATCTAATGTTTCAGCACTGTTTTTATCTGCAGTCCTTTCAGCCTTGTCTTCTCAGACACTGAGAGCTTTGATCCAATGAGCAAATACTGGTCTGCTTATCCTTCACCCAGTGCAATTCCTCGTGCTCAGTGGTTGCTGTGTATCTGTCTCTCGTGAGGCGTGTGGCCCCATTAGGGCCAAACCCTGCTTCTGAAATCAGTAGGAATCATAATTTCTGCTTTGGCAAAAGTGGGGTTGAGTCCTCTGTCCCCTCTGACACAAGCAGAGGTGTCCCCAGACGTCCTATTTGGCAACCCAGTTTCTGCTACCTTACACATCTGTCTTCTGCTTTATATTCAGGATCAAGATGGTAGAGAAAATACCTTTCCTCTTACAGTAGCAATTAAAGCTCCTTATTATCCTAACAGGAAGTGGCAGGGGGAGGCTACAGCTCTTTTCACAGTATGTATGATAACCCACATGAAAGTCTAGTACATACAAACATTTAGGTTAACTTTTCCCCAGAGATGTCTGTATAAGAAATACTGGGACATCCTTGTGCCAATAAAGAAGAGATGTTTTTAAAAACAGTGCAAAGGAATTGCTCCCGAGTGATTCATTAGTTTAGATGCTGTCTAGCATAATAGATGGGAAAAGGTAACGAGGTGTAGCCTGTGAGGTCATTTAGGATTGCTGCCTGCTCCGGTTTGTGGAGCAGTCTCCTGTAAGTTATCCTGGGAATGGAGTCACCTTTAATCCTGCAACAGCTTACAGGTACTTTTCCCAGCCACAATGATGTCTCCTCTCAGAAGGAAGTGGTTCCGAGTGTCCAAAGTGGCTGTAGAGAAACGAGGAGGAAGGATGGATGGAGCAGACAGGAAGCAGGATTAGTACATTTGGCTTAGAGGGCATTAGGTGTTTTGACACTCCTACGGAGCAGTGTCTCAATATGTAGTTTGCAATCCAAGTAACAATAGCGCTGCCTCAAAGGCAAGTTCATTGCAATACTGACTGCAGATACCATCTTCTGCTGTAATTGTTTCTTGAGACGAGCTTTCCTTCTAGTTCACAACTGTGTTCATTAGTATCATGAGGGGGCATGTAGACTTGACAGAGCAGGTATATAGGGAAATGATGTGGTTTGGCTGGGAGTCATTGCAAATGAGAAATATTTAATAGTCATGCGATACTGCAATTGCATATTATGTATCATATTAATATTATTTGGTACTCATGTAACTATATATATAGGGTTCAATATATAGGCCTGCATGTATGTGTAAATATAAATATGCACAAGGAATTTAAAGGGTTTATTTCATGAGTTGGGGATGACGGCACAATTCAAAAGCAGCACATTCACAGATAATGACTACAGATAATGCCAAGCATGTGCCAGTAAAGACTTTACAGTGTTTAAATATTAGTCAGTGTTTGTGCAAGATTTTAAATACATTTTTCGGTGAAAGGCATGTTCATGCAATGGTCGATGTTAGAGTAAGTGTGGATTTTTGTATTTTTTCTTCTCCCTTGAATGCATAAATGCGACGCAAACAGACATTTACATGTAAGTCACGTCAGCTTCCCCATGCGGGGGAGCAGGTCGAAGACCTTCCAGGACGAGCCCGGGGGGGCGCGGCGGGGCAGCGCTCGGGTGTGGTTCTGGCTGCCGCCGCTAGGTGGCGCCTGGGCCTCACCCCGCCGCCTGCCCCGGCCGCTTCCCCGGGAAGGGGCGGCCAAACCCGCCCGCAGACCCCTGCGCCCCGGGGGGAAACGCCGATTCACCCTGGCTGGGTTAAAAGACCACAGGGGCGGATTATAAGAGATGGTCTCCACTTTCGGGACTTCAGCAAAACTGCTGTGGGCTTGTTTTCCGGGCAATCGCAGTGACTGCAGCCACTCCCAAAATACCTCATGCCTGGCTCTGAGTGCTTTTACTCCTCCTGGTATCTCGGATCCCCTTTGCTAAGGCCACGGGAGTGAGGTCATGAAGTTGGCGCTGGAGAGCACTTTGTTCATCGCCTCCTCCTGTTTCACATAACTGCTAGGCTGTTTTCCATGCTGCAGATGGCGTTTACAGTGTTTAGTCACTCCCATGGTGTGGTAATGTCTGTGATGATTAACATATTTGCCTTTGTAATAAGTTTATTTCAAATGGCTAGTACTTGTGCTTGTGTCTGTGTAATCTTCTTCAAGGGAAATATTCACTCATTTACCAAAAATGTCTCTCTCCTGCCCTTCTGTTCTTCAGATGCCACCAGATGAACACGAGGTGCTAGTATGGACAATATACCTTGTATCAACTCTAGATGGAAATACATCCGTTTCCAGACTAGATATTTAATTTTAAGTTTGTTTTGTGAAGTAATGTTGTCTCTGAGAATATGAGTTTTTATTTAAATTGATAACTGAAATAATTTATGTTCTCTGAGAGCGTCTATATGCCTAGACATGGGTTTTACCACTGTTTAAGATGGAAGACTTACATGAAAGCCTTGCTAAAACATTGGTATTACATCTGCAGGCTGCGCACGAAGTCTTGTTCTGTTGCCATCAGGATCAGTTGGGGCATAGATCTGCTGCGTTTGCATCTGTACTTTAGGGACTTGTGTAATGTACTTTGAAAACAAGTAACTTTGCATGTCCATTGCACTATTCTGACTCCTTTGCAACTGTACCTTGTTCTTTTATGTCCAGAGAAGCAATTCATTCCTGTGACCTCTTGGTCTAAAACCTGAACTTGCTACTAAACAACTTCAGTTGCAGCCCTATGAGTGTAGCTTGTGCAGGCTTCGCCTCTGCGTGGCAGAACATTCATATTCATTATTAGTTGCTTCCATACATATTAAACACAGGCAGAATCACTTGTTGAACATGTTGCATGAATACCTATTAGCTGAATTCACAATCTATTATTCTCCTTTACATAGAAAATGTGTGGTGGGTACCTCACTGTCAGGGCCTCAGTGAGCTTCCTCTTGAAAATCAGAATAATCCTGTTATTGCTTCTGCTTAAATGAGTGATTAAATATTTCAAGAATTGCTTTGCTAGAGTATTATTTACTCTAATTTGATTATTGGCTGAACTTAACCTTACTTTCAATTAATTTTATAATGCTTATGAATTATTACCTCATTTTTGCAAGGAAGAAGGATGCACTTCTTTGAGGCAGAGAAAAATGCAAGCATATAAGTCGTCCACTTAACCTGGTCACATAATCTCATTGTTAAGCTGGAGAATTCTGCTGTCACTAAAACTTTTATGTCCCACTGTATCTTTTAAAAAGTCAATATATGTAGAAATATACTGTAAATACTTAAATGAACAACAGGGAGCGTTCCTAATGATATGCCTGTAATATCTAAAATGGCCTAAAAATAAATTGGTTTTTTTTTTCCTTTCTAGCAAACTTCTGAAGAGAAAGGAGTCTGAAACAGGGCTGCAGGGAGTGACTGGAGAATGGTTTGAAGAAATACAAAGAAAAAAATTTCAGAATTACATTGATGTCAATAGAATGCTAAAACCACCATTAGAGCATCAGCTAAGGAAGAGCAAAAACACCAGTGAGTTGCATTTTTCCATTTACTTATCTATATGATAATGGTCACCAAACCAATGTCTTAGAGTATTTCAGAGTGTAATAGCTAAGGAGTTTCTGAAATTGCATTGAGTTTCTTCTCATGTCAAAGTTTTACCAAAGATATATTTTCAAGATGACTATGTTTCTTTAAGCAGATTCCGTTAAAAGCACAGCTGGGAATCACAACAGAAAATCCCTGATATTCTTATCCCGTAGTTAGAATCATAGAACAGCCCAGGTTGGAAGGACATCGGAAGATCATCTGGTCCAACCTTTCGTGGGAAAGGATGAGATTATCTAGCACCCTGTCCAGTTGCATCGTGTAAACCTCCAGTGACGGGGACTCTACCCCGTCCCCGGGGAGGTTGTTCCAGTGATTGTTTGTCCTCACTGTAAAAAATTTCTTTCTTAATCAAGATGAAGTTGCTGTAATTGTAGTAAATGTAGTGGTTGTTTCCTAATCAAAGCAGTAATGTTTACTTTGTACAAAAACTGTTTCTGTTTTACTTAGTTTTCTTGAATAAACTAGAAGCACCTAAATAACGTTTGGAATAAGTAGGTAATCTGGGTTTGGGTGAGAGAGGTTTGACTGTACCAGTGGAAAACTTTTTCTGGTAACACTGGGCTAAAGGCATGCCAGTGCTGATTATCAGGGTGGGCAACAAAGCCTGGAAAGTTGGGCTGACCAGGAAGCAACTTCTGGAGATCTCATTCACATGTTCTGTGGCCCATCCAAAATGAACATGTGCAAGAAACAAGGTATCTCTATACTGAGCAGGGCATTTCTGTGCTGTCTTTTTCATCTTCCATCCAGATAGTTTTCATGCATAATACATGCTTTTACTCCATTCACATTTGTGCATGTTTTTCATTGAGCTTTTCCTATTTGTGCTTCATAGCAACTGCAAGCAGAGTCATGTATTTCAAAAGAAAAGTGAAACCCTAAAAAATTTCCTGAAACTACAGACCTACACAGAACAGATCTCTCTTTTTCCTGACGGTTTTTCCCCAACATCCCCTCTAGTCCACAGCTATTTAATATTTTTCTCTTTCAGAGGTGGTCCAATTGATGCGTTAGCTAACTAAACTCTGTGTAATTGTTCTCTGGTATTTAACTTTGAAAGCTGCCATTTCTATTTCAGATCTGAAGAAGGGGTTGTGTTCCCCAGAGGCTTGTCTGATATTTCCAACTGTATAAGTTGGTTTAACAGAAGGTACTACTACCCACAAGCCTTGCTCTGTCTACATCCCTAGACCATCCTGGCTACGGCAGAGTGCTATTAGGACTCTCCTGGTGTCACCTTCATTATCAAGTCAAACAATGCCACCAAGAGGTTAGGCTCTGAAAGGGGTAAAGGATGCAGCATTTTGTAATACACAGTGATTGTCATTGAAGTGAAAGCCATGTATTACACACAGGATTTAATTCATGTGACATGAGTTATTCACTTCATTTTGGACTAGGTCCAAAATGCTGCCCCTTGCTGTTGTTATCAGTGACACTTTGCTCTCATTTCTGGTTTTGCTTTCTCCTACAGTTACTGGATAAGCCATTTTCAGACTGTTGTATTGTTTCAGGCATGTGATGTTTTAAATGGAAAAAAAAAAGATGCACTGCCTTATTCCTGAGTGAAGTCTTGGTTCCTTATGGTGTCCTCCGGTTTCCTGTGGCATGTTTTAATAGCAGACCCTGCAGCTTCTTTCCCTAATCTGTGAGCAATGCTCATCCTCTCCTTCACACCAATTGCCAGCTGCTTTTACAGGCAGACTATATTTATGTTCCGTTTGAAGAAATCAAATCATAACCTTCCCAAAGAAATCATTCATGATATCTTGCATTTAAAATACAGTTCTGATATGCAGTTTGTAGCAGAAAAAAATGTACTCCAGTGGCCATGGGAATCCCATTGTAAAGAACTGTATGATACAGAAGATACCTTAGTCTGAATTACTGTTATGTAGTTACATTACAATCTATTAAACCATTGTATATTCAGGGTTGTCATATTTATATTTCTTAAAGTTGAAAAGAAAGTGACTAATGATTGTGAGTGCCTCAATTTTCAAATGTCTAATTTAAAACAGTTCTCATCGTCAAATGGTTGAGTGCTGATTACTTTCTGAAAATTATTTATCTCAACGGCCATCACCCAAAACCAATAATAATTTTTGAAACTTTAGACCTGTTTATCTTTCTCTTAGTCTTCTAGTTAGTCATTATAAACCACCATGTCACATAGTCTGTCCAAAAATGTCAATAAAACTGGATTTTCCTGGCATAAAAGGTAAGCAAAAGAAAATTGTTTATGAAGACATAACTTTTTATGTGTATTTTAATACTATATTTCGTAAGAACTTGAAACAAATCAAATTTTTGTAATATTTTTAGATCATAAAGAATTAAAAATGTCATCCTGCACAAATCCTCAAACACAAAAGAACACTTCGTCTTCCTTTCTGGGGCTCAGATCACCTTTTTCTTGGCTTTCCTCCTTTAGAAAATCAAGGAAAAACCAGACTCAGAAGCAACCACGGTGAGCTATAATCAGATCATACATTATTTCCAGCTTTTAAAAAGTCTATGAATTGTTCTGTGCTTTGCTTAGAAAACTTTGTTAAAATCATTTTTCCAGCCTCTTGCCTTTCACCTCACTAGGAAGATTGGAATTTTACTTGGTCATGTAATGAGAGATTATTTGTTTGTGTCAGAAGAATGAGGACTAAGTGGCAAGTAATAGGTAAAGTCTCTCGGCTGAATCTATTTTGCTCAGGTTTTGCATAAAGGCTTTAAGTGTATGAAAGCCCCTAGACTTAGCAGCAGCTGCATCCTGTTTAATTCCCTCTCAAGAGGACAAGGTGTAAGGCGCATGGGGATCTGGTGCCCTATGGCTGTGATATAACAGGAAAGCGTAGCTTTCCCAGGCCATGGCAGAGAGTACCGGCCCCAGGCAGCTCTGCTACATCAGTTCCCACCATTTCTAGCCCAGAGGCAGCTTAGAGGCAGGCCTGCAGCTTTAGCTGGCAGCTTAGAGGCTGGCCTGCAGCTTTAGCTCTAGCTGGGCAAACGGGGCAGCTCTCCAGTGCTTTTGTCTTCTGTGCTTTGTCAGGGCTTTGGTTTCAACTGGATCTGAACCACAGATGGTCTCATATGCAGCGCTGGAGCTGCTGTTTGAAGAGCATCCTTCTCCCTTGCCATCCACAGGGTTAAAGCTGCTGTTCAGAGGGAACGGGGGCTATGCTCGGGCTAGTTAGGTTGACTGTTCTCTCCTAACTTTTGTCCTGTATGGTCCTGTATGTCCGCAACACCTGAGAGAAGTATTATTATTTTTGTGTGCATCTTAGGGTAATGCTTGGGCCTGGCAACCATAGGTAAAGTTGCATTATGCTGTGAAATCTAAGTATGAAGCTGCAAGATCTTTAGCACAAAAGGCTGATTTTCACTCTGTGAGTCTCAGGCTGGTATCCTGGTCCATGCCTGGGGCTCCTAGGTGGCATGACGCTAAGACAAGGAACAGCTATAATAAGCAATGACAGGGAATGCAGGCCTCTAAAGAAATGATGATTAGTCTGATACGCAGCTTGCCATTGTGGAGTGTTTGTATCAAAGCAGAAGGATTTAAGGAGAGGTTTGAACAGAGGCCGTGAGGTTAGCTTAGTGGATGTTTACTGGTAACAATTCTCCTACATAGCAACGCAGCATAGAAAAAAAAATTTGCAAAGTTTTAACACTGCTCCATACATGTCATCTGCTCCCTCCTCTTTCCTGTGACATGGTAATGCCCCTTATGCTGGGACACACCAACACCGGACCGCAGCCCTCCCTGCAGAATAAAGGGGCACTTGTGTAACTGAGAATCGGATTTCAAGGGCACGTTTTCCTGGTGCACAGTAAGGTAGCCAACGCACAAGCGAAGATCTAGGCTTTGCTGTAGAATCTAAGCATTGAAATGATTTCTTAATTTAAGAAGGCAAAAAAATAAACCGTGCCTACTCATTGCATCAACTTTTCTAATACGTGTTTGTCTGGCTTTTCCCCAGAAAATCTATCGTATCTCAGGCTCAGATGCCTTTGATTTCTTACCGAGCACAGCTTGAAAAATAAACAAGTCAATCCTGACGTGTAACTGAGCTGATTGCTACATTTTCTAGTCACGCCTCTCTGTCGAAAACTTCCCCCACCCTCTTCTAGGTGTTGCCGTGGCATGTGGTTTGCTTTATGCATAGACAAAGCGCTGAAATAATCTGCCTCTCACCAGGTAGAGTTATTTTGGAGAGCTAGTGAAATACAATAGGAGGCAGCACTGTAAATCCTGTAAGTAAGCGTAACTGGCAGAAGCTTTCAAATAGCTAAATATTAATGGCTGTTTAGAGGGTCCTTTCTGTACTGGAGAGACAGTTTCATCAGCTACGGTGGTGTTTTGCTGTGAGACTAAATTATGGATGCTGCAAAAAAGAGTATGCTTATGTGGAGATACAGAAGATGCTAATGAAAGGTTTGTAACTGTAGTCTGAAGGTAGTGAAATGTTTGATCACTTTTGGTTCAAAGGTGTTCGGTGTTTTTGAGTTCATCCTTATTCTTTTCTAATATGTAAGCGTGATTCACACTGGAAAAGAAACGCTGTTTCATTGTGTTTTCAGCATATTTGAGTTACGTGTTTGTTGCTTAGCTGTCGTCTTACGCAGTACTGATAACAATAGTAGAGAAGAAAACGGATTACACTCTTGACATTAGACAACTCGGGAGTTGGCCTGGGGAAGACAGGTGCCTCAGTGAAAATACAAATTCGCAGCAGATTTTAATTCATGGATTTATATTATTGTTACCAGTAGTGATAGTAGTAAGTAGAGTCATATTATACTTTTAATCTTACATTCAGTTGTCATAAAAAAGATACGTATGTATATAAGTGAAAAAGCATAAAATATAACTTCTTGTTTTCCATAGTGAGTAGTATTTTTCTGATGGCAAATATTTCTGAACTTAAGCAGTAATTTAACTTCTTTTCTGTTTATGAATAATAGATAATGTTTACAAGTATGTGTGTATGTGTGCGTGCATGTGTGTGCGAAGTAATGTAAACATTGCTCAATATCCTTAACCAAAAAAGAAACTGAATTACTTTTTCCTAAAATTAAGCAATATTTCTCTGGAAGTAAACAAAACTTTAATTTTGAAATGCTGAAAAACTTAAAAGAGTACAGAAAAAATAATGAGGCAATTTGAGAAGTGGAGGGATTGGCATAGGGAAAAGACTAAAATAACCTTGTCTGTGTAGGTTGGCAGGGAGGAAAATAAAGCAGGATGCAATGACCAGTTATTTCTGAAAGAACAGTGACAACAAAGACATGGAGGAATTTAGAATAGTGCCAGAGGTGCAAATGAAAATTTAATTTTTGCCTAGACTATCAGAAGACATTTCTAACTAACACGTCTACTTTATGTAGCTTCATTGCAAGGAGCAATTAACGCAACACCAAGCACAGCACCAAGTGGGGAGAACTGTAGAGCAGCATTGCACAGTAAAGCTGAAGAAGAGAGCTTCTAACAAAGCTTTTACAGTTTTGTTGTGCATATAATTAAAATTAAGGTAGCTCACTAAGCCACAGGATTTCATTTAACTTGGCTTGCAGGAAATCATTGTAAAAACTTTGAAACATAAGTTTCATTCTTAATTTGTTATAGAGGCATTAAAACATATTCAACATTATTTTAGTTTAAAGGAAGAGCTACATACATCTCTGAGTCCTGGTTCTGTAAACTTCATTCACAGGGAGGAGTAACCCACTGAATTAATGGCTGTTCATATTCAGTGCTACAAAATTAGGAATTTCAGATTCAGATTGTCTGGCAGGATCCTAAGCCCACTGAGGTCAACAGGCATGTTTCCTTTGGTTTCAGTTGGACCCCATGTCGGAGAGGAATCCTGGTTTTACAGTTCACAATTACAGAAGCAAAAACAAATTGCACCTTTCAACTGTTCTTCCCTGCCTGCAAGCACATTGCAAACAAATGACAAAGCACTTCAGGAGGAAAGGCTGGGCCACAAAGAACCTGCCAACAAGCCGGTTTATACTTGCTGTTGAAGCACAATAAAGTAGTCTACCTGAGCACAAGAAGGTTTTAAGAGCCTAAGAACAAGGTCATTCAAAAAGACTTTCAGACAAACAGGACTGAGCAGAACCATCTTTCTCTACTTCACTTTCTCTCAAGAATTAAATTCCTGGGAAAAAAACATTTCTGAGACAAGGAAGAACTGGCAGTGAGCACAAGCTGAGCAACACTTCCTTCGGGGCTTTGGAAGGGACTGAGTTTGCTTAGTTGTACAATAAGGATCTGCAGACTAGAATAGACTCAGTGAAGTCAAGTCCTGTTCTTATTTCTTTAGTTTATTTTGTATTTGTATGTCTGCAAGTCATGCATAGAACAGAATACTTTTTATGTTCAGGGCTTCTTGGCTTGTTTTAACCACCGCATTACTCACAGACGCTCTAACCAGTTCTCTGCCAAGCCCTTGCAGTCCTACATAGCTTAGGAAAGCAGACGAGCCTTCTACCATGTGTTAAAAATTGGTAAATAAAGGCTGTTTCGGGTAAGCAGCAGCAAGTTCCAGAGTTCACACTGAAAACAATCTGCTGTCTGTCTCTCCTCCTTCACAGGGGCAGAGCACAGCTCTGCGTCTAAGCAGAGTGAAATGGAAGAGAAAAAGAATAGAATTGCAGATGCAAACCACTTACAGATTTACAAGTACTTAACTTCGGCTATTCGTAGTACCTACTAAATTATTGTTGATTGGAAAAGGAGGTAATACCATCTTACCGCAATGCTGGATCGAAGCAATTACTTTATGGCTGTTGCAGACATTGAGGTATCAGTAGGTTGAGTTCATTCTTGACTGTGCAGCTATGATACTTGCAAGCTGACAAGGCCAAAATGAATGGTACATTTCCCCAGCATTTTTTTGTTAGCAGGATTTTTTTGGGGGGAAGGATGGATTGTTCATAGAACAGCCTTTTTTCAGATGCTTCTCAATAGCTGTTAAAGAGAAACTGCTGGATATTTACCACCTGGTAAAATTACATCATGTTCCTTTTCAAAGCCAACATTTAAATCCTTCTGCCTACAGATATGACAGTTCTGCTAGCCCATCTTCGAAAGTGGAAGAAATGGCAACGGTAAGTAGCTTATCAACTTTATTGTCAGCAATGTTTAAACCACAGATTTTTCAAAAACCTAGTCCTCTTTGTTTAGTCTGTCGATATAACGCCTGTTTAAATAGTATTCTTGCAGTTCTTGTTAAAAACACTGAGTAAAATGTCTGTGTTGTGAACCTGTTGAACGCAGTAGAATGAGCTTGCCCTCTTAACGATACAAGTCCAAAGCCCTAAGTCTAGCTCTGACCACGTTTCAGTTCTCTCCTAATGACGGAATAATTTGTAGGCCAAAACCCTCGCATATTTTGGCAACTGTAAACCAACTTGCAAATAAGTCAAACCTCACACTGAGTAAATAATATAGTGTATTTACTTTGTTTCTTTTCATTTGTACAAGGGTGAAAACGAGTAGCTGACTTGGGCAGGCAGTAAGATAGAGCCTCTCCTGCAACATTTCCATGCACAGAATTACCGTGTAAATGTAAATTTTGACTGGAGGAAATTACTTTTTGGCTGAATGTTCCATTTTGTAAGCACAACCTCAATTTAAGGATGAAACAACAGATTTATTTCTGATGTAATTTAACAGCATGCTGTTGAAATAAACAGATTTCCTCCAAGGGTGATATTTGCTATTTTAATTACTTTATTGCCCTGTATTACTAACATGTCTTTCCTCCTCTTCAATTGTGTGGTATAACCACAGAGGGGACTAAGAAGGTATGCAGTATGTAATCAAAGGTATAGAGGAGGTAAATTGGCCACCTCCCTCTCTCACATTTGAAAAACAAAGGGATAATCTGTATTAATATATGACTGAACAAAGATCTGTTATATAAATAGCTATTATAGCTAGACAAGTAAAATATTACAAATATTGAGAATTAAAAAGTAGTGAGGGTTTTTATTTAAAAAAAGGAGGAGGAGTCTCAGCTAAAATAAATCAGCAGTTCAGCAGTTGTCTGCACTTCTACCATCTGAGACTGTGAGCTGAGAGAAATATGGATGGGATAAGAACCTCTCCAGCTTAACATGTAAACTAAACTCAGATGGGGAATAGATGACATTTTCCCCACCGCTAAGGTAATTTTTCACAGCCCCCTAAAGTGCTGTCTTGCAATATGGAAGTTGACTGTGGTGTTAAATTATTAAATCTCCGTTGGGACATCAGTGTGTGAATTTTAAAATGTGCTGGTCAAGGAAGAAGTGATTAGGAAAAACTAAATTAAGAGATCCAATGCAGTAAGGTTGCATATGGAGAGAATAAGTAAACTATGCCCCTTATTATAAGGTCATTATAACTCATATATCCAAAACATGTTACAGTATGAGGACAAGATGAGCAAATCTCCTTATTACCTATGTAAAAGTCTCTAAAATGCATGCAACTTGACAATCCTTAGTTTTGTGTTTTAATAATACAGTATTTAATGGACCCACAAAGAGTTTACTGACCTCTGCGACTTGTGACACGATTTGTGATGTGACGTGTGAAACGTGATTTGAACCCACATGTAACACTAAAATCGCATTGCCTTACAATTTTAACAGGCTGAAATGTGTAATTCCCCAATGTCAACTGAAACAAGTGGTCGTTCTTTTGATGCAAAACAAAATGAAATGATGCAGAAAAGTACCCAGGAATGGAATGAACAGCTAGAGAAGGAGTTTTTCAGTGGTAAGTGTGTGTCCTTACTTTGTTCTGATATTATTGTTACCAGAAGTGACTGTGGTGACTGGTTTCAGAGAATTTTCTGCAAAAGCATAGGCTGTAAAGATACGGCTCATTACTTTCTAACATAATGTCTACTTTTTGCTGGCTTCATCTGACAGCAGAATGTCTAATCTGACATTGACTTCAGATGTGTCACTGGTCACTCTTAGAGTGTATTTCATCTCATACTGATCCAGTTCAGAAGAATCACACCTTAAAAGCATACATTTCTCTCTGCTGATTCTGACAGGAGCCCATACTGAATCCTTTAGATGCAGGCATACAGTTATGTGGGAAGAATTTCATCCCAGTTTCCTGCATGCATAATTTTGATAACAGTGAATTACTGGGCCTGGTTTTATGAATTGTAAAGCCTCAAACCACAGAAGCAAGGGGCATTATGGCATTCAGTTAGCTTTCAGGGAGCCCTTACGGTACCAGCTGAAGGTTCCTGGTTCTTTTTTTTTTTTCCTCACTGCTGGGAAGCGAGGCAAGATCAGACCCAGCCTATAGGAGTACACAGGTGTTCTTCCATAAGCTTTCTCAGATCTATGCAAAAAAAGGTCCACGAATATTACTTTCTACCACGCAAAATTACAAGAGATAACAGATTGAAAGCATGATCGGGAAGCAGTGGCAGTGCTGGAAGAGGAGAGCACTGCATGGTGGACAGTGGTTCTTCTGAAACTCAGATGCCTATCACCACTTTTGGCTGTCAGTCATAACTGTGCATACTTGCCCACTGACAGAGAAGAACTGTACATAGCTTGGCTGATGTCCTCCAAATGGAAGACTCAGAAACAGCTCATCTTTTTTCTTGTTCTAAACTGACTCTCTCAGGAGTCTTCTCTCTTCTGTGCTGAAGATATAAAAATGGAAAATTTGAGTACCTTTGTATCACCTTTTATTCCAACTGTACATACCTAGCAATGATTTTTTAATGATTCTGTACTGTTAGCACAGATCTGTAATGACTGATCAGTCAGTCTTTTTTTTTTAAATGGATTAGGAAATGCTGTAACAAAACAGTCATATCCATTTGTGTTTATATTTTATGTGTGCTATTTTCAAAATACAAAAAGAATACAGGTAGCGAAGGCATAATTGTTTTTGCTAATAAAAATACTTTAAATACATTGCTGTCATTTAGTCTTATGACTGAATATTCATGGTTAACTGAACTGTATAGTGTTTAATTCCAGTTCATGAGACTGTCTCTATATATAAATAACAGCTTTTTTGCTAGAATAAATCACAGGTTCCTAACTATTTCATTACCCTTTTTTATCCAGAAAATGCCATTTTCAGTGCTCATTTTAAAGTAATAAGCTACAATTTAGTGGAGAACTTCTTTTCTGAATAAAACAAACGGTGGACATGCCAGACTACTGAATATGCTTGTTTGTTGGTTTGCAGGATTCTGTGTTACATCATAACTCTGCTTTGTGAACACACAGAAAGGTCCATGTTTGCCTAGTGAATTCTTTTCAGGGATTTTTTGCTTACAAGCTAGATTTGGAAAGTTTACACACACACACATACATAGCACGTGAGTAAGAATTCAGACTTCAAATTGTTTTGG
Source organism: Calonectris borealis (assembly GCF_964195595.1). NCBI lineage: Eukaryota > Metazoa > Chordata > Aves > Procellariiformes > Procellariidae > Calonectris > Calonectris borealis. The sequence goes on from NC_134312.1 coordinate 202,436,749, forward strand.
TTTTCTTTTAAATAGCATAAAGACTACCATTTACATAAAGAGCAGTTTTAAGATCGGTCATGGAGCAGCACATTTTTTTCCTTGTGGTCATAATGGCTGACTGCTGAAAGGTCCTGTGGAGGAAGAATGTGTGGTTTGGGAAGGGTTTTGAATGCTGAGAAGCTGATTCCTTTCAAAACCAGTTCTGATTATTAATGTAGTACATGAAACTTTTTAACATAAATAATCAGAAGAACATTAAAAAACCAAAACCAAGTATCTTTTTTTCCCTGTGCAGTTCTAAATGATCTGGATGACCAGCTGGCCCAGGAGCAAGCCCAAGACCCGTTGGACAGGACAGTTTCCACTAGCAGTGCATCAAATGTCCAATACAGTAGTGCATTCCCTACTTCAAAGAGGCAGACTGCTAGTAGGGGGCAACACAGAAATGACTGGAGTGACATGCCTAGCACATTTTTCCCAGATGGACTAAGAACAATAAGAGCCAAAGATGAACACAAGATTTTCATCAGACCAAGGAAATTGCACAGTGCATATATAAACTGGCACCAGGCAGCCTTTCAAGAAGATTACAAATATGGTGATCCAGTTGATGGAAATCCTCGTCTGCTAAGCAACAGGCTGTCTTCTGTTTCTTTCGGACGGTCTTCAGAAGGTAGCTTATATCCTCCTTCCATAACACAGAACAGTGGATTTAGGCACAAGAGTTGTATGCACAAGGACACAGCTGGCAGAAGTTACTCTGTATGTTCCCTTCGGAGGTGTTCATCATCAGTATCTTCTGACCAGCTATCAGCATCTAGTTTACAACATCCGTTGGCAAGGGAGAGCAACAATGGTTTTGTACCAAGGTTTGGTCGACAGAACCCAAAGAGAATTCCTCTGTCTTCTATTGTATGGAACAACGCACCAGACTCTCCTGGACAAACATCAACTCAAGAAAAAATGTTTAGAACCCAATCACTGATGGAGTTTCATGCTACAGATCATGGTAGGTATCCTAGCTCTTTGCAAGAAACCAAGAAATACGCATGTTACCACCCAAAACACCACTACAGAAGATCTATTTCAAGCAGTAATTGCTTTAGTAGAGTTAGTTGCCCTGACAAAGCTACTTCTCCGTTGCCCTTTGATAACTGGGAAAATTATCCATTATACAAATCGGAAAATAATCTCTCTAGATCCTACTATAGAGATACTACTTCTCATGGCAAGTTGTATGCAAACCAAAAAAATTCTCCTTATGGAAGAAAAGACAGCTATCCTTCTTGGGCTGATATTCCTCAGTACTACAGTGATGAAGCGTTTATTTCCCCTGATGCCAGCTTTGAAGTAATTATGGGTAATTTAAATGACCAGCAGTGGCCACATACAAAGAATGCCAAGTTTGGTTCACAGCGCCTGCAGAACGATTTTCACGTGTATTCTCCAGAAAATATGAATATCAAAAGTATAACAAGAAGTGCAAATAGAACTTTTTCAGAATTCACCGAGGGCTGTCAACCTTGTCTGAGTTATAACTCTTCAGTTTCTTCATCTAGTATCAGAACTGATGAGTCAGTCTTTCCTAATTCGAAGGACCAAACAAAACCTATAGGACTGAACAGGAATTCAGTCGTCGTTACCCAAAGAAGTACTAAGGCAGACTTTACACAACTTGAAAAGGTTGAAGGTATGAAACTGCCAGATGAAGACATGCCGTTACAGTCAGTTTCTCAACAAGCAGATACAAACTGCATCAACACCCAGAGGTTTCCCTCTAACAGCCCTGCTTCTGCCATGTTGCAAAGCGATGCACCTCTCTTTAACGCAATGAGATCAAAGAGGCAAACCCAAGTCACTACCAGAGGAGATACTGCAAAAATGTATACATCAAATGGTGATAAAAGAAACGTACAAATGAAGGAAAAGGATTGCCCGCCCAACAGTGTGTTCAGTCAGCCTCCCTGTATTTTGCCAGCTGATGAGAGCAGGAAGGAACCTTTTCTTCCAAGTCAGAAAGAATGGGAACATAATCTGCATTATGCAGCAAAAAGGGAGAGCATCAAACATGATAATCGGAGTGCAGAAGCTATTAACCAAGCTGCTCCAAAGAGACAGTGCTCACTGCTGAATGTTGCTTCTGCTCCATCCACTGAAAAATTAGCAAACTGTCAAGGCATGTTGTCCTGTGCATCTAGCTCCTCACAAAGCTCTCCACAAGCACTTTCTCATAAAGACAATTCTAAATGTTTAGGAACACTAACTAGCTCTTCAGTAAATTGCACAGTTACTGAATCTCAAGCAGAAGGTAGAAAAACAGCGCAAGTGAGCAGAATAGGTGTTACCAAAAAAATTTCACAGAAAACACTGCAAAATACAAGCACTTTGGTTACTAAAGACTGTAATGGACAATTCACTACTAGTTCTCCACAAAATGGAAATTCTGGAAATATTTATATGCATAGCTTTGATGGAGACCCCAAGACCTCTGAACATAGTTTAAGTTATTGTTGCCTTGAAAAAGAAAGTGGAAAAATAAGGAGTAATTCACCTTGTATTGAAAGGCTTCACAAGCAAGACAGCTTGCTGAGACATACCAGTAGCTGCAGCATTACTGGCTCCCCTAGCAGAAACAGCCTCAAATCTCCTGACCCACTTGTTATTTATTACACTTTGCCTAGAAAATCTGCTAGCATTGCTGGTAGTGTTATGTCAGATATGCCCATCTCTTTACCTAGAGAAAGTAGAACAACGTATGATCGTTTAAGGTCTGAAACTCCACGTAGAGCTGATGCCTTTTGTTCTAATCAGAGAGATGTGTCTTGTTTAGACTCAAAACATTCCTTTTCAACATCAGCATCATTAAATGGTAACAAAGAAAAAGATTACCTCAGTCCTTCAACCAGAAGTCCTAATGATAGTACATCAGTTGAAGTGACAGACAGATGTAAACATCTAAGCAGGAGAGAATCCTCTGTGTTTTCAGATTGTAAGGAGAGGGGAAATGTTTTGCAGAAATATAAAACCACAAGCACATTTACAGTTTGTGTTGATGAAGATCATGTCAAGTATCATGAACTAGTTTCAATTTATTACACGTTACCACGGAGGCATTCAAGAACATTTTGTAACCTCTTTAGAGATAATTCAGAGGATGCAGATTTACCTGGTCCCAAAGAAAATGCTCAGTCACCAAGAATACTAAACAAGAAAAACGAAGGTCATGTGAGTTTAGCAAATGTTTTTTTCCCCAGTACTTTGGAAAAAGAGGTGCCTTCATATGCTTCTGACCAAGTATCTTCAGCTCTGGTCACACCTCAGAACTTAGGAACTGCTGTTGATAGTGAAGAAGAGAATTCCCACTTATCTCCTAGCTCTGAGGAGATATGTACTTCAAAGTCAATGAGTGTGGTACGTAACAGGAAGGATAGTTCAGCAGATCTTTCATTAGCCGAAAATGTGCTTTCTGACATGGTGACAAAAGAAATTTCTTTTGGTGGTCCACCATCCACTGCAATAGTGGCTAAGTCAGGTAAGGCCATTTCTGATGCTTCAGGCAGCCAAAATACAGAAATACGTCTAAAAGAAAAGAAGGAAATTTTACAAACAGCCACACCACCAATGTCCACTTTATCAACCCCTCCCAAGCCAGGTAGACGTTTAGAGAATCCTTTGTATTCTACTTCAACAAATAAAAATATTACACAGAAGAGAAACTCTGAAAACTGCTGTCAGCCCCCTAAAGTGAACACCAATAAAAATCTGAAGAGTTTACTCCTCCACCCGGGAGAGAAGAGTTCCCTTGGAAGGAACGGTAACACAGAGCGTGCTGACGTGCCGCTTCCTCCTGCGGAAGACACGTGCAGGGATAGTACTGAAGTCAAGCAGAGAGCAAATTTCCTACACCACACCACCCCTCTGTTTAATAATAAATGTGGTGGACTGCAATTAAGGGCTGACAGTTCAAGAAAAAATGCAAATGATTTAAACTCTTGTAGCAAAGTGCTTTCAGAGTCTCAGAACAAAGCATCTGAGGTAAGCACAGCTTTCAGTGCTGATCCATTACTTCAGCTAGATGAAGTGGTTCACACAAATTCAAATGAATTAAAAAATTCAGAAACTAAAAAAGAGCAAAACTCACCGAGTACTCAGACGGGTAAAGATTATGGTGGTTTGCAAGAATCAGAGAAGCACAGTGAAGGCAGCCTGAATGATAACTGTAAAGATAAAGTCCTCAGGGTTACACAAGATCAGAGGATAACGCAGAGTGCAGAAGACGAGAACAAGCTTCTCTCTGACTGCACAAGAGACAAAGTCAAAGATATAGAAAAAAGGAAAAACAGACCTTCAATTAAAAATAAACTGGCAGCTGTTTACAAAACAAGTCGAAAATTTTCAAGTAAAAATTTACCCCCCAAACCGCACATAAGTAACATTTTTTCACAGAACGATGGAAGTGCCACTTCTTTAGAGGTTGACATGTCCGTTGACTCGTTGATTTCAACGGATTCCCATCAGCCATTCCTGCAGTCAGACAATGAAAATCAGAATCACAGTCTGGACCCTGATAAGAATACGCCAAGACCAAGAACAGCTGAGAATAAGAAGACTGAAAATCAGAATGATCCTTCTTTGCTCGTTAATAACACCAATTGGAGGTCTTTTACAAGCTCATACACCCAGAGGGAAGCCATCAGTCCCAAAAAAACTACAGTGAAAGTGGAAAATAGGCCAAGTTTTACAACCCTATTTCCAGATAAAGCAGTAACTACAAGAAATAAGAATTCCCAAATTGATCTCAGGTTAGAAAGCAAAAGCCAGCCCATCTCTCCCAGTGCTACTACATCAGACCCACTGTCTGATGAGAAAAGAAGAGCTAGCAGTCGTGCCTGCAGTCCTCCCTTGCCACTTTTAACTGACAAAAACTCAAACACATACATAAATAGCTGCTTGCAGGCAGACATATGTCCAGAGCAAAACTTGACTTCCCAGGCAGTGCTTGGTCAGTGTGAAAATACCTCACAGTCTGCTAGCTTAAATAATGCTAACTTGCATAGCTATGAGTTGCGGAAGAGTCATGCCAAAAGTCAGCGTGAGCGTCACCTTTCTGAGAGTATTTGTGCTCGAGATTCCCATGAGACCTTTGCCTTGGGAAGCAATATTCTACCAAAAGATGGTATACATGGGAAGAGATTTAAGTCATACTCGGAGCTGTTGTCTTGTGATGAAAATGAAAACTGGGCATCAGACGATGAAAAATGTTACAGCACTAGAAATTTGATGTATCCTTCTGTTGAATTTGGTATATTTGGCAAAGAACAACAGTTGGCTTTCCTGGAAAATATCAAGAGGTCACTCACAGAAGGGCGATTATGGAGACCTTGTCTTCTTAATAACCCTGGTGCTCTCAGAGATGGAGAGACCCCTTCTATAAACAGGGCTGAGCTTTTGAGCTCAAGTCCTGCTGGGAGCAAACTGTCATCGGCTGCTTCATCCCCCCGAGAGCTGACTGATATCTATCAGGAAGACCCGGCAGCTTATTCGGACTCAGACAGTGATACCACCACCGATGATGAATACTACCTAGATGAGATAGATAAAGAATCAGAGCTATGAAGGGCCGTGGTATTAAGATAGCACGATAGCTCGGTAGTTTCTGGGGAGGCAAAAACATAGAAAATACTTTGAGCCAGTTCTTGTGCTGCTATAAATTGGTACAACTTCATTAGTTTTAAAGAAGTTAGTATGGTATGTTAGTTGAGCATTTGACTTTTGTATTAAATATATGGCTTCACCATTGTTGTTTCTCCTAGCAGGGAAAAAGAATGTTAAAAAATCCCTTCCCAAAATAACAGAACGTAAACAACTGTGGAGCTTTGGGCAGTGTAACTCCAGAGATGGCTTTCCTCTGAGTCAGCAAGCAGTGGCTTAAGCTCCTGCCAGTGCTGGAATGGATCAATTCTGGCTTGAACTACTTTTTCTTACAAGACTTAACAGAAAATCGAGAAATGGCTGTTTCTCCAATTTTCCTCATTTACCAGGTCAAGCATGATAATGCCAATCCATCCCACCCAACAAACACCCCCGCAAAATGAAACCTGTTCAATTTTTACAGCATATTCTGTATTAATGTTCTTTTTCTGCATTCCTGGGAAGCATAGCAGCAATGTCCCCAGTGGTGTTTGTTCTGCCCTGCAGAATTTTCTCAGCATTGCAAGAGCAGTGAGCAGTGTGAGTTACGGAAGTGCTGCTAGTGCATGGGAAACAGCTCAGCAAAGGGCACAGCACTGGAAAACTCACGGAAATTCCTGAGGATGTTAAGAAACACAGCTGAGCATGGAAATCTGCTTTTCAGACATGGGAGATTCATAACCGGCACAGCTTTGGTTACAGTTGAGATGAACGGCCGGATTTCTGCCTTTGACTTAGGAACAGGTTAATTGGATTAATAATCGGACACTTTAAACCATGCAAAATGTAAAAAGATTTACCCTATTTATTTCCTATATAAACCTCATAGGTTGAATCCTAAGTTGTCCCAATAGAGGGGAGACAACCATAACCAATACAACTTGTTACGTCCCCAAGTTCTCCCGCTGCCTCTGTGCTCGGCCGGTCTCGGGGTGAGGCACCTGCAGCAGGGCAGCACCCCCCAAAGTGGCCCGAGAGGCCACGTGGCTGGGCTGCGACTGCGCCGTACAGACTGGCAGGTTTTTATGGATGAAGTAAATAAAACCAGTGAGAAATGCTCTTTGCCTTTTGCTAAATTACTGTCCCCTTTTGGTATTTTTCAATCATTCCCACTGTCACCACAGTACTTCTTATCCTTCGAACTGAACAGCTGTAAACTTTTCCCAGTGGCTGTTCTTCAGCCACACTAATATAGTATTATTACTCAGTAGCCAAAACTCGTCTCTGGCCATGAAATTTCTAACTAAGCTTTGATCTCTTTTTATGCAAAATCAGAAATGGCTCACTGAGCCAGAAGATAGTATTTTTAAATAATTATACGTCTACTTCTACTTTATTTCTAATTTCACATATGATCTAAAATGACGAACCATATTTTTGATACAATTTTTAATTCAATAAAATTTCTGTAGGACATAATTATATTTTTGTAACTGGAAGGACAGTATACTGGTATTTTAAAATAATATATTTTACACAAAACAAGCAATGCTTGTATCACTGACTATGCCACAAGAGACTAAAAGATGAAAATACTATAGTAGGTAACTGGTATCCTTATTTTTTTATACTGTAAACTTCGTTAAAGAAGTGGGTCTGTAGTTCAAATCTGTACCGATATATAAGTATTATTACTTTATACTGGGGTAATTTGCCTTTTGTTGTACATAGAAGGACTAATATAAACTATGTATTTATAGTCAGAATTGATCTCTACGACATGCCTGTTTTGGAAGGATATAAGCGTATGCTGACATATGCAATGCTGGAAGGAAATGACTACTGTATAATTGCAATCTTGTAAAATGTGGTTTTCTAAGGAGAAATTATGTTTTTCTGTAAACAGCTCAGGATTCTGTAGAGTAAGACAATAAAACCAGCTGAGGATCAGTGAGGAATTTCTGTTGCTGTACATTTCTGCAAAATATGTTAATCCAAAAATTGGGAATACCAGCCTACATAAGGTAAAGAATAATAAGATAAATGTTTACAAGGGAAGTAAATGGTCATTTTTCTTAACTAGAAAGATTTTCTTTCTAGTTTTTCTTAACTAGAAGTGGATGGTTTGGGATATTTTTATTTGTAAATATTTTCTACCTGTTCAACAGAAGTTGAATTAAGTTCTCACCTTGTTGGCATAAATTTTTTTCATTTGCTATGCTATGTATGTACAGGAAATCAGGTGACTTGATTTAATGTAAGCAAGTAAAAACTGCTTTTGGTCATAAATCAGTTGTGGAAGACTGCATCCTGTTGAGGATCTGTAAACTAATATTTACTCTGAATAATGGTATTCTGTAAAACAGTCAATTGCGTGAAAACATCGGGAGAAATACCCTTTGAATAGCAATCAGCCCTGTTCAGCTTAGCAGAGCCAGACTTTAACGCCTTCGCTCTTCCAGGCTTTTTCTTTGGCAAAAGTATATTCTATAAATGTTCATAATTTATAGGATTTTCATATTTTAAATTAGTTGTTTGAAATAAATTCTGCATTCAGATGAAAAAATGTATTGGTACTGTGTTTATTTTTCACCTACTGTGAATGCCATAGACAGTTTATTTTAAAAAAAATAAAATCCAGCATCTTAGTATTGTTGCCAGGGTGCTGATGGCAAACGATGCCATTGATCTAAGACGGGGCACCAGCCTGGGTCCATCACGCAGCAGATGTAGGCAGCGGTCACCCAGCTGCGTGGTGGCTCAGGCCTGCCTCCTGCGGAGGAGGGATGTGCACCCTGGCGATGCGCTGCTGCTGCCTTCTCCTTTCCTGCCAGCTGATGAGTCTCTAGTACACAAATAGTTTTCCATCAGGTGGTATCGTCACAGTAGACGTGTTAACCCCTTAGCGAGCCGTATGCCTACAACTTGCCTTGAGGATCCGATACTTACGGAGGGGCCAAGGATAGTATTTGATGAGTAGTTTTACAAGGTGCTGAGCTCCATGTGAAAATCCCTTCAGCTGGAATTAGGCCTGAGTGGAGCCTGCCTGCCACGTGCAGTGTGACGGGGTGTGAGACTCACCACTGTCTTTCAACCTTAATTACTACAGCCAGTATATGTGGTACCTGAGTTCAGTGACGCGGTCCCTCAGCCTGGTTTCAGAAGGAAACGTAGTTTATGAGCTAAAGTGGTGTTTCTGTCTAGATCTCTGCCCTCCCATTAGGTCACTCGTGTCCCCAGATGACCTTTGACCTTTCTAACATCTTCATGACATTTGAAAGAAGGGACAGAAATCTCATGGTTTCATCACAGGGTAGCTCAGGCTGGGAGGGACCTCAGGAGGTCTCTGCTCCAACCTCCTGCTCACAGCTCTGAGGTCAGGCCAGGCTGCTCAAGGCTTCATCCAGTTGGGGCTTGAAAATCTCTGAGGATGGGGACGGGACAGCCTCTCCGGGCAACCTGTGCCTCTGTCTGACTGTCCTCATGGGGGAAACGTGTCACAGGCTGAGCCTCTCTTCTTTCAACTTACACCAGTTGTCTCATCCTTCCGCCCTGCGCCATCTCCTCAATGATCTCCCCAGGGGCACTGTAAGGTCCATCCCCTTCCCGAAGCCATCTCTACTCCAGGCTGAACAAGCCCAGCTCCCCCAGCCTCTCCTCACAGGGCCAGTGCTCCCGCCCCACCACCTCAGCGACCTCGCCTGAGTTTGATCCAGTTTATTGATGTATTGGGGAGCCCGGAGCTGGATGCAGTATCTAGATGTGGTGTAAGGAGCACTGAGTGGAGAGGGATAATGACTCCCCTCGACCTCTGGCTCTGCCCCTGTTCATACAGCCCAGGCTGCCATTAGCCGTCGTTGCTGCCAGGACTTGCTGATGGCCTATGTCCCTCCCACTGCCCACCGGGACTCCCAGGACCGTTCCCTCAGAGCTGCTCCCAACAGCTTGTCCCAGCCAGTACCAGCACAGGGGCAGCTCCTTCCCAGGGACAGGGCCCCAAGAGCACCAACAGGCCCTGACACCCCCCTCACCAGGGCTCCCCCCACCCTGCCCAAGGCCCAGGACACCATTTCAGCCCAGCCTGGAGCCATCAATCCCTGCCCCAGCGATGCTGTAGGATGTTGGTCTCCATCCCCCCACAGCCCTGCCTGGCCAGCCATGCGCCCTGCCAAGCCCGGCCCCACCTGCAGGCTGACGTCCCCAGGGCCCTGCAGCCATCCCAGAGCTGTATCTGACCCTGGTTCCCCTCACGGGGCCTGATCCTGGTCTGGAGATTGATGTCCCTGCCTGACCTCAGCCCTGCCCTGTCCCCACAAGCCTGCTGGGTGATGTGGCCTCTTGGCTGCCCCAGATGCTGTTTGCCACATGCGGGGCGGGCCCTGGTGAAGCTCTGCTGCCAGCCTGGTGCTGTGCTCCTCCACCCCATTCCCCAGGGAGCAGCCTGCCCTTGCTGCTCCCTGGCACCCAAGTGCAGGACTTTGTTGAATTTCATGGCCCATCCATTCCTCCACCCTGTCCAGGTCCCTCAGGATGGCAGCTCTGCGCTTAAGCACACCGACTAGTCCCCCTGTTTGGCGTCATCTGCAAACCCAGTGATGGAGCTCTCCATCGCCTCATCCCAGGCCAGGTCCCTGCGGTGCTCCCCTTGTTACCAGCTGCCAGGTAGAGACGACCCGTTAACCAGCCCCCCCTAAGCCCAACCACCCATCCTGATGGTTTTTTACCTATGTGGTTGTTCCCCATCCAGACCATAACAGCCTAACTTGGATACAAGAGCGTTGTGGGAGACAGTGACGTCTTTGCTAAATTCAAGGTAAATGACATTCCCTGCTCTCCCCTCATCCGCAGAGCCAGTTTATCGGCAAAGGCGATTGGGTTGGCCAGGCATGGTTGGCCCTTGGTCGTTCCACGCTGACTGCTCCCAGTTACCTTCTTCTCCAAATGTGCTCCCAACTGGTGCAGGGGGAGAAGAAAGCCGCCCTCACTGATCCCTGCACTAAGAGCAGCAGCCAGGGATGTACTACTGGGCCAAGAAGCACGTATGTAACTCCAGATTAACATTATACGTGTTTTCTCTTGCTTGTTGGGAGTATCACACACAGTATGTCAGTGGAGACCTGTGGTTATCTGAGGTGACGGAGTTTAGGAGACTGAAGACAAAAGCAAGGAGGAAACCAGACTTGATAATTCCACTTACAAGGAACCTGTTTTTCGTGGTCTGTGTGCACAGAGACTTGAAGTTCATGTTACTCAGAAACACTCAGCATTCATTTGTGCTCTCACTGTTTTGCATGTGAAAATCTAGGCTTGCACAGAAGCTTGATTTAATTCTCCTACAGTCTTGTACTGACACCCTGAAATATTTCCTAGCAGCAGCAAATGCTTCCGATAAAAATGATACAACCACCTTAGGAGACAAATCATTGGAGGTTTTCCCTGTTTACTTGTATTCCATCATTTCAAATCCATGAAATTACTTTGTTGTTACATTTTCTAGAGAATAATACCACGATCCCTCTTTCCCCATCACCAAGCATTACCGCGCTGACAAGGTATCTCACCCACAGGCGCCAAGAGGAGCCTTCAGCGCTGGGACGCGGGCGCGTGCCTGAGCCATGCTGGGATGGGGCGCTGGGCTGAGAGGCGCGAGCTCGGCCTCCTCCCCGGGATGGGAAGGCGAGCCCAGCAGCAGGGAGCAACGTGCCAGTACGTCCCAACAGGGTCCCTGCTCTGTCCTTCACGTTAAATACAGTCACTGTGGGAAATCCTAGAAACAGCGAGGAGGAATTTTAAATTAGTTTTTTTTTTCTTTTACAGGAATCTCTGTACATGAGTTGCTACAGGCAGTAACAATTAATAAGCTTTAGAGAAATATGATTTTTTTCCTTTTTAAATTCCTGATCAGCTGTTCAGCTGCCGCCTGAATTGTATCCTAAAACACAGGTAATGTGGTGTTTGCGGGGGGGAACACACAGACCCATCTGCTCTTCAGTTCGGCCTGCACGGCGCCGGTAGGCAAGGGAAGGAAAACCTCTCAGGACGTGAAAACGCCGGGCTCCGGGCAGCCTGCCCGCGGACGAGTGGCTCTGGGGCTCGTTCCTCACTCTCACACCAGCTCTACTCTATTCCTCTGACTCTCTGAAAGCGCACCGGCTGGGAGCCTGGCACTGCGCTGGGCGCCCAGGGGCCGCTGCCCGCTCCCCTCCGCCCCCGCAGCCCCCGCCCGGCGGGGAGGCCGGCCGCCGGGACACTCGCTGTTCCGCAGCACGGCCCGCAGCAGGCCAACCCCCGCCCTTCGTGGGACCTCCGCGGCGTTCCCGTGCGCGGCAGCGGGGGTCCGCGGGCCGTTTCCCGGTGCGGGCTGCCGGAGCCCCCTCGGCAGGGCACGGCCCCCACCTCCGGCACAGGGGCTTTGCAGGGAAAGGTTCTCGCTCCCCGACCTCCCTGGGCTCCCACGCGTGACGGCCCGTGCCCGCGTCCTGCGGCTCGTCCCGGGCCGAGGGGAGAGGCGGAGGAGGAGGGAGGGCAGCGCCGGACTCAGCCGCCCGCGGCCAGCCCGGCCTTTCCCTCGCCTCCCTCCGGCACTGCCCGGCCCCGGCCCCGGCCCCGGCCCCGGCTCCGGCGGGCCGCCCCGCGGGGCGGGGAGCAGGCAGCGGCCGCCCGCGGGGAGCGGGCGCGGGTCCGCGCAGGCCTGGAGGAAGCCTCGGCCCCCCGCTCCGAGCGGGCGCGGCCAGCGCGGCGCGGCGGGGCTCGGCGGCGGCGGGGCGATGGGGAGCCGCGGGCTGCTGCCGCTGCTGCTGCTGCTGGGCGCCGCGTTGCCGCTGCTGCGGGCGGCGGAGTCGGCGGACCCCGTTAGCGCCGAGCGGAGCCTGGCGTGGGGCCCCGGGCTGGAGGCGGGGCTCACCCTGCCCGTGCGGTACTTCTGCATCCAGGCGGTCAGCGCGGCCGGGCACAACTTCTCCCGCTCCCCGCCAGGTACCGTGCGTGTGCTCGTGGGCGGGCAGGGGCGCGGGATGGAGACCCTGCCCGGGGCTGCCGTTTCCTCGGAGGAGGTGGTCGGGGCTGCCCTTCCCCCTCCCTCTTCCCCTTTTCCCCTTTCCCTCTTCCTTCCTCCCCCCTCCCGAGCGCTCGCGGTGCCGTCGCCGGTCCCTGGCTGCCCCCCGCCCCTCTCAGCATCCCGCCCGGCCTCGCATCGCCCGGGACACGCAGGTCCGGTAGTGAGCGGGGCACACGGTCAGACCCCTCTTTTCTTCTGGTACAGCTGAGTGCCTCCTTCCGTAGAGCTCTGCGTCTCACCCGCAGCCTCCTCTAACAGTACGTGTTTTACAGCAACGAACCAGGAAGCTCCAAATAAACCAGTGCTCCTGGAGCTAGTGGATGTCAAGAAATCCCGGCACCCTGCTCAGAAGTGCTAATGTAATTATTTTTAATGCTGCACACACACCAGTTGCTTAAAATTTCTGTCTCGGTAAGCACAACACTCTGGGCTCCGTTATCCTACTGCCGCTCCATTAAGATGGAGCAATTTTCATCTCTTGTTTACTCAGCACAAGCACAAACCGTCCCATGACACTTCTCCTGAGGGTGGGAGTTGGGATTTGTTCTCGCGGTCCAGCAGTATGCTGCCAGTCAGCTATTTTCTGCTGCAAGTTAGTTCCACATGCTCTGTATTAATAGTTTTAATTTTGAATAAAAATAATTTTTGCATCGCGGATTTCATAATTAAGATAACCCTGAAATAACCACCCTGGTGAAAATCCTGTGTTGCTAATTTATATAGGGCAGAGCTAATTATTTTGCTCTGTATTATTTACTATTCATATAGATGGTGCTGAGAGGATATCTACCAAGTATGCACGGCCTCTTCGTATCTTGTAGTTAGAACGCTGCTGCTTGTGAAATTAAAGAACAGACATATATTATACAGGTTATGTCTTCAGTCTGACAGAACGCCGGTTACTTCAGGTCTGGACTTTCTCCAGCTGCTGTTGCAACTTGGTGTTGGATTGCAGCGCAGCTTTGTAATTGCACTGAAGAATGCAACTGCACGCTCACTGCCAGTGAAGCGGAGGCTGATTTCAGCCGCACAGGGAGAGCCTTGGGTTCAAACAACAGGTTGCTGAAGGTAAAAAGGTGTGAAGCTCAATTGGATTCTCATGCTAGTTTAAATCCTCCAAGATAAGCTGATAGGACGTGGGTACTGAGAACCTAGTTTTGACCTCAGTGTGTTCGTGTATGTTAGTATTTATATTAATAAATGCAACATCTTTGGAATGTTTCCAGGTCCTGATGCCATTTGGCATGGAGTGGTCTCCATTCGTACCATGACATTCTGTAGCCTCCAAACCAAGGCAGTGCTGCCGACAGGGAAGAGCTGTTGGCTTGGCCCGTGCTAACTGCTGAGCCATGCCAAGAATTATTTAGGAGAATGCCAAGGAACCTTTAACAATTTAGCGGTACAGTTGATCATTCCAGTGAATGAGCACTGTTTAATGTACTCATATAGGCACAGGCTATAAATTTCATTTCTCAAATGATTTTAAATGTTCAAATTCTCTTTGTAAAATGTCAGTAAGAATTGCAATTAATAATATTTATTAAGGCACTGCTTTGCAATACAAATACATCTGAAAATATCCCTGCTGGGATAGCTAAATAAATCCACATTATCACCTCCGTTGCACAAACAAGAATACTGTGATCAGAGCAGGAGAGCTGCAGTTAAGGCTTCCCATTTGTAAAATTTGTCCAAATCTATTAAATTGTGGTTTGTGTGGATTAGAATTTCAGTCAAGTAGGTCAGTACTTACTGGTATCCAGTATGAAACTTATATAGGATAATGAGTAGATTTTAAATCCAGATGAGTTTTCTGAGTGTCAAGACTAATCACCAGAATTTATGTGCACCACTGAGCACACAGTAATTTCGACCTACAGGCTGTAACTCTTTGACCCGTCTTTTTAAGAAGATGTCAAATGATGCGGAATTCACTCTTTCCCTAGAAAAATTATTCCAAAGATTAAAAAATTACTGCTAAAAGCATAGAACTTACTTTTAATATAAACTGCATATATTTTTTCTTTGGATACTTCGGAGACTTTGGATCCTTCTTTTCTGCTAGGTTTTCCCCTAGGTTTAACAACTGCCCACCATGTCTTTATGTACGATTGACCATGACCATCAGCTGTTCTTCAGATGATCTAGGCACTCTGCTAAAGAGTATTTTCAAGGCCTCCCAGGTATTCTTGCAGGTTTTACCAAATACTTTCAAAAAGAAGTGGCACACTTCTTCCAGCATTCGTTTCAGTGTAGCTAAACAGAGTGCATCTCGGTTACGCTCACCTTCGTTTTGCACGTCTATTGCAGGACCTCCCTTCAGGTCTTTTGTTGACCGCGATGCCTGGGCTTTTGTGATGGTCACACAGACTTTCTACCACGACCAGTATTTCTTTGTTCCTGGATATACGCCCTCACATCCGACTCTGTTAAAGCATATGCTATTCAAAGGAGCCCATTTTGCCAAGTGAACCTGTTTTGTTCAGCTGCCTCTTTATTAACGCTATCGATTTCACAATTTCCATCTGCGAAAGTAACCAGCAACGATTTCAGTAAAACAGTTGAGGAAAAAAACCTTCTTTTCAGATCTTTTAATTTCTCTTCTGCATACATGTCAGAAATAGGGTGACTGGGTTTTTTGTTCTTCTCTAACAATTTGCATAAATCAATACCTTGTTACCTTTTCTCTCTTTCCATCCCTGCTTTCTTCACTCGTTCATCCATGCATGGAATACCTCTTTTGCAAGCTACACAAGAGAAAAAAAAATGCATAAAGCAAGTTTCATCATATGGATTTCTTAAAATATCCCATTTTGACTGTGTCTGTATTTTAGTCTCTCTTCAGGACTGGAAAATTATTTTGTACTTAAAATGTTGGCCCAGGCAGGTTTTCAGGATAACACAGAAGTACTAGTGGTGACAATTCAACAAGGACACATTTTTCTTTTATCATTTCTTTGGATTGAGAGAAACAGAAAAACGTGAGTGAAAGTACCATGGTAACCTTCCTCCAATTTTATAAAAAGAAATCAGCAAAAAGCTGTTATAATTAAATACTGCAGTAGTACTTAGGCCTTGGACCCATTACGCAACGAACGTTGTAAATCATAAACAAAAATCCTGTTGCCTCCAGTGAATAATTTGTACTTACATTAAACATTCAACCTCCCTTTTCTTCCCCCTGCCTTTTAGTGGGGTTAGCCTTTTCCCGGAGAGCTTTGTTATCGGGTCACTCTTCCCTTATCAAATGCTTCCTGCGTCTAAACTGCCACCAACTAAAACTAAAACTAACATATCCTTTGGGTAGGTCCGGAGCTCCTCATGTCTCTAGAGCGGTAAGTACATAACCAGCTGGGAACCAAGACGCACTTACGTATTTCCTGTAGGTGAGGACAAGGAGATCAAATTCAGTAGTTATTTGACTTGTGATTTCTCAATATTCACTCATTTTTATGAAAACTTTGTTTTCTCTGGTAGGAAATCTCTATACCTGGTTAAAATGCTGTTTTATAAAATGGGTAGAAAGAAACAAAGATGTAATACCAACAGAAAACTGTTTTCTCTGCGATCCTACCTCATGACATGCTCTGAATTTGAAGGCTTCTTCATCCAGCTAATACTAGGTGATAGTCATAGGGAGAGGATACTTGGCTTAAGTAAGTCGTCTGCTTTTAAGCGAGTTGAAAACGATGGTTGTGACTGGCAGTGACATTTATCATAGAATCATAGAACGGTTTGGGTTGGAAGGGACCTTAAAGATCATTTGGTTCCAATCCCCCTGCCATGGTCAGGGACACCTTCCACTAGGCCAGGTTGCTCAAAGCCCCGTCCAACCTGACCTTGAACACTTTCAGGGATGGGGCATCCACAACTTCTCTGGGCAACCTGTGCCAGTGCCTCACCACCCTCATAGTGAAGATTTTCTTCCTTATATCTAATCTAAATCTACCCTTTTTCAGTTTAAAGCCATTACCCCTTGTCCTATCACTACATGCCCTTGTAAAAAAGTCCCTCTGCAGCTTTCTTGTAGGCCCCCTTCAGGTACTGGAAGGCTGCTATAAGGTCTCCCCGAAGCCTTCTCTTCTCCAGGCTGAATAACCCCAACTCTCTCAGCCTGTCTTCACGATCATTGTCATGGCCCTCCTCTGGACTCACTCCAACAGGTCCATGTCCTTCTTATGTTGGGGGCCCCAGAGCTGAATGCATGAGACCCCCCAGATGGGGTCTCATGAGAGCAGAGTAGAGGGGCAGAATCACCTCCCTCAACCTGCTGGTCACACTTCTTTTGATGCAGCCTAGGATAGAGTTGGCTTTCTGGGCTGCAAGCGCACATTGCCGGCTCATGCTGAGCTTCTCCTCAACCAACACCCCCAAGTCCTTCTCCTCAGGGCTGCTCTCAATCCATTCTCTGCCCAGCCTGTGTTTGTGCTTGGGATTGCCCTGACCCGTATGCAGGACCTTGCACTTGGCCTTGTTGAACTTAATGAGATTCACACGGGTCCACCTCTCAAGCCTGTCAAGGGACGGCATCCCTTCCCTCTAGCGTGTTGACCACAATACACAGCTCGGTGTTGTTGGCAAACTCGCTGAGTGTGCACTCAATCCCACTGTCCATGTCGCCGACACAGATGTTATACAGCGCCAGTCCCCATACTGACCCCTGAGGAACACCACTCGTCACTGGTCTCCACTTGGACATCGAGCCATTGATGGCAACTCTTTGAGTGTGACCATCCAGCCAATTCCTTGTTCACCTAGTGGTCCATCCATCAAATCCATGCCTCTCCAATTTAGAGACAAGGATGTCATGCAGGACAATGTCAAATGCTTTGCACAAGTCCAGGTAGATGACATCAGTTGCTTTTCCCTTATCCACCAATGCTGTAACCCCATCGTAAAAGGCCACCAATTTTGTCAGGCATGATTTGCCCTTAGTGAAGCCAATGTTACCAAGCCATTGGTTGTCACCAATCACCTCCTTATTTTCCATGTGCCTTAGCCTAGTTTCCAGGAAGATCTGCTCCATGATCTTCCCAGGCACAGAGGTGAGACTGACTGGCCTGTAGTTCCCCAGGTCTTCCTTTTTTCCCTTTTTAAAAATGCGGGTTATGTTTCCCCTTTTCCAGTCAGTGGGAACTTCACCGGACTGCCATGACTTCTCAAATATGATAGACAGTGGCTCAACAACTTCATCTGCCAGTTCCTTCAGGACCCATGGATGCATCTCATCAGGTCCCATGGACTTGTGCACCTTCAGGTTTGTTAGATGGTCTCGAACCTGATCTTCTCCTACAGTGGGCAGTTCATTCTCCCAGTCCCTGCCTTTGCCTTCTACGGCTTGAGCGGTGTGGCTTGAGCACTTGCCAGTGAAGACCGAGGCAAAAAAGTCATTGAGTACCTCCGCCTTCTCCGTATCCCGGGTAACCAGGTCTCCTGTTTTCTTCTGAAGAGGGCCCACATTTTCCCTATTCTTCCTTTTATCCCTGACTTACCTATAGAAGCTTTTCTTGTTGCCCTTGACGTCCCTGGCCAGATTTAATTCTATCAGGGCTTTAGCTTTCCTTACCTGATCCCTGGCCGCTCGGACAATTTCTCTGTATTCCTCCCAGGCTACCTGTCCTTGCTTCCACCCTCTGTAGGCTTCCTTTTTGTGTTTGAGTTTGTCCAGGAGCTCCTTGTTCATCCATGCAGGCCTCCTGGCATTTTTGCCTCTTTGTTGGGATGCATCGGTCCTGTGCTTGGAGGAGGTCATCCTTGAATATTAAGCAGCTTTCTTGGCCCCTCCTCCCTGCAGGGCTTTATCCCATGCTACTCTACTAAGCAGATCCCTGAAGAGGCCAAAGTCTGCTCTCCTGAAGTCCAGGGTAGTGAGCTTGCTGTGTGCCCTCCTTGATGCCCTAATGGTGGATCTTGAACTCCACCATTTCATGGCTGCTGCAGCCAAGGCTGCCCTTGACCTTCACATTCCCCACCAGGCCCTCCTTCTTGGTGAGAACAAGGTCCAGCATAGCACCTCTCCTCGTTGGCTCCTTTATCACTTGGAGAAGGAAGTTATCATCAACGCATTCCAGGAACCTCCGGGATTGCTTATGCCCTGCTGTGTTGTCCCTCCCAAAAGATATCAGGGTGGTTGAAGTCCCCCATGAGGACCAGGGCTTATGAATGTGAGGCTCCTCCTATCTGTCTATAGAGGGCCTCATCCACTCAGTCTTCCTGGTCGGGTGGCCTGTAGCAGACCCCTACTATAATGTCACCTGTCCCTGCCCTCCCTTTAATCCTGACCCATAAGCTCTCAGTCACTCCTCATCAATCCCCAAGCGGAGCTCCATGCACTCCAGCTGGTCATTGACATAGAGGGCGACACCCCCTCCTCGTCTCCCCTGCCTGTCCTTCCTAAAGAGTCTGTATCCTTCCATTCCAACACTCCAATCATAGGAGCCATCCCACCATGTCTCCGTGATGCCAATAAGATCATAGCCCTGCAGGCTATGTGCGCACATCTCCAACACCTCTTGTTTATTCCCCATGCTACGTGTGTTTGCATAGAGGCATTTAAGCTGGGCCCCCGATGAAGCTGTCTTACTGACTGGAGTGGCTGGAATTCCTTTGTGCTCCTCTTCAGGTGCTTTTCTGCTGACCTATGATCCTTCTCCAGGCTCTGGGCATCTATTGCTGGCACTGGCATCAAACTGGTAGGAGTGGGATGGATTGAGGTTCCCCTTTCCTGGCAACCTTAGAGGCAGAGGTGTCCATTCCTTTGGGAGAGTCATTCATGGAATCCATTGCCAAATTCAAAAGGAGGGGGCTCACTCCTGCATTAAGACCTGTGGCAGTATTTGGTTGAATGAGGAACAGAAATTGTTACTCACCTTTGGAGAAATGTGTCTTTCCTCTTATTTGGACTACAGCTCCACACTGTCCTCATGCAGAAGACTATGAGGAAACCAACTTCCTGATGTTTTCTTCTTAAGCCTTTCAAAAGACTTACCACAGTCTTAGTGTTTGTGCTGGCCCTAGATTCAGAGTTTTCAGAGTCTCTGAAGTCTCTTCACTCTGGTAGAGTGAAAAGCAGATACTTGGGTCATAAAAATATGGATCACACAAGAGGAAATTAATAAAATGCTGTCCCAACTGTCTTAGACCTGGGTACATTGTCCTTCTCATTTAATAAAACTGTTCCCAAGTCTTGACCACAGTGGATCAAGCATTTGCAACATCATCCTAGTTGGCATTTATTCATTTTCTCTATAATCCAAATCCAAGAGAAGTCTAATTCCATCAGAATCGTTGTGAAGAGCAAAAATTAAAATAATCCTTTTCTTCTGAAGAGGAAGTCTTTCCTTGTTGCCTTCTCAGCTGCCTGATACTCAAGGGTTGCCTCTCCTAGCTCAGGAATGGTCCATCCCTACCAGCAGGAAATGAAAGATGGCAGGAGGCCTGTAGGGATGAACAAGGAGCTTCTGACTAAACACAGACAGAAGAAGGAAGTGTACATGTGGTGGAAGCAGGGGCAGCTGACCTGGAAGGAATATAGAGATGCTGTCTGATTGTGCAGGGATAGGTTAGAAAAGCCAAAGCTGATCTGGAGTTGAATCTGGTGAGGGATGTGAAAGGGCAACAAGAAAGGATTCTACAAGTACATCAACTGCAACAGGAGTCTAGGGAAAACGTGAGCCTGCTGCTGATGCGGCAGGGGACCTGGTGACAAATGACACAGAAAAGGTACTGAAGTGCCTTCTTTGCCGTAGTCTTTACTGGTAAGATCAGCCTTCAGGAATTCCACACAAGGAAGGCACAAGGAAGACTTACCCTTGGTGGAGGAGGATTGGGTTAGGGAACACTTAAAAACCTGGACAAACGTAAGCCTGTGGTGCCTGATGGCATGCACCCATGAGTACTCAGGGAGCTGGCTGACGTCATTGCGAGGCCACTTTTGATCGTCTTTGAAATATCACGGCAAATGGGAGAGGTTCCTGAAGACTGGAAGAAGTCACGTGAAATTCAATCGGAACACAAGAAAATGTTTTTTCACTGTGAAGGTGGTCAAACACTGAGGCAGATTACCCAGAGAGATTGTGGAGTCTCCATTTGTGGAGGTATTCAACACTCAACAGAACACAGTCCTAGACAGCCTGCTCTGGCTGACCCGAGCAGGGGGGTTGGACTAGATGATTTCGAGGTCACTTCCAAACGCAACAGTTCTGTGATTCTTGTTATTCTGTGTTTCTCCATTATGTTTCTATTACCAAGTGTTGCATGGTACAACATAATCTTGCACAGAGCAAAGGAGAGCTGAAGGATATATTTAGAAAGAACCTGACTACTTCTCTCAATAGTTCTGGATATCTGACTCATGGATGGTTTTGAAACTGGCTACAGAATTCAGGCTTATTCAAGGAGGAGAAAACAAATGGGGAACTAAAATTCATTGTTTCCCAGAACTTCCTTTGATGCCTGTAATTCTTGTGTTATCAGACAGAAGTTTTAAAACAAACATCTTCTCTGTAATATGTAATCACATTTTGGAAAAAGAACTGCCTTAGGATGCTTTTGATGCAACAAATACCAGAATGTTTAAATGGGGATTAAGCAGTCATGGAAAACCTTCACTGAAAGCTATTGAAATTATGTGTATACAAGCTGTGATTTTTCAAATCCTTTTGTTGAGATTTCTAGAAGGGGAAGACAGTAATTTCAGAAGTATTCCTCTGTAATTTCTTTGTCCTTACCATCTTGCACGTCTCTGCTAGTGACAGTAAGGTGCAAGATACTGAGTGGACCTTTGGTTTAAAGGTCAATTTATGGCCTATGATCATACAGCCATTCTTATGTTATCATTTTATTTCTACCATTTTTTTTTCTATTTTTTTTCTGTTTATGCCATCTTGAAAGGTAATCAGTAGCTAGATATCAAAAATACACAAAAGGGCAAAACTATACTTTTCTGCCTCTTCTCTGATGATGACTCTGCTTGCAGATACACCAGAACAAGTTGAGGAGCTCCCAAATTGGGAGCCAATCTGAATCAGTTCTACTCACATAGATCCAAGCTGTAGAGATCCCAAGCTGTGACAGTCTTAGATCTAAACTAATATACCATTCATAGAAATTGTTCTGGAGTTTAAGTCTATTCGCGTAGCTTGAGCTAAACTTATACTTGCCCAGGGAAATGTCACACTGCATAACTGTACTGCTAATGTGTCTTCAGCCTACCACCTAAGCAAGCAGAGAGGTGTCCACTCATCGTTCCTCTGAAAAGGAAGTACCACGTATCTGGAGCAACCTTAACATTCCTTTACTTCTGAGAAATCAGAAGTGCACTTCTGGAAATCATTCTGGACTGGTACTTAATCAAATGAGGGCTTCTCATTATAGATCTGCTAGCTACTGAAGACAATATTCTGCATTCCTTAGTTGGTGGGAGTGCTGCTTGCCACACTGGTATCCGTGAAGGAATGAATGCTTGCTTCATTTTATTTCTTCAATATGTTGTCAAATGAAGGTATTCTGACTTGCTTCTTGGCATCTACAGCTGGCATGAACTTTGAATAGTAAGAAAACTGAGGGATGATTACAAATGATCCACATTTTATATTCTTACATTGGAACACAAAGCAGAAGAGGGGGTGTGTTCAGCCATGAGAGATGATTCTGCTCACAGACGCTGACCATATGCTTATTGATTGAGGGATCAACTCTGACAACAATATCTGGAAGAATCCAAGTTACTCAGGGTAACTGTTCTCTCTGTGAAGAGGCATGATGTGTCAGGAAATACATGTCTGAAACTATAAGGACACTGCCTAATTTAATCTGGAGACTCTTGCACAGTAGTTGACTTGAATCCAATTTCAAGATCCAGTGCTCTAAGGAAGACGTGACTGATCGTTAAACAACTGTTGTACTTACCACATCAGTAGATTCATTTGTGGATGCAAAGTATGTTAAAATATGGATTGTATAGAATTAACTGTAACATCTCAATCATTTAGTGCTATTGGGACACATTCGAATATTAGTAACATCTTGATTTTATCTGGGTTTTTTCAGTTTAATTTCTTTCTGTATACTACTTTGTGGTAACATTCGTTACATTTGTTTGGTTTGCAATGCTTAGACTAAACATTTTGTGAATAATCTGTCCCCCTCTTTTTTGAAGAATAAAGTTGACCATGACCATTAGTGACAGAAATAAGGGAATATAACAGATTTATTTTATGCATACTCATGTTGTCCACAAAATATTCCATGCCCAGTTAAAAAGTCACAGTGTATTAATGATGAAATTCTGGTGATCTTTAAGCACAGGTCAGACAGATGTCCAGGAAATATCTCTACTATCATTCTCTTATCCCTGCTTTTCAGTAGCTGGGACTTTAAATTTGCAAGACAGTCAGCTGCAGCCCAAAGGTGAACAATTTGTATCTGACTCCTGCATGCTGCAACTGCCTTTCCACAAGCTGGCAAGTATTCTTTTCTACTGTTATTTTAACTTGGTTTCCTATCTTTCTTACTTTAGAGGAAATGGTTATTCCTCAGAGCACTAACTTGAAAACTTAGTATTAAACCTAATCTTTGCTTCAAAATACTGTCAGCCTTTCCTTCTATCTTGTAATCATTATTTAACTTTTTATCTCCATCTTTATCTCCACAGGTTTTTCATTTATTAGGTATGTGATGATCAAGAAAATTTAGTAGGATGATCTTCCATCACTGGAAATTAATTTTACCAACTTGGTATAGTAAAAAAAATTCTAGTGCAAAGTTAAATTAAATTGGACTTAATCCAGTAGTTTGCTCTCACCTTTATTTCATATATGTGATTCTAATAGCTTAAAGTGCTTGTATCTGTTTTTATTTTCCTCTTTTCAGGAAGAACACAATTTAAAGTGGTAATTAAAGCACTTTCTCCAGAAGAAGTCACCAGAATTTACACCCCTCGCCCTTTGGATAGAAATGATGGCACATTTCTTATGCGGTATCGGATGTATGGGAGTGTCAGAAAAGGGTTAAAAATTGAGATATTTTATGGTGATCAGCATGTAGCTCAGTCTCCTTATATTTTGAAAGGTAAGGGTACTTTTTTGATTTAATGTAATGTATGATGGTAGCTACAGAAATGCTATGGACTAATTTACTGCTAGAGGAAGAGGTGGGAAATTAGAGGTTGGTTTGCCCTTGTTCATGTAATCTCCTCACAAATGCTCTCCTTATACAGAGAAGTAAGCAGTGACATTGCCAAGTTACAGGACTTAGATGCATAAGCATGTAGATTATGGCCTCTGATGTTAAGGTGATGCGTGTTTGGACATCTCCTCTTCCCTCTTACATAAGGAAATGGATCTCTTCAGATTTGGTAGGGAATAAGAGAGCAATGCTTGTATTTTTGCAAGCAGGTAATCACTTAAACATTGTGTTATTTTTATCTAAAATAGAAAATATTACCTGCAAAAGCAAGAAGTTTGTGTTGTTCACAACACTTTATAATTCAATTGGCTGTGATTTCTGAAATGTGTGATTCTTCATAATAACAAAGACAATATTTCTTTAACTAGACAATATTTGACTTTCTTTCCATTAGCCCAGTTTAATTCAGTGCAGGTCTACTATGGAAGAACTATTTAAAAGCAGGGAAAACAAGGCAAACTATTCTCTCATTCCAGATCTGCTTCTTTAACTTCCTTCTCTTGCTCTCAAATAGACAGCTCTTTAGCAAAGAAAAAGATAATATAAAGATACTTCTCTGGAGAGTCTTGTTTCAGTTCATCACTAATTCTTCTAACCAGAATTTGGTCATTTTTTTTAATAAAATTTCCTAAATACAAACTTAGAGATGTCTTCAAACTGAAATGAAACTGTCCTGAGTCCTCAAGGTAGTAGTATGCCTTTTTTTTGCTGGTGCACATTTACCAGCAGCCATGAAACTATGACACAGGACAGAACCTGTTTTGATTAGAAGTCCATGAAATAAGGGCTTTTTTCACACTCTACGAGGCTCTTGCTTATACCTAAGCTCTCTGCTTCAAAAGGACAAAAAGAATAGTTGATTATGAAAAAAAACACCTTATGCCAGAGGTAAAGACTACGGTATCCAAGTTCTGAATTAGGCTAAAATTGAAAGTGTAATACCTGAGCTTTGGTAGGTATGGACAGTTAGAACAATTCTGAATACCCTATGTGGTTGGCAGGTAGCACAATAATGGAGCTTCATTTTGCAGATGAATTTCACCCTGGTAACAAAAAATCTAGTATTTTGATTTCTGAAACGAGAAGAATGTTGCTGTTTTCCCAATTACACTGCTAAACCCTGTAAATGTTGTAGGGAGGATGGTTTCCCAGGAAAACTTTAGAAAACTTGGAATAAAAAATGTCAAGCCACTGTAATGTCTACATTTATATGCCCATGTGTTTGGCAAATTGTGATTGATGTAGAATCACAAATATAGACTCTCAGTGCTTTGTTTTCTGCAGGACCAGTTTATCATGAATATTGTGACTGTCCTGAAGAAGACCCTGAGATCTGGCAGAACGTTATGTCTTGTCCATCCCAAGAACCTCAGATTACAAAGGATTTCATTTCTTTTCCCACCATTGACCTTCAGCGAATGCTTAAGGAAATCCCAACAAAGTTCAGTCAAACAAGAGGTGCTATTGTTCATTACACTATTCTCAATAATCGCATCTACCGTCGCTCCTTGGGGAAGTATACAGACTTCAAAATGTTTTCCGATGAAATGTTCCTGTCACTGGCAAGAAAGGTATCAGTTTCAATCATTTAAGACTATTAAGTCACGTTCTACTATGGCAATACTGCATTTGTTGTATCTTCAGATTTGTAATTCCTGAAGTAAGATTCTACTTTTGTTTTTTCATCAGAATGACAGTGTATCTTAGGGATAATGTTTGGGGGCTGAGCTTGACAGTAATGAAATTGCTAGGAAAGTTACAGGGGCTAAGGCCCGACTCTGCGAGCCTTTTCCTGGCCTCTGTGAGTGTTCCATTCATACTTCCTTGCGGGGCAGAAACTTGAAATTCATACCTTAAGCTCAGCTAAATCTATTAACTATCTAGTAGTTAATCAATTTATTGATTCTGCATGACATAAGGGAACTGAGGAATATATGTAAGAGTGACAAACAACCTCTATCTTTGAATTATTATCCTTTCTTGGGTATACATTTAGGTTCATCTTCCTGATGTGGAGTTTTATCTTAATGTTGGAGACTGGCCAGTTGAGTATCGGAAAGCTAATGATACACCTGGTCCTATACCTGTCATTTCATGGTGTGGCTCTGTGGATTCAAGAGATCTAGTCCTTCCAACGTATGATGTAACCCACTCGACTCTTGAAACCCTACGTGGAGTCACAAATGATCTCCTTTCAATTCAGGGAAATACAGGTAATTTAGAAATTGTGGATTTGAAAAAAGAATTTGTAAATTCCATCAAAGAAGCAAGTTGCATTCAATTAATGTGTTAAAGTCTTCAGTTCACAAGTGCCTTAGGAGGTCTCTTAATACGAGCAGGTTAGTCTTTACAGGTTGTAAACACTTTCAACACTGCTACTAAGCAGGTGTTTAATCTGGATTTAGAGCCAAAATTTGAGAAGTCCAGTTTACAATGGTGAATTTTAACTC
This sequence comes from Calonectris borealis, assembly GCF_964195595.1. Classification (NCBI taxonomy): domain Eukaryota; kingdom Metazoa; phylum Chordata; class Aves; order Procellariiformes; family Procellariidae; genus Calonectris; species Calonectris borealis. The sequence goes on from NC_134312.1 coordinate 202,463,056, forward strand.
AAAGGTATCCAGAAGATAGCTACTGTAACCTGTCAAAAGAAAAGTAAATATAATTAAGAGGCCTTTCTCCTCAGTGAAGGACTTGAATATGTTCCTTCTAATCAATTAGTAATCATTTTCCTGACAGTGACGTGGCCCAATGTTCTGTTTACATAAAAATGAATTTGATTCCTGAAAGTAAACTAGTACTATGCTGCAGCCTCTTTCAAATAAGAAAATATTGTCTGTATAAAAAAATACCTCAGAGTGGGATCTTCTGAATTGTTTTTCTAGCTTTGAAGGAAGAGTCAGTTTTACTGACAGGTGTCTTCCTCCTCCCCAGGAAATTCAAGAATACTTAGGGATCAGACAAATGGCATGAACAATACCTAAGGAGTAAAACTTGAGTGAGGAGGTATTTCTTTTTATTTGATTAGTTCACAGTTTCTCTTTTATTAATTTTTAAATTAAATATTTTAATTATCAGTTTGAAGCACTCTGTTTTTACTAATTTAGTACAGCTGCAATTAGGAGATGATAAGAGCCTACTCCACTTTAGTAGGTCCTTTAAGAAAATTTCCAGCAGAAGGATGAAGAAGGACATATTTAATGTTTTTAAAAGCAGGCAGTAAGCAGAGATGAAGTCTTTCAGCCTCTTGCTAAGTATCCTAAGGGCACAGTATAGCCATTTTTTTTCCTTTTTAAGTCATCATTAAGTGATTCCTCAAAGACCTAACTAAATTGCTGGGTAACAGAAGTGGATTTTACTAAAGAAATTTTGGTTATTGTGGCAGGCTTTATGGATGGGGAATTATTTTAATTATTAGTATTTTACTTACATAATTTGATTATAATACCTTATGTAGCTTTCAAGATATTCAGGTTATTTAAATATAAACTTATTGAGTGGAAAAGCAATTCTCTGATTTTCCTCTTTTAAGTGGCTCAGTTTCTCATCCCAAAATTCAAGCCAGAACTGGGAGTTTAAGCCCTGTGATTAATAAGTGATTGTGGATTCACTACAAGAAATCATGCCTGTTTTACCATGTCTCTAAGCGTAATGCCACTGTCATAGCAAGTTCCTTATTTGCACTAAACATCTCATAAATATTTCATTACTGTTTGCTTTTACCTTATCGCTCAATGCTCATAGGCCCGTTCTGGGAAAACAAAACTGAGCGAGCTTTATTTAGAGGTCGAGACAGCCGAGAAGAACGTCTCCATCTTGTCAAGTTATCCAAGGAAAATCCAGAACTACTAGATGCTGGAATAACAGGATATTTCTTCTTCAGAGAAAAAGAAAAAGAGCTGGGAAAGGTTCAGCTGATGGGCTTCTTTGACTTCTTTAAGGTAGCAAGCAAATTATAGTTTTGGATTAATTTTTCTGTCAAATTCTTACCAACTGAAAAGACAAGGCTTACTTTTGCTAATTCCATTCAGTAAACAAAACACTTAATGCTACACCAGGAACACTGGTCCATGCGGAGTAGATAGTCCACCTGTAATCAAAATCATAGCTTCTAAAGAAAGCCACTACGCTTTTTTTGTGGAGTCCCTGAGAGAGAGTTCTTGGAGATTTTTTTTTTTTTTAAATAGATTGAGAAATTTTATTTCTCACCATCAAGGTTTCTTTTATTTGGGGTAAATATGAAAACAAGTTATGCATAACGTATGCAAGTACATTATGGATGTCAGAAAGAGTCCTTGTAGTAACAACTTAGAAAAATAGATGGGTGTTTTTGTTGCAGTTTAACACACAAATTCCACTGGAACAGGGGTATAAAAAGTAAAGGGGACAGAGGCCTTGAAAAAGCAATTATAATATATGGCAATTGAAGTCTGTTCCAGAGATTAATATATCAGAAATGCTGTAACAGCCAAGAGCATCTGCCAGAGCAGTACAGTTACTTTTAGTATGTTTCAGATTATTCTACATAATAATATAATTTTAAGTCAGAATAAATTTACTCTTTTTGAATTTAAGTATAGATCAGTTTTATTTCCTTCCTAGCTCCACCCCTTGCTCTATCCCAGGACACTTTAATAGAATACCCATCAGGCAGTTCATGTGACACAAAGGTTCTTGACTGTCAGTCTTGGGTTGAAAACAAATCTTTTTTCCATTATGTTATCCAGAACACCTGGAAACTACACCTGCTTAACACTAAAACAGGTTTGAAGATGAGAACTAATAAACACAATTATGTCTTGCCTGTGAAAATAGTCTTTTATACATCAGTGTTCCCATTCCGATTCAAAACGTTTGACCTTTTTTTCCTCTATCTTCATATTGTAGTACAAATACCAAGTGAATGTAGACGGGACAGTAGCAGCTTATAGGTTTCCATACCTCTTGCTCGGTGACAGCCTAGTATTGAAGCAAGATTCCCAGTACTATGAACACTTTTATATTGGATTAAAACCTTGGAAACATTATGTTCCAGTTAAGAGAAACTTAGAGGACTTGCTAGAGAAAATAAAATGGGCTAAGGTAAGTTCCCTTACTAATTCAAGTTCAAAGTGATAAACAAATATGTAAACAATTTATCTTAATACTCTCTTCATTTTATATTTCCACATACATATTTTGCATGAACTTTATTGAGATCCTGGGATACACGAAGTACATTTTGTTATTAGTATAAGATGGGAAGACCTTAATTCAAGTAACCATCTCTATTCAGGGAAATATTTAAGAATTCATTTTAGGTATGTGCAGAAGTGTTTCATGAGTCAGAGCCTTAATATACTGACTAATGCAGGTAATTTTCAAAGAAACGCCCAGAATCCTGAATACTACTTAATTAATTCTATCGCTTTTTTTAGATCCTGACTAGAACAGAAGTCATTGCATGTTCTGTTTGAATGTACAAAAAATCGCTGCTCTCTAACATGCTCAGAATGAGAGGCTGGGATTCTGTAACCAAACAAACCAATATAATTGTGTGACTGAAAACACCATTTGTGCTTTAAGTTTAGCTATTAGGTTAAAAACATATGAAAAGTTTCTGTTCCGAGAGTACTGTAGTTCTTCATAAAGCACCCGATGAGAATACTGAAAGCTTTGAAATATAGACCTAAAAAACTTGAGAGTAAGTACACGCATTCAAGCAGAGTTATTTTTAAAAGGAAGACATTGAATTGCATTGCATACAAGAGGACAACACCTGTGGCTTTGTCTTCTGTAAAACTAAGTATGTCTGGGAGATGTCAGACCTGATTTTGAAGAGGCTTGTGGCTTGGACAAAACAGTAGAGCAGTAATCAACTGAGTTTTCAAAAATTGTACAATTATCCATGAAAGTTGTTATTGATAGCCCTAAGGTATCAGTTGTGACCATAAAAGCAATCCAGTATTTTAAAAAAATCTGCAATTTAGCGTGCCTTTGCAGTCTACCAGTAATTGCGCTTAAAGTTGCAGATTTGAATAGCCCCTTTAATAAAACTTCTAATGCCAGCCAGGCTTTGATAACTCACTGATTGCTCTATTATTCATTTGTTTCATCTCAATTTTCCAGGAAAATGATGAAGAAGCAAGAAAAATTGCTAAAGAAGGACAATTAATAGCAAGAGAATTACTTCAGCCTCACAGGCTTTACTGCTATTATTATAAAGTGCTCCAGGTTAGTACAATAGATCACTTTATTACTTTCCCCCAACTGCTACTGCTACCAATGCTATAAATTTCATATTCAGTCCTTGTATCAGTAGCAGGCACGGTTCATATTATTCACAGGAGATCAGTGTGAACAGCTTTGCTAAAACTTGCTTCATCATTGAAGAGGCAACCTGACATAATAGTTGTTTTACAGAATCAGAGATTTTGGTTTTTTTGCCCCCATCCCCACAGTCAGACCTGTTTTCAGTGTCACTTGGTATGTCGTTTCTAATAGATGTAGGAGATAATCTGTACACAAATTTATTCTTTTTTCCCTTCATACTTACCCCCTCATGAGCTACTCTGCTGTATTACGAAACAATGAATACATGGAAAAGAAATTCCGGAAGTATGGCTAGTAAAGTGGTAAGAGGTGAGGCAGGCCAAATAGTCATTGCTTCCCTAGGAGATGCAAATCTCTAGTGAAAGACGTTTCTGTTCTCTGAAAGTACTAATTCCTTTTTCCTGTTTTGCTCTGCAGAGTTAGATCTCTGCTTCAGCAGCCACAGGTTGACACAAAGTTTAGAACTGTTTAGTGTACAAAAATGACAGCATTATCTGCATAAAGTGGTTAGAGGCACAAATAATGACAATATTCAAATTACCATTAATAATAGCACAGGGGAAAACATTAAAGGAGGTTTTCAGAGGCAATGTAGCCTATTAGTAGGTGTGTTATAAAGACACCTTGTAAACAGGTTGTAAACAATGACATAAGGAGCCTGGATAAAGGCAAGCTTGTGAGTGGAAGGGAGGAGGAGAATTCAGTTTCATGAATTATACGTTGGTGCTTATAGCCTTCTTAAATGTTGTTTACATATTTCAGAAATATGCCAAACGCCAAGCCAGCAAACCTGAAATACGGGATGGAATGGAACTTGTACCTCAGCCTGATGACAGAGACTCAGTATGCAGTTGCCACAGGAAAAAGCCTTTAAGGGAAGATCTGTAACTGTACCGGATGGAGAAAATCACCCACTTACAATGCAAGAATTCAAATAGGAATTAAGCTGTGAAATCTAAGACACTTATGCACTCGCAAACATTCTTAGTTATGTATTCTTCTTGTATTTACATATCCTTTTTCACAGTGACTCTGATCTACAACGTTGGTTCCCACAATTTTGTCCCCACGATCACCACCAGGCAGATGCTGAGCCTGTAATGGGGAGCGTCTAGGGGATTTGTTTGATGTACTGCATCATCAGGAAGAGCGCAGTGCTGCTCATGTTCCAGCTGGGACCTAGTTACCAAAGTTTTATGAGGAACCAGTCATCCACAAAAGATCTTCCATGAGTCAGTGCAAGTTATTCTAAAGGAGCATTTGCAACATACTAAAACAGTGTTATGATTTCTTCATAAAGTTTACCTCAGTGTTAGATTGTTTCTTGTATAACAATTTTCTAACTAGACAAAGAAAATGAATATTTGAGATTTACACATACCAAATCTGGTGTTGCTTTGAGATTATTTTGTGGTCTATGACAGATAACAGAATAGAGAACATGATATAATATTTATCAATTTCAGACGAAAATGAAGAGGAGGGGAAGAGATCAGAATAATATTTTTATAAGCACCATGGCTGTGAATCACCAAAATTAAATGCTGTTTTAAAGCAGACTGTGTAGCTATCACAATCACCGTGCTTTGAGTGCCAAGACACCACTCTGAAGACCTGTTCTCTGCCAGTGACCATGTCTGTGAATATAGGCAAAGATCCACAAAAGGACTTAGGAACTTAAGGTGAGGCCGGGTGAAATACTCTTGTCTTAGTTCAACAATACAGTCTACAGTATTCTAGGCTGCTTGAATATTCACACATCTGAAATTTGTAGATGTTAGTAGAGTTTTAGACTGCCTAGGTTTAACTTCTGTGTAGAGCTAAGGATGCCACTGTATTTTTCACTTGGTTTCATGAGCTACTTTTTCCTGTGCCTAAGTCCCCAGAGGGATCTTAACCACTTTCTGAATTTAGATCATATCTAACCTTATACTGAGATCAGAAAGCAGGTCAGACTCCATTGTTTTGGTTCAAACATATGACAGAAAAACCTATGCTGCGCTTTCTATGTAAGAGTCTAGGGGTTAGAGACCATACTAAGCAATTGGGAAGCCAATTGTCCTTGGTTTGATTCAAAGCCATTTTTCCAGAGTGCCTTAGCTCCAGACTGGAGAAGAGGTCTTCAGGTCTTCCACTGAAGTTGTGCAGCCATGAAGCTAACAATACAAAATTCACAGGGCCAGAAGGAGCTGGTCATACTGTTGCAATAAAGTGTGCCTTTGGGTGGGGCAGAGGAAAAATCCTAGTCCTGGATGTGGCTCCCAATACCTCTGTTGATTTTTACCCAAGTTTGTCTACTTCAAAATGCATAAGCAGTCCTGGGAGGAGACACCAATGCCAATACCAAGACCAATGCCCACAAGCACCCATTTCTGTCCTCTGCATTTTCGTCCTGGCTAATGTAGCCTGCCTGCGCAGCTTCCTACTCAGCTACACTCAGATAATGTCTTTCAGGGATACCAAATTCTCCCTACACAAAAAGGAATGGAAACACCTTAAGATTGTGGACTCATCTAATTGCTTGGGTGCCCAAAGTTTAGTGCTCTGCATCTCCTGCAGGCTTCATTCTTGGTTCTACACTGAGTTACTCTCATAAAATACATAAAACAAAATTTCTGCACTAGAACAGGAAGAAAGACTAGATTTTTCAGTATGCTAAATGTGGAAAGAACTTCAGGTTTCTAAACAGGTTAATGCAACTGTCCGTCAGTCATTTATTACGTTACGTCGGTTAAGAGAAAACCTGGAACATGCTCTACCCATCATCCTCTTTGTTCTGGTTTTAACACTAATATAAATAGTGGTTGTATTTTTATTTAGCATGACAATCAGTCCTAGAACTTCAGACTATAAATATATGTTCAGCTCATCTGACATAAAGCTTTCTACATCGACATTCAGGAACGGGGTTCCATTGCTGAAGCTAACACTTAAAACTGAGTATGTGCTCCTCTTTCCTTCTCTGCGTACAGTCATTTTTACTGTATGATATGATCTTATTTTGTGATACTATCCATTATACCATATGCATTTTATATTCACCAGTATTTATGGAAGTGGTGTGCTCAGCAAAGGCAATTAAGCATACCAGATGGTTGAAGCAACAAAGTTTTCCACCTCTCACACATATATTTCAAACTAGAAGTCCAAAAATTATCTGTTTATATTTTAAAAAATGGGAGGGAACAGGGGGAGTCATGACACATACTTTAGGGTTCTTTGGAAATATCTGTGTAGGAAAACTTCCCTGGCTTGAAACAGAAGTCTTTCAAACTGGAAGAAGAATCGGATAAAATTTAAATGGTCATGAATACAAATAAATGTGAACATTTCATCCCTCCTTTCTTCCCTCATAAAAAGGGAAAAAAACTATTCTAAATTCTCTGCCAAAAAAAAAATCCTTGCTTTTGTAATAAGCATCCCTTCAAAGCAAAGACTAGTTTGTCACAGAATGCCTTACAGATGCTTTTATAGCTTAGAGGCAAGAAATATCCTGAAAAATATGAATACATTCATCTTCCTGCCAAAATTTAAAAAAAGTAGAGACATGGTAGAACTTTCATTAAAAGTGCTTAGTCATTTGAGAAAATCTGGTTCAATTTATAACTACAGATCTTCCAAAGATAAAAGAAGGTAAGGCAAAGCCTCTTTTCTTTCCATTGGTGGTACTATATGCAATTTAAATTGTAATGAAGAGCAACAGTAACAATTGCCCCTCCAGGCCAGAAAAGATGTCAGATCTATTTTAGTTTGATGACAGGATAATACTCATTGGCCTGGTGTGTTACAGGAATTGCTAAATATTCAGTAAAACCTGTTTGTACAAGTAAAGTGTAATACATACATTACCCAGTATTTTTAAGCGACATACATACACTAGAGTTTCTATTATTCTGCAGTAGTAGTTCTTGAACAGTAAACCTCTTGTACACCTAATGGTGATAATTTTAAAAAATAGTTACCATACCATAGTACTGAATTTTGCTACAGTAATTTCAGCTTTTAATGCACAATATAGAATTTAATATAGAGAGTAAAATCTGTCCTGTTTTCATCAATGGTAGTCATTTTTAACACACTGTAGAACTTATCACTGGTGACGGGGACAGGTTTATTTGTTTGAAATAGTATGTCCTAAAGTCCAGGGCCAGTATTTTCAAACATAGGAATCTACATAGAAGTGGTCTGACTTCCAAATATGTTGGTCATGCAGAGCCTTTACTTAAGGTTCCTTATTTTCAGATCCCTTTAACCTTAACAGTAGTTTCATACAGTGAACACTCCAAAAAATTAGTCCTTTTATGTTATGTCATATATATGTCCTAATATATTTAGGCACCTACAATACTCACCCAACCTCAATTTCACCTTGAAATGAGAACGAGTAAATCACGATCTGTTGTACATAAAAGAGATATAAATTCAGTACACTTTTAGACTGTATTTTTTGAGATTTACCTCAAGATAACTAATATACTAGTTTCATGATATATTGTGCCAGGTCCGCCTTGTACATTCATAATTAAAAAACCCTATAATCAAAGCTGCCTGATGGAATGTTAGATTCAAGCATCCATCCTGGGAAGCATACGCCCGACATTTATTACATTAGAAAGTAAATTATTTAGTTAGGGAGGAGAGCTGACAGGGAAAACATACATCACCTGTTTGAGCACGTTTGAGAAGCTTCTAAAGAAATGATAATAAGGAAAAGAAGCATTACATAAACCTAGGATATTATCAGCTCCTTTACCGCTTCAGTTTTTCAAAAGTATTCTCTGTAAGGGCAGTGATGATGTGCAAGATTTTACATAAATATGTTATTGTTTAAGTTCACAGGATTTAACCACTAGAATCTTCTTGTCTGTGAATACTTTTATAGCATTTTAATGATGCTATGTGAGTACTAATGCTTGGCTTTTGTTTTGAGTTGTTAATAATGTAAGAAAACCTACACTGTAGAGAGTTATGGCACTAATTTTGTATTTTGCTGTAAGAATAAGGGAAAAAGGATTATTTTACATGTCTGTTTGAAGACATTTGATAATTGAGTCCCATCATGTGAGTGGTGATAAGCAAGACGTGTATTAGCAAGAGTGTGGCCAGCAGGTCAAGGGAGATGTTTCTTCCCTTCTGTTTGACAGTTGTGAGACTGCAACTGGAGTACTATATTCAATTTTGGACTCCCCTATACAAGAAATACATTGACACAGCGGAGCAGATCCAGTCGAGGACCACCAAGGTGATAAGGTGTTGGGGCACATGAAGTATGAGGAGAAGCTGAGTGAGCAGGGTCAGGTCAGCCCTAAAAAGAGAAGGCAAGGGAAAGATTACCTTGCTGAACTCTAAAGGCAGGGTGTAGAAAAAGATGAAGCCAGACTTCTCAGAGGTACACAGCAGAAGGCCTACAAACAACAGACACAAGCTGCAACATGGGAAATTCCAATTAGATAAGGGAAAAAAAAATCTTCACACTGATATCCCCAAAGAGATGAAGCTTGGCCTACACAACCTCCAGATGTTCCTTATTCTATGAATTACATTTTGGTCATACAACAAGCATTTCTCTAGTCACATAGCAGGAGGATAAAAACATCTAGCTCTTGAGTGTCTCCAAGAGGCAATGTAGCCTTTCTGTGCTGACGCTTTTGACACTATTCATGTTTATGTCTCCCTTGACAATATTAACTAAGTTTTGCAGATATTTTAATGTTGGCTTACAAGGCTATAAAATTATATATTAATATTATATATTATTACTATATTATCACAATATACCATAGTCATGCAGTACACAAAGGATTCGACAGAAATAGGATACATTGATTTGGCATTACGTGTTTGACCAAAGTGCAAGACCTGCTCTTTCAAGAACCTGAATATATACTTTACATGTATGAGACAGTTACAAAAGATTTTGAGTACAGTTATGAACCATCAAAGTAATTAATTTTAAGCAGTCAATAGGAATGTTAATGTGCTTTATAAGTTATACATATATTTAAATGCCAGCATACTCTGTAGGCCACTGGAGAGTGAGCATGACGTATTCCCATCCCACTCCCAACACTAAAAAAATCAGTCAGGATCCATCTGTACCACAGATTTGTAATGTAGCATAGAGATACTCAAGACAGCTCAGCAGAGTACCAGAAGGGCCTACCTGAAACAGGACAGAGCTTACATGGTTACGTTCCTGCTGAAAACCTGTGGAATACATTATTCCGGATGGAACCTGTCTAAAAGCCGATCAATTCAAGCTATACTTGTGAGAACGTAATTGCCAACTATAGCTTATGCGACTCAGAGAGGTTGTTTAGCATTAGCAGATGTTGTTGCTTACCTTTGGGTCAACAGTAACCACACTTCCAGCTACTCTTTTTCTCCCAAAATGTCCAGCCAAGCTGTTATACCACTCCAACTGCAGAGATACGCCACCTTATTACTGATAGCCAGGATAAACCAAAATGGTTGCTACCAAGTTAGCATCCTGCAGGTCCGACACCTGATTTCATCTTGCATGTTACTCTCACCAAATTTTTCACTGTTGCAAAAGAAAGAGATCTGAGTATTTTATTAATTTTAACATGGAAATCTGCTGACAGAGTGAAAATGCTTTAGAGCGAAAATTGGGTTTGCTTCCAAGTGATGATGTTTTTGCTCCTATGCAGTAACCATCAGTTACTTCAGGAAGAAGGTAATTTTGTCAGTACATTTGTCATTTCATTTAATGAATTTAAAAATAAATACAAACAGTAATATCCCAAACCAAACCAAACAACACTGTGCTGGTAAAAGTTGTTACTCTTTTAAAGAAAGATGGCTGTTACAGATACTTCGGTATATTCTTTGAAGTGAAGGCAAAGCATAAAGTGAACTTTATAAACAAAATAAGTTTGAAGGCATACTTTAGGAATAGTCTATACTGTATCACTGTACATTAATAGTGAACTCCAAGATTAGATAATTCACAACAGTGAAATTAAGAGTCAGGGTTATACAATAAGATTTATACAATAAGATTTTATCTGCTAAAATATAAGATATAGAAGAATCATGAAAACATCATATCTTTGACATAACCACTCAAGCAAAACAGTATACAGATTCAACTCATTCTGGCAGGTGTCCTTAAGATAGTTTACTTACGCTGTTTGATAAGGTGAGTTATTTAAAAATGTCAGGAATTTATGTTGCTGATGGGAACTGCATCTCTGCCAATAAATTCTGCTTTCTTCTGCCCTAAGAACAAAGCTACTTTAATGTGGACTAACATCTGCTGACCAACACCAGCGTGCCTTTTCACACTACAATATTCCATCTTATTTACAGACTTTGGCATTTCCTCTATTCCCTGAAAGATTCACTTGTGTCTGTAAGTTAATCAACAGTCACACTGATCCAAAACTTCCTGTAACTGAACCTGAAAAGGAGGTGTAAATTTGAAATACCTGATTTGTACTTAATGATAACTATCTTTTCACTCTTTAAAAAAAACAGGCATTTAAAGGTGGTACAGATCACATAGATATGACTTCATAACATATCGTAAATATCTGGCAATACTTAAATGCAAGTAGTACGTACATAAGAGGCAGAATAATTCTGAGCATTTCTTATCAAATAGCTTCTAAATTCTGATTACCTGCAGGAAAAGAAATTTTCCTGTGATAAAATGTTGTATCAAATAAAAAATATTCCCAAGGATCCAGAAAAACTGCAACTTTTTCCTGACTATTAATAATACTATATAGTATACTATATATATATATAGTATGCTATATATAGTGAATCATCCACTGGAATTAAGACCACAGCTATTGCTTTACTTTTTTGCAAGATAATGTTTCATTCATCATAGTTCCATTCCAGTCACAGAAACACGCACTAGCAATCAGATCTTTTATTTCAAAGTGAAGCAAGACACAGGAAAATTGGCTTTTCCCTGTAAAACTTGAACTGATCAACTCAAAACAGGCAATCTGTGCACTGGAAGATGCCAATTTGAATGAGGTCTCTTCTAGGGACAGTTACTATCATATGCCTGTTCATGAACCAAATGAAATGAAATCTTGGGGAAGTCCTTCATGAACACACAGCTCTAAGTACCATTAGCAAAAAATTCAAGTATTTACTTGAATCTGATGATCAAACTACCCTCATAAGCAGTAGGTGTTTTCTCCATTCCAGTCACAAGACAGTATTACTCCAAAGCCAAACAATTCTGCTCCTAAGTTATCACCTTCAACCTTCTCAAGCAACTATGGCCCACTATCAAATGTGTTTGCTATATTAATTTAATATTAAGTTACACCTTGCTTTGATGGCATGCACTAATGTGTAATAGTTGTCAAACTGGATTTGTTAAATAGGTTACTAGGTGCAGTTGTCATCAGTTCCTTGATGGATTATCTTGCTAAGGAAGCCATTATAAAATCACTTCTGATGGGGAATACAAATTATATTCACATAGAAAAGCCAAATTCTGGTCCCATTAGAGTAAATGGCATAGGATTTTTGCTGAGTGCATTCATATTTGTAATAAAAAAAAAGTCTAGAAGGTTACCTGATCCAATGAAAAAATTAAGTGAGAAAAAAGCACCTACTGTTCATAGGCAAATGAAAAATTAGCTTGAATATCTTTGGGTTTGAGACACAGGACATCTTTTAAGACTAGCTAAGCAGTTTCCTGTTTCGAGGGACTTAATACTTTGACAAGTTGTCCCCTAAATCAATTCCTTGAATTACTCCATAATTTGTCAAGACCAGCCAAAAACCTAAAGCAAGTAAGAAATTATATGCAAAACTAGCAAAGTTAAGGATAAGAAACTTTTATTGCTTGCCAGTTAGGTTTATTTCTTATTGTTACACCAACAAGTACAATTTTAACAATCTATGCCCAGATATGAAGAGCCTAATGAATGTGGCTAATAAACTATATAATTTTCAGGGCAACAGAAGCAACATCAACTCTCACTGAACTCATAAAATTGGCCCTTGAAAATTACATCATATCAGATCGTAGTCTCCTACATGTTTCTGAGAACAAAATGGTCTGTTCCTAAGGAATTCTCCGTTCTGTAGAAGAGAAAATATGTAATGATACTGGTCACTTAAGTAACCCTTATTAAAATTTAATAAGTGAATAAATACAGACATTTTCTGGGGCTTCTCGCTTAAAATGGTTTGGGTTTTACTGCAAAACTGTGTTGATTAACCATTTTATTAATTTTGGACTTTCTGAAGTGGATCACTATGCTACATTGTCCCAAGTTAATAAACGGTTAAAATCCCCTTCCCATAACTCACCGATTTCATGGGAAATAAATATTTTCTGATTAAAAACATGTATTCTGATAGTGCCCAAAGACTTAAAGTGGGTTGCCTGAAAAAGAAGACAGAAAGAACTAAGCTAAGGCTCTCTTTCACACAAGAAATATTGTATATTGGATTGAATCTAAACCTATAATTTTTCTCCTCTTTCCCTTCTTGAAAAATTGTCAATTCATGAAGAATCAATTGTTCATTGACTACTGAGACAGATTTCCTTTGGGAAAGAAACCAAGCAAAGAAACCAAATCCTGAGTGGCAAAATTAGCGATCCAACTTCACAGGAACACTTGCTCCTGGCATGGAGCTGGTAGATACTTCCTCGGTTAGCATCTCAAGATCTGAGAGCCAAGACATCCCTCCTGGCATTTCCCTATTACCGAGCAGAATTCACTCACAGTAGAGAAACTAGCCCCTGTATTTTCAGTTAGGTTAGCACTTATTACAGGGTCCTCTGCATTCTTCCAATCAACAATGTCATGTATTTATCTTTATAGCTACCTATATGTATAATAATGTACATACATTTGTATTCTTCCTATATTGTCAAACTAATACTTGTCTGGATTTAGCTTTGCATTTTAATTTAATATGAAATTATATGTAATTACTTTCTGTAATAAATTTTAATTTGGAGTCCTGATGAAGATGAAGGCCTCTGGCAAGATCTGACTCTTAAAACTGGCCTGAGCACCTTTCAAAAGCTATCTTTTGAGTTAGCATAGTTGGGCCTACTTTCATATTACTTACACAGCTTTTTGATTGCTGTTTCAAAGTCTTTGTCTTTGAAACCAAGTTGCAATGTCATCAGTAAATCTAGGGTGGGTTTCTTCTTGTGCTTTATGTCCTCTTTTTCATTCAAGGATTTTGAATCTTGTTGTTACATATAAGGCAAAACTTTTGGTGAAACAGTATCTCCTGGCTTAATCCAGCCATTCTTTCCTTCTCTTTTATCTCTCTGATTTTATCTACCTAGCTGATCTAACAGCATATTTAAAAGATTTATTTTAAAATATTTTAGTTATTTTTTGCATTTGATAAAATAAATACTACAGGATAATACAGGAAATAAGTCTCTTATTTCTTTGATTAATTTAAAAATTCCCATTACCTGGGACTGGATCTACACCGTGAATATGAAAGTCACCTATCAGGTCTTCACATTATTGGCAAAGAAAGTCAAAGTAGTACACATGCTGCTACAATATCTAACTGATCATGCGACAATTTAGGCTATCCAGAAATAAAGGGATTAATTAGGTTATCTAGTAACCTATCTAGTAACCTAAAACTCCGATTTAAGAAACAGAGATTCCGCTTACTTACCGAAGTGATGGACATTGCATAAAAATACAAAGGGACATACATATCCATTTAAAAAGAGATTGATCGAGAGATTCAATGGCACGTCTTCAACTGTCATTGAAATCAGTGACAAAACTTACCTTGTTGACAGTGGGTATTATTTTCTTCGTGTATTATTCTTTAAAAAATGAGATATTCTAACAGGGAAGATTCTCACCAATGTTTTTCTTCCTGTATGTTCATGATTCAGTGATGATTTAAACTCTCAAACTATTCAGTATTAGAAGTCATCATAGTTTAGTTATCATACTAAACAAATATAAAATTAAAAAAAACACAACACCACCGTTGTGCTGCTTCTGTTGACAGAAGTCAACAGAGTAATCAAAAGCCCTAAATCCTGTCATCTCACTTTGGTACATGCTTAAAAACTAGGAAGGGAGGGGGAGCTGTCTGTTTTGCCCCCTGCAGTACCCAGTAGTGTTCAGCAGTACACCGGTTTCTTCGTAGTCTTTTCAAGGGCTATAAACACACAGCAGTTGCATTTCACAGTGATTTGTTTTCCGGAATAGTTGTCTTTACGCTCTCATAGCTCTCTTTGATGAAGAAATTTCTCGAGTCTCTCTTAATTTTCCTCCTCTCGAGGAGTCTACCGTGCCTTTGATTGCTGCAGGTTGCTGCAGCTTGGGAGGGCCGAGCTCTCTCCAGCAACTCCGGCAACCCCTGACAGGGAGCGTGTTGCTACAGGACAGTGCCCATGCTGCGAGCACCCGCTTCTCCCCACCCGCAGTCTCCCACTCCGGCAGCCATTAAACCCTTCCCTGCCTGGAGCGGGCTGCGTTTGCTGTGGGAGTGCCAGCTGCCAGTGAGTCACCCTCTCCTCTCTTGCACCTCAAGGAAAAAGGCAGATTGCTCCTCTCATTCCCTGCGTATTGCTCCGTGGGACACCACTCTTACCGGTGCTTCCTTACCACAAGCGCGACCGTAGATGTGGAGCAGGCTAACAAAGCTCTTCCCTCCTCTGCTGGAAGCCGCTGTTCCTACAGGCTGCCCGTCAGGAGCGGGAGCAGCGACACGAACACGCCGTGTTTACCGTGGGTTTGAACACTTATTTAAGCCATCCCTTTCCCAGAGAGGTTGTCAGCATTCCTCTCACCAGCGCAGGACCGCCACGGTTCCTGACAGCCGGCTGGCCCGGCGGCGACGGGCTCTCAGGGAGCGCTTCCGCGCCGGAGGATAAGGCCCGGCCCGGCCCGGCCCGCCGTGCTTGGGGGGCGGCGGCAAGCCCCTCCGCCTGCGGGGAGCTCTCGCCCCCCTCTCCCGCTGCCGCCTTGCCTTGCCTTGCCTTGCCTGCCCTGCCCTGCCCTGCCGGTCGTGTTCCCCGTGAGGGGAGGGCGGCAGGCCCGCCCCGCCGGCCGCGCTGAGGCGCCTGAGGCGGGCAGAGGCCTCTGCAGCCCCCAGCCGACCCAGATGGCGGGAGGCACGTTTGTCATGTCGTGACATGAATTTCAGCGGGGGAAAATACCTGTCTGTCAGAGTGGGGGGGGGGCGGGGAGGAATAATCACCGTGGAAAGATAAATGAATCCAGAAATGTAAAATGGAGGTTGTTTCATCGTTCAGGCATTGGGATAACTTTCTGTGGTCTTCCTGAAAGCTGTTAAGATTTTTGCAGGAAGTGCTATGTTTGATAAACAAGGGTGAGTGAGCCAAGCCTGGGATTTTTCAGTAAATTTTGAGCTTTTAATACAGTACAAACATTTTAAAAAGCACCACCTTTTGTATACTCAAAACTGCAGACCAAAACGAGAGGTGGGAGCCGTGGATCTTAAATAATCAGTTTTCCCTTAGGGTTCTCTTAAACCAATATGTTTTGGAAAGTAAGCTGTTTTATAGATAAGCTGGTTTTATTTTTGTATACAGTAGAGTTCAGATCCCATTTTAACAAAGAAAGAAGAAAAATGAGTATGAAGGTAAAATAAATTCGCTGGCTAAAAATATTCCCCGAAGCAGGATACTTGGATGGATGGTGACAGGCAATGTCTTTAGCCAGAAGGTCTAAGCATAGGTAATTAACAACAAGAAATACTGACTCAGCATGCACGCCATCTCATTAGCATTTTGGATAATTTTCTGCGTTTAATTTTCTGATGTCTTGTTGCGGAGATGCTTACACGTAGTAGAAAATCTTGTGGCTTTCTTCACATAAACCCTTGTTCTCTTTTTCTCCCTCTGATAATGAGGTTTGTGTTAGTATCATCAATGACAGGGCTGTACTCCACTCGCTGAAAATGTGTAATCTCATTAGCAATGATGGAAACTGAGTTTATGCATCAAAAAGAGAAAAGATCATTAGTAATTTAATCACTGCCTGTGATTAATCGTGCTGAAGCAGAAATATTGATAGCTTTTTCTTTTAACCAGAGGGTGTATCTTTTGTATTGCTCAAGAGATAATAGAAAGTATGTTCTATTTTATGATGGTTAGAATCATAGTATTTAGACACCTAAAAGTCCCTTTAGCTCATGCTTTTTGTGCCACTGATAATGCAGATTTGTTCATTGCTAGATACTTTTCCCAGTCTAGTGTTTAAGTCTTCCAGGAACTATTCTTGATTTTCAGTTTAAGCGGGTTTTTTTCTTGCTTCTTGGCTTTATTGCTGGTTTAGCAATAATTTTTATTTGTCTTAAGTAGTTGTTTTCCTCCCTGTACTAAGAAATGTGTATCCCATTTATCTTTTCAAAAAATCAAGATTTTATTCTGCAAATCTTTCTGTCAATTTGAATCCTTTCTGCTGCTTTTTGGAAAAGATGCACTCCTGCTCTGATTAGTTTGTGTGATACGAGCCTCAGTCACCAAACGTGGCCACAGGCAGGAACAGCACTATGCCCAACTCTGTTTGTCCCAAGTCAGTTTTGGTGAAAATGTGTGATAGGATTTTGTATTCCTTTAGCCATGTTATTCTCCTTGGTTTTTACTTGCAGGATTCTTCAATGCCAGCTTGATCTCTGAAAAAAGGCTCATAGGAGTGGTTTGAAAAGACACTTACAACTCCAAGTTGTGTGCACAGCCAGACTAGTTTAATTATACATGTAGTCATGGTGAGTGACCGTGGGAATAATATGCTTGCAGTTACAAATGACCTTTAAAAATGAGGTCTTTTATCTCACCTTATATCATCTTCTAACAGTTACGATATAGGAGGCATTAGAACAACACAGATATGTGGTACATTTATAGATGACAAGGGGTTCGTGTGGAAATAAAAAAAAAAAAAGGTCTGTAATATGTAATTAAAGACCATGTCATTATATACAGGATAAAATAGGTTGAATTAACATTGGATAAGAAATCATGTGTATCCCAGCCTTAAGGATGATCATAGAATTATTCCCAACTCCCACTGGTATCCTATTCAGCCTCACGTCCACCTCTCATCTCCTTTCTGCTGTCTAATGATACCTGGTTTCAGGATCAGCTCTAGTGAGAGGCCACTCACAGACCTGCTCCCTCCTGCTTTGCCTTCCATTATTGCTGCTTGTTTCCTTCCATGCGCTTCTGTGTGTATCCTTTTTTTCCCTTCAGGGTCATGTACTTACAGGGGTCATTCTTCCATAGGTAAGGACCTGTCCTACTTGCTTGCTTGTCCAACAGATGACTGTAATGCATCAATTATACATGTATCCTCTGTTACTACTTAGAAAGCTGCATTCTCTGCCTGCAGTGTCAATCTCACTTTGTTGACTTTGGATTATTGGTTGTTATGAGACAGAATACATGGAGCAGATGTCCTATTGAAAACTGTCTGGAATCATCTACTCTACCTTTTACTTAGCGTCTTTGAGTTTAACATCAGTTTTTGATCTACTTTCCCTCCCATGGCAGATCTCAAGGTCCTTACAGAATTACAAAATACCAATGGTTTTTGGCATTATATCCATTGCTAAGAACTCACTGACAAGCATCAAGGAGGAGAAGAAAATGATCTGGAAGCTCAGGTCTATTACTCTAACATGCTGCACTGCAGTGCTTCAGAACATCCCTGCTTTTCTACCAGTAGACACAGATCAACCCATGGATCACTGGGGTTTATGGTGTTACATACCCTCCTTTTTGTCGTAGTCTGTAGCATGTGGTGAAGGACCCATTACAGGGACTTCAGGTACAGAGGGACAGCCCTCATTAGGAGGACAGCGTTGTATTGGTGGAGGAAAGTGTTCTTCAAGTGTCACGAGTAGTTACTAATGGCTAAAAAAGAATTCAAAGAAGGATCTGGATATGATGACCTGATTTTATAAAAAAAAAAATTGTTGGGTAGGATTAAAACATTATTTTTAGGAGTAGCTCTGTAAATATAAGCTGGAGAAGAAGAGCTGAGTTTTACTCAGTAATTTTTTTCAGGACAAATAAATAGATGCTCTATTGCAACATCCTTTCTAAGTAATGAATGTGGGACTGGACTTCATACCGATATGTATTTTTCTCTAAAAGCTCTTTCACTATTAGCTTATTCTAATATCAAAATATACTATTTCTTCTAACAATATGTTCAATTTCTCTTACAGTCTTTGAAATGGTCTAATAAATTGTATTTGTGTAATTCCTAAATTCTGTAAGGTTGGACATGGGAAAATCTGTTCGCAGCTTTTTTTCCAAAACTGTAAAATACAAAGGCTATGGCTTTTCGGGTGTATTTGCACTTCTCTACAGGATGTGCATATGTTTCAATACAACAAAGAACTTAAAAGTTTTAGAGGAACAGATCCTCCTCTTCTGATGAAGAGCATTTACCCTCAGGAGATACCCTGTACAGTGCAAAGTCAGGTACTTATGTTCTACTAGTGGCTTGTTATGTTCTATTAGTGGCTTGTCTCACTGTTTTCTATTTGTGGCATAGTGTTGTAAAACAAGGCTCATTACAGTAATATAAATCAAACGGTATTTTTGATTGCCCCCGGTCTTTTCTGCGTCCCACGGTTACAGATGCACTGTGAGGTTGAAAACAACTGAAACTATGATCCAAGGGAAAACAAAGCTGAACATCAAAGTAAAGACAAACAAAATAGAAGTGAAGAAAGAAAGGAAGAAACTAAGCACACAGAAGGCAGCTATCTTTTAGAATTAATTATAATGGACTGGAACTCATTTCTTACAAGCCACTTGAAAGCTGTTTGATAATTACAAAAGTATTTATAGGCCAAGTTGACTTCCTTTGCTTATTCCTGGGAGACTGTAGATGGTGTATTCTTTAAGCAGCTTTGTCTGCTTGCTAGAAACCTCATTATGTTTTGCATGTTTTCTGGTTTCTCTAGTAAAGGACCTAAATCTGATCAAGAGCCTGTTTCTGCAAGTACTACCAACTAATTGAAACAGAGTATTCACAGTAATATACTGTTTCTGACTTAATTTCTCAGTAGGATGGAAGCATTGTAGATTATTATTTTTCTACTTGCAGGCTGTTGCAGCAGGTGCTTTCATCAAATTCAGACTAGATGCTGTAAGTATCATATTACAGTATGAGATATTCACTGTGGTATTCATTCTGGATGCACAAGATTGACTCTGCATGAAAGTATTAAGTATATTTGCATACCTTAAGTGTATTCAACTAAGCAAGTCAAGGTGGATAAAACTAGATTCCTAAATCCACAATCGCTGCAGTCCTAAGCACTTGTCAATCTTATTGACTCATAGATTTGTGGGTGCTCTGCTTCTACTAAGAGCACAGCTTTTTTTTATCTCAATCTTAGTTTTTCTGTTGATTTCAGTTGAACCTCTTTTTTATGGCAGGCTTTTAGTGGCCAGATTTATTCCACCTGTCTTTGGTCACTTAGCGGAGATACATCAGCAAGGAGTATAGTTGTTCAAGGTCCCTGTATAGTCAACAGGAAGAAATTGCTATTTCTGTATGGCAATTAATATCTTAGCTGTTGTAAAATTGCTCTGGGGAAGTACCTTTCTAGCTCTAGTAGCTACAGAGCGAGCCTATGGTGCATAGGCTTCTGACTTAGATACTACAGTGAGATTTGAAAAATGGTATGAAATGCTTAAATATTCTTTTACTTGAAATGTCTTGGTACATGCAGCTGCTTTGATTTAGGCATAAAATACTTGCCTCTTGATTTTTGATATTTAAATAGCTTGAAATATCATAGCCCTATGTAAATGTCTCATGCTTTTAAGGTATTTAATTAAGAACTAAGAATTATTGTTACAACACCTGAAATTGCTGGAAGGAAGCTAGTTTATTGTCAAAATTATTGCCCAGCTGTCTGGCATTTTTACTAAATTTCTGCTTTTCTTCCATAATTATTTGGTTTGTGTTCCAAACCTCCTCCTCCTTATTTAATTTTGCCTTATGCACAACACTTCATTAATATACCTCACATGAATTATACATGAGGCTAATGAAGCATTAGACACTACTTAGACTTCTGTTCAAGTTGTAATGTAGAGGCCAGGGTGAAAAGTTAATTTATTTTTTACAAGATGATCCTCTTCAGTAACAGTTAGCATGAAGTAAGGAAAGAGTATGTAGAGTAATGTACAGAACCATTTCATAACTTTCTAGAAAAAAAAATACATGTACCATCTGTGCAGTGAGTTAGAACTCCAGATGAAAGTACTTAAGAAAGGCAAATATTTTGTGCTAAACTCATCATTGCCAATCACGATTCAGCATTTATTTCTAAAGTTCAGTGGTCATTGCTCCAGACACAGGTGGTGATCATCTTTGAGAAAATAAGCAAATACTAGTCACTCTTATCATGTAGGTTGACCCTATCTAAGAAAACTGTCTTTCCACAGTGAAGTATCATATGCAATTATTACCATGAACCCTCCTCTGTAGCAATATGTAGCAAGGCAATCAGTCAGCTGACTCCCAAAGCCTTAAAGGTCCATTAAAGCATGGTTTGAAATACGCAACTGTTGCAGCCATCCAGATTTCTGTATACTTCACCTATTACTCGAAGGATTAACTAGTTTTATTGCCTTTTATTGTTGGCATATGGTTTTGTTAATCAAGATTGTAATACAACTGCATGTGTACTTAATGTATTTTAGAATTAAGTTTATTTTGTTCTTGACTTTACTTTTTGAAGAGAAACAGACAACCTCATAAAGGCAAATGCAGTTCTTTGCAGCACTTTCTTTCTGTCTATATTTAGCACTTCCAGTATTAAGAAATGTGTGTCTTCTTAACAACATAACATAACAAAAATGTCACAAAGGCCAGACATCAATATGTGGGAGTGATCTTACGAATCTTTCAGGAAAAACAGCTGGTTCATATTATTCCACAAGAATAAATCACTCTCAGACCATAAAAAAATTGAGCGTTCTACAAAAGGAAGCCCTAATTTTCTTCTCAGTGGATGATAAAGCATTTTTCAGTAAATTCTAATTAGTTCATAGAGAGACTTGGAAGACCAATATCAAAATAATGAGTTATTCATAAATTGGATATGTTAAAAGCATTGTGACAGCCAGCATTTAAAGTAAATGACTTATTTTATATATGGAACATGTTGTAACAGCCTCCTCCTCCAGCTAAGAAATCCATTAAACTCCTTGGTGTATAGTCAATTGGATCGCTTGCTTACTGAGACATTCATATTTCTAATAAAGAGTAATTGGACAATGCAATAGGATAGAAATGTAAAAAGAATTTTTCTTTTTATACCATCAGATTAATTTATTAAAATGATTTTACAGACATACAATTTCTTAAAGTTATTTAACTTTACAAGCTTCAAGCATACCTATAATTAAGTGATGAGTAGTTCTTTAACAGCAGCAAACTATAAAAAGACCCCTCAGCTACATCTGTAATGCAGATGCTGTACTGGAAACAGGAACCAATGAATGAAGTACTGGAGAGACAAGCTGAAAGCTGCATCCAGTAAGGGCTTTTGGAATAAAAAAAAAAATGATACTTCAAAACCATTAGAACCAAAGCTTAAAAAATAGTGTAGGAGTGAGAAGGAAAGTGGTTGAGAAGGAGAGTGGGAACAGTGCGAACAGGGAGGCCACAAGCTTACTTCCATGTTTTACATAAAGTAAAGCTGGTAGTTTGGAACTGAATGATGACAGAACACTTTTGCTTTAAGTAATCATCGTATATCCTGAGGAGAACCACAGTCTCAAAGGTCTGTGTTTATCTTTCTGTATATAATGCCTACCTTAACACAATACCTCATCTATTGTCATTGCTTTAAGAGACCTTGTGTGTAAATGACAGAATTAAAATAAACAGATAAGAGATAATTATAAACAGATGGAGGTTTGCACCCACAGTGATTTTCACAGATCTAAATAAATTGATTTAAAACTGGTTTTAATTACACCAGTAGGACTGCTCTGTGCTGATAGGGCATCAGTTAGGTCTCAGTTTCTGTGTTTTGACATAGCCAAGGGGCTTTTAGTATGTATGATCTACTTATATATTATGCAATGTATAGGTGTGTTAACATATATTATCGACTGATTAAGGTAGTGAGGCAAGTCAAAAAACCAAAACAAAATCATATAAAGAGCCAGATTCTCTTCTCATTTACACTTACATAATTGAAATTGTTTGATGTAATTTAGGACTGCTGTCTGGAAAAAAATTGTCTAACAAACTGATTTTGTGAGAAATAATATTTTCTTAACAATAGAGCAATATTAAGTAGAAATTATTAAGTAAAAAAAAGAGCATTGATATCAGACTATGTCTCATAATTACAGAAACTAGCTTGTTAGATATGCAATCTTAGGGAAAGTTAATTCTCTTCTGTCTCCATTTCTGTTACACAAATAGAACTGTCTCTGCCTTTGATTTTTTTATTTTTTTTTTTTTTTAGTTTTAAGTTAGTGTTAAAAGGATTTGTAGCAGGTGTAGGTAAAGATAGTGTAATTTTAAATATCTAAATTATATATTTACTTGTATTTCCACTCTTTTGTTCAGATTTCCAGTTTCTTAAGTCACAGGATGATCCATACTGATTGTCTCAGATTCCACACCATAACTTAGAAAGAACAGAAACTTTTACTCTCTTTCATGTAAGAGAAGCAGACTTCATATCAGGACCAGATGTAATACAGTGAGTTCACCTTCTCTCTGAGGAAGATATTTTTCCAATGGATACAAATCCTAAAAGGTAATTTTGCTAATATTTGTTTATATTTTGCTCTACTCCACTGAGATGTGAAGTAGAGTTGTAATTTCAGCAACAGAAGCTGACTAAACAAGCACTGTCTGACTGAAAAAGCAAATGTCAGCTGCTTTATAGTGGACTCTGCTGTTTATAAACACAAATGGCAATGTAATCCAGTTCTGCTCTAAATCACATTTGCAATAATTTCCCTTTTCGGAATGAATTTCTTCAGAGTACAGCATAAGGCTTCTGCACAGTAGATTGCTGAATTAATGCACAAACTTTATACTGAAAGCTGAAAAAGTTATTACAAAGTGATAGTTATTTTTAGCACTTATCACCAGGAATTTTAATCTTTAACCTGTTTCAAAAACATTTACTTAAATACCTTTTCCAGTCCACCTGTAAACTGTGATTATTCCCTCTCTCTGTCCAAGGCTTTACTTAGGGCAGTTGACTGAACACAGAAGCACTGCTCAGGAAAGGATGTTGTAAGGGGATATTTTGTTGCAGTCAGTATCGCTTTTAGGGAAGATGAAGCCTAACCACAGGGCCGAAGTATTAGCTCTAAGCCCTGAAGAACCATGTAATTCATCTTGGATTTGCTTGACTGAAGTCTTTCTTTATACTGCTAAATAAGAAAGGGGCTAGGAAGCATGCTCGAGGGCCATGGGTCAAGCCAGCTGCATCCCTGATTCTCCACACTGCTTAATAATCACCTCAGTTCTGGACTCTGCTTTGGACAGCGCCAGTTGGGTCTTTCTAAGCAATACTTGGCTTTAGTTGGGCAGACAGTTCATTCCAGGAACAGGGTCCAAAAAGGACGGTAGGTGTACTGTACTCAGCACTGGTGAGGCCGCACCCCGAATACTGTGTTCAGTTTTGGGCCCCTCACTACAAGAAGGACATGGAGGTGCTGGAGTGTGTCCAGAGAAAGGCAACGAAGCTGATGAAGGGCCTGGAGCACAAGTCTTATGAGGAGCGGCTGAGGGAACTGGGGTTGTTTAGTCTGGAGAAGAGGAGGCTGAGGGGAGACCTCATCGCGCTCTACAACTACCTGAAGGGAGGTTGTAGCGAGGTGGGTGTTGGTCTCTTCTGGCAAGTAACAAGCAATAGGATGAGAGGAAATGGCCTCAAGTTGCGCCAAGGGAGGTTTAGATTGGACATTAGGAGAAATTTCTTTACTGAAAGAGTGGTCAGGCCTTGGAACAGGCTGCCCAGGGAAGTGGTTGAGTCACCGTCCCTGGAAGTATTTAAAAGATGTGTAGATGAGGTGCTTAGGGACATGGTTTAGTGGGCATGGTGGTGTTGGGTTGACGGTTGGACTTGATGATCTTAGAGGTCTTTTCCAACCTTGATAATTCTATGATTCTAGATAGCACTGCATGAGGCTTGGCTCCTCCCAACTACACACTGGCCCAACAGGCTTTATATCCTCAAACGCTCCCAGATAACCTCACGTTACACTCCATTCATGCAACACAGGATTCAGTGTCATCCTAAAACAACAACTGCAGATTGGTCTACAACAGAGGGGTATTTCAGAAACTGACCAAAATTCTCCTCCTAAGGCAATAAATGGACATGGTACCCAAAAGAGCCCCAGACAGGGATCCATCCTTGGACTTGGTCTGTGGGCTCAGATACTCTGCTAGAAAAAGGAAACACAAACCAATTTGAAGACAAGCAGAGTGAGAGATACTAATGAGGTTGGTTAGATATTGCTTAATTTTTTTATGTCTGATTAGAGTAATTGACTAAAGTTTTAAATTTTAATTGAATAAGCTGATGTTACTTTCAAATTAAAGATTTGCATAATGTAAGAGCTATTTCAGATATCTTGGCAAACTTCACAGAATGAAAATCTTGAAAGAGGAGTACTGGTCTAGTCCTGAAGTGCCAACCACTTGAACACGGGTCAGGAGCACTCCAAGAGTCTCTCCTCCATGAAAGGATTTGATTTGGAAACTGTCCTTGGGAAGTACTCATTTGAGCAAAGACTCTCCTGTTGACAAATGTTATCTACAACCTTCACGGCATGCTAGGGGGCTGGAAGCAGGGCTGGAGACTTGAGGACTGAAACTGTAACTCTCTATTGAACAACGATTGTGTTGATAAAATTTATGGTGTGCTACCTTACTGGTAAGAAGTTAAATTCCCTTAAAGAACAGGACGGTGGGGGTGGAAGATACGTTGTGGGATGTGCATACCACAAGCTTCAGCTATTGTACAACTATGTAATGTCAGATTGTCCTTCGGGTGACTGACTGTATGCACATTTAATTATTGATGGGCCAAAATCCAACAGTAGTGTTCAGTCAAAGGTAAGCTCGGGGGTACAATGACTGCAAGGTTTCTGGAAATTCCAGGTAAGTCATGAGAGATGAAGTACAACTACCTTGTTAATTGTTTATTTTACTATAGTCTTAACTCTGGATGGGGCACTTCTGGATAGAGTTTCCAAAGCCATCATTCTCTCTGCAGTGGCCATAGAGACCTGAGAAACATCTACAACTAAATGTTTTATCTTCTAGAAATAAAAATCTATCCCTATGGAAAATCTGATGAACTCTATCACAGATGCAGGTAGTTTGGGGAAAGTGTATGTGGAGGCAAAGCTGTTTTTCATATGGAAGTCATAGAATCATAGAATCATAGAATCATACAGGTTGGAAAAGACCTCTAAGATCATCGTGTCCAACCGTCAACCCAACACACCATGTCCACTAAACCACGTCCCTAAGTGCCTCATCTACACGTCTTTTAAATACTTCCAGGGATGGTGACTCAACCACTTCCCTGGGCAGCCTGTTCCAAGGCCTGACCACTCTTTCAGTAAAGAAATTTCTCCTAATGTCCAATCTAAACCTCCCTTGGCGCAACTTGAGGCCATTTCCTCTCGTCCTATCGCTAGTTACTTGGGAGAAGAGACCAACACCCACCTCGCTACAACCTCCCTTCAGGTAGTTGTAGAGCGCGATGAGGTCTCCCCTCAGCCTCCTCTTCTCCAGGCTAAACAACCCCAGTTCCCTCAGCCACTCCTCATAAGACTTGTGCTCCAGGCCCTTCACCAGCTTCGTTGCCCTCCTCTGGACACACTCCAGCACCTCCATGTCCTTCTTGTAGTGAGGGGCCCAAAACTGAACACAGTATTCGAGGTGCGGCCTCACCAGTGCCGAGTACAGGGGCACGATCACCTCCCTACTCCTGCTGGCCACACTATTTCTGATACAGGCCAGGATGCCGTTGGCCGCCTTGGCCACCTGGGCACGCTGCTGGCTCATGTTCAGCCGGCTGTCAACCAGCACCCCCAGGTCCTTTTCCTCTGGGCAGCTTTCCAGCCACTCTTCCCCAAGCCTGTAGCGTTGCCTGGGGTTGTTGTGACCCAAGTGCAGGACCCGGCACTTGGCTTTGTTGAATCTCATACAGTTGGCCTCGGCCCATCGATCCAGCCTGTCCAGGTCCCTCTGCAGAGCCTTCCTACCCTCGAGCAGATCAACACTCCCGCCCAACTTGGTGTCATCTGCAAACTTACTGAGGGAGCACTCGATCCCCTCGTCCAGATCATTGATAAAGATATTGAACAAGACCGGCCCCAGTGCTGAGCCCTGGGGAACACCGCTCGTGACCGGCCGCCAACTGGATTTAACTCCGTTCACCACAACTCTCTGGGCTCGGCCGTCCAGCCAGTTTTTTACCCAGCGAAGAGTGCACCTGTCTAAGCCGTGAGCCGCCAGCTTCTCTAGGAGAATGCTGTGGGAGACAGTGTCAAAGGCTTTACTGAAGTCCAGGTAGACGACATCCACTGCCTTTCCCCCATCCATGAGGTGGGTCACCTGGTCATAGAAGGAGATCAGGTTGGTCAAGCAGGACCTGCCTTCCTTGAACGCGTGCTGGCTGGACCTGATCCCATGGTTGTCCCGGACATGGCTCGTGAGCACCCTCAAAACCAACTGCTCCATGATCTTCCCCGGCACCGAGGTCAGGCTGACCGGCCTGTAGTTCCCCGGATCCTCCCTCCGGCCCTTCTTATAGATCGGCGTCACATTGGCAAGCCTCCAGTCGTCCGGGACCTCCCCAGTTAACCAGGACTGCTGGTAAATGATGGAGAGCGGCTTGGCAAACTCCTCCGCCAGCTCCCTCAGTACCCTTGGGTGGATCCCATCCAGCCCCATAGACTTGTGAGCGTCCAGGTGGCGCAGCAGGTCATTAACTTCATCCTCTTGAATTATGGGGGGTTTATCCTGCTCGTCGTCCCTGTCTTCCAGCTCAGGGGGCTGAGTACCCTGAGGATAACCACTCTGACTACTAAAGACTGAGGCAAAGAAGGCGTTGAGTACCTCAGCCTTATCCTCATCCTTGGTGGCAACGTTCCCCCCCGCATCCAATAGAGGATGGAGATTCTCCTTGGCTCTCCTTTTGTCATTAACATACTTATAAAAGCATTTTTTGTTGTCTCTCACGACAGTGGCCAAGTTGAGTTCTAGACGGGCTTTTGCCTTTCTAATTTCCTCTCTGCACGACCTAACGAGATCCCTGTACTCTTCCTGAGTTGCCTGCCCCTTCTTCCACAAGTGATAAACTCTCCTTTTTTTCCTGAGTCCCAGCCAGAGCTCCCCGTTCAGCCAGGCCGGTCGCCTTCCCCGCCCGTTCTTCTTGCGGCACATGGGGACAGCCCGCTCCTGCGCCTTTAAGACTTCCTTCTTGAAGAACGTCCAGCCTTCCTGGACCCCTTTGCCCTTCAGGACTGTCTCCCAAGGGACCCTCTCGACCAGTGTCCTGAGCAGGCCAAAGTCCGCCCTCCGGAAGTCCATGGTAGCGGTTTTGCTGGCCCCCCTCTTTACTTCACCAAGTATCGAGAATTCTATCATTTCATGGTCGCTAAGCCCATGTGACGCTAAGCCCATAAAGTCGCTAAGCCCATGAAGTCTTAACACCCTTCATGAGAATCTAACGGATCCTTATCTAGATGGAAAAAAAAATCACATAACAGCAGGAATCTACTTGCCCTTTATTGAGGTTATATACTGTACAAAAATACTATAATCATTAATAAAAAGTGGGAAGCATAATGCTATGGGTTCATATGAGGGACTGGTGAGAACTGAAAAGATTAAAGTTTCTTGGTGGAATTAGATCTTTTTTTTCAGATGCAAGTATTTTAAGTAGATACTTCAATAATATATACATGCTTATATAATAGATGTGGAAAAACTACTTAACCGTCCCTTGTTAAATGATGCACCAAAATCACAACTGTATGGACTTCACTCGGCTTAAGGAACTGCCATTTTTGCACTTCAGGTGCTGACATCTCACACAGCATAAAAGAATTTTTCCAAATACTAAGAAATTAATCCTGCCGACCAGAAAAATCTATTCCATTATGCTGATCAAGGCACCACAGGCTAAAAAACTTTATATGCATGATAGCTGTCCAATTTGCAGTTCTAGCTGCAATGCAGAAGCAGAACTACATTTTAGGAAACGGCTTCATTCCTGCTACGCCACTTGTTTAATTTCCAGAACACAAAATTGCCAATCCATAAACTCAATTTCCTCCGCTTTTGTGAAAGCAAACATGGTGTGTGGGCGTGCAAAACAGGAGCTTTGGGTGAACAGATCAAGATACTAAAAAATTTTTGCAAGTCAAATATGTGTTCTCTATGGCAAGATTTTCTTGCACTTGTAGAACAGTACTCGGGGCACAGCAAGGTGACTTAGCAACAGCTAGCACTGAGGATGCTAGTTGTAATCCAGAGGCACAGTCAAACTGCATATGCCCTGTGCCTGGAGACCTGAAAACTTCATTTTGCAGTAGTTAGAAAAGCATGCAGACTGTCTCTCTTCTTCTCTCCCCCACCCCTTCCTTCTCCCATTCTCACATTCTTTGTGTGTGAGCATATGAGGAGTATGGCCAGCACCGTTCCAGTTCCATTTTAATCACAGAAAAAAACCTTGTCTGTGAAGAAAAATAGTACTTGGTCAAATTCTGCTAGTTAACAGGCAATCTTTGAGAAGCAGTCAATCAATCACCACTGCGCACTGGCATTGTAACACTGCTTCACCCTAGAAGCTGCAGGGAAGACTCGGTGCAACGTGGCTGAGGAATTTTTAAGAGAGTAGAGGACTTCTTCACAACTCAATCCAAGAAGAGAAGTTCCTTCAAAAGGGGGATCTTCTATAGGTAGTTGTATTTTCTTATAATCTTTCTGCTTTGCATCCAGCATAGGTGGTATACAGCAACTGAAGCAACCAAATAAGCTCAAATCTGTTCTATGTTGTATGGTGTTTGGCAAAATGGGTGTGGAGAGAGGGAGGAACAGCTACGGATGCTGCAGCGGGAACTCTCCAGGGCAGGCAAGGGTGTAGTCACTTTGCACCACATTTTTTGTGAACATACATAAAGTAGTGAGGAAAGGAGGAGGGAGCAGGGAGATCAGAAGCTGTGTGCGCACTTAAAGATATTACTAACATTATTCACTATGCAGCTCTGAAAGCTAAAGTATAGATGTACTTACAGTGTTAATGTGCAGTATAGATGATGAAAGAGAGTGTTATGTGAACAACATAGTCTTCTTGTTAGTCTTCTCATATAAGCAGGATACAGGTAAGACTTTGAAATGTGGGGGGAAGAGAACCTAAACCCTCCCTTGCACACTTCCCAGCTTTCTCGCTGTGGTTTCACTCTTCAACCTATCTGCTGAAATGAACAATTTTATTTAATGCTAATATTGAAGTGTCATCATTAAGTGCTAGTATGAGGTAATCTCTCCCCGAGAGCTGTTTCAGGCTATCTACAGGTTCCACAAGACAACACTACTGCCTTACTTTAAATTCACAGGGATGAAAGTAGCAGTAAAAACATATAGTGTCATCCCTTACCAATAACACAACCAAATTCCCCAGGCAGATTTTGGAATTGCCTGTTTACAAAGGTATCTTTACTGACTCTTTGTCATTGCAGCCTTACCACTTGTGCAGGTATGGAATAACAATATTCATGAAGAGTACAATGAGTAACAATGTATAATAAAGTGCATTATCCCCTGAAAATATGAAGCCCAAGATTTCAGTGCATTCAAAACGTTTAGTAGTAGTGGATACTTTTTATAAACTCAAGAGTTTCACAGTAACATAGAATAGAACATTAATTCATAGTTACTGAGAAAATGATTTTCGGGTGGTTTTATCTGTAAGAACAACAGAAGTTTTCAGATCTGCACTCATGAAGACTGACATTCTTGTTTTATTTAAATTGGATGTACGTCACCAGGTGGCCAGTTTAATCTGATTCCTATTCATGGGACAGAGTCCCTTGCTGATGGAAAAGTTCAGTCAAGGTATATAATTCAAATTGGTTTACCTGCTAACACTTAACTTTTTTACAGTTTGTACTCCTGAGGACATTTCTCCAATGGATGTGTCACCACAAAAAGCTAATTTCAAATAAATATGTTGCTGTTTAAAAACTCTTCCCCATCATACTAGATCACAGGCTCATTTGTCTTAGAAATTATCTTTTCTAAATGTAAATGTTTAAAATTACTAAGATGCATTCCAAGAAAAAAAATTAATGCTAAAGAGGCAACTTGACTTGTGTCACATATTTCTATCTTACTAATATAGTAAATATATTTGAGGCTCTCAAATACTAATGCACCTTGCCATCAGTAGTAGTATTCGTGACAAAACCATTGTTCAGAATTAAACAGCATTTCTATCCAGGTTTTATTTTTCTATTCTTATACAAGGAAAATGTGTATCTATAGATGATACATTTTTGCAAACCATTCACTTTCTAATTTTGACTTTTACAAATTAAGGCATTACTGGAGCAAAAAGAAAGCACAGTCTCTGATGGTTACTATTTGGCCACATGACGCTTTGCAGGGATGACAATTATCTCAAGAATGTTAGATTATTTGAACTCAGATCTCATAACAACAGGATCGTGTCACATTGATTTTGACAGTGTTTTGGAGACTCTAAGGTTTGTTAATAATTCAAACTTTTCATGTCTGTCAGCTAACTGGTGTTTTACCGCTACAGGAGCTTACAGATAATGTAAACAGGTTTCAATTACATTTACAATATTTCCATGCATTTTAATTTGCGTTTCATTCAGCTTGAACAATGAAAATGTGTAGACTAGGCAAAAATCTATTTCTACTATTCAAAATCTAGGCACTAAACACCAAGTTAACAGCATTGCAGAGGAATAATTAAATTACTTCCTCTGAAGTTAGACTTCTCTGAGACAATGGTATTAATATTAATGTTTCACTGTTTGCTGTAAGTAAAAAACCTAAATTGCAGCCCAGCATGATGAAAATACTCCTTTTCAAGTGGAGCATCAGTAACTCATGAAAGAAGGACAGGATCTGCCAAGTGCTTTTATGCAATATTCATTTATATGATAGTTGGAGTTCTAGTATTACACAACCCAAAAAATGCCTAAAGAAGTTCCTCTATAAGAAGCATGAGAAAAATTTCCAGAAATACTACCAGATTTTTTTAAGTCTGTGCTTAAAAATAAAAATTATTTAAGTGCTTTTTGTTTAGTCCTTTCCTATCTGCCACTCTGTAATTGGTAGGACTTTTCTCCCTTTCCTAAGTGTCATTTAAAATTCACATACAGAGTGCGTGCTCTGTCAGTAGAGTTTCATTTTCAGAGAGCAAATCACTGTATCCCTGGATAAGAGTTCTTCACCACAGAAAAGCCAGGATGCGCTTTTGGTTCCAATGATCAACAGAAATTTATGTCAGCTTCATGAAAACATAATACAAAAGACTCATCTTGCCATGTTGACATTAACTTGTAACACAAAGATATAGCATAAAAATTGTGGAAACACTGTACAAATAAAGAACAGTGAAATGCTAATTAGAACAGAAATTCTTCATTTATACTGCTGTAAAAATGCATAAAGTGTAAACTAAGGTAACATGAGAGTATGCCAAATTTTATCCATATTTTTAAATGTAAAGATGATTCGGGAAGATTTATTAAATATACCAGTGAGACTGTTGTTTGAGTGGATTCTCCTATTATCCATATTCATTGACTATCCAGTTACAGTAGGTCTTTTTATTTAAGAAGGAGCAATGTCTTCTGTAAAACTGTGTGCAATCAGAATGAGATTTTTGCGCTCAAAATACAACTTCAATGTTTCTGACAGGTGTTTAGTCCAGATACAGAATGACTGTGTGCTTTAGAGGCGTATCTGGTATGCTAAGCTTCATTGTATAGCCAGTCTACTTTATCAAGGAAGCCCGAGCTACAAAAGCTAAATATTTTTATTGTTTTATACTATTAAAGTAATGTTATAAAGTACCAACATAATTTCATTTACAACAGGAAAAAAAGCAGCCTTATTACACTTCGCTCAAAGTCCATCTCTATATAAAGAAGTTTAACTAAGCTAAAAAAAAAAAACCCCAATCCCAAGAACCCTCCGTTCATTAAACATGAGGTTCTCTGGTTTTCTTTTGTATTCACTGTAGCACTATCTTTAAAGTATAACCCCCCTTTTGAAATGCACTTTAGCTAGTTATTTCATGACTCGTGGTTTTTAGATCATCCATTCTACACGGTCATGTTACAATACAGAATTATTATATACAAAACTCCAGCTATTTAACATATACACAAAAGTGATGAATCTCAGGCTTTAAGAACATAACGCATCCAGTATGCCCAAGCAAAGTCCTTGCAGGTCACAAGGAACATCAAAGCACTGGTTGGTGTTTTATATTGTATGGTGAACATAAGTGGACAAAAAATGTTTTCCTGGTAACAGGTTATTGAAAAAAAACCTGAACCATCCATCGAATACATATAAGCCTTCACGGTTGCTCCTGATATAAGTTTTAAATGTGAAATACCAATTTGAAATGGTAAGACGCTGCATAAAAATGGGTTTCTTCTAAAAACGTGCTGGATCCTTCCAAGTCACACCCAGGGTTTCCATCCAGGAAAGAGTCGGCTCAGATTTTTAGGGTCCATGGCCTGCTGTATGAGGAGGTTCACCTGCCCTCCCACACTGAGCACTGTTCCCTCCTCAACACCTTTCAGCTTCTCCTGAAGTCTCATCAGAACACGCTCAGCCACTTTGTTAAAGCTCTGGTCATCACTGCTGGCAGAATAAAAGAAGAAAAACAGCTGCGCTAGATGTGGATCATGAACAACATGAGCAACATTCAGTAAGAAAACCGTAAAGCAAGGCAACAGTGCATTAGGCAGACAGTAAGAAAAACATCTTGCACCTGGCTTTTCTTTTACATTCTTGTGGATCAGCATTGAGTGTAGAGCTCATGTCAGCCTCATCCTCCGGTCTCTGCTGCAAATACAAAGCTTTCAAGGGGTTCATGGTCCAGTCGAAAAGAGGATCATAAAGCAGCACCTACACAGTAAATAAACCTCTATTTGATTTAAACTGTTAACCACAGCTATTCCAGTGCCCTGGCAGGAAGAGAAACACTCAGTTGGTAATGCTCACGCTAACCACAACATTAGGACCCTTTTTTTTTTAAAAATCCGACAGAATTGGGCTAAATTGCTTAGTAGAGAATCCAACAATAAAACTGTATCTGATCATTTGCAGGTATTTGCATTGTTCATACTTGACTCAGTTTTGCCACTCAGTACCATCTCAGCAATGAAGAGGTCATTTTTTAATACACTTCTAAGCACATCATTATTTTTTAATGCATAGTATAAGCTGCTTTTAAAGTCAGTTTAATTCTCATCTTTGTGACTTATGCAAAGAGGAGTTAATTCAATTGGCACTACTCGTGCTAGGAATGTTGTACTATGGCTAGAAGCATTTAAATACTGAAGAGGGAAAACTGCATATGCCTGAAACGAATAGTTCACATATAAAATGCAAACTGGTCTTGATTTTATTGAAGATTACATGAATTAACAAATCCAACCAACACTACTAAATTAAAATTGAACAAAAAAACCCTCATGAATATTTGGTATAGTAATGTAAACGAAGACGAAGACAAGAAACTGAAGATACTCTGGCAGGCTACTATCAGAAAGAATGAAAAAATGCTTACCTCTACAATAGTCAGCAAAGCTTCTTGAGAATTTCTCATAACAGCCATTGTTTTCTCACAGCATCTAGAAAATATTTTACTGTATTTTTAGGTTCTTTTCAGTAAAATGGAATGGTATTTTCATTATTTAAATGATGGATATTTGTGCCCTTCTTGAAGTCCAATTTCTAACAAATGAGTAGCCTCTCTGATGTTTCCATTTTGGAAAAAAAAAGGGAGAAATTTAGAAATTTAAGACCAGAAGGAGACTGGGCAGTTCACTGATTATATTCCCTAAGGGAAAGAAATTACCCGTTTCACTGTCTGAAATGTTTCTATGCATAGAATTAACCACTGAGTTAACACGGATCACTGAGGTATGCCATGACGGCGGAACTGCTTGGCTGGATGAAAACGTGCGTGCCAGAGGAGCGTGGCAACACACTGGAGAATCTCGGTAGGGTTCCTTAACATGAAATGAGCAGATCCAGCAGCCAGAGGCATTAAGCTATTTCTGAAATCTCTCCAATGAGTTTAGATGCAGAAATGGCTACCTACATTCAGTCCCAAGTAAACTAAGCTTGTGGAAGGAATACGAAACTTTCCTTATGGGACAGGTACTCCAGTGAAAGAGGGATTAGGCCTCCTGTCTACTTCAGGATGAGAACACACACAACAAAGTTAACTGACTATGTTCACACCCAATCCTGAGATGACTTGTTTATGCACTCACACCTATACTATTAATTACAAGTCAGTCTGGCTGAGGCAGAAACAGTATCTGCACCAGTGCCTTTTATACTGTATTTACTTCAGCTGGAGCCGAACAATTCATGTTTTTCTGGATCATGCGACAAAAGTTTCAGAAATAACATGAAACTGTGAACTTGACAGCACCATGTTTAGAACAGAAGTGGCAGTGACTGTTCCTTCACAGGACAAAGGTGTATCAGGAACTACTTATTAACATTAATTGCTACCTTAAAAAGACAACACTTACACTTTGTACTTTTTTAAAGACATGAAATTTGGGGTTTGCAAGCACTATGTTCATGAACATCATGAAAGTCTTGAATGAGAGAAATGTCCTGCTTTTTAGGGCTCTCCTGGGTCATTCACAGGAGATAGGATGGAGGTTGACAGAAACTCAGCCCTTTGAGGATTTTTCTGTTTTGCAGCTCAAATCTATTGTGGGATTTATATTTTTGCATTTGCAAAGTGATATCAAATATATGATCCAAAAGAGGAAAAAGACTGCAAATTACTTACATAAAACTGAACAGAAATAAGAGACAGAACAAAATAGTTCAAAGAAACTTAAGAGCTCCGAATGTATAGTATAGCTCTGAAAGAAATACATAGTTCTGAAGGAAAAAAATCCAGCAGTCTAAATCAAGGCATGAAATTTAGCTGTGGAGCCTTTGGAAGCACTGAGCCATCTCTGAATTCCACAAGAGAGTGACAATAACCCATTAGTTAGTGAAGAATATGAAAAGCTGAGCAACAATAACAAACTTGCAATTGGTTATATCAATAAGAGCATGTAAGTTAGAGGACAGCATTTAGGTTTGGATATTATCAGCAGAAATCTGAGTCTCCTCTCAAGCATCAGAACTATTTAACATATAACAATCATAACGCTGGAAGTACTCTGCTGCCTCCTTACCCCTATGCAATATAGGAGCACTTACCTTCTGAAGACTCCTTCCACGCCAGTAATACCCATTCCGTCCACAATGTCCCTGGTTAATCTAAATGGAACAGTCTCTGGTATAGGAAGGATTTTACCTTGCTCGAAAGCAACCCCTAAATGAAAGCATAATAAATGTTTTAAAAAAATGTTAAAGTAAAGAAAAATTAAGGTTCTTATGCTTGCCCCACTTACCCAGATCTATATGCACTAGTTCTGCCGTTTGTTCATCTATCAAGATATTCTGAACATGTCTGTCTCCAAGTCCAAGAATGTAGCCAACTAAAAGAAAAGGTACGTGCTGAAACCATATTTACATGCCATAAAAACCAGGGAAAATTTAACACAGAGAAGATTATTAGAATCAGTGTAACATGTGCAAACAAATTAAAAGTGAGAATATTTCTTCCCCCATGTATACATACTACTCCAGTAAAGAGCAAATGCCATTCCACAAATCCAAAAAGAAAAGGTTAACTGAATGCAATTGTAAAAAGGTTGTTCTCATACAGATGTGTATTGTTTTATCTGCTCCACAGACTTCTTGCCCATTTCTCTCTGTAGATTCCTTAACCAAACAATTTCACAGCTTTCAAAAAAAAAAAAGATAAAAAGCAAGTGCACAATAAAACTACGGTTTTTTATTATTACTGTTTTTAAGAAAACCTTTTAACTCACAGTATCATATAATCCAGAAAACAGGACTGGACATAATTCAGTCCATAACTCAGTTGGGGCAGCTCAACTATACCTAAATAGTTCCTGAGTGATTCTTGTCCAAGTCAGTTTTAAAAACCTCCAGTGATGCAAATTATAAGATCTTTCATGTAAGCCTATTTCAGTGCTTTACTGTCCTTAAATGTAGAAACCCTCCAAACTAAATCTCCCTTGCTGCAATTTACGCCCGTTACTGTTTTTTTATTAGCTGACGGACATGGATAGCAGTAGTATTTCCTACAAAAAACTTTCATCTGAATTCTGCTAAACTGTAGATTTACTTCATTTTTTTTCAGCAAAAAAGGGGGTGTATAAACAACATGCTAACATCTAAAATAGGATCTACTGTAATGTATACAATCTACTATCAAATGTCTTCCAGAAACTCAATACAGAATTGAGTCATCCAAAAGAAATCCACAATCCAAGTACATGTATTTGCTTGTTAAGACAGAAAAATCAAAGGAAAAATGCCAAAGCTTAAAAAAACATTTCAGCCATGGCTAATGATGCCAGTACAAAAAAAGTAAAAGATTAAGCTTTTCAACTCAGTTAAAACATTTGAGGCTACAGATGAAATGAATAAATGTTGAATCAAAACAAAAGAATTAATCAGGTAGGAACTTTAAAAAAACTACCAGAACCTAAAAATACAAACCACTATTTAAAGCAAAGAAACACAGCATTTCATTCTGTCTTTCTACTGCAGAAAGGGATGGGGGGGGGGAATGAATCAGAAATCTTAATTGCAAAAGTAATGCTGGTCTACTTGCTGGCATTTTTTGCCCCCTACTCCTCCTTTTCTGACACGTGACAAAAGCAGAATAGACATTACCTCTGAAATGGTATAAACTCTTTGTTTACGTAATCTAAAAAGTCAATGTTAATAATCCAATATAATACCTATAGAAGATGTAGCCACACTGCGAGTGTACGCCAATCGTTTTTCAAACCACACAGCTGGATCCAGGAATTTTTCCATGCAGAAGTAACGAAACACAGGCTGAAAGTTCTCGCAGACTGTCATGAAGATCTTGTATTTCTCTTCAAAATGTTTCTTTTGTGCATCCTTTAAACAAGTAAGAAACGTTTTCCCCGTGACTGACTACTTTGAAAAGAAATTACCTCTTCCTTTGAAAGAAATACACTCCTCCTTTCTACTCCTCTCCCCTCCATCAAATGCTGTTCTCACTCCTTTCTCTCTCTGAGCTATGAATTAATGTCTTTTTTACAGCAATCATTAATGCACCTATCTATCTATTTTACTAAACAATTGTATTTTCATAGGCAACTTCATGGGCTACATGTAAAAAACACTCTCCCATTTCTTTGCGTCAGCAAGTGTATCTGTTTTACATGCCTCTATGGGTAAATGCATCTTGTTGGGAGATACTTTGCCTTGCACTCTGCTCTGGTACTTTTGCTTATCTGATGGGTCACGTCACAGTGAGAAAGTCATCCTCACTCATTCACATGCAAAAGCTGCACAAAGCCAAAATTAAATATACTTTCATCCTGTTAGTACTATACAGATTTAAAAGGAAATGATTTCTTGCACAATCATGGTGATATAAAGTAAAATTTGCAATTTTCTAAACGTATGGTGAGGTGGTTTGTGGAACTAAACTAAACCAGCTGAATCCATCTAGCAGCTAGCTACCATCAGAAGAAAGAATCTTCTCCTACTTGTATGTACTGAACCAGATATTCTTCTGCCAGTTTATATAAGGTTAGTCTTCTTTTGGCTTAGCTCCCTGAACTGACTCACTGTGGGGGGCGGAGGGCACATGGCTGTCACGGTGGAGGAGAAGCCAGACCCCTTCACACTGTCTAACAGCAATTAAGACACTACATTAATCTCAGCTGCATTCTTAAACCATATTTTCATTTTCAAGGACTAGTATTTAGAATTTTGGTTTATTCATGAAAATAAAATTATTTTTCAATGCAATGAGAAACATGACAAATATAAATTAAATCTGTAAAATAACTTTATACTGACTCTGTTGGGTTTCTGTAACGATCATTTCCAATAGATTTACATTCTAGAAGGAAGTTCACAGACTTCTTGGAGATTCAGCTGTATTCAAATCTTTCCTGCAACAGTGATTCATTTAGCAATTTTTGATTTTGTAAAATCTCTTCCCAGGTTGCATTCAGATTAGTCTGAAGAACTACTAATTCCATGCCACTGGTCATGTTCATTATTATATACTAAAAGCATAGCATATAATTCTCCATAAATACGTAAAAACCCCAACCTTCTGCGTAAAAGAATATAAGCCAGATATTTTTCTTTAATTATTTTGACTCACCATCATTATTTTCTGACACTGATAACCTGAGTAATCTTTTGGCCTGTATCTCTTGTGAGCTCCCTCTTCGACATTCACAAGAAACTCCCCAATGGGAGTTGTTCCCGAGCACCACTCAAGAACACCACTTCTCTGAGAAAGGGGAACCACCTGTAAAAACAAAACCACTGCTGCATGGGGGAGGGTTATACACACACAACTATGAATATGCATGCTGCAGAGCCTGGTGCATATTTGTGTTTGTTTAAAAAGAAAAAAGACCAACCCATATACCTGACCACAACGTATGTTTGAAACACACACGTATACATATATAAAATACACTCAAGGTTTTTCTATCAAATACTTGCAAATTTCTTCCAAGCCCAGAGAACCTTCCACTAGGTACTTCAGTACAACTTAATGATTATACTCAATTTGCATGTTTGCATTGGTATTCTGTATGACCTGTGATTGCCAACAGCTTGCTATGCTTGAATGGGATAATACAAGCATTGTGTGAACTGCACATAAAAAGTAAAATCTGGAACAAACACTTTTGGTAGCTGCGTGAACATATTAGGCTTGTCTTAGTCTGCTTCCCATCCTAGGGAACAGTTTCTCACTTCATAACTGGCTGTAATAGTTACCTCAGTTGCTGTAGCAGGCAGAACTGTCCAGAATGAACGATCTCCTGTCCTCAGAGAAATAGCTACTGCCTGTTTTCTTCAATTTTCTTTTCTTATGAAAGTCTCTTTATCTCATAATGCAACCCCCATTCTCTTTTTACCTGCTCTCATTCATTTTTACACACATAAAAACCTGAGACTTCATTGAAAATTATTTTCAAAAAGTGACTCTAACTCCACCTGTGAATTCTTAAAACTATGCTAGCAATTTAGATAAGCTCCTTCAGAGATTCTGGAGTGAACATTTCTCATTTGTCAAAGACAAGAACTTTTACTTAAAGAGTTCTTATTCAGAGGTCACCTTCATAGCTATTATCATAAACCCAAGCACATAAAAAGGAAGGAGAAGGGGAAAGTTCCTGTTCAAATAAATTTTCTGCATTCACAGTAAGAATTTATTCCTGTATTCCCAATTCCAACAAAAACAGTTCTGCAATTCACATTCTGCATGAACAGACCCTAGACGGGACTTCTGGATTCAACTGTAAGGAATACTGCAAGACTAAAATTAATTACTAATTAATTAAGGAATATCGCAAGGTTAAAATTAATGAGCATTCACAAACAAGCTCGTATGCTCAAGTTTAATAACTAGCAACTTACAATTCAATGACAGTGCATGACTTAATTTCTTTTCAATTATAAGTTCATATAAAGAAAGCTTTGAAGAGTATTTAAATATATATTTGGCATCAGAATTTTTTTTAAAGATTTAGAAAAAATTAAATTGTAATAATTGTTGTAATTGTAATAATTAAATTGTATTAATTGTTTATTCCATACCTGAAGGAGCAGTGACTATTTTAAAAACACATAAATAAATACACTCTTATATTGTCTTTGGGTTAAAAAGAGGAGAATGGGAAATATGCTTTATCAGTAGCATTTATTCCTCTGCTGCAGCAGCTGTTCAGGGTTACCTTGTATCTTCGGATAGTTAATTTTCTCTTTCGTGTTTCAGTGTTTTGCTGGAGCAATGTATTGCACATCTGGAAAACCTGCTGCATAACAGCATCTTGTCTCAGGTCATCACGCCCCTTTATCATAAACAGAAAAAGCAGTTAAAGAACACTTTTCAGCATCCAACTTATTGTTCAGCAACTTTAAAAAATTATTTTAAAAAACAAAAATTACTTTTCCACAATAATGACCTGTAATAAAAAGTAATTAACAATTGTTTTTTCTCTGTATTTGGTTTTCTAATAGTGCTCAGCTGCTTAAGCAGAACCATCATTAACTTAAATCATCACCTTTTTCTTCTTTTTTTTGACAACTATTATTTGATTAAGGTTTCAATCAACCTACATGCCTTATGGTACTCTCTTAAAAAATAGATGTTTCATTCACCATATTCAGCAATCCAGCACACAGCTGAAGCAGCATCAGTTGGTACTGCCGTTCTGATTATTGGATGCAGATCTAGTGATTCATGCTTCTCTTTAAAACTGTCAAAACTAACCCATGCTTAACAGCAAAACAGAATTCTCGCAGAAGCTGCTGCATGTTTACATTCAAAGACAGACAGAATGAAATCAATTAAGTTTAAAGAGAAATACATTTTTTGAGAGATTTGTGTTTCTGTGTGCATGTTTTTGATTGTCTCTGAATTGCCATTCTCTTTATATAGGGAAGAAAGAAAAAAGGAGGTATTTAACACAAAATGTTGATGGCTTTTATTTGCTGTATGCTCCAGGTCACTAGTGGAGACACGACCACGCAAGTCACACGTCTGGTAGTTGTCAGGTAAGCTACTGTGTATTACATGCATTGTTGAAAAATAATTACAAAAATATTTAATATTATTACTTATTATTATATTATATTACTATTTATATTATACCCTTTTTATATTACTTATTATTACTTTGTAATTTCCTTTATTAAAGCATTTCTGAACTGAGAGAACTGACACTGAACCGTGAAAAGTCTGCTCATGGTACAGAAGCGATACATGAGAAAACTGACATGAGACCTTAAAAAAAATTCTAACATGCCAAGTCTCTGAGATGTCATTACAACTGACAGAACCTACCTTAACCAGCTGCCTCCTTTCTTTACCATCTGATCCTACACAATCTATTATTTTAGGCAGATTCAGGCCTCCTGCTAACCGAAATTCTGGCTTAAAAGACCTTATTGTCACCAAATTTTCATATTGTCCTGTGGGATCCACCTGAAATTATAAATTAGTTTAATATAAATATTACCTCCATTTCACTCAGAGAATGTGGTAACGAGTTGTTTGCAAACCTCGTTAGCAGACTACATGCTAAATATTAATATAAGCATTCCATCATCTACAAGGATAATACCCACAAAGGCTACAAAAATAAGCTGAGCAAAGGAGTGAGTTCGATTCCTCCTTGTTCACCTCATTGGTAGAGGGGACCTGGTGCTGCAGACTTCCACTAAACAAGCTCTGACACAATTCCAGCCTGTCCCAACTAGCATTCTTTCAAGAAAATGTTCATGTACAGTTCGGGGGCATTAGTCTTACATTAGGCTGCAAATTGACCCAATCTACAATCCTAGATCTGTTGCAACCTACAGGATCTGTATCTTCAGCCATCCTCCATATCCTCATGCCACAAAGCATCCCTATTCAGCTCTAAGGAAATATCGCTCCAGCTGCTTACATGACAGACCTCCAACTATTTCAGATAGTTTGTACTGGAGAAGAAGAAAGGCAAAGAAAAGGACAATCGAGTCATACAAAGGAGCAAAGGGGCCAACAGGAGCCCTACAAACAAATGCTATTTAGCATGCGTGGCAATTTCTGGCCTCGGAAGTCAAACGGCATAATGTCCCTTGGCTTGTTTTATTTAGCTTTATAGACATAGCCTGAGGGACTTCAACATGGGGAAGTTTGGCTTCATAACACGTAAATTTTAGGCAGCTGGCCCAAAAAGCAACTCTACACTCCTGAAACTGGTAAGTTTCCTAGGTAGAGTGTGTGGCATCTAAGAATGAGTGTCTATGCACCCATCCAATCAACCACTTATGCTAATGGGAATGGATCATTCACCATTATTGAATGGTAAAAACATATAAGCTGGCCATTTAGGAACAGCCAAAGAGGCATATCTATTAATTCTCACAAAGACATTAAATGCCTCCCTGAAACTCTGAGCTGGCACCTACAAAATAAGATCCTCTCTGTGATTTAGGTAACTCATCACCCCTTTTGATAATGAAAGACTAGTCACCGTGGTAACAGTGGCAGTGGCAAAATCATCTTCATACAATATGCCACTATCCAGCAAATGTAAGACTTGGGGTCAAGGTCTTCTAAAGCCTAAGGAAAGCATCTCATGCTGCATCTCCCACCTGACAGGGGAGTACCCCTGGCTGACCTGTAAAGAACATGGGAATTTGATGAAGACATATATGCCCTGACTGCCATTATAAAAATTTGAAGTTGATTCTAAGATTTTATATTATAGCGTGTATTTATTTCAACTTCAGTCACCTTAATTTCCATGGTAGGAACAACAACATCCTCCAAGTTCTTCAGTTTAATAATTGGCTGGTCAGCTGGAATACTTATTCCTTCTGTAATTAAAAGGAATTAATATTTTAAAATTCAGAACTATAAACATACATCAAAGTTCACAAAAAACAGCTTACATTGCTTTTGGGACCCAAAACCTCACTGCATGCTTCTGTTGAGCTGATGAAGATGACCACAGGACAACTGGAGTTTTCTGGAGTTTCATACTCAGAAAGTCTGAACCTTACAGTGCAAGTAATTACTACGACTTTTAATCCAGACTAAGTTCTACATTTACCAAAAACAGGACAGACACAGTGCTAGCGCAGTATCTCCTTTAACTAAATATCAATATTTAGAAATATACTTATTAATCCAATAAAATATATCTTCACTATTAAAAACAAAAATAATTATTCCAAAGACTTACTTCTTTGAGATTTCCATGGAGTAGCATCTACATTTGCTAGTGTGATGTA
The DNA here is from genome assembly GCF_964195595.1 of Calonectris borealis. NCBI lineage: Eukaryota > Metazoa > Chordata > Aves > Procellariiformes > Procellariidae > Calonectris > Calonectris borealis. The sequence goes on from NC_134312.1 coordinate 202,506,937, forward strand.
AGCATCACAAAGTGCTTCAACGTCTCTAACCATATGAGCTCTCCCTTTTCTTACAACATTGATTATATTGCTAGCAGCCTCCATTCTGTCCTAAAAAACCCCAATGGAATACAAATATCAGATCTTGCAAACTACACCTTGGAAGATTAAAGATGCATCATAACATGCAGTCAAATAAGTACAATTGAAATACATTCTACGAAAACAGAGAAAATTGCAATAATGGACAGCCCTTTGTGATATGAACAGAAATAATTTGAAGAAAAGTTCTGCGTTGTCTAATCTGAGGTAATGAATAAAGTAAAATATTATTGGGGATGGAGAGGGAGCAAATCTGTCCAGGCACAGTCCAAAAAACCTGCAAAAATTCTTCAGAAAAAGGGACAGGCAGTTTTGGATGTTCTTTCACCACCTTCCTGCTTCCGTTATTTCCTCCCAACTGAAGAAAAAGCCTGTATGCAAAAGGCAAAAACCTGACCATGTGTCCTTTCTGTGCCTAACTCTGAGACACTTAGTTGAGGTTAGCATAATCCTACTCCTAAGGGTGGGACCACAAAAGAACTACAAGTCTGAGAGAAAGGTGAAAAAAAGCCACATAAAAATGTGGTGAAAAATTGTATCAGTGGGGGAGGCCAGAGGGTAATGACAACCAACCATGCCAGCCTATAGTGATGGGGGAAAGAAGGGGCATTAATCTAGATATGAGATGATTCCAAAGACAGGTTCCAACAAAAATTAAGCAGTAACAACATTAACATGAAGCCACAGTTCAGTATTACCCATCATCATGGCTTTTAACATATAAAGGAACAAAAGATATACTGCACAAGGCTAAACACTTACATAGAACAGATGTTATCACTCAAAGCAGGAAAAATACTCAATTCAGTATGTACTTTTAACAATAAACCCACTCAAATCTTTGTTGCATCTAAAATGCCTTTTACAAAATCACACATCAAAGACATTTATCACAAAACTCTTCGCAATAATCAGGGCTATTTGTTGCAGGAAATGTTAACCGTATTTTATTCAACCCCCGTAATTAGTTCTTTCAATAATATTTACCAATGTATGCACAAAAGGAGGGGTTTTTTATTATTAAAAGTACTTTTTTCCTCCTACTCTTTCTTAACAAAAGTCAGCTGATGAGCTCTACACTAAAACACCCCTTGACATAACTTTTTTCATTTTTTAACAAAACAAAAGGACTGAATGTGATTAATAGAACAGAATTTTTTGTAGTCACCACATCAAGCTGGGAGATTTCTTTTGGTGCATTTTTAATTAACTTATTTCTTCTTATTGCATCTGGTTTTGTGAGGAGTTCATCTTTGTTAGCATTTGCCAAAGCTAATATTACGAACAAAGTATGATGTGGATGATCCAGTGAAATTCTAGACATTAGCTGTCAAGAAAAACAAAAAGATCCCATTACTGACGACTGTACAGAAGAAAAAGATTTACTTAATTAACATTATTAATGCTTTTGAACTTCTCAGATTCCTAATACGAAATAAAAAGTAATACTTAGAGGGTATTTCCACAACTAAAATACATTCAAAGTATATTCCTATACCTGCATAAGACTATTCTTCACAACAAGAAAACCAGTTAAGTAGCAAGGAAAAAAGTTCCCAATCTTCTCCCCCGCCATACTGATTTTGCATCACTCATTTTTAATACACCTTTATCACCTACATAACTCATTTAGCTATAACTGCACAAAGGAAGATACATTTTGTTTAGAAGTATGCACTACTAAGCCAATCAAGATGTCTTTAGATACAAAAAGCATAAATTACATTATTCAGAACTTCATGAAATCCTAAACCACCCATCATCTTGGTTCCCATCCGAGCAGCCAGCTGGTACATCAGAGGCAAAAACTTGTATGAAGGGATCTTCTCTGCATTCTTCTGTAGTAGAGAAAATTCAGTTAGAAAGCTGTACTAAACACCACAAAAAATTGCAATCATAAAATACCAGGTAAGGGCTAGCAATTTTGGTTTTGTTTTGTTTTTTTTTTTAAACTGAGAGTAATCATTGCTGTGTGATCAAATGGCAATCCAGTGAGTATCACATCATCTTGGTCCATGTCTCCTGAATACTACAAGTCCTTCATAAGAAAACTACTATTTTCTATTCTAATAGAGCAGAGCTTAGATATATTGATTCAGAATTCACTTCTAGATTCTTTGCAGCAAGAGACAATCCTAATAAAAAAAAATTACAATCTAGTTTACGACAAGAAACAATTGTGTGTTAAAAATATGAGTAAAGGAACGCTTTCTATTTTTCAAAGTTAATTATAACACAAAGCAAAGAATTAAATTATACAGATCTCTGTTATAAACAGATCATTCAGGTAAGAATTAACAGATTTCCTGCACGATCCTAGAAATGATAGACCCAGCCTGAGAATGAGAACTTTACTGGTCCCTGGCTACTGTGTTATAAAGACAATCTAAAAGCACATCCTTTCACCTAAAAGTATATATAATATAAACTAGAATAACACACTAAAGGATGTTGAAGATGGGTAGTATCCAGGGTATGTAAAGAACAAGGTGACAACAGTGGAAGATCATGAGATATGCTTAATCATACAGACTTGTCAAATTAAAATGCTGAATTAAATTAAGTTAAATTAAAATGTATTGAGAATTACAGCGTGCTCTGATGAAAAATTAACTGAAGAGCAACGATGACCGAAAAAAGCGAGTTTTGAGGGAAAAGTTAAGGAGATACACAGGAAAGCATACTGCACAGCACTATAATTCATCTTCTAGAAACACAGAAGGGGAAGTAGAAGAAAGATGGATAATTTAACGTCAAAGCATAATAAGGAAAAGCAACAGCAGACATATACCTTCATCATTTCATTGACTCTATCGACTCCAGAATTTTCAAGCCACAGGGAACAGAGTCGGAAGATCCACATATCATGTTCTTCTCCACTTAGTAAACAGCTGATGTAGTTCTCCACTGCTTTACACAAGAAACGTTTACGATCCTCAGTTAGCGCATGTATGGCACATTCATCCAGTTCAAGTTCTCGCTGAACCTTCACCGTGTATCTATGTGAACAGACATTTTTAAACAACAAATTATCTCTTAATGAACTTACAAGCAAGGCTGTCCCTACTTCTCTTGCTTACTAATTTAACATTTTTTTTACTTGTTTTGTATGTAGAAGCACAGTAAAATAAATAACTGAGAAACCAAATTGTGGGAGCTATTTCTTTGGTGTATGTCCACACAGACCCACCACTCTTAAGTAAATTTTCAGTCAGTGTCTTTTTTCTTTTTTTATGATTTAATCTCAATACTGGTGTAAATGTGAATATCCAGTTCAGATCATTGTGTAAGGACTTCAGTTTCCAACTGCTGAAGTTCAAATTTTTCTGCTCACTTGCAATTGCTCTTACTAAATCTTTAAGAGTTCTGTATTAAGATGAATTCTACACTTTCACCAAATGTGTGATGGAGAAAAATGTCAAACATTATTTTTTACTCTGTAATGTTTTCTCTATCAAATAGACTAAAGACATCCAGGGAATAAATGTGAATTCTGGCCCATGATCATCCATACTGTTCACCTGTTGTAACACTCCTTGGCTTAGTTTTGGCCCATGCTATCTAGCACTCTCCTAGACCATGTTCAGGCACAGTTCACAAACTATTTGCCACAAGCACTACAGATTTGGGCACTATTTTGTGAAGAGAAGGAAAAATTCAGCTGTAGAGATATGACCCATGCTGTACCACTTGCCCAGAGGGACAGAGAATTAGTAAAGATGGAGCCTTTGATGGCTCCATAGTAACCACCTCTCCATTTGAATGCTTACCTATTTGTCTGAACTCTGCGCTCCCTTATGAGGCCAACCTCCTCCTTGGCCTTCTTCAGTAATGCCTGCTTATTTTCAAACTCTGAGGATTTCATGTAATTCTCAATTCGCTGGTACTGATTATCTGAGAAACGAGCCAAAGACAGGAAAGCCTTCATCTTTCCTTTCTTCAGCTCATCACTGCTGTCTCCATTGTGGCTTGCAGCAATTTCCACAGCCTAAAAGGGAAGTTACAATAATGATAAGACTGATAATCAGATTAATAGTGCTGCATAATGCTTGATTAAACTCTATTATCACAGAAAAACAGAATGGTTGAGGTTGGAAGGAACCTTTGGAAGTCACCTTGTCCAACCCCCTGCTCAAGCAGGGTCAGCTGCTTGAACAGGTTATTTAATGTTGCCTATGATGGAATATATATGCATGCAAAATAAAACCTACCAGGCTGCATATTTTTCTCCTAAGTGAATTTAATCTTTGAGGAGTGTTTTAGTGCAAACAGTCAAAATGATTATCCTGTATGAAACAGCTTTAATAACCATACAGGAGTCTCCTACAGCTATCTATCTTTTAGAGTAACTAAGTATAAAGTTTTACAACAGTTTTACAACCTTATCTCATAAGATGGTAAGAAAAAAATAGAAGACAGTCCAAAAAGTGCCAAAAAGAGACAGAAATTATATGTGAAAGTTTAATCATCGGAGTGAATAAACCATGTAGAAAGTAACAGAAAGGCAACTATGTAGAGTTTCACAAATTAACATGAAATAAAGAAATGCAGAGTAGGCAAATATTAATAAAAATGTTTCTACTACTGACTAAGAGTTTAAAATATTACAGTACTTTGAAACACTAGTACAAGACTTTCCAGCACCTGGAAAGAGACTGTTGCAAATACAATCCCCATACTGAAAACATGTGAATAATCTGTCCTGAGAAGGAAAGGATGGGGATGGGGGTGGAAAAGGAGAGGGAAACAGGACTAGCAGTCATTATCACTGAACTAATTTTAAGCCAATATTACACAGAAGTTTCACTACGAATTCTGTAAAGCCATATTATGAATATTTTATAAGATTACAATGTTATAAAATGCTATGTGAAACGATAATATTTTTATAAGAATCTGTTATTTTCAATCCAGAAAAATAAAGGCTGCATTGTAAAATTTACTTGACATTTTAACAACGTATTTTAGCACAGCATTATCTCAAAGACTGCACACTTCAAAGACTGGATGTACCTTTTCTAAGTATTTCTGCATGATGACTGTAGGGTTTTCCAAGCACGTTTCCGCTAACCAGGTTCCGCATAGCCTCAGACACTCTGTATACATCAGTTTCACATGAGGATCATTCTCAACCTTTGAGAAAGCAAGTTTTGCAAAAAAAAGAAAAAAAAGGGAGGCATCAAATAAAAATACTTTTTACGTATGAGGTAGGCAATTTATAAAGCTTTTAAACCCTGAATATAATTCAATCACTCGGGTCTATTACACGTAATGTATCTACAGAGTCATTTACCATCCACATCTACAGTAGTCAATAACCTTAAATCACATTCACATTCTATATTAGACTAAAGGAGAACACATATTTTTAAATACCTGACAGTCTGAACAATGAAAAACAGAATAAAACAATGACAAAATGTAATAAAAATTACATAAATTCACAGCATGTTTCCAGAATTGTATCTCCTAATATCCCCATTTAGTCTGAAGTACCATAGTACTCTGTGTAGGAAACATTCAGGAATTGCGGTAACTACGTGTGATCACTGAATTTTTCAGACAGACCTCTACATGGAAACTTGGTTAAAAGTGCTCTGAGAAGATGACGGCGCAAGTTTCCAAAGGACTTGCCTCCAGATTGGAAGCTCAGCTTTAACTGTGTAGTAGGACAAGTTTCCAAAATACTTTTAGCATAGGGTACATATTAAAGACGACCTGATCAAGATGGCACTGCTGACTGTGAAATACCGAAGGATATCATAGGCTGCGAAAACACAAAACCTCCTTATGTGGACAGGGTAAACATAACACTGGAAGGTGAGAGAAGGACTAAATTTTTGGAGGCCCTCATCAACTGATTCATGGAGCAATCACGAAAATCAAGAGAGGAGGAGCAACTCTTGATTTTGCCCTGAGATGTATGGAGAATTGGCCCAAAATGCTCCAGCTTCTCTAAAGTGTGATATTCCTTAATAATGGATTCAAAGCAAATATTTATTACCCTCCAAAAAATACCCAAAGAAAGCCATCATAGCTAAACACAAAGTTAAGGATGATGAAGAAATTTTTACCACATCAGTATATAGAACGAAGTTTTGTCCAAGTAAAAAAGAAAATATATTAAAAAAATCATAAATATCCTGTCAAATAAAAAAATAAAAACCCACCATCAGGCTGTCCAAAAACCCCAAACAATTTGAAGAAGGCTCAACAAATAATAAAAAGGCATTTTTTAAACATATTAGGAGCAGCTAGCCACCAGACAGTCCACTTGATAAAGAGAAAAGAGAGTTATAAACCAAATAGTGCTCTGAGAAGATAAAGCAGAAAAAATTTAAATTATTTGCATATGTGTTCACTGTGGAGGAGCTTGAAGAGTTCCATTGCAAAGTGTTTCTTTATGAGGGATTCAAAGGTCTGTCTGCTTTTGAATTATCAGCAGCAAAGGCTACTGAACAAAGGGACAAAATGAAAACTATCAATTCACCAGGATCAGAATGTATTTTTCTGAAAGGTCTACTGCAATTCACAGATGAAATAACTGAACTACTAAAAGAAGGTATAAAAGCTTTTGCTTAAAACTGCCTTAATATAAGAGGAGTGGCAGGTGGCAGATGTGAGACCGGTATTTTAACAAGTTCCAGGGAAGCACAGGTCAGTACGACTTTTATCAGAAGTGGACAAATTAGCAAAAAAAAACCCACAAAGAGAACAGATGGATTAACATGAAGAGAAGCGAGAATAGCTTTTGTAAAAGGACATCATAGAATGACAGAAAAGTCGAGGCTGGAAGGAACCTCTGGAGACTATCTGGCCCAGCCTTCTGTTGAAAGCAGGGGTTTAGATTAAGCTTTCCAGGACTCTCGTAAGATCCCACCACTTCTTTGGGCACATCATTCACAGTGTTTAGTGGTGAAGAATTTTCTTCCTGTATCCAGATGGCATTTCCCTTGAAACAACTTGTGCCATTGCCTCTTGCCCTTTCACTGCATCTCTGCGAGCAGTTACCTCCGTCTTCACTATAACTACCTTTCAAGTATTGGAAGGCTGTGACTAGATCCCCCTAAGTCTTCACTTCTTAAGGCTGTCATGGTTTAACCCCAACCATGCAGCTGCTCGCTCACCCCCACCCCCCTCCAGTAGGATGGGGGAGAGAATCGGGAGGGTACAAGTAAAAAAACTTGCGGGTTGAGATAAAAACAGTTTAGTAATGGAAATAAAACAAAGTAGAACAGTAATAATAACGATGATAACAACAACAATAACAGAATATACAAAGCAGGAGATGCACAATGCAACTGCTCACCGACCACTGACCGCGTGTCACAAACAGGGGGCAAGGTCGTGTCGTGTCATCCCCCCGCCCCCCCGTTTTTTATACTGAGCATGACGTCACATGGTATACAACACCCCATGGGCCAGCTGGGTCAACCGCCCCGGCTATGCTCCACCCCCACCCCGCCGCCAGCTTCCCCTGCACTTGGCAGAGCATTGGAGGCCAAAAAAAAAGTCCCTGGTGCAAGCACCACCCAGCAACAACCAAAGCATCAATGGGCCATCAACGCTCCTCTCATACCAAACCCAAAACACAGCACCCCCCTCAGCTACTGGGAAGAAAGTTAACTCTGTCCCAGCTGGAACCAGGACAAGGCTGAAAAAACTCAATCCCTACAACTTTTATTCCTTTGCCAAGTTCTCCAGCCCTCTAATCATTGTGGTGGCTCTCTGCTGGACCCTTTTCAATTTTTCAATGTCTCTCTTGAATGGTGGACCAAGGACACATTATTTCAGGTGTGGGATAAGAAATGCCAAATAGAGTAGAATAATCACACTTCTTAATCTACTGGCTACACTCTGGTGATGCAGCCCAGGACATGGTTCACCTTCATTGCTACAAGGGCACATTGTTGAATCATTTTAGCTTGCTGTTCACTAGGACCCCCACGTCCTTTTTGGCAAAGCTACACCCCAGCCAGTCAGACCCCTCCCTGTAATGCTGCTCGAGATTATTCTACCCCAGGTGAAGGACTTCCCACTGATCTCATGCAATTCCTATTGGCATGATCTTCCAAACTATTAAAGTCTCTGTGATTGGTGGCTCTTCCTTCCAGAACCTCTCTCTCTTTCCAGTTTGCTGCTATCTGCAAATTTGGTGAGGAAGTTCAGTCCTGTCATACAGATCTCAGTCATAAAAATAGTATCAGACCCCATAAAAAACTCTAAGGAACTCTACTTCTGACTGGCTACCAGGCTGCCTTTGAATCATCAACAACCACCCTTTGAGCTCAACAGTTTAGCCAGTTTTTCACCTATCTTGTGGTCTTATCTATCCAGTCTATATCTTATCAGCTTGTCAGGAAGGATATTGTGGGAGACTGTGTCAAATGCCTTCCTAAAATCAAGGTAGATGACATGCACAGCTTGTCCCATGTCTGCTGGGCACACTGTTTCATAATAGAAGACAATCAGGTTGGTCAAGCATGATAGTATATTTCTGCTGGCTTTTCCCAACCACCTTCTTTTCCTTCATGTGCATGGCAAGAGCTTCCCTAAAGACCCGTTCTGTAATTTTCCCAGGGACTGAAATGAGTCTGACTGCCCTATAGTTTCTGATTTTGCTTTTTGTCCTTTCTGTAGATGGCTGTGATTGTCCTCTTCCAGTCATCAGGACTTCCCCTAATCTCCATGACCTTTCAGAGATGATACGAAACTGGCTTTGACATGATGTCAGCCAACTCTCTTAACATCCTCAGACGTATCCCATTTCCCAACTCAAGTGAACTTCTTGAAGAACTCAACAAGCAAAGGAAGATCTGTCTGATTCAGCCTACACCAACAGATTCCAACAGTCATGTGACATGGTTCTTCTACAAAAGGCTCTTGAAGAAACTAAGTCGCAAGAAATAAAATGCATGATTCTTGGAGAGATAAAGAACTAAGACAGGCAACAGAAAGAGAAATAAATGGGCCACTTTTTACAGTGGAGTTAGATCACCAGTGAAAAGCTTCCAAAGATCCAGTCATCTGTGTTGTTCAAAAGATACTAATCTTGAGAAGGCGATGAGCAGTGAACACAAAATCTGGTGATGATACTGAGTTATTCAAGGTGATAAAACAAGGTATAGACTGAAGAACTGCAGACGAACAATACAGGACAATAAATGGAATGAAAAAAACCTGATGAAATCACCAGCAAAATATAAATGTTAAGTGATGCATAAGAGGGGGAAAAAGACTTCTTGTATACGACGGACTGTTTAACAGTTATTCCTGTTTGGAAATGTAACTATAAAACATTACCTCACTATGGAGAATGGAGACAGGGAACATGTTCAGTGTTCTTTCCAAGATCAGAACTAACATTAAATGAAGATAGGGGGTGCAAAAGGAACAAAAGGAAGTGGCTCTTAAAACAGTGGGAATTAAGCTGTGAAACTCCTTGTTGCAAGGTTTTCTTGGATATTAAAAGCTTACACAGACTCAAAAAGTGATGAGACAAATTTATGGTATAAAAATCATTGGTAGGAATTACCTACAAACAAACTACCTCTGGTTCAGGAAGTTCTTGTGCTACAAATCAGTCTGGGGGAGTACTCTGGCCATACAGCCCAACTATTCTTTACACTTTTTCTTAGGAACTTCATATTGCCCATTACTGAGATAGGAGAGAGGGATTTTTGTTGCAGTTCTTGTAATCTGAACAGGAGATGGGAATATAGTATTTGTTTCACATCAAGTGACATAATTTTTCAGAAAGCTTACAAAAAGATCTAAGATAACTAAGATTCAGAGGCACTTGCTGAAGTCAAATTTGATGAGAAAACATTCCCTGTTTGAGGTAAGATTCCATTTTCAGAAGTACAACATAAAACTCACAGCTCACTGTGCTTGTAAATGGGGGAGGATTCAAAGATGTGAAACAGCACCCCAAGTCATATCTATGTTCTTTGATAATGGATTATTTCAAGGGACAAAGTACTGTGAGGTACTGTAGTGAATGTTTATCAATCAAAAACTTGCCTGGAATTTCTGTACGCTTTGTGATACAGCTTCAGCCCCACTGAAACAGAAGCCTCAACTCATACTCCCACCTGTGCAACAAAGATTCCCTACAGACATCAGGGAAATGCCTGCAACAGAGGTATGTTTAGCATAAAATCTATTATTAGTGTCTCCCTGTATTAGTCTTTTTCTACACAATAAGGACAAGCGATAAAATCTTTATTATTCTTCTTCTTCTAACAAAAACATGTACACTATTACAGTTCCCAACATAATATGTATCAGAAATAGTGTGGCCAGCAGGAGCAGGGAGGTGATCGTGCCCCTGTACTCGGCACTGGTGAGGCCGCACCTCGAATACTGTGTTCAGTTTTGGGCCCCTCACTACAAGAAGGACATGGAGGTGCTGGAGCGTGTCCAGAGAAGGACAACAAAGCTGGTGAAGGGCCTGGAGCACAAGTTTTATGAGGAGTGGCTGAGGGAACTAGTTTTTTTTAGCCTGGAGAAAAGGAGGCTGAGGGGAGACCTTATCGCTCTCTACAGCTACCTGAAAGGAGGTTGTAGCGAGGTGGGTGTTGGTCTCTTCTGCCAAGTAACAAGATAGGACAAGAGGAAATGGCCTCAAGTTGTGCCAAGGGAGGTTTAGATCAGATATTAGGAAAAATTTCTTCACTGAAAGGGTTGTCAAGCACTGGAACAGGCTGCCCAGGGAAATGGTTGAGTCACCATCCCTGGAGGTATTTGAAAGACGTGTAGATGTGGTGCTTAGGGACATGGTTTAGTGATGGACTTGGTAGTGTTAGATTTACATTGGACTCTTAAAGGTCTTTTTCAACCTATTGATTCTACGCCTAAGCAATCCTGCTTGGCCGTTAGTTTCTTTAACTATTGGCACAGAACAAGATGATACACCTCTGTGTAAGAGTTCTGTTTAAAACAAGTTAATTTTTTATCAAGGGAAATCATCTCTAATTTTAAAAAGCTATGTATTTCACAGTGGTAGCACTGGAGGCAAAATAATGAATAATGAATTCTAACATTTGCCACATTTGCAGACTCTCTTTGAAAACCCCTGATAAGATTTGCTAATAAAGATTTTTTTGCTTTCAGACATTTTGAGAGTACAAAACAGATTTAGTAATATTGCAGACAGCCTTTTAATTTTCTTCCAAGGGAAAACTTCAGAAAGTGGAAATAGGATCTTAAATTTAATCCCCATAAGTTTATACATTATATAACACACACCTGAAACCAATCTGCATCTAATTTTTTGATCATCCTTTTAAGAATATTCAGTGCAAGACTCTCTTCCTTTTTAGCCCAGAAAACCTGAGCTTCTTCTAGTTGCCATTCAGAAACTCCATATCCCGTTGGATTGTATTGTTTGATCTGAAACATAGCTCTTTCTGGAAGCTGAAATTGAAAAAACATTATAAACAATTCTTTAAGTCAAATACAAGTATCTCACAGCAAGTTTTGTTTTTAAACTCCATCTTCATTTGCTCTACTTGTGCAGCATATTCTGCCTATCCAATGCTAAGAATTTATTTGCAGCAAAGAGCTGCAATTAAAACTTCACAAACCCCAAAATAAAGTATCAATGTTTAACATTTTAAATTACTTGGAGGTATAAAGTATAGAAATTTTACAATCAGTACCTACCAAAATAATGGATTTATAATTTTAGCTTAGTGATTACTATTACATCCTAAGAGACTGCAGAAGAATAATAAGAAAAATGGCACCACCATACACTAATTCTTTTGTATGCCTACCTCTTCACTCGTAGCACTGGTGAAGTAACATCCTCATTATTTATTCTAATATCACTATGACAGTACAAAAAGCAAACTACCTTTTTAACAATATCAAAGATTGAGACTAAAGTGCATTTTCACAAGTTGTCTAACCAATAGCTAAATCAATCGAACTTTTAAATAAGCAAGGCAAACAATTAAAATGTAAGAATGCCTGTAAATGACAATGTAAGTTTGGGTACTTCAATTAGTGGTCAGTGTGATGATTCTATATGGAACTCTCTTCCTTCTCCTGATGGATAGTAGTGGCACCAAAGAGGAAGAAAAGCCACTAGTTGCAAAGAGTGCTTCCTCAAAAACTTTCCTACATCCAGACACTTAGTGTTGTCAACTACTAGTGTGCCAAAAGGAAAAGGTTATCATCCCATGGTTTGAAAGACTGGTAAGTCCCAGAAGTGTGCCCCAAAGGTTGCACATGACCTACAACACTGAAGAGGCTGGAACGAGTGTGTTTAAACACACTGGCTCAATCTTTCAGAACATTCTAATCCCCCCAAAATATGGCACCCCAATTTTAATCTTCTGTAACTAAAAATCGAAGTGAAAAAAAACTAACTTCTGTTGAGGCTCTTACAAGGCACACATCACCACAGTGTTAGTGGCTGGGCAGTGATGAGATTAAAAAAGTCTGAAGAATTAGTTTTCCCAAACAATTCCAGAGGCACTGAGTAAACCTTGCAAATTTATGAAATCAAAGACAGCTCTTCTACTGATTTCATCCTTATTCACAAAAAGAATTAGAACCTTCCTGAAATCAGTTTAATATAGTTTCACATATGTGAAGTGTTAAACATTTCTCCAGGTTATATATTTAGCTGGAACTATTTTCTGCAGAGGTTCTTGAAGGACATTGTTGCTCTATGAATTCTAGTTGAGTTACTCCTCCAGATGCACTACCTAGAAAAAGCAAAGGCTGGCTCTGGACCTTAAATGCATTAGCAGCTGCAGAAACCACTGATACTGCAAATCGCATTAAGTCATTCACGAAGAGACATTTACGACAGTGCAATGGTGCTTTGAGAATATAAAACCTTGAAGACAACACTAAATATACAGATGCAATGGAGTTCTTTCTGTACCTTTACTCTGGAACACTACAACAGTATAATGCAAGTGAAAGCTTAATATATAAAACTGCACCAAAATAAAGTAACAGAGCTATAAGAGCATTCTTCACCAAAAATTTCATTTTTGTACTATCTACCTCATAGAGTAGCTTACAGTTATGAACAAAATTCAGAAAACATGCCCATAAATACATAGTTTAAGTCTCCAACTAATTGATTCACTGAAGAAACTCAGAATACAGTTAATGTTCACTACTGTTAAAAAATGAAATTCTTTTATAAACTAAAAAAACTAAACATCAGTCACTGATCTTCCCTGGAATTTGTTACCTGTGTATTTTTAGCAGTTCTTGCCAATCTAGAGAGCTCCACTAGATGTTTGGTCAGGATGTCTTTAATACATTCTCTTTTGGTATTTTCATTCTCCTTTTCAAGCAAGATCTCCAAAATTACAGTGCGCAGAGCCATGACAGGTTCCTGGAAACGGAAGTCACTGTCCTTGAGAAGCTGGGACTGTCTCTGCCATTTCAAATAAACATCATTCAGTTGTTGAGTAGTAACAGATCTGCAATTGTTACCAAAAGAAAAAAGACCTGTTAATAATTCTCACTAAATATTAGTGAAAATGCAAGCTGAGTAACAAAAGTAAACTACTGAGGTAGTTCACAATCTACAGTTCAAAACCAAGAAACAGCCCATAAAACCCTACAATGATTAATACGCAGAATAAATCGACAGGCTTCCAGTTTTAACAAACATGAGGATAAAGAGATCAACGTTAGTAAGGTGAACAATTCCACTGCAAGCATTCTTGATTAAGCATCAAAAACTGTTGTGTTAAAGGTCCATCAGCAAAGGGATCGCATTCAAACACAGGGCTGCTTAAAAGTTTAGAGACCAAGATTCCTATTTTATTATGTAGGTCATATATGGATTAATATAAGAATAAATTCCAAACTGTGACATTGTAGCTGTATAGGTTGTCATTATATGTATTATTTTCTTAGACGATTCATTAACTGCAAACAGCAATCGTTCATAAGGTCCTGGACATGCTAAATGACTGTAGTTTGACTATAAGCTACCAAACTGATACCACTATAGCACAAAAAATTCAATGTTAATAGCACTACTGAAATAAATACCTTCCTATGATTAAAAAGCAATGTTAAGAATTCAGGTAGAATACTGATGGTAATAGTGGTCCATGAAGAAAGTGATTCAAACTGAAACAAATTTCAATAGATCTATGAGTATCATCAAGGAAATGGATAACATTTTTAGAAAGGAAACTAAAAGAGGATGACTCAGTTACTTTAGTAAACCAAAGGCTAGGAGATATGACTGCTATCTTGGAGTATACCAGGGAACTCAAAACAAAAGAAAAAACCAATTGTTTAAAATACAATGTTGGCATAATACCAAATAATTAAAACTAGACCATGAATAAATCCAGTCTGGAAATAAAGAGAATCTAGATTTGTCTTCACATAGTAAAGCTAAAATCCATATCATTTTTAAGATGAAGTTTGAGATGTTCATGAATAAAATTTGTTGAGGTCATTTTATTTTTGTGTGAGACTTGATTACCAAAAATCCTGAAAACTGAGAAAGGAGTATGAACAAGCTTTAAAAAGTACCTGGAGAACAGCAGACCTATATTTTCCAACTCTCCAATTAGCTGTAGTCTGCAAAGAGTTGGATATAATGAATAAACAGACTCAAGACTGCCTTTGCACAGTTCTTCTACTTCATTCACTCTATGGATTTAACAGAGAAATAGTACATTTTTTTTTAATATCCACAAGTAATTCCAAATATCTATAACATAATTTCCATACAGTGAACAGAATTTAAACAGCAAAACTATTCAGTTCAGAATTATTTTGTATTACCATTGAAGTTCAAAAAAATTAAGTTTGTCAATAAATGAAAACACGGTAAGCATATCTAAACTCCAAAGCCTATGTGATAACTCAGCCAGAGAGTAGTAGTCAGCATTCAAATCCACTGAAGAGGACTGCAAAGTAAGGGATGTATACTACAGGAAACGTATCTTCAATTAGCACACAAATTGTATACGCACAAAAGACAAATTTAAGTTAAAAAACTTAGAAATGAAGTTGCAGTCCAGAAGTATTAACTTTATTCTATGCATGAGTCTTTATTTAAGCCAATAAAACTCCGTAATAATCTTTTATACATAACTTGAGACTATAAACACACACACACTCTCCGTCTCTCTCTCTCTCTTTCTAACAGCAGAATATTTGCATACAGTTACCTGGCATCTTTAAGACTGTCATAGAAAGCAGAGAATTCCTTATCTCGTAAAGACTGAAGAGCATCATACAATGATTCATGGTACCCTGGTCTTCCTGTCTCATCTCTTAAAAATAAAATAAAAGTAACATAAAATAAAAGGAAAATTGTATTTCTCTACAAAGAAGCCAATTTTATCTTTATGACAAATATTTTTAGTAATACATTTTCTGCAGTTGGATGGACTGCTGTTTTGCATGATAAAAAATAATAATGCAACCCTTTAAATTTTGAATTAACATCATGTAACTTCTGCTTTTGCCAAAACCTAGTCAATCTATTCCTCCGAAAATGTGCAATGATGTAGCTGTACTAGAAAGGGACAGAGTTCACACTATATCCTGGCCAGCCATATGAAATAACTAGTGCTGGGCATCCAACATTACACAAGGGAGGAGATTACTTCTTAAGAGGGAGTAGCCATGAATCAACACTGGTGTTTGCTTATCCAGGTCTTGATAACCTCTTGTGGCTTACCGAGTAATATTTTCCCCATTTGCTTATAAATTAAACAGTAAAAACTATCCATCCCTCATATGTACTTAAGACACATCTACCACCCGAGTCAAAAATGGAAAAATTCAGTTTATAGTTATGAACAATCAAAAAGAAGAATCAGCTGCATACGGTTTCCCAGGAAAATGAAAAGTGATGTGCACAGAAACCAGACAGGTCTAAGTGAAAAAGACTCAATTCAATGAGTAAGATAAATGAGGTGACCTGCTTCATAGAAATTATATTCTAACGTCGTCTTCTTGCTTGGAACAGAAAGCATTGCCTTTCACTTAAAGAATCAGCAAAAAGTGAGTCAGTTTACTTGACAGAAGAGATGTTGTCCCACTGCATATTCCTCCATGCTGCCTGGTAGCGTATTTCCTGTAGTTCCGTATACCACTCAGTGTTTTCATGTTCCAGTCCTTTTAAATACATGGAAAGAGTGTGGCAAAGCCCAAAATTCTGCAAAGCCTGGAATTAACAAAATTACTGAAAGTTGGTTTTCCTCCTTCAATAAACTGAACTGTTTTTTTAAAAGGCTTTGTTTTACCTTTGGAAACAAAGAAGCCTTTGCAGGTAAGGCAGAATGATAAGTATTTCTAAACTCAGCACTATGTAAGATGAAAACTTTTTAATAAGACTACTAATCACACTATTGATACCTGCAACGCCAGAAAAACGGTTTCATTACTGTGGCTGGCATTCTTTGAAATAAATTTCCATGTTGTGTTTCAAATGAACTATCTGCTCACATTTCTCCATCATTCCTGGGTAGTAACCAAAACTGGTTTTACTTCTTAATGAACTGTTTTTCCTGGTGGGGATTTGAAAAAGTTTCCTACAACTCCTAAACTCCTATCTGTTTGAAGACCATAATGACTTTATAATTGCAAGCACTTATGCAAGTTATGTGTGCAGCCATTATGAAGGAGAAACACAATGGAATTTTAACAACGATACTAAATAATTTGGGGTAGGAAAAGAAAAGTACCATAGGAAAATGAAATGAGGGGAAACAGAGATATACCTGTGCTATGTTATTACAGAACTGGTGTAAACACTTTTAGGCTAAAAAAGCAACATATTTTTAAGGGATCAAAATAAGACAACATCAATTCTATTTATTTATTTTATCAGAAATACCACAGTTTCAGTAAGATAGTTGCCATAATGGAGAAGTTTAAAGAATGAGATGGCAAAAATAACCAATTACATTACTTTTTATATCCTGTCATTTTAGGAACTGGCCAAATTCTGTATAAAATTAAATATATTTATTTTGAAATATTTCAGAAAATTCATTACCCAAGATAGGGATTACAGGTGAGTGACAAGAGGACTAGAAGTCTTAATGTTTTCAGGACAAACATTGAGTTGTCTTATATTATACAGTTTGGATGCCTATGACAGTGGGCTGGACTTGATGACCAAAGAGATCTCTTTTAGTCCTAAAACAATTTTGCATTTACTACAAATGACTCTCAGTATGATGGATATCAGTTTCTACATTCATTTCCTATTATAAAATAAAATTACCTTTATTATTCCTGCCTGGCAAGTAGATGGAGAGAGGCTTGCCTCAAGGTCATATGTTACAAGGGCTTTCTCCCATACTGCTTCATGCTCATACGTTCTTATCCTGTTATAAGTTAACAAGTTTTCATTTTAAGTTCCTTACTAATAAATGAAAGTAATGACTGTAAAGAACATAAGAATATTAATAAATTATACCGTGCTAATGGCTGTAACATTCTTCCTCCACCGCAGCCATAGAGACTGTCAGGTTCTCCAATGCTTCTATATATGTCCATGAGAAGGTCCTAGAACATGTGCCATAAAACGAAGAATTACCTCTTCTGGAACTAGTTCAAATGAGTTTTATACATATCATGTAAATTTATAACAAGTCCTTGCATGTAACATGTTGTTATCATTGCTTAATTTTTCTTTATGCAGTATGTGAGCCTGTTATCATCACAGGAAGAAAAGTTTTGTAGTCTAGCAAAACTCTTCAGGACTACCTAACTTCTCTGTTAAGTTATTAAAAAAACCAGCACTGGGCCTTAGGCGGATTGGTTGAAAAGCAAAAGGCAGCAGTACTGAATGAGCATCAGACATACCAGCTAAGCAATGCATTTTAAAGATATGCAAGTTCTGGAATAATGAACTATGGAAAGAAGTAATTTAGACAAGGCTACTGAATCAGATTTTATGTATTAAATAAATTTGTAGGAGATAATACTACTTTGGTTTTCATTATTACAACTTGCTACACCACTTGCTGATTTTTAATGAACATCTCTGACAAAAAAACCTGAAAAATACTTCACTGGTTACCACCATAAGGTCAGTTCTTTCAGGGAACAAAGTCTGCTTTGCTGCAATTTAAAATTTGCACTTAATTTGCCAGTTTCAGGTGAATAAATACGTGATTTAACTTGTCCGGCAAGGCCACTGAGTTCACTTTGAATGAAAGCATGAGGAGGACTTTCAAATACTTTTTGAAGTTCAACTAGATCTGCCTTCAGCTCAGATGAAACTTACTGTTAATTGTAATTATATGAGGTTTCTTTCAGATTATGAAGATTATGTACCTGTAAACTTATGCCAGTTTCTTCTTTACTTTTTTCATCCAAAATAGTAATAGTTGTTCTTTGACTTTCTTCTTCAAATGTCAAACTCTTAGCTGCTTTAAAGGATGACCTAAAAGAAATGTTTCAACCGGTAAAGTTAAATGAAATTTCATACAAAGAACTAAAGAAATTCCAAAACAACACTTAAGAAGTAAGGGGCACAAACACCAAATGCAAGATCAGGCCTGTCATATCCCCAGGTTATTCAAAATGGCTCTCCACCAGAATGACAAAGTGATCAGCTGAACTGAGAAGATCAACAAGGGATTTCAACATCAAGGTGGTTTTTCAGAGAAACAACCCCTCACCTTGTAATGTCTAATCTTTTATTAAAATAAATTGCTTTTTTGAATGCCTGAAGCAAGAATGCTCTTTTCTAGGAAAGAATAAAAGCAACTACATAATATATATGCTTACAACCATACTATTGTTATACGTTCACTGCCTTAGTGTTGTCACTGAAACAAAGCTAGTAAACTAGTTCCGTATTTTGACCTTGCTAGACCAGAAGACAAAGATAATTGTCCATTACAGAAGAAAACTCCTTCTACAAGGATCATTCAGCTCTATCCACACAATTCTGGTCATTATTCTGTGGTTTCTTTCTCCCTTTCATTCACTTCTGGCCGTAATTTAACCACTAGGACACTATTAATTATGAGAAATAGAATCTGAAGAGTGTTCAATTTAGAAAGTGAGATTCAATACATTTTAGTATTCAGAAGCACTAGTTTCAGTCAAGTTTCTCCAGAACACACTACTAAGAAAACTTTCTGGTTAGAAGTCGAAATGACACTATTTTGAGGGCTAGCAAACTAGCAAGGTTGGGATCACATTCAAGGACTGGCAGAAATATTTTCCAGGTCAATACACACACCTAAGGATTTTTTTTAAAGTTTCCTTGACTTTAAATGTAACAAAACACTACTGGGACACACAAAACATGATCCATGTTACCAGAAATGTCAAGAAACTGCATTCCTCAAGCCTTGTACCTTTCTTGCTGTTTGTCTATATTCATCTTGTCTGCGTAGATTTCTGCGTAGAGCAAGGCTGTGAAGTGAGCAGCACAAGACTGTGCTGCTATAGCAACCTCAAGATAATTCAGATCTAGCCAGAAGCTGTCATCAAAAACTGTACCTGAAACAGATCTGATTAAATAAAGACGTTAATATAGCTGTAACAGATCTTCTCTCTAACATTAAACAAAATAAATCCAATCTAACTATAAAGCCTTCTAAAGGCTAATTTTACCTTAGTTCCCCCAAAACCCATACCACAAAAAGTTTATCAGACAAAAAGTTTTTAAAAAACTCCTTCAGCATAGTTAGAACCCTTTAAGGCTAGCCATATCACTTCTGTAAGAAATGCAAGGTCACTACTATATCTTCATTCTTTTAATTGACATGTTCTCTACCACATCCTTCTTCCTTAATCTAGAGCATCAATAGATCTTAGAACAGTCATAATTAAATTAAAGCAACATTTGGAAAGTTATAATTCACCTCTTTTGTCTTCTTAAGTAATCGACAACAGCAAGCATGGCTCGTCGAGATACTTTATCCAAACTTCTAAAATTATGAGTTTCTTGCTCTGGGACATATATTTCAAAAGAAAGAATATAATGAACTTTTGTCATAACATATCCATTTACAAAATAAAAAGGTGTATTTTGTACTCAAGAAAATAAATAAAAACTTCCTTCCAAAATTAAATTAACAGTTTGTCACAAAATGTATTTCCCCTCCTTCAATGATGTTAGTAACACTACAGTAGTTTATACCGCAATTTTCTTTATCAAATTATCTTTGCATTAATAATTTGTGGATTCTATTTCTTCTTATAGAATTCAGAGATGATCCAACATCATTGGACAAAGCTCCATAACAGACCTCTTCCCTTAGGCTTGAGCCATATAAAGTTATTCCAAAGCCACAGAAATACTTATTAGTAGCTTTATTGTAGATTTTATAGAGTGTGTATGTATGTTTATACGTTTTTGTATTTGCAAGTAGTGCAGCACTCGGGGATGGATCTGGAAAGCAAAATGTCATGGTGCATGGTGTCTCTCCCACCACAGACACATACTTTTAAAGAATTTATATTTCCATGCCTTGCTTCTGGTTAAAAAAAAAATCAGATGGCTACAGGTTGTGTTCTGGTCATTGGCTTAACATTTTTTTCATTTTTCTTAATTTATAAATTACAAGAAGCAAGAAATAAGGAAAGCATAAACAAAGGTTTGATTACTACTACACTACAGTAAGATGCAGAACTAGAAATTTCCCCTAAAGAAAGCAAAAGCCATGTAAAAAAAGAAATATCTGGGCATTTCGTGTGTTCCAACAAACAGAAATGAACAATGCTTACTTTCCACTGCTACCAAAGACCTTATAGAAGGAAGACAAACTCCTTCTTTATAAGTCATCTTCCACATGCTTAACTTTCAAAAGACATACAGTGGGGACATCCGACTCTCTGTTGCTAATGCACCATGACATTTTGCTTTCCAGATCCATCCCCAAGTGCTGCACTACTTGCAAATGTAGACATAGTGTCTCACAGGCAGGGTCCATCCTGTTAGCACTGTACAGTCAACGCCTCAAAGAGATTGCTACTTCCTCTTTCATAATCTGATCAGATGAAAAATTGAAAATTTCTGAATTAATTATATTTGGGTACTGGAAAGTATTAACGAGTTAGGGGAAGGAAGAGGCACTGGAAGAAAAAAGTTATTCTTCAGGATTTGTTGAACAGACTGAACGACTATAATGGTAAGTATAAGCTGTCAGCATGGGGCTCATACTCACTTGCTAACAAGAAGCTTACATACAGAAAACGAAAATGGTCTCTGTTTTTTCATGGCATTAGATAGAAATTCTAAATTCTAAATTCTAAGGAGAAATAACTAAACATGTATTTTGAAATATTCATTCAATAAAAAGTTACATCTCTTCTGCAAAATAATAGATTCAACTGACATGATTCTGGCCAGACTGACATGCACTTCATTTTTAGTTTGGTGGGTCTGACTCTTGTCAAGCAGCTGGCAATTTATGCTTAGGTTTGTTTTCTCAGGCAGAGCAGTGATTGGCATGATGTTCACAGTATTTATGCTCTAAATTGCCAAGATTAACAGCCAATTCCTAGAATTTGCATGTCAAAATGGATCAACAGGAAGACTCTTGTTCAGAAGCACTCAACTCTCTCATGTCTAACTGCTTGGTCTTTGCCACAGTTTGGATCCTGATGGATTGGAATGAAATTTATCAGCTTTTCTAGGAAGATTTTTCTCCTTGTTTTGATAGGGTAAGAGTTTCTCCGTGAAGAAACTGGTATTCACCAGCATTTTAAAATTTTTGTTTTGAATACTGCTGATATTCTACCATTCCAACTTTGGAATTAACATATCTTTGCTCTGTTCGCTAGTGCACCTCCCGTTTATCTGTACACAACTACATAGACAACGAGCTGTGGGCTACTTCATGGGGGTTTTTTTGGTACCAGGACAGTTTTTCGTCTGAAGAACTCCATTTAAAGCTTTTACAGGTCCCTTATTTTGCTCTTATTGCCTCAGTAGGATCCCTTGCATAGAATCACAATGTTTGAAGAGGCCTCATTGGCATCATTTGCTCATTGGCGTCACTGAACTAACTGCAAGTTTATAAAACTTAGAAAAATTCCTTCATATTTTTCATAGAACATTTTGGGTTACTCTGTACACCTGAGATAAATTTGTGCAGTTGTTTCCCTGGCTGCTTACAGGAAGGAAATAGGAAATTGTTAATCCTTTTCTATCTTACAAAGTGGGACAATAATAAAAATATCTGGATTGTGGGAACAGCTTGTTACCTGACTTAAAAAATGTGAAAGAATACTGCTCTAGTCTTTCTGGCCAGGCTAGTCAGCGACTATAAAAAGTACCTTAAAATATACCTGGTATCGTTAGGCTTATTTACACCGCTCAGTACAAACTGCAATACTAAGGGTCCCTTTACCTCTCGCTTGCATGACTTGCCTGTAAAGAGACTGCAAGACATTGTACAGACTCATTCCTTTGGTGATTTGTCACTGAAGAAGGGATTTGGAAGACATAGCAGAATAGCTACTGCACAAAAAAATATTAACCTGAAGTTACTGTATTTGTGTTAAGTAAGGGACATGCACAAATAGAAGAAATACATTATTTTAGCTCCTGAAAATAAGTGCATGTACCATTCCCACAGTCTAATAACAAAGATCTTATTTCTCACACAGATTTCTGTTAACTTCAACCACAATCTAATTGGAAAGGACATCAACCAGATTGATTAGAAGGTGCTTTGTTTTTAATAGAGCTTACTGCATTACTCATACTCATCTGCAGTTCTTTTGGTTACAACTTCCTTTCATTCTGCTGGAATGGAACAGGTCTTTTGAATGTATCGACATTAACTTGCTAAAGCAAGGGTTAGTCTTTTTTCCAAGGGGAAAATCCAGGTGAAAACTGCCTTTAATTGCTCTTGTTTGAGTAAGAGAGGAATTTAACTGCCAATTAGTCATTTCAAGAGACAGTCCAAGACCCAGGATTGCAGCATACAACATTGGATCACATCTAAATTCAGCAAGTAATAAACATTAACCAGTTGTGAATAAGGAAATAAGCTATACGGAAGAAACTACTTCGGTGCTGCCAATGAACAGCTTCAAAATTACTGGCATCTCCACTGAAAAAGATCAAACAATTGGACAGAAGCGTCTAAAATTCTGTCTGCCTATAAGTGCACATCATACGTTTGATGTCAGAAGATAATTTTTTCAGAACCAGAATCCCTATTTCAGCTGAAACAAAAATATTATGACCTTACCTGAATCAGAATTTGGAGGTGTGGTAGATCTACTAGATAAGGCAAATCTGCAACAGGTTGTAAAAAACTTCTGGATATGAACTGACAAAAGATTTCTCCAAGATTCATCTGAGTCATTAAGAAGGATATCATGAATCAGGTATGGAAGCAAAGTTTGACACAAGTCTGTTTTCACCTAGAAAATAATCATGCACAGCAGCTGCTAAGAAAAACAACCAAAATCCTTTCTTTCTCAGGTTGTAACCGAACTGACAACTACTCAAACAAACGTGTCATGCTTGAGAAAGAACATGTAGTATGAAAAATGTAAACTACTCAATAGGGCTATGCTGGCATTCAGTTAAAGTAGTCATATAAAGTTCATCTATGTTTACAACTATCTCTCAAATCTTGTATTTCAAGAGTGTATTTTATGAATATCTGCAATATCTAGCTATGAAGGATCTGAATTACTGTTAAGAAAAAGCAGTAACTTAATAGCAGAAATTACTATTTGCTATCAAGATGAGTAATCATATATTTTTGTGCATCACAGTGCACAAACATATACATATATATATACATACGTATAACTTAGCTCACCTCACATAGTGGCTTCATTAACTGGAGAACTTCATTTTGCACACCTCCGCTGTCCAGTATTGAACTAGTTAGGTGCTTGATCCAGGTCTCATGACTTTCGCCCAGAGGAATCCACAGGTTTGTGTCATCCAAAGTTTCTAAAGAAGCCTCTGTATCATTAGCAGGTACTACAAAAAACTAGAAGGAAAATATATATATTGCAAATATGAATAAATTCTATGGCATTTAAAAAAAAATCTACTGCAATCTGCACAGATTAAAACATATTAAGTATTAACTGTGCTTTAATTGATTGACAATATCAATTTTGTTCATGTAAATATAAAATTTTCCAAGGAAATCTGAAAGTATTAAAAATAAGATTTTACTGATAACATCAACAAGGCCACATCAGACATCACATTTAGGTTCAATCAAAATCAAAAGTTTGACAATTAGGAAATATCTGATTTATGGTTAATTATGCACCTTTTTTTCTGACCTATTATCCACTAAGTTTTTGCACCAAATGATACTGGAATCCTGAGAAAGAATGTACTAGATTACCAAGTAGGTAATCAAAAATTGTCTGTCTAAAAGTACACAGCTTGCTTATGTCAAACTGGTAATTTCCTATGTGAAGAAGCCACAAATGCTGAAACAGAAAGGAGAAACATGTACAAAAGCAATCACATTTGCAATCAGACTGATGAAAAGTCCAAATTTTGCATTCATCAAAATTATTTTCAAATTTACTTTTTTTTAAATATATATTTTTATGTTTTCTCTACTCCATATGCCATATAAATAAGGTATATCAGAAGAAGTACCTTTTTCCTAGACATTCTGAAAGGCTGTAGATAGATTAACATGGGATCAGCTTTATTTTTATAAACTCCCCAAAATTCACTGCCAGACTTGGTGGCTAATATGTTTTTCAAACAGGAAACAGCAGCAGCTCTAACATCAATACTGAAAGAATAACATACACGTCATTATTATTAATTTCATTCAGATATTTTATTTTCAAAATCACCTTTATAAACATACAAGACAAATAATTCCACAATCTAATAATGTGTGCATCAAATCAGAAAATTTTGGACTAGGATATGGCATTGCATATTTTGTTATAAAGCAAAGCCTCAGTATTTACTCCACAGCACTGCTATCCTCTACAGCACAGAGAGACTCTGGCTCGAGTCCAACTAGAGAATTTCTAAGAAACATCTAAGCTTGACTGGATAAGTCATCTGAGCCTTAAAGAAGCACATGGTTGGACATTAACGGGTGTTAATAACACTTTCAGAGTGTTACTCTGAGGTTATTTGAACAACGTACAACTTAATGGCTCCTATTAAGCTTTGAACTAAATAAATTAAAGAAATAAGTATACTCACCAATTATCTGTTAAAGCAGTATTTATTTGAGTTAACATTATGAAGACCCACTGAAGTTTTCTATCTTCAAATAAGTCCACTGCTTTAGAATCCAGTGCATTTTCAGCACGCTGAAGAGCTATGGTGGAGAAATCCATGGGACCTATTTCTCCCAAGCAACTTCCAACAGCCTCTGCAAATGCAGGAAATTTTATAGTCTTATGCACACTAAAACAAGGCCTCACCCTAAAAAGTTGCAATTAATATAAACTACTTTTAGAACTGAGATTATTATGGGCTAAAAAGCTGCAAACATTTATACATAATCGCTTGAGGAGCTTTTAAAACAACATGTATACAAATTTTGCAGCTTAAGACTCATAAATAATACAGTTATGCTCTCTAACTCAATTTTTAGGAGTGCCTATAGCTCTGGATTTTGCAGTTTAAATCAGACATGGATTTTATTTTTGCTTGTGTCAGAAACAGGTAAATGCAAAAAGTCAGAATCACAGCCGCCTAAGAGATACTCATTTTCATTCCTGAAGGGTACAGTAAATACCAACAGTAGCCTGTGAACACAAACAGAATTCAGTAAGAATTAACCTACATTTTACATAAAATGACGTATAATGTGTTCCTTATTTGCTTTCCAGATAAAATATTTTATAAAAACACATGACTACATGTAAGAAAAAACAAAACAAAACTGACCTTGAAAATTATTTTAAAAAAGGGATGTTAATGTTTGTCAGAAAGAAACCAAGATCTATTTCCCTGCTCTTACCTCCATACTCAACATGTGTCTTGAAAACATTTCCATTTTCTACAACATTGTTTTAACCACCAGAGCAAATAAAGAACAGAATAAAGAAAAACACAAACAGGTTGTGTTTTGAACGACATTTAACAAATCATCTAAGAAAACACAATGCAGAAAAGGCTGAAACTTACAGCTTGCAGAAGTGCTGAAGAATGTATCATACTGAAGTCAATGTGAGCTTCAATTGCTCAGCATTTGTAATTATCAGTTATTAGACTTTTAGACAAAAAATGTATTAAGGCAAATGTTCTCATTACTTGTGTTTCTGTCTAGTTTAGACATCTAATTTCATCTAATATCACCTTCATGGAGGTACTACCCGCTTGGAGAAGAGGGGATTTGGATTTTAGCTTTGGATCAAACATTAATCAGGTGCTCACTATTAACAGTGAGAATAATTTTAATAATACAGAAGAGGCTTTAGGATGGAGAACAACTATTTTAATTTCCACTACGACATGCCCTTCAAATTTTCAGGTAAGTTCTCTTCAATTTTTCTTAGTATTTTTCAACCTAATGAAGTGACCCATATAACTCTTTATTGAGTCATCTCTATACTTTATTGAGTATAGAAGAGACCAGGGTCTAAACTGATGACAATTTAAGTTATTAGTCAAAGCTGTAAAATACAGTAACTGAAAAGAAGACATATCACCCGTTTTAACATCCTGATGGCTACCGCTGGCAGCAAATGCAAAATAGCAGTGGGAATTAACATTGAGAACGGCCACAGTTTCACCCTGGGGTTTGCAATGACAGCCCTAGGATGCCTGTGAGACTAACTAACTTACCCAGCACTGCTTTTTCACCTGTATGGTTAACTGCCATCTTGGACAGCTGCAGTAAGCTCACCACCAATTTCACTACTACAGAATCTTCTGGTTTTTCTATAATATAGAAAGAAAAATAAACCCCAAAAATGTCATTGTGTATTTGTAATATGAACGTGTTAGAAGAAATGCTTTAGTATCTTTTATCTACAAATGTCAACATGCATTTTTAATGTTGAAGCAAGTTGGTATTAAACAGCACATAAAAAAAATTACTCATTTTTCGTATTCATCATGTCTTGAAAAGATTTCTATGCATTTGACTATGCCAAAGAATGCCCAAAACTAGAATATACAAATGCTATTATTTTCAGTGTTTCGATCTAGAAATGATAAATAAACACATAAAATATTAGCATAAGTTAGTGTAAGAATGTTATCTGAAACAGTGAAGTCATACTATGCGACTCCACTGACAGCACTTAAGCTAATATCATCATTCTGTTCTAAATCCGAATCCAAGGACTATCCCAAAATAAGGCTTTCTGCCACGAATTTCACAGAATTCAAGCTTTCAATTGCCTAATTAACTTTGCCAAATTATACACTCTCGAGATGGCTATTTCCTTACATTTTGCTGCCTGTCTAAGGTCTTTTTTTTAAACAAAGATTCCAAATGAAATGGTTTTGCTGTTTCCAGGAACAAGGTCGAGGAAAAAATATGATGATTTGCAGTGTAAAAAAAACCATAAAAGCAGTATTTGCTTTAAAAAAAATCCTGCTGCCCTGTTGATTGGAATGGAAATGTGGAATTGGGCTTTACGCTTATTGACATTTTTATAAAAATGAATATACATGTCGCCAAACTGCAGTAGTTTTTTCTTAAATGTTACCTTTCAGCACACAGTTTTATAGCCTTTATGAATAACTGTTTTTTACTTCTTTTTCACACTTAATAATAATAATAATAATGATAATAATAATAATAATAATGATGATGATGATGATGACGATGACGATGATGACGTCATTTGTAAGTGCTTAATAGACTTCTAGTATAAGGCAAAATTAAGGCAATGGGCTCATCAAGCCAGCTAGCCCACCTCCAACAGAGCAAGAGTAAGTATTTCTTCTCAGGTTTTGCGAGTCAGCAGATTGGGGATTTCTGAGCAGATCTTTATACCTAATAATCTCTATGAGATATGTCTAACTCCTTTTAAGGTCCATTATGCTTCTCATCTTAACAGTAAGTGGCAGTAAGTTCCACGCTGCATATATTTTGTTTGAAAAAAATATATGGTTTCTTTTGTATAACTGCTGCCAGATAATTTAATCTGTTCTTGTACTGTGATAAAAGTGATAAGTGCTCCCTACTCAGCTCCATCATACCATTCACCAGTTCATACACCTCTCTGTATTCCTATTCAATCTCTTCTCCAAGCTCACAAGACTCTCCTCTGATGGAAGCTGTTCCACACAAGTTTGTTGCCCTTTTACTAACTCTCTTTTCAAGCAGAATTTCAAGATTAAAATTGTAAATTATATTCAAGATATGGGGACACAATGCACTTACACCATGACCTTATGACAGACTATTATTCTTCCCCAAATTTTTGCACTTATTTACAATGAATTACATCAGCTCTTTTTATCTTCCCGTCATGCACACAAGCTAATGAGGACTTGATGTAGAGGAGAAAAGTAAAATGGTCTGGCACAAGCATCTGAAAACCAAAATAGGAAGGAACTGGGTCTGCATTGAGGGCTGAAACAGAATGCTGGGATGTGGCAAGGTTCAACTAAACTAAATCCTACCATTTTAAAACTCCTGTGAGTTTTTCTTTCTAACATACTATGCCTTTAATAAAACCTAGCTTCATTACATTTAAAGAGTAGGGAGATTCATATACAAGAAAACTCACTAAGCAGCCATAAAGCAATACACTCATATAATATGTATCCTAGTCATTCACAATCATAAGTGCCCCGTGCCAAAAGCTGGAAGGGCATTTTATCCTCTCTGCCATGTAACGCCTCATATAGTATTTATAATACACTCTGCTAAAGATACTTCAGTTTTGCATGAATAATAAATGTCATTCTACTCTGCATGTGAAATTATAATAAGGTTACATTGTTAAACATACAAAAACCGAGAGACAAAATAAAACAATTTTGAATTAGAATAGGGTTACATCGCTACACACCTAAAACCAGATACAAAAGCAAATACATAATCAGATGTCAGTACCCTGGAAATTTTTCAGGAGATCCTTCATCTGATCTTTATATTGTTCCAATTGTTTGCGTAAATCATACAGTCCTTCAAGTCGTGTTAAGGGCAGTGAATCACAAACACCAACTGAGAGAAAGTGATTAATTTCCTGCAAAACAACATTTTGTATTAAGCATATACATATATACATAAAATATAGCATACAAATAAAGGCTTCAAGTAAAGAAGTGGCTCTCAGCAGTCCACAATGGGGATATTAATAGATGCAAATTAAGAATGGAGACCTACAAATATCTCAGTGTCTGAAACTGGCAATAAAAAGAATCTATATGTCTAATTTAAATCTTTCTCAACTATACCTATACCTAGAAAATTGTTTTTCTTTTTGTCCTGGTTTCGGCTGGGATAGGGTTAAATTTCTTCCTAGTGCTGTGTTTTGGATTTAGTATGAGGAGAATGTTGATAACACACTGATGCTTTCAGTTGTTGCTAAGTGCCCTCCTAGTCCAAGGACAGCTCCCATGCCTACTGACTGAGCTAGGTACACAAGATGGGAGGGAACATAATCAGGACAGCCAGCCCAGCTGGCCAATGGGGTATTCCATACCATGTGATGTCATGCTCAGTATATGAAGGGTAGGTGTGATCCAGGAAGTACCGATCGCTACTTGGTTATCGGTCAGCGCGGGTGGTGAGCAATTGCATTGTGCATCACTCATTTTGTATATTCTATCATTATCATTATTATTTTCCCTTTTTTTTCCCTGTTCTATTAAACTGTCTTTATCTCAACCCACGAGTTTTTCTCACTCTTACCCTTCCGATTCTCTCCCCGTCCCGCTGGGGGTGGGGGGAGTGAGTGAGCGGCTGCGTGGTATTTGGCTGCCTGCCAGGTTAAACCACGACACTTTTGAAAGTTTGCATTACAAAAACCACTATGCTATGAGATATATTTTAAAATGTTAATTACCTCCAAAAGAGAATATGGTCCTTTACTGTACTTTATCTTCTGTTGAGTTGCTCGCACATCTTTAAAAGCAGGATATTCAGGAAAAGGATCTAAGCATTTGACTGCTTGGTACAGATTTTCATTATCCTTGTTATCTATCACCAGATACTTCAACAAGCCTAGGACCTAAACGAAAAAAGAAAATGAAAAACAAAAAAGACAGAGAAACATTTTTTGAGCCATACTTCTTATTCAGGTTATAAAGTTTGTATTTCTCCAAGTTCCATTAAACTGAGAACTCTATAAAAAAATGGTAAAATAATTTATTTACACTGTTAAAAATTATAAAATGTTTAGAGGCTTGGGGAAATCACAGATACATTCTGAAATGGTGACGTGTTTTTGCTGCTGCCTCTCCCAAACAGACATCAAAGCTTTTATTAATACAGCCTGCAGTTTTATCCTGTCTTTTGATGAAGCTGATTTCAAATACTGGCCAATACAATCATTACAATATTGTCAATGATTTAGCAACACACTGCACCCAAGCAGTCCTTCCGATGTTATTAGGACTTTATTATTCTTACTAACTAAAGTGCTGGTAATTTGAAATCCTGACAAATGGCTAAATATCGTAATTTACTGCCCAAATCACAGAACACTGGCAGAATTTGTTTTAAAACAGATCTACATCTTGAATAAATGCTTGCTAAATGGGTACCATACTTTCTTCGCAAAAACACTGCTTTTATGCTTTACTTACAAATCTATGCAATTGGATATTCAATCCAGGCAGCTTTGCGGAGTCTACAATCTAAATGATGAGGTTTTTATTTGGAGACTTGTATTTACCTGAAAACGATTATCTAGCCTCCATTCAATGCTAGAAGAAAAATAAAGAGAAGAAACTGAAAAGTGATCACTAGAGGAAGGACTTCCCTTCAGGAGTATGATGTGAGAAGGTTTCATATTTGATATCAGTTCCAATTCAGAGAAATTTCTGCCCTGCTCACTTTGTTTCTGCCCAGGGATGCCCTGACATGTTGCCTTTGCAGTCGTGCATGTACAACTGTTTGCACAGACATATTATAAATCTGATCATGATCATTAAGCTGGGAAAATGATTGCCAGGTTATTTTCAGCTGGATCAGCATAGCCCTCCAACTGAACTGGAAGTACAAGGAGGAGGACAATGTAGGGCTACACTGCAACCACGAAGGTGCATACAGCACCACGGGATCAGATTAAGCCAGAAGGCAATCATGAGGACCTGAAGTGCAACAGGCATATTCTTCTCACCTTCAGCTACTAATTATAAGTCTCTGAATCTAAGTATATTTCCATCCCCAGCAGAATGCACATGCAAATCACCAGAAGGAAAACAAGGCCTGTCACGCAACAGAAACTGCTTCATTTCCCTCTTAAGGCCTATGCACTACATTTATTTTTAATGATAATTTGTTAAATAAATAGCTGAACTACTGAAATCTGTTCTTTGCACGTATTTCCTCTTTGTCCTCTAGACACCTTCCCCTTCCAAAGGTCTTCATCGTATTTCCTGTGAAATCATCTACAGAGCTTCGTAGGTAACTGCTTGGCTACTCGTGTGCTTGTACTGATTAGCTTGCCATCACCAGCAGTTTACCAATGCCTATGTTCGCTCTATCTTTTCCTTAGTGGTACCACTGATTTGGAGTCTCTACTCAACTAAGGTAACAACTCTTCTGAAACTTACCCTGAAGGTTTTAATTCTCTTTCAGATTTGTCTGAAAAAGGTGCACAGATTCAAAGCAGACATACAAGACATTACAACACCATTAAAGCTCTTTAAGAAATCTGATTTTTTATAGACTAAATAAATAGAGAATTAGAAAGTAAGTGATACAGTAATCTCAGCAATTATGATACAAATACATCTTAATCACTGTTTAAAGCCACAGGAATTAAATATGGAATATCTAAATATGGAAACTCCCGGGACTGGTACGGCCCTCCGATTACTACCCGCTACTGGTTATACAGGCTGGCAGCGAGGAGGTTGCAGAGAGAAGTCCCGAAGGGATCAAAAGGGGCTTCAGGGCCCTGGGGCGATTGGTGGAAGGATCAGGAGCACAGGTAGTGTGTTCCTTGATCCCTTTAGTGGCAGGGAAGAATACTGAAGGGAACAGGAAAACTCATCGGATCAACACGTGGCTCAGGGGCTGGTGCCATCGGCAGAATTTTGGCTTCTTTGATCATGGGAGGTTTACACGGCACCGGGCCTGCTGGGGACAGGCGGAGTTCAGCTGTCTCACAGGGGGAAAAGGATTCTCGCGTATGAGCTGGCGGGGCTCATCGAGAGGGCTTTAAACTACATTCGAAGGTAGAAGGGGATAAAACCAGGCTCACTAGAGAAGAGCCTAGGGACCGCACGCCAATGTCGGGGGAGAAATCGGTAGCCCAGCTCAAGTGCATCTACACCAATGCACGCAGCATGGGCGGCAAACAGGAGGAGCTGGAAGCCATTGTGCAGCGGGGTAGCTATGACTTAGTCGCCATCACGGAAACGTAGTGGGATGAGTCTCACGACTGGAGTGCTGCAATGGATGGCTATAAGCTCTTCAGAAGGGACAGGCGAGGAAGGAGAGGCGGTGGGGTAGCCCTGTATGTTAGGGAGTGCTTCGACTGTCTAGAGCTCGATGATAGCGATGATGAGGTCGAGTGCTTGTGGGTAAGGATGAGGGGGAAGGCCAACAAGGCAGATATCCTGCTGGGAGTCTGTTATAGACCACCTAGCCAGGACGAGGAGGCAGATGAAGTATTCTACCAGAGGCTCGCAGAAGTCTCCCAGTCGCTAGCCCTTGTTCTCGTGGGGGACTTCAACTTTCCGGATGTCTGCTGGAAATACCACACGGCAGAGAGGAAACAGTCAAGGAGGTTCCTGGAGTGTGTGGAGGATAACTTCCTGACGCAGCTGGTAAGCGAGCCCACTAGGGGAGGTGCCTCGCTTGACTTGCTGTTCACAAACAGAGAAGGGCTGGTGGGAGATGTGGTGGTCGGAGGCCAGCTTGGACTTAGTGAACATGAAATGATAGAATTCTCGATTCTTGGTGAAGTAAGGAGGGGGGCCACCAAAACTGCTACCATGGACTTCTGGAGGGTGGACTTTGGCCTGCTCAGGACACTGGTCGAGAGGGTCCCTTGGGAGACAGTCCTGAAGGGCAAAGGGGTCCAGGAAGGCTGGACGTTCTTCAGGAAGGAAGTCTTGAAGGCGCAGGAGCGGGCTGTCCCCATGTGCCGCAAGAAGAATGGGCGGGGAAGGCGACCGGCCTGGCTGAACGGGGAGCTCTGGCTGGGACTCAGGGAAAAAAGGAGAGTTTATCACTTGTGGAAGAAGGGGCAGGCAACTCAGGAAGAGTACAGGGATCTCGTTAGGTCGTGCAGAGAGGAAATTAGACAGGCAAAAGCCCAGCTAGAACGCAACCTGGCCACTGTCGTGAGAGACAATAAAAAATATTTTTACAAATACATTAATGACAAAAAGAGAGCCAAGGAGAATCTCCATCCTTTATTGGATGCGGGAGCGGGGGGTAACATTGCCACCAAGGATGAGGATAAGGCTGAGGTACTCAATGCCTTCTTTGCCTCAGTCTTTAATAGTCAGAGCAGTTATCCTCAGAGTACTCAGCCCCCTGAGCTGGAAGACAGGCACAGCGAGCAGGATAAACCCCCCATAATCCAAGAGGAAGCAGTTAATGACCTGCTACGCCACCTGGACGCTCACAAGTCTATGGGGTCAGATGGGATCCACCCGAGGGTACTGAGGGAGCTGGCGGAGGAGTTTGCCAAGCCACTCTCCATCATTTACCAGCAGTCCTGGTTAACAGGGGAGGTCCCAGACGACGGGAGGCTTGCCAATGTGACGCCCATCTACAAGAAGGGCCGGAGGGAGGGTCCAGGGAACTACAGGCCGGTCAGCCTGACCTCGGTGCCGGGGAAGATTATGGAGCGGTTCGTCTTGAGGGCGCTCACGAGTCATGTGCGGGACAACCAGGGGATCAGGCCCAGCCAGCACGGGTTCATGGAAGGCAGGTCCTGCTTGACCAACCTGATCTCCTTCTATGACCAGGTGACCCACCTCGTGGATGAGGGAAAGGCTGTGGATGTGGTCTACCTGGACTTCAGTAAAGCCTTTGACACTGTCTCCCACAGCATTCTCCTAGAGAAGCTGGCGGCTCACGGCTTAGACAGGTACACTCTTCGCTGGGTAAAAAACTGGCTGGACGGCCGAGCCCAGAGAGTTGTGGCGAACGGAGTTAAATCCAGTTGGCGGCCGGTCACGAGCGGTGTTCCCCAGGGCTCAGTACTGGGGCCGGTCCTGTTCAATATCTTGATATCAATGATCTGGATGAGGGGATCAAGTGCTCCCTCAGTAAGTTTGCAGATGACACCAAGCAGATCGGTGTTGATCTGCTCGAGGGTAGGAAGGCTCTGCGGAGGGACCTGGACAGGCTGGATCGATGGGCTGAGGCCAATTGTATTGAGGTTCAACAAGGCCAAGTGCTGGGTCCTGCACTTCGGCCACAACAACCCCAGGCAACGCTACAGGCTTGGGCCCCTCACTACAAGAAGGACATTGAGGTGCTGGAGCGTGTCCAGAGGAGGGCAACGAAGCTGGTGAAGGGCCTGGAGCACAAGTCTTATGAGGAGCAGCTGAGGGAACTGGGTTTTTTTAGCCGGAGAAGAGGAGGCTGAGGGGAGACCTCATCGCGCTCTACAGCTACCTGAAAGGAGGTTGTAGAGAGGTGGGTGTTGGTCTCTTCTCCTAAGTAACAAGTGATAGAACGAGAGGAAATGGCCTCAAGTTGCGCCAAGGGAGGTTTAGACTGGATATTAGGAAAATTTTCTTTACTGAAAGAGTGGTCAGGCCTTGGAACAGGCTGCCCCGGGAAGTGGTGGAGTCACCATCCCTGGAAGTATTTAAAAGACATGTAGATGAGGCGCTTAGGGACATGGTTTAGTCGGCATGGTGGTGTTGGGTTGATGGTTGGACTCGATGATCTTAGAGGTCTTTTCCAACCTTAATGATTCTATGATTCTATGATTTGTCAAAATAGAAGTACCAAAAGTAAAGACACTTTTATTTAAAAAATTAAAGGTATAGTGTTACATCCCAAATAATATTTTTTATATAAATCTACAAAGCATAGTAAAAATGAATTAAAATTGAACATGAGTATAGACAGAGCTTTTACGACAGTGAACATGAACTAAAAAGCTAACAGATAAGGAATAAGCAGCAACTGAAAACTACCTGTTCCTGAATCTCTGGCTGGTCCACGGCAAGAGGTATTAGGGTTCCTACAATAACATGAAGGTGGCTCTCTAGAGCATCATTGCAACATGTAACCGCTGTGTGGCAAACATGATGAAGAAGATCACAACAGAGTGAAAAGCTGCGCATGGATACGTCTCTGATAATAACAGGTCTGTCACAGGAAACAAAAAAATGAAACTGAAGAAATACAAATTGTCATTTTCTCAAGTATTAACCTACTATACAACAGGGAAGAATACGGGAAAAAGGGAAATATAAATCAACTTTATAGAACTGATACTAAACTTTAATATTATCAACTCAATCAGCTCTAAGGATTTAGCTCAGGAGACATGGGAGAAACAAAACACACATAATTTGACTGATCACTTTAAAAAGAAAAAGATCACTTTAAAGAAAAATATACTCCAAGAAGGAAAAAAACCCAAAACCAACCCAAAAAGGCTTTTAGATTATTATTTGCCAGAACAATGTTTGACAGAAACAGAACAAAGTGGAAAACATGCTCTCTGAACCCTCCCCTCCCTCACATAACCATTAATTTAAAAAAAAAAAAATAATTAGGTTACAAAGGGCACCTGGAGATTATCTAGTCCAGCTTCCTGCCTGAAGCAGGGTCAGCTTCAAAGTCAGATCAGGTTCTCAGGGTTTTGTTGAGTTGAATTCTGACACATTCCTTGGATGGAGAATCAATAGCGTCTCTGAGCAACCTGCTCCAGTATTTGGCTATTCTCACTGTGAAAATCTTTTCCCTTATGTCCAACTAGAATTTCCCATATTGCAACCTGGTGCATGCTACCTCTCATCCTTTCTCTGTGCACCTCTAGGAAAAGTCTGGCTCTACCTTCTCTACAAGGTATCTTCCCCTCCAGAAACTGGAAAACAGAAATTAGATCAACTCCACTTACCCCTTTGGGGGTCTTCCACTCAACCCATCCCAGTTTGTCATTATATCTCATGTCTTGGCTGGAGCGGCCCCACACTGGACACAGAGGTCCTACTGCAGCTTCACAAAGCTCAGAGGGGAATGACTACTTCCCTCAACTTGCTGGCTACACTCTTGCCAGCACAGTCCAGTACACAGTCAGCCTTCAGTGATAAAAAGCACACTGCTGACTCATCCAGTTTGTCCTCCAAGACTCCTGGGTCCTCTTCTGCAAAGCTACTTTATAGACAGTCAGCTCCCAAGCCTGCACTCGTGCATGGGGTTATTCCATCCCAGGTGAAAAGACTTAGGGGTTGTCTGTTCAACCTCCCAATGTACCTGTCGTCCCACTCCTACAGCTAGAGGAGGTCCTTCTGAAAGGCAGCCTTGCTCTCCAATGCATCAACTGCCCCCCGCCCCTAGTTTGATGTCAGTCACAATAATAAGTCTCATAATAATGGCATTTACCATAAAATCCACACCTCTCTCCAATATTTCAGGGTATGAAATGCTTCCAACAAGCAAAGCAATCAACTTGCACTTAAACTCAATGACATTTAGGTGAATAACTGTCTTGGAAATCCAAAGCTAAACCTCAAGTAAGAAAATATCTCTAGCCCTTATGAAAGATAAGAATCTCTGTTTAAATCTTAAGGCTGATGAAGTACCAGTTTTCTCAATCTGAAGACAAGTTAAAATAACAAGTACCAATTCTCACTCATTTTGTTAGCTACTTATTGTTGAGAATGTAAATGTCAATACTCTTTATTAATTCAATAAGCACATTTTATTCGACATGTGCTTACTTTGCACTTAACTCCACAATCTGAATTTTTCTCCCATATCCTTTAAATTCCCAAACACGCTTTCTGTCATCAAAATTTCCCAACACTTCTTATTTCTACAATTTAAGAGCGTATTATAGATACGAAATTCTGCAGTCTAGCAAACATTTAAATACAAGGATAGCACAAAACATTCCACATTTCAGTAAGTTGTAAATTTAAATTCTGATATTATCAAAGAAAGGCAATTTAATTTTTTCTTTCAGCAAATTCCAATCATTTCTACAAATGAATTAACATCTACTAGTGATACTAAAATGCAAGGTTACAAGAACAAGGAAGCGCAAGATATAATTACCGTATTTACCTGCTATTGATGTGGTGAATCAGGGTGTAAATTACATCTCGGAGGACAAAAGCCCATGCTCCTCCTAAACCATCTTTTATCTCTTTAAGTAACAGACTAACAAACAAGTGATAAATTGTAAGAACTCTGTGTTTCTTGTAAATATTGTTTGTATCTGATGCATGCTTACAAAGAGCTAGAAGGATTTTCTGGAATGAATCCTAAAAATGAATAAACGATGAGTAAAAAAAAAAAATTCATAATGCCAATACAGATACACTTTATATCAAGAAAAAACTTAAGCGATAAAGATTTTTTTTTTTTTAAAGGACATGGACAAAAAGACTTTATTATTTTTACTGCTTTAAACAAACATAAGACCTACATAGAAACCAATTCTCCAAGGAGGACTACAAGCCCCATACCTCCTAATTTTCTTTTTCTCTCCCCGGCCCCCCCCCCATGAGAAAGGTTGTGCTCTTTTTTCAGAAAACCAAACAATTATGGCAGTTTTCACCAACAGGAGAAACATCAAATAAAAACCATTAAAATATCGGGTAGTGCTTCAATCTATATTCTTTCAAACATAATGGTCATACATACAAAATGCATTATTTCATAGAATGTATCAATACAGATTGCAACTGTTAAAACTGTTAACTTAAAAAATAAAAGTAACTATCTTAAAGTACTAGGCAGGTTGTGTTACGTTTTAAAGAACTTATTCCACTAGCTGGCAATATTAACTTTTACACTCAAAAGATTTAGACAAACATGGTCCAGAAAAAGTTTTTTTTTCTTATTTTTAGATTGTTTATGGATAGGCAAAGTAAGTTGTTGACACCATATGCAATAAAATAGCATAAACTTTGAAAAGATATGTTTCTAAGGAATGATGTTACAAGACAGTAATATGTTTATGATTTATTGCAAGGACTGCATAATTTTATATGCCTTCAAATTTGCCTTTAACAACTGAAAATCAAATGTCTAAAAATATCACAGTCTACAAAATTCCACACTGTCAGTAAGGGAAGCAAACTTTAGTATCTTAATTGTAGATAGTATTTAGATAAAACTGTCCAAATGTAATTATTTTAGAACGCTCTTCAGACATTTGCCAAAGAAATGAATTGCATCTAAATTGTGTCTGGTACACACAGATTTCCCCAACCTTTGAAATAATCCTCTCTATTTATACATTATTTTATATGTATTATATAACTTATGTAATAGTTCAAGCATGTAATTTTTGTAAGGTTAATGTGTCCCTGAACTTACTTCCATTTCAGAAGGCAAACAAAAGAACAGAGAGGTTTCCTCATATATACATGACGAAGATGTCTAATTAAACCAAAATGTACCCATAAAATAAATCTTATATTCTACAGAAAAAAGAAAATCATCATTACATACTTACAGGGCTTTTAGAAAGAACTGCTACAAGACTTTTTAATTTGCTTTTATGACAGTTGCTAATATAGTCCAAGGTTGCCTTAATCACATAAGATGGAAAATAAGGAGGATTAGGAACAGGATCCAGTTCCCTAAATGAATAAAAAAGAGATTTTTTTTTTCCTTCCCAAAATCAAACCCCATGTATTAAATAAAGTAAGTCTCATTGAATAAACACGTAACTCCCAGGAAATCTTTTCTGCGTTCAGTAAGTAAGAAGCACCAAAAGCATCCAGCAGAGTGACATTCGTCTCATTTTTAGCTGTCTGTTTTCCCTCTATGGCAGCTTTCTAAGTTGTACTTTCTTAACATTATTTTATTATTTTTTGAAAGCTCATATGGCTAAAACCCCACACATTTGTCTCATCTAAGGTACTTTGTAGGAAAATCTAATTGCAAGTCATGGATAAAGCTTCTGCATTTTGTAATTATGGGAACAATTTGGTTGAGAAAAAAGTAATCATGAATCTCCCCATTATAAAAAAAGGCTAGTCAACTTTTCTTGGACCTCAAAAAGAAAAGAAATGCATCATGATAGTAACAAAACAGCAAAACCTAAGTTTCATCACTCTTATTCTTACCATTCACTTCTTAGGAAGAAAAACTTTGATTACAAGCAGACACCACAGTCTGTTAACAAGCTCACTGAAACAAACTTCTTTTATAAAGTTCTGAAATTCTCAGCCATTTAACTTTTGGCAGATTTTCACTGAAATGCTTTGGTTCCTTTCAACTTTATATTTCTACAATAAAAATATCTTCTTCAATAACTTCAGAAAGTGTAATGTTTTTCCAAATAGTTTGTATCTAAGCACAAAAATCTGGAAAATTATTTCCAGATATAATTATGCAAATAGTGATATTTTTAGGACAACAACAAAGACTGAAAAGCTCATAAAAATGAAGATATTTATGGCATTAGAATACTTCTATTAATTAGGGATTTGTTTATTTGGCATTGCTTAAACAATCTCCTTACCAAAGGCAAGAGCTGCCACTACAAGAACTGTTAAGAAATGGTTCACTTCACTTCTCAGTAACTTCGAAATACTTAAAGACCTTTAAAAGAATCACTTTAATTTAGACATTAAAACCTCACCAACTTTACAGAGAGGGCAGTCCATCCAAATTTGAACTAATCTAAATTGGCATCACCATAGTCCAGCTCACCAACATACAATGGCATTCTCTTGCCCAGCCATTCATTCTTTCCATAACTGAAGTATTATAGAGGTTCTCCTTACTGATACTGGGGAAGAACTATGCGAGAAAGCATGCCCATGATACATCATTACTAATGACAGTAAAATCCTTTAATTCTTAACTTCAAGGCCACCTCTTCTTATGCTTGAAGGGCACATTTTAATGCACAATGTTATACAAATACACTCAACATTTAGAAAATCTACAAGCATGTACCTTGTATATTTACTTAGATGAGCTCCTTCTTCTACCGTGGTATCAGGTGGTTCATGTAAGGTCATCAACAGTTCAACCACAATCTCTGGTAAGTTATTATGAGATAAATTGTCAATTTGCTAGAAGGAGAAAAATACTGTTTTAGTAAGAAAAAAATATTTTAACTAAAATAATTTAACATTTCTTCTCCTTCTGAGAAAACCCATTTTTTCCTGTCCGCATTCTCTATTTGTTCAATTATCCATGACACACAATTCATTCAGAAATTAAGTCTGGTTAAGTCTTACCTATGGCAGTCACAGGTAGAACAATTTACTTTCCTACAGTATCTGGGAAAAAAAATTATGTTTAATTTTACTACTAGTCCTGAATATAGAGTTTGCCTCTGGGGAAGATGGCTCCTCATAATGCATTAACAAAATATTTTAAGAGGAAAACATGACTTAAACAGATATATGACAGGGAAAGTCAGGGTTGGATAATTAATGGTAAAAAAAATTTTTATTACATTCTGAAAAAAATTATACTTCAAGTCAACTGTCTGTCTGAAAGTTTCTATTGAATAGTTACTTGAAAACCTTGGGATAAAAATTTGGCTAGTTTGGCTTTAGTAAAATAATAATTTTGTATCTATAAACATGAACTATTTAAATTTTACAGAATATATAAAAGTTTCTTTCAGGTCTGTTAAATGCCATAGAATTCAATTTACAAATTTAAAACAGATACCTGTTTTCCTAAGCAGTTTTCATCCTTAAGCATATCATAGACTTTAGAAGCTGTATCTCTTTGCTCTGCTACTTCACTCTTTCCATGGCTTTGATAGGCAAAATACGGGAGGATATTCACAAGTATTTTTGGGAAACAGT
Source organism: Calonectris borealis (assembly GCF_964195595.1). NCBI lineage: Eukaryota > Metazoa > Chordata > Aves > Procellariiformes > Procellariidae > Calonectris > Calonectris borealis. The sequence continues at coordinate 202,548,038 of NC_134312.1, forward strand.
CTGCTAGAACCTGCCTCCAGTCTTTTTCAATCTTGTTGGCAAGTGATTTCACATCTTCAAATTGACTTCTAATCACCAGGTGTGGAACCAAAACTTTGTAACAAGACCTAAACGTAGTAAATACATTTCCAGAATGTTCTTGAATTGGATTTTTTAAAAAATCTCTAGCATAATACAACAAATACCATTCCTCTGCTGTATAATTAAACTTGTAATTATTGTTTAGCTACTACTATACAAAAAAATCTTACCAGCATAATTATAATATACTGGGAATACATTTTAAAAGCTCTCAATATGTTATCTTACAACAAAATCCTGAAGCATTACTACATTGAGAAATTCGAAACCCTGTGTCATAATTGTAAATAAATCTAAATAAACTGCTTGCATATAGCAAACTTACCTGTAGAATTCCTCAAGGCTACTATAGTTCAAAAGAACATAAGGAAAAGCAGACAGGCTATATCCACTGTCATTTATTTTCAGCCACTCCATCACCAAATAGTCTAAATGCGATGTCATGAAGTCTTCTATACTTTTATAGCCGAAAATGTCAGATACTTTTTTCAAAACCTGTGCATGAAATAAGACTGCAGAAATAGCATGCAGAGTACATGATACTATGGCAAACTGACAGTACTACACCTCCATGTCCCGCTCCCCCCCACCTCCCCCAACCTTTTAATGAATATTTGTATAATTAAGCTCCTATTTAGCATAAGCAATTTTTTTATTATTTGTATTGACGTATCTCTGAAAAGTGCAATCAAGGAACTACAACTACCCCGTATGAGGTGGTATGCAAAGAAAGGACAGGCAGTACACATTTTGTGGGGTAGAAACTGTGTGTAAAAATAAGAGGCAATGAACAGAAAGAAAGGATAAAAAGGAGAGAACATGTGCACTAGAAAAATGACAGGAAGAAAGGCTGCAGTACAAACAGCGATTATTTCAGTACGCCCTTGTGAACTTCAAAATAAAAGTCCACCAGACACATACCATCTTCCAACACTTTGCATTTATTTTACATATTTTTCACGTTGGAAAGCTCACTTTATTTCCACTCATTAGAAAGATTTTTTTAAATGAGATCTGCAATCTTCAATGTATAAAAATCTATTTGTACTTCAGATCTGTGCTTTCAACATACAAGATTTTGTATTAAATTAAAAAATTAAATTAAAATTGCCTTTTATGAAATATGTCATTATTTCTATGTAGGTCATTAAATATAATTACAAATTCATTCAGATATTTAAGTCCCACATTAGACATGCTTTTAAAAAATTTAACACCTTTCAATACTGACAAAAGCATTTTGTACTGTTCCAATTTTAACCTAAGCTTAATTTATAACCTAAATATAAAATGGAATTTTATACTTGCCTTTTTCACAAGGTGAGGTTCTAATCCATTCTCTTTCACAGACTGGCAAATAGCAAACAAAGCTTGCTTTTCACAGACAGGACTGCAGCACAGAACCATGGTTATAAGCATCAGCAAAACTGCTTTTCCATTACACTGTTTGTCCAAAAGATCTTCAGGACTTACATCATCCCTGACCTTCAATAAGAAATAATTAAGAACTTGTACAAATATTCTGTTAAAGCAATCTCCTAATTAATAAATGAGCATAAATAATTTAAATTAAGGGCATTGACATAAATACTGTGGAAAATCTTGCTTTGATTGCTTAAAAATTACTTCCCACAGCTGTCTGCTCCACTCCTCAACCAGAAGTTACTGCCTCCAGCATGCCAGCACACATGTCGATACCTCATACACTCCAATTCATGTTACAGTATCAGCAGTTTAAACAAAGGCAACGCACTTAACAGAGAAATGATGGAGCCACTGACAAGTCTTTTTGCTCCTCCCTGATGTATATAGGAAAGAACTGCCTTATAATTCAAATGCAGTTCTTCCCCTATTAAGGCATGGTGTTGACAAGTGATGAACATTGAATGAAAGTAACAGGAAACTGCAATGAAAGGGCAGAAGCTAATAGACAACAGCAAGCTGAGGTGACAGAACAGGGAGCCCAGGCAACAGAGAAATGAGATGAGACGACAAAGAGCTGGAGGCGACAGTACAGAGAGATAAAATGAGATGACAGAAAGATGAGGCCTCAGCAGCCAGCCCAAGCTACAAGACAGCAGGCAAAGGGAACAGAGAGAAAACGTAGCAGAGAGATGACATGCAGATAGATGATAGCGTGACAGAAAAAAAATGGAAAACGGAGATGATGTAGATGACTTAGCATGGTAGCAAGGAAGGATGAGAAGTGAAAGACACTAATAGAAAAATTAATAGTTAAAGAAATTCCATAGTAATATACATCATTGCATTTCCAGTCACTGCACTGAAGTAAAACTTTTCCTTCACTTGAAGGAATATTCTTCTGAATAGTTTAATTTTTTAAGCAGATTTTGGTTTGTGAAAACCACTGCTCTAATACCACTGGAAACATGATCTTACAAATCTGTTTTTATACTATGTAAACACATAATTTGAATTTACATTGCCTCTTATTCACTATTTATACGTTGTCTAGAATATTGAGGCTCCATTTCCTCTTTGATTCTTAAGTGTTACAGTACTGAAGCCCACAACAATGAATAGTATTATACAGAAAAGCAGTCTGGAACATACGGTGAAAAAGTTTACGAACTTCTAAAGTGGACAAAACAGTGACTGATTGGATGTGTAAGGAATTTCCTGACTACCACTTTGTTTCACCAGCTCAGATTATCAGAAGTCCAGAAGAATTAATGTTCTTGGAAAACTAAACACGATCATTTAAAAAGTCATCTTATTCGTAAGATGAAAACCAGGCAAAACTAATGACTAGATGTTGGTACCAGATTTCTCATTCCTTCCTGAACTCTGAGATATGCATTCTCAAAAGCTTTTTGCTGGAGCTTCAAAGGAAGAGGTTTTGATATTCCAGAAGAATCCCTCTGTTTCACATCTTGAAACAAACTTCAAAAAAAAGAACAATAATTATTAGCATAACATTTAGTCTACAGAATTACTGCATATTATGCGTATCAAATAATAAGAGTCTGATTTTCTGAATATCATTATTTTCTTCTCAACTTTCTTGTACAGCAGTCTTTCCTTCCTCTCCCTCAAACATTATCAATAACACTAAGAATATCTGTTGGGGCGAAATGGCAGAGCATAGCCTGAAAACATAGAAAAGTTTCCCAATCTCTGCCAGTGCAGGAAGCCAAACTTCAGTTGTCCATCACAATGGAACATTTCACATCATGAAGTCCTTTGGGAATATATTTATTGAACACATGTATATGTGAAAAGAGTTTCTCAAAGAATTTCTTTTTTGTAGATAACGGCCCAACCCACTTTGCTCTTTGTAACAAAAATGGACACATCACAGTGGATCAGACCAAATGTTACTCTTCTAACAATTCTAAGTGACTGTTAGCAGATACCTAAGAAAGATCACCATATGCTTGCCTTGTATGCATAATAATTCCTTGAATATAACATTTGACCACAGGTGACCTAGGCAGATCATGAGTTAGAAGTTGTGACCATATTTAGTATCCTTCAATGATCTCCTCTTCCGTGAATTTGTTGCTTTTTGAACCCCTGTAAACATCCAGCCAGTTGAAGATAGTAGGATAACACTCAGGATAACTGAATGCTGTACGAAGGAGTAAACCGTATTTTCTTAGAATCTTGAACCCGTTAGCTTCACTTGATGTCCCCTAGTCTTTAAACTGGAAGAGACTGCCAATCTTCACTTTGTTCCGCTCCAGATTTTGTAGAGTTATGTTATACCTCCTGCAATTCAACTCTTTTTGTAGTGAAGGGCTCCAGTTCATGCAACCGACAGCTGTGCATAAAGTGTTTCATACTTTTGAACATCCCTCCTCTACTCCTATTCCAGTTCAACTATATCCTTTTTGATGTATGGAGAAAGAACTATATACGGTATTCAAAATACAAGATCCTTTGAAAAAGTTTTTATGCTACACAATCTACTAATCTATTTCTACAGGATAAACAACTATTTCCTATTCAAGTTTTGCATCATAGATTTAGTGCAATATTTGCTATCATATATAGTTTTTTTAATATATATTATCTCTCTCTCTCTCTCTCTCACACACATCCCCCACAGAATAACTGAAATGTAGACAAAGTCTGAACACCTTACCAAAGTAATTTGGTAGGCTTTTACGTTCAGTCAAGATTAAAGCCCCAGAAGTACTGAAAAGAGCAGCTATACAGTAGCAGAAGTAACACCCAGTTAAGTGAAATTAAGCGTTATTCTTATAAAAAGAAAAAAGATCTACATTATCACCTGGTAATCGACTTTGCAGCAAGAATGCGAACTTGATGGTGACTATCTGCGAGAAAATGTGGGAAAGCATCACTCACAGGTAGATCTTCATTTATCACATTAAGGATCGCCCACTTGCAATGAGGATCAGCCTGAAGAAAATTAATATTGTGGTTTAAAATATACAGGAGACCTATAATGGAATATACACTGATGTATGCAAAAGATCTTTAGATACTGTTCTTAAGTACACCTTAAGTATATACTTAACGTACTAATGAATGTCAGAAAATCTGGGATTACCTCAAGCAGGGCTTTCATGCAGTTTAAAAGGGCCACTCTTACTGGTGCTGTGCATTTCTGTCCTTGAGCTAAATGCCTAAAATAAGGAAGATTTCAATAAACGAAAAAGTTGCCCACAATTTTGAGAAAAAGTCTAACAAGTTAGTTTCTGCTGCCCACAGTTCATTCTTTTGTGCTCAATAGGCACATTTGGGAGGATTTGATGTTTTTATTAATAATCTACAATTGTAAACAATATTCATTTTTGGTTGCTGAAGTTATCACTTGTTATAATTACTGATGCAATTCAGAGTGCAGTCAGTCTTTATTAATATACAATAGTATAGCATTTATTGTTCTAATACTATCTTAAGGACGATACGATTCTTCGCTACAAATATAACATGACACAGAAAATCTGGAAAGTTAAATGCTGGATAAAGATATCATAGATACCAACAGCAAGACATGCAACAGCACTACAGTCTGATTTGCACTGATAGCAAAGTTAAAAATTTTATTGCCCAACAGACTTCTGTATTAAATAGGTAAAACATACCAAAACGCTCCAACAACTGTCAAAAATTGTCCTTGGGCAATCCTTGTCTCTTCAGCATATGTGCTGGACTGGGCCAATCCTACTGCTATAGGAAGCAAGTTATTTAGAATTACTTTACAAACTTCTTGATCTCGACGGTACAAAGAACATACAGCACTGTGAAAGAAAGAAAGAAAAAATATCTTGAAACACTAAACAGCCCCCAAAGCCTCTAGCTGTTGAAATAAAATAGCTCTAATACATGCTGAATAGTTTCTCTCTTACGAAAGAGGCCTAAGAAGCATAAGAACATCGTCTTCAGGCAAGAGGTGTTCTTCAATAGGGAGCTCCTTCAAAAGGACCAAGTACTGGGGAATAATAAAAAAAAAAGAACCAAAATGGAAAATAATACTTAAGAAAATAAATAAAGAAAAACTATAAAACATTTTCAGTAACTCTTACATTAAATCACCCCAGCAAGGATACCTATTGTCGGCTCTTACACGTTAGACTCTGACCATCTTTTCATGCAAAGACTGTCACATAGTAATACAGCTCATGAAATTTTTAATTTTGGCAGTCAAAAACATTTCCTTTCTAAAATGAAAAACAGATTCTATTCTACTATAGAGACCATTTCTAGCTATTTAACAAATAATCAATGATAAACCAAGATGTTTATACCTCTCAACTCTTTATTTTCTGGTTTACAAATTCTAACTGCTCTTTCCCTGACCACAGCACACTTCAAAACACTAAAAGTAGCCTTTTTAATGTATTCTCAGGGAACCAATGATAAGAGAAAAACAAGAATACACAATTGACAAGAATATTCAAATTTAAAAACAGTACAAATATAGAGGTGGGTCTGCTGTAAAAAAAGCTCACACTCACCACGTGCAGATGCAACGGTTTAGCACTATCAAAGACACTGCCATCAGTAAGCATTAACAGCTTCCTCCGTATATCAGAGGCTCGGAAGCTCACTGCCTGAATTTGGACTGTAGTTAGACAAATACATAAGAACCTCAGAATTTCAAGGAGAAGTAAATCCTGCTTTGTCAACTGTTCTTCCGCTAATGGGCTCAAAGCACCTGAAAATAAGATATGCATGTAAGAAATGCTTCTCCAAAGACAATAAAAAAGTTGATAACATTTTAGGTCTTTACAAAACTAATTTAAGTTCTCAGAATAGCGTACTAGCAACCTTTAAGTTTATTTGTTATTGAGCAGTTACTGCATCAGTAACAGCTTCTTGAGTGTGTTTCCCACTTCTACAAAGGCCCTGTCTGAAACACAGGCTTTTAATTTTATGTGTCCATACATATGGCTGATTTCTACATCAAGGTTACAATGAACTCAGCAGAACCATATGCAGCTAAGTTCTTTTGTGTTGTTAACTATAACTTAGGATATATTTAAAATTACGGATTCAAATCTTCCCCAAAATTGAAATGATGACAATTACTATGTTAATATCATCATTGAAATTTCAATTATAACCTAAACGAAATAGCTACAAATGCCATTTTCCTGTCACATGTAGAACTCTTAACTTTTTGCAATTGCAACCTTTATTTATTAGAATTGTTTATCAGATGGTTGGAGAAGATACTTCTAAAGACAATTTAGAAGTCTTTTTCAACATGATGGGGAAAACAGACCAGCTGCTGCTGTTGGTGGCATTAATATAACACCATGATTTCCTTCTCATTCAATAATAAACAGAAGACATAATCCTGATCAAAAACTAAGATACACACCATTTTAAGAAAGAATTTAAACCAAAAGAGAACATCAGTACTTATAGCTCCTACAAGAATAAACAGACAGATTCATGCTCCTGTCCCTCTGCAGGTGCAGAGATATAAGAAAGCTGACCTTGTCAAGAACTACTGATCAGGAAAAGGAGAAAAGTTAAATAGGACTACTTTTAAGAAAATGAAACACAGTCTAATGACACAGACAGGTATCCTACAGACACACTTTCTAGTCTCTTTGCCAAAATTTCTGCTAACTTTGAACAAGTTAGCTAGCTTCTCTGCTTGCATTTTACTATTTATAATATAAAAAATAAACTCCTTTCCAAATGAGCTAGAACATTTCATTAACATCTTTAAAACACTAATGAGGTACAAAAGAATTATTTTTGTTTATAAAATACCTGGTTCAACCATTACCTGCTTCAACTATTAATAGAGCAGGACAATTTTGTATCTCACTGTCATTCAAGCAAAGAGCAATCTGTAAAAACAAGCTTTTGCAAACAGTTTTGGACACAGAGAAAACTTACCTGTTACATTTTGCATCTCACCAGATTCATTTGTATCACTGATGTCAGTCACTGAATGATCATCAAATAGATCATCAGATACCTGGTTATCTACTTCCATTATACTCTCCTCAGGATCATTCCCTGTTAGATCCACTTCTCCCAGTTCACTTGGTTTTCCAGTAAACGTCATCTGACAAAAACACCACATCCTTTTACAGTTGGCTTTTAAGGACAGGAGAAACACCACAGGCATAACACAAGAAAAGACACTACAGTTTCCCAGTGAACTAGAATGGGTGAAGACAGTAAGGGCTACACTGAATTGATGAATTTCATCCTTTGTGATAAACCAGTCTTCTACACACATGAATTGTTAGATTTGAACTATTCTCTTTAGGACACAAGGTTCCTAAGACAGATACTAGTCTCTGTGTTTTAGATGGTGCCAAGGACATTGTTAGTATTTGAAAAACAATTCTCTCTACAAGACTCACAAAGTTCTCACTATATTTCATAATTACAGAGAAATGAAAGGAAGGCATATGACCTTTTTGAGGGCATACTAATTACCACTTTCCCTACCAGACGACACGTTAACGGAAGGTAAGACTCTCAGCTTCTCCTCACCTGAAAAAACAAAGGATTTTGCCTACCTCGACCTGACTACAGGACAATGTACCAAAAAAGAAGTTTTAAGAATTGTGCTAAACACAGTGATGTGCCACCCTATTACTTTTCTCAGTGAGAAAGGAGGGTCATTTACAGTTAGAAGATTTAATATCTATATAATAAACACCTTTAAAGTGTTTTAAGGCACGTAAGTCCATCGAACTACAAAATAAATAGAAGCTTTTAAAACTTTACAAGTGCATTAAAATTAAATGTCATCTGTTACATTGTGGCATAAAATCTGTATATACTTTTACTCTAATACAGTATTAAAAAAAATCAAAAAATAACATAATTTATTTTTTAATGTTAACAATGTAATATATCAAGGCATGCTAACCTTGATCAAATGTTATCCATCTGCTCTCATTTTTCCCCTACACCTGTGTTTAAATGCTAAATAAAAATGTTTCCAGTTAGGCATTTTCTATAAAACTCAATGTATTTTGATTTATTTTTCAGTAATAAGTATCTCATTTGGTTTGCTTCCAAATTATTACACTGTAAAAACAATCCTCTTATAGAAGAGCACTGCATTTAGAAACAGGCAGAACGTACTTACCAGATTTTTGCAAATATCTACGAGATCATTCATAAATTTTGACGTTAACAAACGCAGGAATATATTAGACAGCACCTTATTCGCACTGTTCTGTAAGAAAGTAAGATGTACAGATAGGTTAATTCATTTTTTTTCAGGTACCATATGTATGATATTCAACTTTGTGATCTCATTAATGAAGAAAGAAATATAAATTCCTTTATAAACTTTACCTTGGTACAATTGCATAAACATTTTGTACACTGTATTATCAAAGTCCTCAGTGAGTTGATCTGGGCATCTTCATTTAGTTTGTTTTTAGACTGAGAAATGCTTTCTCCGGCATAATGAATGAGAGACTAGTAAAAATACAACACAGTTAAAATACCTCAGTTAAATTCCTTTATACATTGGCACACACACAGAGACAAAAGGCCATGATTCTCATTCATACAGCTTTGATATTTATAGTGTGCATCAATGAGTTTGGACTTCTTTCTTTTTTCTTTGATTTTTGTTTGACTCATTCTGTGCCAGAAGTGACAAAAAGATAAACCTGCCTGAAACATTGATATTTTCATCACAAAAGAAAAATACAGCATCTCTTCATAATGTGTAAGTTTTGGGTTTCCATATTTAAGGAAAAAACAACCTCAGATAGTAAGAGTAGTAATAATAATAATAACAGTAGCTGTCTTCATATTGGTTTAAACCATCAAATGATCTTAACAAATTCCTGCATAAAAGACCTATAAATGAAAGGACTTATTATTATCTAAGTAGTCCTTTGTCCACATGTCCATAACTATTTTATTTTTTTAAAAGGCATGACTCAGAAATGTATCAATATTTAGAATACTCTCCACTGCAAAACTGATGCATTGGTATACTGACAAAATTCCAGTGACTCCTCTCTTTCAGCAGCAGTGACATACTTAAACCTCTCTCAACTGCCTTTTTTTAAAAGCAGAAACCAATGGAAATATTCATGCTCTGAAAATGTGTCAATATGAATAGAATTTTTAAAATAACTTTATATTTAATGGTTTAATTAATTTTTAATAGTTCCCAAACACATTGCTGCGTACCTTAGCGTTCTGGAACAACTCTGATTTACACGCATCCTCTTCTTTAAATATACCAGTGTAGCAATAGCAACCAAGAACACCAATCAAGAGACTGACACATCGGACAAGGTGTTCTGCAGCAACAACCTTAGACTAAATTAAATACACAGTATAAATACCAGTGGTTTATCACTAAACTTTTTCACCAAAATACAGAATTCTTTAGAGTCTTTTTTAAACACTTTTATATATAGATTTCACCAAAATTAACAAAGATTTGCATCCTAGTTTTGTACTGCAGTTGCTTCAGCTCCCTAACATGTCCTTTTGGCTCTCCATGTTATAATATTCTCTGTATGTCCCATGGCCTTTACGCATCCTTCATAATACTTTAAATTCTCTCTCTCCTTTAGATTCCATCATAGCAATACTTCTAGCAATTCCCATGTGCTCTGTTTATCTATTTTACCTCCTTCCATGACAAGAGACAGTATGAGCTGTATCACATTCCTACTGCTGTCTCTTCTGATCTTAGTAAATTCATAAGTTGCTTCTTAGCAGCTACTGTGTGAACAAACAAATGGCATAGATGGTTGCAAATGCATGCAAGCTTACTGCAGGAGTATTATAGAAATCCCTTTTTACCTGTCTAAATTATTTCAATCAAAGGAGGAGAAAGAGCAGACAAATAATTATTTGTCTTACTTTCTCAGGAAAGGAGACCAAAAAGGATTGCTATCACATTTTTGAAAAGCAGGTATCTGTAAAAAAAGATGGGAAAACTTATGCATACACGCCATTGTCACACATGCAAAACCAGGGATAAGTTTTATAGCTCCTAGTTGCCAGTACCGTGTTTCAAACTTTGGTACTGCCTCTTTTGGCTCACCAAATATTACAGGACCTTAGCAGTGAATTGCAAGAAAGGCACACCACTGTAATAAAACGAAAGCTAGCCTGTCAAAGGAACTGGAAGTTTAAAAAGCCTGCTGCTTTTGTTTTCACAAACTTTTTACCATTATGTGGTGGCTCTTCCTCTACAACTCAAGATTTTTCTCCAAAGGAGAGATTCTCTGGTGTTTCAACAAATGGAAGATACAAATAGGATAATTCAGGCTGGAAGGGACCTCAGCAGGTCTCTGGTCCAACCTCCAGTGTCAGCACGGAGGTCAGAACAGGTTATTCAAGGCTTGATCCAGTCAGGGCTTCAAAATCTCCAAGGATGAAGACTGCACAACCTCTTAGGCAGGGCAACCTGTGCCACTGCCTGACTGTCCTCATGTAGATAAACTCCTCCTTGCATCCAGTGTGAACTTCTCTTGACTCTGCCTGCTGTCTCTCATCTTCCCGCAATACACCACTGTGAAGAGCCTGGCTCTGTCTTCTAGACAATCTTACAGGCACTGGCAGGCTCCCTTAAAGCCTGTTAGGTCCCCCCAAAGCCATCTCTGCTTCAGGCTGAACAAGCCCAGTTTCGTCTGTGTCTCTTCACAGGTCAAGTGCTGGAGCCCCCACCATCTCAGCAGCCTCCACTGAATGCACTAAATGTCTGTCTTGTACTGGGAAGCCCAAAACTGGATGCAGTATTTCAGATGCAGTATAAAGGCAGTGAGTAGAGGGGGATAATCAGTTCCCCTTGAGCACTGGCTGTGCTCTTGTTAATACAGCCCATATTTGCAGCTTTCTTCACAATTACTCCTTTACGCAGCTGCCTCTTTTACAAAACCTAACTATTTGACACCTCTATGCCTCAGCTGATTTTGGCTGAAAACTGGCAAGTGCTTAAAGCGTTACAGGGGCACAGAAGTTGAAACCAACATCACAAAAAGCAGAGTAACAGTGGTTTATGTGGCAACTTAGCACGCACTTCCACTTCTATACAGCTTCTATGTATTCCCACATACTCATGAAAACTATGGATATTTTGCCAATGATGTAAAGAAATACAGACGTATTATCGGATATAGTTTTTAAAAAGCTTGCGGTTCATTTTTAGCGGCAAAAGGAATGAAAATCTATATACTTTGCCTTGAAAATACATTGTTTGGGAACACAAATATAAGGATGTAACAGTAATTTCTAACTTACCTTAGGAACATAGTTGCTTAAAAGCTTTTCTGACATTGCTAAAAGACAGGATTCCAGTGTTTCCCTAAGATGTTGGTTGATGGCAAGTCTTGAACCAGTCACATTTTTATCTGCAACATTTACTGCAAAGTTAGTGAAAATATCCATTTCATCAAATGTTGTCTGCAGATACAGCTCTTCAACATCAGAAAAACTGTTTTCTTCTTTCCTTTGCAAGTGTTGCACACTTGAAGAAGAGACATCATTTTTACTTTAGCAGCCAGTATATGACTTAAGAGTCTTTAAAACTATTATTTAAATGCAAGAAATAAACAGAAGCAAAATAAAATATTTTATCCTTTTGTGCTTCCAAACTCTGGTTGATCTTTAACTTCTAAGGTGACTTACATTGTGGAATGGATACTATCATTTTAGCTCTGTCTGAACAAACTGAAAGGAAAAATGAAGCCTTCACACGCATCGTATGTTCTACTGTAGTTCATATAACAGCATCTGCTTTGTGTTAAGATGGCTGACCTCAACCTACTTTACACAACTGGAGCAGAAATTCACAAATCCCCTGAAACTAGTATTTTTAACTTCTATAGGAAAGGCTTATCTTCCATCAGAACAAGTTATACACATTTTAGTTTCATTAAGAGGAAATTGGATATAGTCCAAAAGCTTGAACATATGCATCAGTGAAAGATGCAACAGCATTCATGGAGTGACTCCAACTCAAGTACGTGTGGCTGGGACCACAAATATAGGTGGAGTGGCATGAGGACATATGGACAGTAAGCATCTAGCCAACTTTCTACTTAGCATCTACCTTCAAGAAAACTCTTAAGATATATGTTTCCTTTAGAATGGAAGGTAATGTTAAAAAGCATGAATACATATTTGTATGAAGTTACAAATTATTCAAAAAATATAACTGTAATGGGTTAAAAATACCTAATGTACTTATGGATAAAGAGCCAAATATTTAGCTGTATTGCTGAAGAGAGATGGTACACATATTTCTTACAAGGTATATTGTTCAGTACCTGAAGCTTTGACTCTGTCAGCAAGAGACTATTTTAACATCTGCTTAAAGCATCTTAACAAATTGCAAAAGTGCTATTATTTTTATGGGGTCTGAAAGATGTACAGAAAGATGCGAAAGAGCTTGAGGAATTATGCATTACATTACCTCTGCTTGCTAAAATGACAAATATAAGAAGCTTAAGTATCTATGATTGATTTAAAAACATACCATTTAGCATCATTTTGGAAAAAAATCATGGCAGCTCTACAGTTCTTCATTGTAAGGCTCACAAGAATTTTTTGTAATGTAAGATGAGGAAAATCACTGTAAAAAAAGGAAATTGTTTTGTATTTTCTTGCAACCAGACAAGCTCTTGGGATTCCTGAAGCGCACCCAAACGTTAACTAGATTAACAGTGTATCTTCAAAGAAGCTTAAGTTTTCACTTAAGATTTCTAACACATAGTTCATGTATCTGCTAGCTATAGACAGATAACTAAATTATGTCCCCAGAATGTCATTCTACAGTAAGTTTAAAAACCCTATAAACTCTAGCAAAGCATTAACATAATACAATTCTGCAAATCCACTTTTCCCTGCGTAATTTTCTGTGTTATAGGGTAAGCTTATGTACAAAATTATGCCACAAAGACTTTACCTGCAGAGCACAGGAGGCAACTCTGCACATTCTTCCATTTCTTCCTCCAAATAGCAGGACAGTACCCATTTCATTATTGCCTCCTTTAATGCAGAATCCAGGTTTCTTTCACAATTATTCTGTTCCATTCCTATGTCCAAATTTTCTGGCACTGAATAGGCAGACATCACTAATGATAAACAATATACAGCAGAACTGTAACAAAAATGGAACACAGGGCATTTGTGAGAAACAACGTGGTATTTGTGGATCAGCACTCTAAAGCAAAGTCAGAATTTCTGCATGCTCAGGGACCATCAAGTACATAAGCAAGTTAATAAGCACACATACTGGAAAACTCCTTTATTAGAATCTTTACATTTTCAAAAGCTACATTTTGGCTATTACAGACATTTCCTGTCTATTTTAAAGACTGTTTCAGAATACTCATTTCAGAATCAAAATATATGTAGAAGAAAACATATTTTTTAACTTCAAAAAATCAACATCTCTTTCAGTTAATTTTAAATTTTCAGTCCATTTTACATTTTTAGTCAATTTTAAATTTGAAGATGCTTGCCTCTCCTCTTCTGCCTCTGCTTTCAGACTCATGTATATATTTATGCCCGTTTCAAATGCTTAAAACACAAACGTGGGCAGTCTTAAACTAGAAATACAGCCACAACAACAATAATGTTATTTTGAATAATACAGTGGTTTTGGTTGCACAGTAAAGAGCAATGTGAATCAGACGCAAAATATTATCCTTGCTTCCCATTCTACCTTGAAGGCTTGCATGCAGGTCCTGAAAATATCTTCCAGAGTTCTTTATCTGTTACAACAAGGTTTCCTTGAATCATAGCTCCAAGTAGCCCAAAGCTCTCCACTTCAATTTGCTGGAAACTTATGCTACGAATGGTAAGAGACCAAATCTTTGCCCAGGTTCTCTGGAGCTCCAACTTGTGGGTGCTTTTCAAATCAGTTTTCTGGTTTTGACACAAAGCTACCTCTGTAAGGCACTTCAGCACGTATGGGGTCCTTTCTCCTCGGCGCTGCTGAGGCAGTAACTGGTGAAGTACATTGAGTAAGGGAGGTAGCTCACTGTTAGGAAGACTCATGGGATACTTCGATATTAATTGAGCTGTAATCTGTAACCTTGAAAACACACAGTGAAGCGATTAATATCACACCTAAATTTGCATCTTCACATGTAAATGAACAAACAAAGCATTCTTCAATTGTCATTCCACTGGAAGATTACACCTTCCAGTATTCAGTTGATTTGTTTACTATCAAAGATTAAAGATTCGGTATTTCTACTGGTTTTACTTGTAAAGTCTGCTTGTCTAGCTTCACTATCACTAATAATTTCTTACAAGTTGACTTCACTGATTTCTAATTTCTTACAAGCTGAGTCCACTGATTTCTGACCACAAGTGAAGAAAATTTCAGGAAAAAAAAATACTTTTCTCCTTCTTCTGGACTAGCCTGTTATACACTCTGACCCAGGGAATGACTTCAAGGGTGAAATTACATAAGCAGGAAACATTATAACAACATCTCTGCAGATAAGAAAAGCAAAATTTATCAAATGAGCAAAATGTTAAGCTGGGGATGGTAAATTGGAAGGGTTTTGCTCATAGCAATGGTTGCAACCCTACCCAAATTAGTAAATTACAGCAGTCACAGTATTTCTTGGAGATTGCCACCTCCACACCGAATGGCATGTTAACTTCTCAATTGGATCCTAAATAGCCACTTTGCCTCCATACTGCGAGCAATAAACAGACACACATACACACACAAACCTCCCGCCCCAGCTCGGGACCCAATTCACAAGCAGCTACACTGTTCTGGTATCTTGTACAGCAGTTTCCAAGAAAAGTCAGAAAGACAGAGAGGAACAGTAACAGCAAAAAACATCCCGTGTAAATTATTTTAGCTAAAAAGTCAACATTCTTGGGCCTTGGACTACAACGGGTAAGTTCTGGAAAAGCCGAGCTGTGGTCTTTTAATGATGACTTGACTCCCTGCTACACTCTCTGCTACAGAGTCCTTCTCCTGCGGCAGTCAGTGGAAGAAGATGTGTAGCTATACCTCCAGCTCAGAAGTCCCTCATGTCAATCAAAATACCCCTCAATCAAGGTCCAAGCTAAGATGCCAGGCCTTGCACTTCAACAGTTTTCAGACCAGGTATTACAGCAAACTGTGTGAACTAGTCCCAAATGGCCAGTTAATGGTTGCTGTCCTATATCTAGCACAAAAGATGGGTAAAAAATCAGAGGCAGTCATATCTTACACACTACAACACAGATTACCAGACCTCATGTTATTTCTTAGGAAACCAAAGATACAAAGTTTTTAAAGCAAGAGTGCCAAGAAGACTACTCACTACTTCCCAAATGCTGTGAGAATCTAAGCTTAGTGCTTAGATATATAATTACAGCATGTGCAGACACGTAATTTGAAAGCACAACATATTCAGGAGAACACTTAAATGTAAAAAGATGTCTGTAGTGATATTTGTTTCATGTAAAGATATTATTACCAAGGTATGACATCAAAATCCTTCTGGGATCCTTGCAGGTTGTCTCGAATTACCTCCCAGCCTAGTTCAATCCTCCTGCGCTTGCTTGATACTGTTTCATCACTAGACTCTCTTTGAGAAATGGCATACGGCTGGGTGATCTCCAGAACTTTGGTATCCTCTGTAAAAACCTTTTATAAAGAGAAATTAAAAAGTACACAAATAAAAAAAAAGCAGTATTTACAGGAAAACAGGAAATGTCAAACTAAACTGGTCCATTTTTTACTGTGTATAAAGCCTCTTAAAAGGCAACCAGAATTATTATTTATTATTCTTTACTATAACAGAACCTCTGCTTATAGTCCAATAAGCAACACTAGTGAAACCTAGTATAATTTAGGAGTCTACACATTTCTAAACTGCACAAAAATTAACAACTAAACACACAAAGACAAAAGGTACTAATACTTCAATAAATGATTCTGAGGAAATGCTAAAGCCATATTACTTTAAAAAGCAAAACATACAACACAGTAAGTATATAGTCAACTTTATATTCAAATAAAAATGTTACCTGATGACAAATATCAGCCATTAACTCAATCAAATTTTCCTTGACAGCAATATTACGTGAGCCTGAAGAATACTTTCCTCTACTACAAATGAGATTTATTTCATTCACCAGCAGATCATATAGGTTATGTAAGATACTTTGCCATTTTTTTGAGTCATAGGCACCTGTACATGCAAAAGCAATTAAAAGATAACATGTACCACCCACTTGATACAATATGTGAATGTACCTAGACACAAAATACAGCCAAAATCAGAGTAAAGCATACAAAGCTTAACAAATGCAGGCCTACAAAACAAGTCTTATAATGGAGAATGAATAAAGAAAAAAAGTGAAAAAAGTTAAGAGAGAATTTAATCAGCGTATACAAGTAATTAGGGTAGGAACGAAGTTTCTAATAAACAATTCTTTATCTAACTGGAAAGAATACAATGAAATGCAATGGATACATTTGGACTAATTATAAACTCTTTGCCATTTGTAGACAAGGTAAAAAAAACCCCAAACCCTTTTTAAAAAAATGATGCTATAACTGAAATAGGCCATGACAGACAAACACAATTACTGAGTGATGTTCTCTGACCAGTTTTATACAGTAACTCAGACTTAGTCCATAGTAGTAATTTCTGGGCTTAAATAAACCTGATAAGATATGAATACACGTGGCAATCTAAACTCAATGTAAACGATTATTTCCCTTCCCCAAAGACTTTGTGTTTTGCTTTAGTAATTAAAATCACCTTTTGATAAAAAATCCAATCAACTTTTACAGGATTAATTTACAATTAATACTCTTTTAGTGCATACTTTGAATTCGAAAACTTATTTTCACTTTCACTCAGTATTAACCTATGGCATAAAACTACTGACAAGTAATCATCACTCCCATTAATGTTTCCAAGACTCAGTATCAAAATGCAGAAAGTTGGCACAATAATTCGAACAATCACATACAGTGATAGAAAAAAAACAGGGAGCTTTTTATTGTACCTTTTCCCTGAGTTTTTGCACCCTTTGGATGATGAATATGAACTTGGAGACGAACTAACTCAATTATTGATTCCTTCAGGGAATCCTTTGGTCTATAATGAGTCCATATATAAAGCACTGTAGGCAAAATTTCTTCCCCTACTTTACAAATCCGTATGCGACAGTTGACAGCAAACTTATTGCAGAAGATATTAATTGCTCCAACAATATGATCCAGGCCTGCGGTATTCTTCTCCTGCCTGCAACATAAACCAAACACTCAAACTTCCAGAAGAAATAATGTTATTTCTTTTTACAGGAATTGTTTAAATGTAAATACTAGCAAGTAACTATATTCAGAATATTATTTGCCTAACAAATGCAGAAGTTATTAACATTTTAAAGAATTTATTAAATTGGTGTTCAAAGACAGAACAAAATATGTCTAAAGAAGCATTACCTGCTATTACTCAAGTCTAATCCCAAATGCTTAAAATGAGTTATTCTCTAAAAGTAGGCATTAGCATACAAAAGGAGCACTTGCAACATACCTTGCACACTGCATTGCTTTTGAAAAGAAGATAAACATATCAGAACTCAACCCATCAGTTTGGAAGCAGTACCCCCTCGTAAGCGTGTGAATTATCCTAGCCACCAAGACTCTATTAATCTTCCCAGAAGGTTTGAGGTATAATTGGCCATACAGGATCAGCAACTCTGCAAATGTATTTTTAAAAAATATATATGATATAGTATGTATGTATGTTATAAATATACAAATATATATATAAATATATATGTTACAGAGGATTATATAAAAAATGCTTGAAGCAAAATATTGCATTAAATATACAGAAACCACCATTCTGAATTCAGCAGCATGTCATTATTCACTGGGAAAGTTAACCAGGGAAAAAATAAAACATGTGGTCTTGCCTACATTGGAAGTGAAGTTATATTCATTCCGAGCTGGGGTACAATCTGCTTTGTGTTACACCGAGCAAAGTAGCTATAGCCACACGATACTTTCATAACTACTTCCACACTCAATTCTACTCTACATTGATTCCTCAGCACAGTGGGCTCCATTTGTTGCAGAATACACAATAAAAGTACTTAGAAACAATTTACAGCCACACATACATTAACAAAGAATTTGGTGCAGCAGGAACAGGTAAACAGATCAGAACAGTTGGTACTGAGGCTGCCGGTATTTCCATTACATGCAGTTCAGCTAGTTCACTCCAGCCCGCAGACCAACACATCCATGCCTTGCGCTCATTTACAAGTTTTCTGGAGGAAAGGCTCCTTCCTCAGATTTTAGCTTTCTTATCTCAAGGCCCATCTAGGAATCATCACACTGTCCTTTCATCAGCCTCATACAAATCACGGTAGCACGTTACTGATCCAACCATCACTATCAGTTTAACACGACACATACAAAAGCTTTGTTACTATTTCATTTATGCCACCTACAAGTGACATGATACTGTCCCTCAGTCCACCAGTGGACAATATCCACTGCAAAGAACCACAGAGGGAAGAAATACTGATTCAGTCCTATGACCTTGGCAGCTCTTCTGGGACAACACTTTGAATGAATGGACATCCATCTCTCAGGCCTCCTCTTCCCGAAGGAGAAATATAGGTGGAATGATCTTTTGGGAATCCCAGCCACTATAACTACTGTGTTCACAGTCAACCAGATATGAGCTCAGAGCAGCTGTATCATATAGTCCTTGGGATGCAGAATGATCAGTTACTGTACTTTGCTCTGTAGAGTGACCATGACCTAGAAAAGCCTGACAACCCCTGACTTTACTGGTCAGTAGCTCATCAGTTTGGGGTGAGTAAGCTCTGCACAGGCAGTCAGGATCAAGGCCTCTGAGGCACTCTCTCAGAATCTCTTCTTTTGAATACTCTGCATGGGTGATATTGATGGCATCGCACAGTGCCTTGAGCTCTGGATTCCTGTCTTGTAGAAAAGCCAGATTGGGACAACTATAAATAAATAAATTGCAATGCTACTGCTTCATTGCTGTGCAGGCCATGGTAGATTTATGGACATCTTGGACTACAGCAGGACTCATAGTGCCACCTTCACCAAGTCTTTCATAACTCCGGCCTCAGATCAATACAGATACCAGCACCTTCTTCCCAAGCAGGCACAGGGTCATTTGCAGAACTCAGGTGACTCTCTGAATCATGGGAATCAGAAACAGTTCATACCCCTATATTACTGGGTCTCAAAGCTTTACCCTGGTGACAAGAGTGCCAAAGCCTGATTTAACTGTGTCCCTTCTGCGTAAAGGATGGAAGTGGAATGTGCATCAGCGACCTCCCAACACCCTCAGAACAGTGGGCCCTACACAACTGCAAGTGCACTGCAGCCCAGGGTCACAACAGCCCACAGCCAATGCTCCTTGTCCCTGCAGGGGATTCTTATACTGGGACCTCGTTAGGTTGGGAAACCACTCCTGCTCACACTTGAGAGCGCTTACTAGCTGAACTCTTTTCCAATCTACTCTCCATGCTCTCTGCTAACCTCCCCTCAAAGAACACACATGCAAGGAAAGCACACAGCCTAGAATCTGGATGGGAGCAAAATCTGAAGCAGAAAAAGCACGTGAACAAAAAGCATTCTAAAAATAAGAAAACTTGATCCCGTAACACCAGTTGATCTCTTCTCACAGCTGAGCCTGCTTCAAGCAGGGGATTGGACTAGAAATCTCCTGAGATTCCTTCCAATGTGAATTATTCTCTAATTTCCTGAAAGTGCTAATACACCTGCAGTGTTCAAGGATGATGTTACCTCATTCAAATATCAATTACCTCTGATTAATCTCCAATCCCTGTTGGATTTTCACACGAGCCTGATGGGATTGTCCAATAGTGAATGGGTTTGAGCAACTATGCCTCAACTTTCCAGTCCTTTGGTAAGACCATGTACAGGACTGAGTAAATCTCTGTTGGTCCAACAGTGTCACCACTGCACTGAGTTGCAACCAGCATCAATTGAGGTGATGTCTGTTGCAGCCCTGACTACTCCTCCTTCTGAGAGAGTCAGGCAGTTGAGCAAAGAGGTGTCCTCATTCATTACTACAGTGGCAATACCAAATGTCTACTGATGTCCTCACGGGTCCCTAGCATATCCGTTCATTAAAAAGTCAATGCCCAAGATGCAAGAGGCACATGGTCCCAATACCAATTCACAAGGCTTCCCGTTTCTTTTAGTAAGATTGAGTTCAGCTTCTACTACATACGGCTTCCACTGGCCTCATGTGACTTCTTTGATGATGCAGCCAGTATATACCAATATGACAGCTCCTCTTTAAGAGTATGACTATCAACATTCAGAAGCTCAGAATTTCCAGCAGATAAGAGCGCCCCATGAAGTCGGTATTTGCTTATCAAGTCTAACTGCCTTGGGGCAACAGCTGGAATCCATGTTCTTACTTTCAACTCCTGCACCAGATCACTGATTTTATAAATAGAAAACAGACCTCTCCATTGTACTCCAAGAATTATAAACAAGCATTAAGGTGGAATTGCTAAAAAAGGTTACGATAACCTTTACAAAGCTCATATATCCCTCCTTTAATAAAAGCAACTTGTTTCATTTAATGGATTTAAGTTTGACTTCCTCTAGATTTACGGCCTTCAGTCTGGCCTCACTTCAGTAATTAAATTCCACTGTGATCTAACATCACACTTCCCGCTTCAGCCCATACACAAAGAGACGCAGGTCACTTCCACGTTCCTGAACTACCTAGCTACCACACAACTCCCATAGGCTCCTCATGTAACCTGTATGTACCCTTCCAAGTGACACTCAGTCTCAGTTTTCCTTCTCTGCCTTCTTCAGTATCTCTCTTCAACATCCCTGGCTTCTTGTCCCATTCCCTGCCTGCCTACCCTCAGTTCTACCCAAGTACCCGGTTCTTCTTCAGATACCTTTCCTGATTATTGTTCTGAACTCCAGCTTCCAGCCTCCTTATCTGATTAGTCCCTGTCTTCGCATTCTGCTCCAACCTGCAGGCTGACAGCCCTTTGTGTTCTCCCCCGTTCACTGGCTCCTAGTCTCAGGCAGCTTCCCCATACACTGCCAGCTTCCTCTTCAATCTTCAACTTCCAGTTCTATCTCCATGGCCATATGGTGCCAACTTCTTTAACTTCTGAGATCCCACCCTCAGGCTCTCCAATCACGTCTCCCATCCTGAACTGTTTCAGTTCAATCGGTTTGCTTTGCCAGTCTTCTGCAGGTTTTTTTGCCTCCCCTTTCACTCCAAGTATCACCAGATCCCTCTTCTGAGTTCTTTGCAGGTTTATTTCCATTCTGTAGTTAAGCAGCTCTCTTCAAGCTACAGAGCAGAGTATTTTCTCATAAAATGCTTTTCAGAAATCCAAACTTAGACTTCAAAGCACTACACAAATAAAGATAGTATTTCTATGCTTCTTCCAGAATTGCACATGCAACATTCAACAAACTAGACTGTAAAACTTCTAATACCCTTTTTTTTTTTTCTCCAAATTACAGTGCTATTACATCAACAAATGAAAACAGATGGGTTGAGAGCTTACTTCATGTCAGTCAGATGATTTATGATACATAAACATTCCTCCCCATGCTAAATAAGTTAACTGTCATGGAGTCAAATCCAACCCTCTGAAAAGTGAAAAATTATGTTTGCATTTCCACTCAGTTCAGGTTGCATGCCATACCATTACCCAACTTTTTTATCTGTTTTTGTCTATTTAAATCTTAAGCTTTCTATTTTTTCTTTATATGCATATAACAACAACGAGTCAATGCTTTTTTAGGACCTTCATAAGCCAACAAAACTCAGATACTAAAATTTAATAGTAATACATTAACTATAACAAAACTATACCAGCCAATACCTAATAACTTGTAAACAACTGCACACCAACACCAGTTTTACTGAGGCTATTTCCAGCACACAGATTGCATGGATATGTTATACATGTTAAGCCCTGTGGAGATGATGCATACATAACCTCATTGTATATAAGTACATATGTTTCAATAAGCAATAGATAAACAGTATGCAGAAAGAAAAAAATCTATTCCTAATCTTTGCTGCTTTGTTTATTTCAACTGTAAGTCTTCAAGGCTGACCTATTTTACTCCATGGTTTGTGTAGTACCTCATACAACAGGCCACCAAACAAATTAAAATGCACCTAAACATGCTTCTATAATAGGAAAAGGCATTTGTAAGTAGGCTTAAAAATGTTACCTGACCACTGCTGCTGGGATATCTCACACCAATATTTCCTTACTGAGAGGATATCTTTTAGGAGTATACTACTACAGTCAGATCCATAAGCAGCACAACTTGCTGGATCTCTGATAATTTCCATGACATAAATCAGAAGTTCCTGACATTTCAGTCTGGGTCCTCCTACATGAAGAAATAACATGAGACTGTGATTAATCCAAAGTGTGCCAAATAAATCTGGAATTAATTGTTTCTAAATGTTTACTTAAAAACAAAAAACCCCACCCTACAGCTCAGAAACAGTTTTGTTAGGAATCATCTTCTTAAATAAACTGTTTCTTAGAAAGAAATCACTTATGAGAGGACACATCAGTTATACACACATTGAATAATGAGAAAAAGGCACTGTGAGCATCAACAAAGGCAGTGAAGGCGCACAAAGGACTAATTCACATGAAGATATTTAAATTGTAAACACCTGGAAACGGGCAAGATGAACCCCACCCTGGTAACTTACTTCAGAGTAAAAATTCAAAGTTGAAAGCAAGGCACAAAAACAAAAAAGTAATTCTGTATGAATATATATTACTTTTATTAGCACATCTGATGAAATATTTGACCAAACTTCCAACTTCTTGCATCTTTTTCTGTCTGGTAGTTTGGGTTGAAGCAGATGCATTTGGTTTTGTCAGCTGGAGGTTTTTCATTTCTTTCTGGAAATATTTCTGCAGTACACTGCAAAAATAAAAGAGATATTGATGAAGAATCTGCACATTTATGACTAAAGTAAAATATGTAAATGTTGTTTTAGCCTAGAATGTCACTGCTTGTTCTTCTCGCAATTCTAATTACAAAGACTAAAAGCTGAAATAGATTACAGTCTAAGCATGATGGAAATGGTCTATAAAAGGAGCTATTAGTTATAAACATAATCAGAAGCAACTTGAATAGGAACCAAACTTTCCTTTAAACTTTGCATAATGCTAAACATAAAATTTATAATTAGGAAAAAAAGCAATGCTAAGTCTTTTTATTTATGCTGCAACATTATACCACAAAATAGTAAGAAGTACTCTTCGTTGTTTTTATTGGGGAAAACTTTCAAGTCCTATTTCTCCATCATTTAAAATTAACATGTAGATTAGATTTTAGATCTAACAATAGATTAAATTTTTCACTGGCTTTGTCACTGGCAATTACTGGAGATTTTCTGGCCTACTATTTGCATTCAGTTTAGAGTCTCTATTTATTGTATTCCTCCTGTGTATTTCTAATATATATATCTCAAAAGCAACATACAAAATTTATCGAATACTTCTTACGATATTTTTGGTACAGCCATGAAACAAGAACTATTCCAATGCTGTCCAATGAAAAAACATAACGGAAAGCTGACCAGACACCAGCCTATGAAAACTAATACTTCAGATGCACTTTTAACTTAAAATCTAACACTAGTCCCAGCTGCTCTAAGAACTTACAACACTCACGCTCAGTCCAATCTTGTAGTACACCTAAATTAGATTATATCAAAGATGGGCCTCTACAAACCTCAGCACAGCTTCTTTAATTCACAAACCACAGTCCTTCTATTGTGCACTGAAGAACTCAGTAAAAAATTCTAATGAGCTATCTATAATCTACATATGAACTATACGTTGAAAATCAGATGCAGAGGATAACTCTGAATAAAAGAACGTAACTATTACTTTTGTAAGGAAAAACGACCACGCAATTAATGATCAGTTTCCTAGCAGTTAAGTTTTCTATATGTGATGCGTTGCATTTTGGCTATTTTAAATTTACTTCCTTTAGAGACTAACGTAAGTAATTTCTTGTTTACAAACTGAGAAGAACTCTAAATCAATCTGCAGAAAGACAAGTATTAAAATAGACCAGATAAACAAAAGAATGATGTTCCATGTAGGAAAATTGTGACCATTCACAAAGAAAGAAAAAAAAAGAGACTACCTAAATACAGCATCCCAGTTGAGTTGCTTTCCTTGTTTAGAATCAGAATTCCGGTCCAGCTGGAGGACTGTTTCAGAATCACGGAGAAGTCGCTTGAAATTTTCTATTTCCTTCTGAAAATGTATTTCAGGAAAAAGAATTATTAATGATTCTCTTCATTGCTAATTGAGGCACACACACCAAAAGAAAACTTGTTACCCTTCGCTCCACAGCTTTCTCATTTTCAAGGCGACGACAACAAATGAGCAGATCATGTAATGCAAGACTCATGGTTCAGTTTAACAGAAGAGTCATTTGTATCTGCAAACAGAAGAAAAGGATAAAATAGTAATTATTTTATTTCACACAGAGCCAAGTCAACCAGTCCAAAAACTGGGAAGGATATATATTAAAAATCCAGTATCAAACATAACCACAGGGTTATTTCCCTGAAAAGCTCATTCGTCTCTGGGTTAGTCTTATTGGTCACAAGATTGAAGCAAAGTCTCATGTCAAGAATGTAATCTATTCCCACAGGCAACAGCTGTAAAGAATAACAGCAGAGACCCCCTTCACATGACTCTGATTTCTGCCCTTTTTATGAGTGATAACAGAGTTGGTCAGACAATATGGAGCGAAATTATAAGATTAAAATAACACAGAGCTGAATACTTTAAGGCAAACAGCATTAACTTTCAGTAGCTAGTTGTTATCAGTAGCTGTCTTAACCTGATGCTGCCAGAAGGTAGCACTTTGAAAACTGTTTTCCTCTCTCACATCCTACATTTTCATAGGTATGCAATATCATATTGACAAGTCCCTCTGGACTCAACATGTCAAAGGATGCTCGAGCATCAATCATAAGAGGAAACAACTTTTTCCTTCTGTGACCACTTAAAATTATGCCTCATCTCCTTCAATAGAGGTTGGAATTAGCTAGACTTTGCATTTCTGGTTTACATAAAGTTATGCTGATGCAGATCACGACAATGACATTGTATACAACTTCCATGCTTCTCCTTTTACATTTAAAGCAGCCCCTAGAGAAACTCTGTCTGAAGAAGACAGACAAGACAAATTGGAAGTAATTCCAAGCATATGCTGCTAAGGCTGCAATAAGCAATTGAGAATGGGCATTCATGATGCCAAACACTGCATCTTGAGCACGTAAGTGAGAATATAAAAATATCCATTCAGATAAGTAAAACTTTAAATATCTACTGTCTTAGGGTATATTTATTTCCTTCGGCTTCAGACAAGATCAGGCTGGGACTAAGTATGATCACAGATATGATGACTCATCAGGTGGGTATGAAAAGGAAAATGTAAGCATGAAGGCTGGTTGTACTGTACAACTGAACTCATTCAGATGATGAGCTGTTCCTCTACTAACTCTCCGCTTATGCTGAAAACAAACCAGAAAGGAAGAAGCAACTTTTTAAACACTAATGGCTTCTAAAATGCTGACGGGCTGAAAAATGGTTGACCGAGAACTGTGGCAACATGGGCTGTATGTTGCAGGGACTGGGTATCAAAGGGGAAGTCAGTCCTCTCGTTTGTATTAAATGGTATTTCAACTGCCGTAACAACAACAGTTAAGAACTCCTAATCCATTTACAACTTCTCTTACTAATTACATAGTTCTCCAACTATCATATTACGACCACGTCCCGAGAAAAAATACACAGGGCAAGGAAGGAACACAGCAAAAAAAAAAAACACCACGGAGGTGTTTACTAAGCAGCCACAGAGGTGCTCAACACAGGCGTGCAGGGCAATTACAACTAACGGGCGCCATCCAGCCGCTCCTACAAGACGAGCTCTGGCTCTCCGTACACCCCCACGAGGCCGCCCCCCGCGCTGGCGCCCCACGGCACGCGTGAAGCCCCTCGGGGCCTGCAGCCGAGGCACGCCCGTCCCGCCGAGCCCGGGCCTCTCACCTCAGCCGCCCGCGGGCGGCGGGGCTGAGGGCCAGGCTCACCACCCTCCCACCAGGACTCGAGCCCGGGCAAGGGAAGGGAAGGCCGAGCAGCCCCTCAGGGCCACGGAGCCTCGGGCAGGGGGAGGCCGCGTCGCCACCGCGGCCCGCTGCGGGTCGGAAGGGGAGGGCAGGAGCGGGCCCACCTCCGAACGGCGTGGCGGGCGGCGGGAGCAGGCTGGGGAGAACGAACGGCCGCCCGCGACTGCGGCGCGCGCCCTCGCCTCCTCCCGGCGGCGCGGCGGGGAGCGGACCGGCGGGCACGTGCGGCGGCGGCTGCGGGGGGACCTGGAAGCGGATGCCCGGCAGCGGCGGGTTCCGGCGGAAGGGGCCGGGCGCGGCGCTGGCTGGCGGAGTTTCCGCGCTTTCCCCTCAGTGGCGGGGCGGCCGCGCTGCGCCTCTGGGAGCTGTGTCCCGCTGCCTCCCCCCCTCCTCCCCCCGTTCCCCTCGCCGCCTCGGGCCATGCTGCTGCCGTCCGACGTGGCCCGGCTGGTGCTGGGTGAGTGAGTGAGCGAGCGAGCGAGGGCGGGGTGGGGTCGCCGCTCGCCCCTGAGGCGCGGCGGGGACTCCCGGGGCGGGGGGCGGCGGGCGAGGCGGCGGATCCCCAGCGGGGCTCTGCTGGGGTTTGTCAGCCACCGGCAGCGCCCTCGGCGCGGCAGGAGGATGAAGCGGCTGCGCCCTTGACCCTCGACCGCGTCGCGGTCGACCCCCCCCGGGCTGGGGTTGTCACTGCCTCTGCCGCCGAGGCGCAGCCTCGGGCCCGGCGGTCTCCGGGCTGTCCCCCCGCCCCCTTCGACCCGGTCTCTAGCGGGAAACAAACGCAGCTCGATCTTGAGGGACGTTCGGGCCTCTGGAGCCGCCGCGGGCGCAGGGGAGCTCGCCAGGCCGTGCGAGCCGGGCTGTGCTGCTCCCCGGTCGTGTCTTGAACTCGGGTTCTTCACGGGTTCAAGAAAATGTGGTGGTCTCTGGTGTCCACCTGCAGACAGATGCCTGGTGAATGAGGATTAATAAAGTATCCGATTACAGGAGGAATACAAGGGTCAAAATACCAGAGAAGGCTAGGTGAAGGTTCAGCTGGGTTTTCTTTGCTTCCCTGTTTCTGTCACTTGTGAGGCTGCATTGAGAGTTCGGGTTTGCTCAGTGTCTGTGGAAAATGGAGAGTAAGTGTGTTCAGGATATTGGCAGCAGACAGTGAATTTTTAAAATGACTTTACGCTTTGGATACTGCTAAAGATAAGAACAAATGGATGGTAATCAAAAATATGACCCACGTATTTAAGTCCCACACGTAAGCACCTGTTGGCACAGGTTGCCAAGATTTCCTGGCAGCTTGCATTGTGAGATTCAGTTTTCAGTTCTCCACAATTATTTTGAATCCAAAGCCATTAAGGCTGAATCTTTTCTTCAGTGTTCCTCCAGCACAACTTATTTTTAAATATTACCTGAAATGTTTCTTGCTACTGTCTTGAGAAACAAGACTAGTAAGAGATGCAATGTTTTTATTATTGTGAAGTAATAGAGGATTTTTAGAAACTCCATGCATTGTAAAAGATTTAAAATCATGCAAGAGAGCTCTCTCACTGTACTTTTCTATACAAAATTGGTTAAGTGACTGTCGTGGTTTAACCCCAGCCAGCAAATAAACCCCACGCAGCCGCTCGCTCACCCCCCACTCCAGTGGGATGGGGGAGAGAATCGGGAGGGCACAAGTAGGGAAACTCCCGGGTTGAGATAAAAACAGTTTAATAATTGAGACAAAACAAAGTAGAACAATAATAATAACAATGAGAACAACAACAATAACAGAATATACAAAGCAGGTGATGCACAATGCAACTGCTTACCGACTGCGTGTCACGAACGGGCATCCCCCCACACCCCTGGTTTTTATACTGAGCATGATGTCACATGGTATAGAACACCCCATTGACCAGCTGGGTCCACCACCCCGGCTGTGCTCCCCCTCCCCGGTGCAAGCACCACCCAGCAACAGCCAAAGCATCAATGGGCCATCAACGCTCCTTTCACACCAAACCCAAAACACAGCACCCCCCCCAAGCTACTGGGAAGAAAGTTAACTCTGTCCCAGCCGGAGCCAGGACAGTTACAAGTTTCTGGGTGGAAAGCTTATCTCACGTGCTTACCAGAGACTTGCAGACGTAGTATACAATCTTGGCAACGTCATGTGTACTAAGGATGATCCATCCTATCGTGTGTCTATTGTGGCGTGGTGCATGCATCATGTCTAGAAAACTTCTGAGCAACCTAAGGTTGTAGAACAGGATATTCCTTGTAGCTATTTCTGTCTTCTAATAGGGATTCCTCTTCCATGAGGAATTTGAGTGGATAAACAGGCTTCCCAGTCCAGCTCTTTTTCCATCTCTTTTTTTTTATCTTTCCCCGCCCCCCCAATCTTTCTGGTGCTGTGAAGGTTGATGAATATTGGTTTAAGAAACAAAACTAAAATGGTAAGATGAGCTCACCCATAGAAAGATACATAAGAAAATTTATCTTTTTCTAATTAATGTAGGAGTGAACGTGTACTGAGTTAGACCTGTGTCTTTCCATTTCTTAAGATAGAACAAAATATTGAATCGTTCCTAGTTCAGAAGGTACTGTACCTTCTGTGCCTTTAATTTGGTTTTGGCAACGTTCAAGATTGTGTACTGTTACATCATTATACAGTGTGTGCACAAGCAGTTCAGTTCAGTTGCACAGAAGGATCTTAATTCAGGCATTTTTAAACTTTGGAATGCCTTATTTTCCAGGAAGTTGGTGTATGTGCCAAATGTGCCTGTGTGTAAGCATTTGGTCATCCCTTGCAATACTGTAGTAGTAGATTCAACAAAGAAAAATTGCAACTTTTTACATAAATGTCCAGACGAGTTTGATTGTAAGAACAGCCTTACCAGCACAGATCAAAGCTCCACCTAGCCTAATAATCATCCTCCATCCTGGCCAACAGTGGATGGTATAGTGGATAGGAGTAAGACTGGCATATAATTGTGTTTCCCCAAAATACACTGTCAGCTTCCAGCAATTTGTGGCTTCAGAGTTTTCTAGCAAAATGTATTTGAAAATTTAAGTAGGACAGCCTTTTCCTTTCCACAGGTACCACGGATGTTTTCTGTCAGACAGGCCAGCTCATACATCGTGATTAAACTCATGGTGGTTATTCCCAAACCGTGTTTATCTTTAAAGTTTGCTTTTTTGTTGAAGACCTGAACAAGGGCTTATGTGTCTGAAATATGATCTCTTTTTTTCCAGCTATACTCAGATCTGCTGAAAGATATTTGTCTTCATGCAAACTTAAAGGCTGCATTTTTCTATAGGCATTCCTGAACTGAGGTGGACCATTTTGGGGGTCCATTGAAATAGATATGCTAATGTATATATACACTGCATTGTATAATTAGGTACATATTTTATCCTTTCTTTAAAACATTGCATGTTCAGTTCTGCTACAAGCAAGAAAGAAGAGACGTTTTCTTTTGTGGTTCTTTGTTCTAGAATCCTTCATTCAGATTGGTCTTTTTCTATCTTTTAATGTTTAGAGTATTTGAAGATTAAAGCAGGGCTTAAAAAGTTTGATTAAAGCAGAACATATTTGCTGAGGAATGGAATTTTGGAAAAGTAAACTTTTTCAGTGGATTTCCTGTTAAGGTAACTACTGAGTCTTGGGGTGTGTACAGGGCACAAGTTGCAGCTAGTACATCTATTCAATATGAAAATTACAGTAAGTGGGGGAAAAAAACTTTTTCTGTTATTAATTTTTGTACAATGCCAATTTTTAAAACAAATCTTATACACTGCTGTAACAGCTGCACAAGTTTTACCTGTTTTGAAACAGGAGGATGCGTGGAGAGTTATTGTTACATAGCAATGCATTTTATTAACAAAGTATTGTAGAATTCCATTTAATTATTAAACTGGGTTGTTCAGCCCATGTGAGAGTTAGTCTGTCAGCCTCCTGAGCCAAGAACTTTTATTTTCTGGTCTGTACAGTACTGTCTGTACTGAAGATCAGTCACAAATTGTGCATATTGTCTCACTTCCAATCTTGAATAGTTTTTAAATACAGTGTAATATCAATAATATTTTGTGCTTTTTCTGGTTGTAACTATTAAAGAAATATTTTGCAAGATATATGTTCCTCAAAATAACTTCACTTTCCTTGTATAACATACAAATCTTTACCTGATTATTTCAACACTGTATGCAGCTGGTGATGTTAATACTTTGATACCTATCAGGCAGAAGTAATGAATGAAATAGCAAAATTTTCCATCTGATTTGTTGCAGGGTATTTACAACAGGAAAAACTTCTAGCTACGTGCCGTGAATTTATTTTGGAAAGCTCAGATTTGAAAGAATATGCAGAGCACTGTACAGAGGATGGGTTTATTCCAGCCTGCTTGCTGGTGAGTTTGTATTTGCAAAGCAGAAAGTGAAGTTGTCTTACATCTGTGGAAAAAAAAATTGAGATTTCTCAGTGTAACAATTACTTCTCAAATGCTGTTTAAAATGTTTAGTTAGATCGTTCCCTCTGGTTTTGGGGTTTTTTTTGCATCCTGTGGTATTAGCAGTTATTTGGTTTCTAGTATTTAATTTCACAAAGAAACATTTAAGCGTAAAACATGCAAATTGATTTCAGCATATTACGTTTAGTCTGTTTTACAGCTTTGAGGATTTATGGAAGGGTGTCGCAAGGGTTTTATTGATTTCAGGGCTGCTCTTGTAATTTATTGGAGATTGCTTTCCTATCCTAGACACGGCAGCCGGTGATGT
This sequence comes from Calonectris borealis, assembly GCF_964195595.1. NCBI lineage: Eukaryota > Metazoa > Chordata > Aves > Procellariiformes > Procellariidae > Calonectris > Calonectris borealis. The sequence goes on from NC_134312.1 coordinate 202,579,486, forward strand.
TCCATTTCAAGTACATATTAAATATTTAGGTAAGGTACCTCAGCTTTATCTAAGGCTACCAAATTTTGTTGACAAAAACTGTGTTTCAGTTCAGCTTCCTCTTTGATCACTATCATCTGCATTGTCCCAGGTGAAATGTGGAACTTTGGGAGTGCATAAATACAGTGTGTAGCTACATATGTAGATAAGTGCATATAGCTACAGGGTAATTAGATACTTTGCCTTTTTAACATATACAAAAAGGGATTTTTAATATAGTGTGCAAATTACGGGGTTTAGATATTGCTATGTATCAACCTTTTAATGTTTATATGTGCATCTTCTTCCTGTTTTCCGTTTCATTCTTCTAATATATCAGTTAATTATGTGGTCAGAGATTTTGTCCACAGTATTCAAAATTTGTGGAAATCTTTTCTGAGATCCGAGGTCTTGATGCACCTATTCAAAACAGACCATTGAACTTAATTCATTTACAAGTGTTTAGTACTTTGGGGGTAGGGAATTGAGAACCAAGCTATGGCCAGCAAAAATTAGAAAAACCAAAGGTAAATAGATTATCCAGATTCCTAAAGCTTTTAATTATCTTCCTTTCCTCAGTAGAAACATTTTTCCTGTTTTTCATAGAAGAGTGATATGATAGTGTCTAAGAAAAAATTCTCATTGCAGCTCAAAATACTTGCGATAAAGGGCTGTATTTGTCATACCCTGTAGACTTCCCACTAGCAAACAAGACAAGAAGGTACAACAAATGATAGTGGTAACCTTAAAACCTTAATTCTCTTTGTTTCACCTAAAATAACAGAACAAGTAAATATGATATGAAAGTTAATTCTGTGTGACTGTTAAGAATTTTACTTTAGACAGAAGTTCTCTTCATGTTTGCATCTTAACGCATGTTGCATTCCAGGATGATACATACTCATTACTCTGTTACAGCTGTTCATCATCTTATTTTTGTGTTTTTATTCCATAATAACAAAGGTGAGTGGAGGTCATGTAGCTCTAACTGCTATACCAGTGTTGTGCAATGAGATCAAGCACTTCAGATTTTGTGTTTATATGGCATTTTGTTCTATAGATTGCTCTCACTTAGTTTGAGACAACTCAGCACCAGCAGCATAAATTACAGTTCCTTGTGTTGAGGGTCAGCATGGTGTAATCTTCTAAAGAACTGCTTAAATCTAACATGATACAGCAGATGAAGTATAAGTTATTAGTGAAGGTCTAAGATCAGTATTTTTTTTCCAGTCCCTGTGTGGAAAAAACTTGACAACTATTCTTAATGAATACGTAGCCATGAAAACAAAAGGTAAGCCTTCAGAATGAGATTTTATTTTATTATTCTTACTTATTTGTTGTGAACTCCTTGAGGAAGAGGTAATATCTCCACCTATATATGGACTTAGAGCAATCCCCCATCAATGCTGGAAGTTGAAGGTTTCCACGTTGTGCAGACAACAGCCAATTAGATCAGCATCTTGTGAGCAAAGTTAATGGATTATCTTAGGTTGGATTTGCCAGCATATATTTTCACTTCAAATTTGAGCAGAACTTCTAATGTGATAAAGCACAAAGATATAGTAAAGTGTGCAAAATATATGGGTTTATGCTTGTAAAATTACACTCTCAATAGGAGGGGGAGGTGCTGATCTCCTCTCTCTGGTGACCAGTGACAGGACACGTGGAAATGGAATGAAGCTGCGTCAGGGGAAGTTCAAATTGGACATTAGGAAAAGATTCTTCACTGAGAGAGGGTGGTCGGTCACTGGAACAGGCTCCCCGGGGAAGTGGTCACGGCACCAAGCCTGACAGAGTTCAAGGAGCATCTGGACGACACCTTTAGTCATGGTTTAGTTTTAGGTAGTCCTGCGAGGAGCGGGGAGTTGGACTCGGTTATCCTTAAGCATCCCTTCCAACTTGAGATATTCTATGATTCTATGAAATAACCAGGAAGAGTCCTATGGTGTGAAATGTTTCTTGTCTTGTTTTTGAAACTGATTAAAATAATTTCAGAATAACTTAATATTTTGTATGAATATTAGAGACATAACTCTCTCAACAGAGAGTTAGAGCATTTCCTGTTTTTAAAAGCAGTTGTTGAGCTTCTGAATGTTTTACAATTTTTTGATACATGTTGTATGATCAGATTTTAGTGGTGCTTGGTTCTAAGGCTTGCAATTTAAGACATACCGTGTTTGGAACATTTCTGAATGTTTTTTTTCCTTTCATACTAGGTTTCATAGAAATGGTCACTAAGACACAAACATACTTTCTTCAAAATACTTTGTACTTGGCACCTTGAAAAACTTTATAAATTGATCTGTTTACATTTTTCCATTTATACTTTAATGTTCTGTGCTTCAAAAATACCAATTTTTTTTACCTGTTTGGGTGACATCTTAAAATAAACCATTACTTTTAAAGGCCTGTCTGTCAAGTTACGATTTTCAAAAGCACGCAAGTGACTTGGAAATATGAATACCATTTCCAGAAGTGAATTAGGTTAGGTTAGCATGCGTTTGCCCTGGAGTCAACACCATGTGCAGATTCCATTGAGAGTTGTTACCATGAATGTCTTTGGCTCAGTTTTCTGTAGGCTTCTAAAACTGAGAACTCTATCCATGATGAGTGTGTGTTTATATCGATCAAAGTTCTTAAATGAGAAGGTAGGGCTCTCTAATTAACAGAATATTAAGAAGGCAGCTAGACACCTAAAGTTAGATGATGTCTGAAACACCCCATAATAATTATTTTGCTTGTGATTTTACTTTTTCTCAACATGTATCTGTTTTAGGCATCTAAAATGGTTTGGGGTTTTTTTTATGGTTTATTTTAGAAACAACAAATGAAGTTCCAGCAATGATGTCATCTCTGTGGAAAAAATTAGACTATACACTTTCTCAGATCAGGTAATATAGTTTTGAAATCAAGAAAGTAAAATTTCACTCTTAAGAATGAGTCCCTATATTGATCAACTCCCCTTGTCATTGTATGAGAATGGTTTTGCTTTCTGTTGCCTCTGAGAGATGGTGAAAAAGATAGGTATGTGAGAGTTGATAGTTGAGTAGACATTTCAAGATTTTAAGGCAGGACTAGCAGATAAGGAAGGCATTAGTGTGAGTATGTGGCCTTCCTATAATAAAAAAATATACCGTGACTCATTTAGAATCCGATACTATTGTGGTTACTTGATCAAAAATATAACAGTAAGCTTCATTTGAAGGATCTGTGACCATTGTTTGAAAGAATAAAAATAACAATCAGTAGAAGTAATGTGTGGTTGGGACCAGACTGACATTAACCGTATGATAGATACCATCTCACTGTGTAGCTGAGTGTTTCCATTGTGCTCCTTTCATTTATGTCACCTGCTTTATTTTTTAGGAGCATGCAGAATTCCACAGGATTTTCTGCTAATCAAAGGAGTAAGTAACTGAGCCAATTCCATGGGATCAATAGGCTTTATGTTATGACAACATTTTGGCAAAAAATGGGGGAATGCTGTAGCAATGAGTATCACATCCTTACTCTTAAAATGGTGTCAGGTCTCTTCTGCAGTGTTTTTTTCAGCATGTCTGTTGTCTTCAGTGCAGTCTGTGGGTTACTGTAACGATCAAGAAAGGAACATAAGAAAAGCTGAGCTTTTTGCAAGGGGCTTAAATTCTCTATATAGCATTTTTTTCTCTGCTGAAAACTTTTTAGAGGTTTACACGGTTAAAAGGTATAAAAACTGCTGCTTCAATCCTGAAGCTGTTGACTTAATGTGTGGTTCATAGAGGGACTGAAAACATAACCAGTCTAATTATGATGCAGTTTCATTTCTGTAGAAGGGGAAAAACAAGAAGGACAAGGACCTGTTGGAGCGGGTCCAGAGGAGGGCCACAAAAATGATCACGAGGATGGAGTGCGTCTCCTATGAGGAAAGGCTGAGAGAGTTGGGGTTGTTCAGCCTGGAGAAGAGAAAGCTCTGGGGCGACCTTATTGCGGCCTATCAGTACTTAAAGGGGGCTTATAAGAAAGATGGCGGCAAACTTTTTAGCAGGGCCTGTTGCGACAGGACAAGGGGGAATGGTTTTAAACTAAAAGAGGGTAGATTCAGACTAGATATAAGGAAGAAATTTTTTAGGATGAGGGTGGTGAAACACTGGCACAGGTTGCCCAGAGAGGTGGTAGATGCCCCATCCCTGGAAACATTCAAGGTCAGGCTGGAGGGGGCTCTGAGCAAGTTGATCAGTTGAAGATGTCCCTGCTTATTGCAGAGGGGTTGGACTCGATGACTTTCAAAGGTCCCTTCCAACCCAAACTATTCTATGATTCTATGAATATAAAAATGTATTACGATCTTGAAATAATAATTTTTTTATGCATATATCTAAGCAAAATATGAAAAGAGACCTGTTCTATGTAGAATTGTTTCTTTCATTACAAAAGTTGCCAAATGAACTCTCAAAAAAGAAAAGTTATTTTACTTAAAAATAATTTTTTCTCTCTGTAGTACTTCTACTGAGTTACCTGTGTGAGAAAAGAGAATGTGAAATGTAGGTAGTGATTGTTCTTGGATCTGAGATTCACTGGATCGGGTGGTGTTCTGTTGTTTAAATTTGCCAGATTTAGTCTAATAAATAAATGCAAACTTATATTGGTTTAGCTATTTCGGTTAAGGTCAATTATATGAGTGGTATATTATGTAATGAAGTATCATTTTGGTATGATTTAGTCCTGTAAATATTTAAGCGGTGATACAAGCATGATTATAATGTCTATGTAAGTTGGCTGTACTTCTTGAATTATTTTAGCTCAAACCTGTAACACAGAAGACAAAGATGGGTGTTGCTTACTTTTTGAGTTTCATGTATTAGTTGTTGAAGCACAAAAAAGTTTCAATGGAGCATCCTTAATTAGGTCTTGTAAAATCAATACTCTCTTTAAATTCCGTTATCGTATATTTTCATCTTGTCTTTATTATCTCCAGCACGTACAAGAAGTGGAATTGTAGAAATGAAAAGACAGAGAATGCTTCAGCAATCAGCTCCTGCAAACTCAGGATTGTTGTCAGTAGCCCATCAGTCAGGGCCACAGAATTCCTCTTCTATTGTATCCCCTCAAGTTATTCACAGGCCAACAATAAATCAAAGCATGTCACAGGCAAGACTGAATACGTTGTTTGTGCACCAGTCACAAACCCAAGAAAACAAGATCAGCAGTAAGTTGTACACTTTTTTAAACCTTTTTTTCTGTGAAAAATCTATGGATATAGACACAAGTTTTCTAAAATCACTGCTAATCATCTTCCACCAAAAAAGTTTCAGAAAATTCATGCTTTGTTCCCCTAGCTCTCCAAACTGCTTCAGGTGATTAGAATAAAAGGAGTGCCCAAAAGAGAAACGGCTCTTGCATACTTGCTTGCTTATGTGAGTTCAGAGATCAGAAGTGCATTAATTTGTCATTATTCTATCCTGTGTTCTCACCCTCACCCAGAACAGTTGTTCTAGCAGAGAGGGATGATCCACATCAAGTGGATGTTTTTGTCAAGACATATTTAAAAGGAATGGTTCTCATTTTCATGATAGTACCAAATTATTTTGTAGGAATTCCCAGGAATTCATTCGAACATGAGTAGTAATGTGTAGATTTCTGTAGTGCTTTTACAATGTCACTGGAAAAGGTACTGGCATCATTATCTTTTTTTTTCCTTTATAAAGCAGGAGATTTCATACACATTCAAGTTCCAGCATCACAAGAACGAAAGCTTCATTCAAACATGCTTTCTCCAGGAAGACGAAAAAGGTAAGCACATTTTTTTTGTTTTTTTTTTTTTTAAAATCGTTTAGAGATCATGCGGTGTTCTAACCTCTACTGTAAATTTTCTTAGATGGTGAAGTGTTTCACATTTAAGATCCACTGAGAGTGGCCAGTGTGTGATGTTTCACAAAGGAAAGGAAAGTCAAAGAACTTAACATAAGACTGATAGGAGGCTACTTGTTCTTCTTTATTGCATATAGCCGGCCTTTACATTATTCCAGTATTAGACATAGGCAAATAATCTTGGAGCCTGAGATTTAGTGTTCCTTCCAAAATATCCTTATCAATTTTGAAAATTCTCAATATTGATATAAATGTGCATTTTGTCTGTTTTTAACTTAAAAAAACTATTGGCTTCAATAAATTTTGTCAGCAAAAATTTTCATATTCGCCCTAAAAGTGGTGTGAAAAACTGTTCTAATACTAGTTTTGCATTTTTTATTCTTTGATTCTGATGTCCTTTTGTTTTTAATGAGTTGACTGGTGTCTTTCTGTTCTATTTGTTGTCTTTATCCCTGACTAAATCCCAGTTAGTGGTTTTGCTTATCATTTTTCCAGATCCTTACTCATTTATACGTTTTCCAAGTCCTCTCTATTCTTGCATGATTTGTTTGTATGTAAGTGATTTTAGTGCCACTGCTGATTGATGGTTCCAGAAGAGCCTACGCCATGATTTGGTATAAAAGCATTACATTTCCTATTCACATCTAAATTCTTATGCAACCTAACATTTGTTTGCTTGTTTGACCACAGCTGCTCCTTGAGAGATCTTTATTTTCAGTGGTGATGCCCAAATCTTTTTCTTGAGTGGCAGTTAATTAGAACCTTTACCACCAGTTAAAGTAATGTGTACTGGAGGGGGAAAAAATACTGAATAGTGGGGATGGAATTCAATTTGCCGTTGTGCTGTTTACCCACAGTCTGTATATTTTTTTGTAACTTCTATGAAGTCAGACACAATATATGCATACAACATAATGAAACAGGTATTGGCTTTTATTGTATTTCCAGTATGTAGGTAATTTTCTGTTGATCTTCTGTTTGCTAAGAAGGAAGAGAAACGCTTGATTTGCTGACCATTAGGTCTATTGTTTGCTATGTTTTCACAAAATACATCATGAATTTCCTGGAATGTTTCAGTGAAACTCAGAAGAGGAAAAGCATTGCAACATCTGGACCTCTTTCAGCAACTAGAAGTTCTCAAGACCCTGATGAAGTAATAATAGAAAAAGAAAGTGAGCCACTTGAAGAATTCATAGATGGTAACTTCCCAGTGAGTATATACTTATGGAAGGTATTTACAATTAAGAAACAAATTCAGACTAAGGAGAACTAGTGTTTTACATGTTGTTTGTCTTGGCTATTACAGAAGTTAACTTTAGAAGATAAATTTATTGTTTTGTATTTGAACTAGCTCTTCTGTGTACTAAACTAGTGAGGATGTAGAGGCTATGTAGAGGATTTTTTTCCTTGATTTATTGGCTTTGCTAAGATACCTGTAAGCTGTCAGAACACAGTGATTTTTTAGAGAACGGAAACCAGAAAGCACAATAAGCCTTGCTGTACTTTAGGAGAGTAGAAGTACAGGAATGTTTTGGGATGATTTTCATACCAATGTCATGCAGTCACAGATTGGCTGTCTCTCCGTTATAAAGAGTGTTCTCTGTGTTGAATTGATTTTTTTTTTACCAGTAATTTGGAAATTCATACTCCTTTTCTAGTGATGATAGAAGTAGAAACCTGACCCCTTTAAAACTCTGTTTTCCAGCAACTGGTTATTGAAAATGCCAGAGAAAAAATCCTGAGCAACAAGTCTCTTCAGGAGAAGCTTGCTGAGAACATTAACAAAATCCTGGGCAGGTAATAAAAGGAACCTCTAAACTTCATACTGATTTGATTTATTTTTGAGTTCTGAACTAATGACTAATGTGTTCCAGTGATGGCAATGTCGCTCAGGCCCCTAAACAGACAGACAGTGGTCCCACAGAACAGGAAACTTCAATTGATGAAATCCTTGGACTTCAGGTAGGTGTGGATTGCCCTGTTTACAGTTTTTGAAGACCAGGCACATGAGAATGATCAGTTATGGGAACTATGCTGAACCTCTGTCTGATATCTGAGATTGCTCTCCTCTTTCTCTTCTTTCTTTCTGTTTGTTTGTTTTACAATACAGCTAAGCCTATCTAAGGGCTAGCTTCTGCCCAGGGGCAGTTCCACACCTTCCCTTGCATAGACATTAACGCTCATCTTGTGTGGTGGTGGGCAGGTTCAAGGAGCTGAACTGACAGGGTACCAGTATTTTGCTGGGGTTAATTTTGAGCCAGTTTAGCACTCTGAATTAATTCCCAGTGCCTGTACAAGGCAGCATAAGCATGCAGCAGGGTCAAAAGCCAAGGGAGTAGGACCGCTTCTGGCAGTGGTTAGCTGTTAACATTACCTGCAGACTGAGATCTAAGTACACTGTCCCACAGTCACCAGCTGCCCGCTTGTCACTGCATCTTTGGTACCACTAGTTGGGTACCAGCTTCTTACTGGGGATCTGACTGATAGCCTTGTGAAAGAAAAAGGAATTTAAAATATCTTGTGGACTCCAAACTTGTTTAGTCTGATCTGATTTTCTGATTTGCTGTAAGATAAACATGGATTGTCTAGTATAGCAAGAGAAATTCTTTGGAGCCTAAATAAGGATGCTTTTTCTTCAAATTTAGTATTTTCTTGCTTTTGGAGGAAATGTACATTCTACTTCTACAAACTAAACTTCTGGTTTTCTCCCTTCATTCTCCTACAATCCTTGAGCTGGCAATCACAGAGTTATAAAGGGCTCTTAATGAAGGAATTATAATCTTCACAGCCCTCATGAAAAGGGCAGGAGGGTAGAGGCAGTTGCCTGTTTACGAAGTAGAGGTGTCGGTTTTTTAAAAGCTGTTCTTCTGTCAGTTGGTGATTTTTAGGTCAATTTTTGTCAAAATACAGAGCTGAAAAGCTCTATTCCATTTTTCTGAGCAGAACAAAATCAAAGCACCTTCTTGGTTTGGTTAGAGTAGGTGAGACAAAATAATTAAGCATATCACATGGGATATCCACCCTTACAACCACCATATCAAAGTTTGTAGAGTGCTTAGAGGATCTCCGGGAAGTCAGGAGAAACTTTGTATTGGAACACTTGAATACGTACTGAGCCCCGCTAATTTTCCTCCTGGGCTGCTATCGAACAAGTCAGCTTGAAACAGGAACCTTAGAGCAGTGTCCTGTGTAGCTGTGCCTTCCAACTGCCTTCCACGGAAGAGTAGTTGGAAGTTGTGTTATAGAACATGTAATGGGTAAATGAAATAAAACTTTCCTTTGCTTAGCATTGTCTTCTAGATATATGCAAAACCAAGAAATTAGGCTTAATTTGGGAATTTTTTTACCAGTGCTTGGCTAGTGCAGGCTCATGGCATTCATACCATCTGCATAAGCTTCCAGTGTAGCCCGAGATTTAGTCCTTCTTAAACAATGCTGGTCATTATGTGGAGAATATGCATGTGCAGGGTGTAACGTCTGGCAAAGATGTTTGGGTTTTGGGGGACTTTATTTCTTAATTTCAATAATTAATATTTTTTAACAGACGTTAGATTTGTGGCAGAAATGTTTCCAGCATTAGTCTTTATGTTTCTGTGCTGAGCAGAAGTAATATAACTAAAAACAATCTGAAAAGAAAACAATTCTTGTCTGTTTTTCTTTAAGTTATTGAAGTAACTGTCTAACGGTTCTGTATGTCTTGTCTTTTCTCAGGGTGAAATTCACATGTCAGAAGAGGCTATACAGGACATTCTAGAACAGACAGAATCAGATCCAGCTTTTCAGGCACTTTTTGACTTGTTTGATTATGGTAGGGTATATTATTCTCAATTGTACCATTACTATAAAGCATCATAAATGATGAGTTTTCCTAAGTATTGCTTGAAGAAGCAAAGGTACATCAGCTGGCCTCTTTTTCAAGAGAAATGGACTGTATGGCATCTGTGTCCCTCAATTCAGAATTAGATTTTTATATACATTTATACATGACTATGAAGTACAGCATTTTCTTGTGGCTGAAATTCTGGTTTTGTGCTGGCTCAGTGATCTTTTTATTGCTGTTATTTTAGATTCTTCTGGTCTAAAGAATGATAGTTCATACTTGTTTTTCTATTCTGTTGTAAAATTTTTCTGTTTGTCTGATCAGGGGTATCCTCACATAAAATATAAGGATGTTTTTATGCTATTTCTGGATTTGTAATGAATATAGAAAAATGGTTATTTGAGTTTAGGATGGCATTTCTTGAATTTGAAATGTCCGTGCATCATTTAAAATGTAATAATCACATTTGTGTGTAAAATGACATATTTAATCATTCTTCATGCTTTATTTTGAAAATAGGAAAGAGCAAGGTAAACAAGAACTTACCTGCTGGTATTTCTGGTCAGAGTGGAGTGGAAAATGCAATCCTGGTGGATGAGGATAACCTCGAAACACTTGAAAGTTCTTTAGGAACACAAGAAACTAGTAGATGTAGGTGGTTTTGGTTTTTATTGAGTTTTTTTTAACTCTAAGAGCTCTTCTAGTCTGTTCACTTTTCACTATGAAAGTATTTTCAGACAATTTGTACGTTTCAAAATCTTTCTGTTTTCAGTGATAATATCCAATTTGACATTTACATTGCATGAACATATGGATACACCTAGTCTGTTAGAAAGTTTCAGTCTATTAAATTTAACAGTAGTCCTTGTACTTGATCAGTATATCAAGTATATCAAGTATCAGAATATCCGCAAAACTGTTTTTTACATCTAACCATACTAATCTTTTCTCTCTATTCTCTAATGTGTTGGTTAATTAATACACAAAAAGTATGTTTAGTCTGTCTGCCCGTTCTTAACAATAGTCCGTCAGTAGCAGATATTTAGAGAAAGTATATGAGAAATAGAGCTGGGGTGTCTTTCTCCTGAGATGTTTTTTGTGCTTCTGGAAATCTGATTTAGTGGCTTAAGCCATTTTCTTATTATGTATATATTTACTATTTACATACAAACTGGTTTGCCAGATTGCCTAATTAATCCATGTAATCTAACCACACATTTCATATGTTTTCCACTTTGCTTGAAGGTAAGGGTGAATAGTGTTATTCCCACTTAGTTTCATGTGAAACAGTTTTCCATTGAACTGGTAAGTTGCTTCTAAAACGCTGTGAAAGGATCATGTGTTCTAATTATTATGGAACTTATTTATTCTCTGTTTTACAGGTGATAATTCTAGAGAATCACTATCCTGTAAAGGCTTTCAGTTAGGAGAAGCATCATGTGCCTTGAAGACCAACCTTAATGATGATGATATGGCTAAGAAAAATACAACTAACGAACAGTTGCATGGAAATTGTAGACCAAGGAAGCAGACTGAAGTACTTAAAACCATTACCCCTGAACATATTGGAGAGCTGGAAATTTCTTTTGACTCTGTTCCTGGTTTGACTGAACCTAACAAGAGACAGACTTCTGGCAGTGAATGTAATGAACACTGTGGAGATTCTTACGATAAAAAAGAGTTGCCTGCATTAGTATCTGAAAGTGAAAGAACTATGGAAATTGAAAAAGGCCCACTAAGTCATAGTGCTCAAAGTAGTCCTAATTTAGAATATGTTCATTCTGATAGTCCGCAGATTTCTTTGATTTCATTGGCAGAAGGTACTACAGCCAGTGAAAACAAAACACATTCTGGAAGTAAATGTCACTTATCACCAGATACATCACTATCTGAAAAAACCCTTACTAAAAGCCCTTCTGATGGGAGCCCTGGCCACAGTGTACTGCTGAGAAAAAACAATTCATCAATTTCTTCCCCATCGGCAGATGCAGGAAAAGAACAGGCTGTAACAAATGACACAGCTGCCTTACCTGGTATTTTACGGGAGAACTCTAGCCACCACTCTAACCATCAGGAGCAGAGTACGCCGTCAGACTGTGCTGCAAGAACTGCAGTGACAATTTCAGATCTTGACAAAACAGAGTTGCAGCTTGAAGTTGTTGATACTTCCAACAAACCTTATTCAAATGATCAGCATACACTTGAGAAGCCTTGTAAGAAAGATTTTAACCTCCCTTCAGGACTGTCAAACTCAGAGGGAACACAAGGGGAAATGCAAGAACCTTCGTCTTCTACAAAAGTAGATGCTGATAATATATATTTCTCTTCTGGTGATGATGCATGTACAGAAATTTCTGTAGTATCCACTGAAAATAATCTTACTACATCTGAAATATGCCAGTCTCCTCTCCCAGCAACTGCATCCTCAACAGATGAGTCAGGTACCGAGGCCAAAAGTGTAAGTGGTGTATCTTCTAGTAGTCAACCAATGGATGTTGATCCTTCGAATATAATGTCCCTCAAGATCATCATCAGTGATGATCCGTTTATTTCGTCAGACACGGAGTTAAATAATGCTGTTTCCAGCATCACAGGAGAAAATTTGCCGACTATAATATTGTCTTCTCCAGCCAAATCCCCAACCAAAACTGCAGGCCTGTCCAAATGTCTGTCTTCAGAAGACACAGAAAAAAATGTGGATTCAGCTTTGGCAGAGCAGAATCTTCTTGTGCTTAGACCTAAGGATCCTGTAGTCACCTCAGTTAACACTCAGAATGAAGACTGCACTGGTTTTTCAGTTGCAGGTACAACGAATCTTTCCAAGGAAGGGGGATTTATACAGTTGATGCCAGCAACAAGCACAGCTTTTGGGAATTCAAACAACCTTTATATAGCCACCTGTGTGACTGATCCAGCTACCTTGGGCACAGCTGTAACACCATCAAATGTAGTTGTATTGCCTGGCAATTCTATGCCGCTTGCGGCCCAAGCTCCAGCTGTACAACACTTACGGACTCCTCCTAGATCCAGCAATACATTTGCAGCAAACCAGACTGTCTCCCCGAATTTCCCACAAGGTAATCTCATTACTAGAAAATGACTGAAACTGTGTTGTTTATATAGCTGCTTTTTTTTTTTTTTTGTTAAGTGCATTAAAAGTAAACTGAATTTTTGAACACTGCTCTATCTGCCCCTTGAAACTAGCCAGGAGTTATGTATTTTTTGAGTATATTAATTGCTACTAAAAATGAAATAAAAATTATGAAGAGTCATTGACCAGGCTGCTTTGAAAAAAATAGCCTCTATTTCAGAAGCTTAAATTACATAATTTTAGCAGTGATAAATTTAGGAAGCATATTTTGGCTTACACTAGAAGAGATTCCATTTTTTCAGCTAAATAAAGCAGTTCTTTTGTTTTTGTTTTAGTAAGATTCCTGTTATAAATAGAATGCTATGTGTTATAGGTATCCATATTTAGTTCAGATAACTGGCTAGATGTAGGTAGTACTTACTTGTTTTGTTTCGTTTCGTTTTCCAAAAACCTATTCTACACTAGAAGTACATTCAGACAAATATAAAAGTATAACATTATTTGTTTCCATAATATAAAATCTCTCCTGGTATAAGCATTTTTATTACTACAGCAATAAAATATATAAGTGCTTTTTAAAATGTTAAACCTAACTATAAACGAGCTGTAATCAACACATTTAGATTTCTTTCCAAAACTAAAAACTTGTTGCAGTTATCCTTGAATTTCTGTGTGTAGTCATTTCGTTGTGGTCAGAGGCCAGTGCAACAGTATGTGCAAGATCTTAGAGTGCTGGCCTTTTCTCTCGTTAGGATTTCTTTATGCAACTGTTACCTTCATTTTTTTTTCATAGAGAGAGAAATAGAAGTTTGCCCATTCTTCCGCATTTGATATTTTTCCTGGTAGTGCTCATATAACTGAAGAACTGTGTGGAATAAATTTTTCTTTCACTTTCAAAATTTTTCTTCCACTTTTCAATTAATGTGCTATAATAGTTTCCCTGTTTTATAATTCCCATATGTCTGGCAGCCAAACACTCCTACAACCTGTTAGAATAATTGTTTTAAAACAACTGTTTTAACAATGGTTTAAATAGTTCAATAGGAAACTTTGGCTTAAATATTCCTAATTAATCTTATTGTGCTTTATTTTACTGTTTTAAAATACTTTATCTCAAACCCACTAATTAACTAGAATCTTTGTGTACTATGGTTGACACCTCCTACCAGCCAGGAATATACATTGGATATCTACATACAGACAAAGCTAGCCTTTCCCAGCTTGTGGTCTGCTTGTAAGGGGAAGGTGTTATGGGTGCACTGGAAGAAAAAAAAAATTCTGCTAATGACTTTTGAGCCTGCTAATTGTAGAGAATAGGATGCAAATACTAGCTCATTTTCTGCTTAGTAAAAACAAACTATTTGATGTTATTTTTACTGGTTTTTATAAATCACTTTAATTCAAAGTTCAAGTCTTAACATAGGTTTGTCATACTTAAAGCTTAATTTTGAACCATTTCTTAAAAAGGAAAACAGACTTTAGCTAAAAAATTTGATATAAACTGAAAATAACACTGGTACTTACCCGGTTTTCTAGTAGTGATGTATAGTAAGGACATTGAAGTTTTTCTAAAAAGCCAAGCTTTTCTTGCCACAGGTTTGAGAAATCCTGTCTTGAAGCTTTTCTTTTCACTGAAGTATTTTTAGTTTCTGTACAATTTTAACACTTGGTATTTTTTAGGTTCTGCCATTATAATTGCATCTCCGGTGCAACCTGTTTTGCAAGGAATGGTGGGAATGATACCTCTCTCAGTAGTAGGACAAAATGGAAATACGTTCTCAGCACCTGCCCGCCAGGTAGCACATCACAAATAAAGCTTTTCAAAATTAAAGCTGAAGTGATAAGGAGTCTTTTGCTAAATTCCAATGGAATATTTTGGTTCTTTCAAGGTTCTACATATGCCTGTGGCTAATCCAGTGTGCAACAGAAGTGTCCCAAAACTTCCCATCCCTCCCAAATCACAAAAGATTCCTGGAGCAAGAAACAAGACTAATACAGGTACCTGCCTTGCATTCTTGAGAAGGGCAGAAGAAAAGTGGGGGTTCTGAAGACATGTCAGTTCTGAGTAATAAAGTTTTATAAATACCAATGCTCCTCTGCCAGGTAACTGCTGGGATGGCTTTGAGAGAGGCCTGCACCTGCAGTTAGTAACTGTATTTGCTCAGTTTACAAAGAACTCCCAGCATATAAAATAATTCCAGATTTGGGATCAGGCTTATTTCCAAAATTTAATGTTTCAAGGCTCTAATGCAGTTTGAAAAGTTTACTTTTCTTTATATTTCTGTTTATTTTTCATCTCGTTGGTTGTAAGTACAGTTTACTGCTGCCACTGAAACAAAGCCACATGGTAACAAAGAAGTTATTAGAAGAGTCAGCAACTCTAAACGTTTATTAAGGAAAATATTTAATGGAAGTGTTGCATATTTATACAAAAAAATGCACTCTGCTATCTGTTTTCTCTTTGTCATTTCAGGTATATGCTTCTGTATATTCATTTCATTGAGACCTTGCTTCTTTAAATAGTAAATTGAAACAAGACTGGAATTACATTCATTTCTCAGTGTTGGGAGGGGGTAAAGAAAAATAATTGAAAATAGAAAATAAATTGAGTTATAACGACAACTTGTGCTTTAGCCTATCTACCTCTTTTAAAAAGAGTAGGCTTACACATAAAAATAAAAACAGAATGAAGTTGCAAATGAAGATGTATAGTTAGTCTGCATTCTGATTTGCTGATGAATAAGTGGGAGTTCCCTGTGGTTATTTCCCTTCTACTTGGAAATCCCTGCTGCGCATTTATACGTCCAGCATAGTTGGTTTTGTCTTGCCAGGCCTACGTAAGATTTATCTAAGTGTAGACAGCAAGCTTCTTGTTTATACTTAGTTGGCGACCTTTGCTAATCTATTAATCTGTAAATTTTAAAACTACAAAGAATTGCAGAGTTTTGTTGCTGGGTTTTTCTTTATTGATTCTCCATCAGGTGAAATGTCATTGTACTAACTGTGAGATGATGTACTTGGAATATTGTAGTTTATTAATATTTCATCTGTTGTTCCAGGAAAACTGGTACCAAGTGTAGCTGAGCCTTTGAACCATACAAATTCTCGAACACAAAGGTCAGTACTGCTAAGTATTCAAACTTGCTTTCTTTTTCCTGCCATGAATTTCTTCGTACAGTATTGGTGGAGAAGAGAGCAGCTTTTTTTAACAATGGCATAAGCAGTACCCCCTTTATTGCCTCCTGTCTGTCTGCTAGGAGTATTGATACAAATGTGTGCTAATACTGGTGCTGCCTGTGCTAGAATTTTGCTGTTACTATTCCTATGTTAATTTTGTATGGCTTTGTGTTTATTTTCTCCTGTCTCAATTGTCAAATAAAAATTGTTTGAGCAGAGTCCAAGCTAGGAGAAACTGCCTGTTACATTTACAGGAATATTTTAATGACTAAAATGGTATTGTTTTTTTTTCTCTTTTCAGATGAGTGGTACCCATAGTTTTGTAGTATAGCCTCACTGCCTTTACCGCTCTCTGGCCCAAATCCAGTAGAGCTTGTTAGATTGGGTTCTGCATCTGTGTTTCAGCTGTGCAGATTAGAACACTGCTTGGTCATTATTTATAAAGTGAAAAGTCAAAGGAAAGATGGCGAGAACAGCATGCGAACTTTATATTGATGAATATAACTTAATTGCTGATTGGGATAGGTACTACTTTTCTGTTGGGCAAGTGAGAGAGAAGAAAGCAAGGCTTCAGTAGTAACTCTCCTTATCGTTAATGAACTTAAGAAACAAAAGGATGTTGGAATGAGCAAAAGAATGTAGGAGGAGATAAGTTCACTTTAAATATTAGAGGTAAAACATTATTCTAAAAATAAAACATACTTAAAAAAAAAAAATCTACCTATTCAGAACTCAGTTAAAATGTTGGAAAAGTGGAGGAAAACAGGAACAATAAAGTCAACTTATTTTACAAAAAAAAACCAACCAAAACCAACAAACAACATATACCAAGGTATACAGTATACATGCATGCAAAAATTAGTGATTTTTAAAGAGCCACAGAAGTAAGATTTTGGATAATATCACTTCGATAATTCAGCTTTCTCTTAATTTTAATTGATCTCCAGATGTATGTTTTGCATAGCAGAGAGAGCAAAATGTTCTCTGTAAAGAGATGTAATTTCTCCTTTCTACTCTCTACCCTCTGTCTCATCTCAAATTTCACAGAAATAAAACAAACTGCTACCACCCGTACCTTCTTTACCATCCCGAAGTTAATTTGACTTTTCCTCTCACAAACCATAGAGGCTTATCTGTGTGGGAAGGGTCTTACTAGCACAGATGAATATGCAGAAGCTTCTCTTGGAAATGCAGCATAAGCCAGAAAGAGGGCAGGGACGTAACAGTGGTATGAGCTGACAGAGCAGAAGCATTTTTCTTTTGACATTGCTACAGTGCAGTGGTGGCTTTTTCACACTGATGTGGCTGGTTGTCAGGTAGAGACCAAGCCCTAGGGAGTTTGTATGTTCTCGTCCAAGATGCCCACTGAAAGCTTTTTGTCTTGCTCTGTATCCCATCACCTACAGCAAATGCCTATGAGAGGGTACAAGGCACGCGCATGATGGTGTTACCCAGAATATTCTGGCAGCTTTTTCGCAGTTTCAGCTCCAAGGACTTCCAGAGCCACAACCAGTATTCTGGGATGGACTATGTTGTCATGAATGTGCTCAGTTTCTTTTTGAACTCAAATAAACCACCAGCATCCACAAATATCCCAGGGTAAAAAAAGTTCCCAGGCTTAATTACATGCAGTGTCCAAACCTCCTTGTTTTGTTTGGAACCTGATAATAGTTTTACTTGATGCCCCTAGTTCTTCCGCTGGAAGATACAGCAAATAGTTTCCTTTTTGTTGGCTTTTTTCCCCAGAGCTCTGTTGCATTTCCCCTCAGTCATCTCTCTTTCCAGGCTGAAGAGCTCCAGCCTACCTAATTGTTTTATGAAACAGAGTCTGTACAAAGCTTTTTGTCATCCTTTTTGGCCTTCTTTGAGCTTTCTGCAGTTGTCATGCCTTACTCTTGGTCTTTGTGTGTTGATAAAATACTTACATTTAGAGAATGGAGAGAGCATTAAACAGATGTTTTGAGGGGCAGGTGGGACTTCCAGCCAGCTGAAATGAACTTGCCTAGTAAGAACACGTAAGTTGCTGAAGTGTTTTCATCTCATTTTCAGGACTGGAAATTCGGACAAGCTTATCGCTGCAGAAGTAGGAAGGAAAGCAGAGGAGAACTTACCTGTTGCACCGGTAGAGAGTACAAGCTCAAATTCAAGACAAAGTGAAAGTCACAGGAGAGTGCTTTGCTTTGATAACGTCCTACCCGCTCCAGGAGGAAACACCCAAATTCAGACTACTAAGAGTTTATCCCAAAAAGAAAGAAACGAAAATACTTTATTTGCTGTTGACTCTGCATCATCCCCTGCTAAGGCACAGGTAGCAAAGAGAGAGAAAGATAAAACGTTGCCTAGAATTCTGTGTAAGCCAGAAGTTGGTAGCAACAGAAGCACATCTGCAAAGGAGCCACAGCCCGAGCGAAAGGTGGCAACTGCAGGGCTTCCATTAGATCCCTTCCACAAGACTACAGCAAATAAAGAAAATGAATTACGAAGGGATACCGATGAAAAACAGAAGAACCAGGACACTGCCAAACTCTCCAATGGCCAACAAAGTGTTAGCTTATGGAATGAGAAGACGGTTGCTTCGGTGCAAGAGCTGAACAAAAAGCAAGGGTCACTGTCGAATGGGAATGGCAAATCTTCGGTGTCCGTTTCTCTGTCTTCGAAGGAGCCAAAGCGAGAACCAGCTAAAGTTTCCAGCCAAGGCCTTTGCCTGTCAAGTCCATTCACTAAACAATGTGTGGAAATGTTGCAAGACATTCAGTGGCATAGCCCGACAGGTAAAGCAGTTGAAAACGGAGAATTGCCAGTACCCCGTACACCGTCTGGAGTTGGGGACAGGCATACAGATGATACTACAGATAGTGTGCGCACACCGACCTGTCGGCGCTTCAACGAGGATAGCACGACCCCTAGAATAATGGTACCCCCTGCTACGCCAGACTTGCCTGCCTGCAGCCCGGCTAGTGAAACAGGTAGCGAAAATAGTGTCAGTATGGCTGCTCACACGCTGATGATACTGTCACGGGCAGCTATTGCAAGGACTAGCACTGCAACCCCCCTGAAGGACAATACTCAACAGTTCAGATCTTTAAGGAGCACAGTAAAGAAAAGGAAACTAGAGGACTTGAATGAGGGTGAGAGAAATTCTCGTTCTGCAAATAGAAAAGACCTTCAAAGCTCTCCAACACCATCAAAAAAGAAGAAAATAAAGGCAAGTACAGGCATTTACTTTTTAATTTAAAATTCTAAATATATACTAGACATATATATATAATTTACAATGGGATGGTTCAGAGGTGCTAGTCCAAATCCCCGACATCCTATTTATATTTGTCAGTTTTACTAACTTTGCCTCGAGCCTATTCTGAACTAACAGTTTTCTTTAGTATAGTCTTTAGATACACACAAGTAACTCCTACTGACACTCTGCACATACCTATGAAAATAAAATTATTTCTCTGAAAACATGAATGAGTTTCTAAATCCAACTTCTAAGTTAGACTAAGTTCCTAGGTGGAATGTAGGAATTAGGCCAAACTCAGACTAGGCCTTTCTAGCATTCAAGCTATTCTTGCATCCTCGTTTACCACCAGGACTAGGAATCCACATCTTGTGTATTCCCAGTCTCTGTAGTCTACAGCGCCGTGCCTTTGACTTGGGGATTTAATGGCAAATAGCAAAGGTGTGAGACATGAAAAGGTGATGTATGTAAATAATCAAAAAGGAGACACAGTATAACTTCATAATTCGCCCTACTCAGTTGTAGCATAGTCCTGAAATATTACAACTGAAAAATGCTCGCTTACTCTTACCACGTATGTGACAAGAGCCGAGAGGCTGTGCCTGTCTGAAGTCCGGGTGGGCTACTGCTGAAGCTGAGCGCTCAGCTACTCCTCCCCATAACCGTGCCGTTTGTACCTGGGGGTTAGGTGCAAGTGTGTATGCATTTCAACGTCTGGTTTCTGGGTGAGCTTTGTGCAGGTATGTCTACAAGGTAGATGGAAGGATGAGGAAGAAAGGAATGCTTACGGACTCTTCAGTATCCCCAGGTTCTTAGTATTTAACACAACTGTTCTTTTCCTCTCCTACAGAAAAAGAAGCTACCAAATTCTTTTCCAGCAGGAATGGACGTGGACAAGTTCTTGTTGTCTTTGCATTATGATGAATGAAAAAAAAGAAGTTGAACTGTGACTGTCTAAAGCTAGGTGGTGGTGTGCTGAGGTTTTGCATGGGAAGAGAAGTTAATTCTAAAGGGCGAGTTGCACTTTCAGTGCACTGAAGTTTCACTTTATAGCAAAATCATGCTGTTTCTGAAGCAGGTTGCTAAGTGTAAATATCATTGAGTTGGTGTATGTTTATTTTTGAAAAAAGCACTTGCATAATTACAGAGCCATTTAATTTGCAAAATTGTAAATTTGTATAAATGTAATGTAAGAAAAGTTGTATGTTTCCTGTTACACCACGTTGTCCGTGTTCTGCTGCATTCTCTACTTACCCATCTGAACCGCTTAGCCGACTTGTGAAAAAGTGGTGAATTTGAGGGCGGTGTTTGTAGTTTACTGTTCTAAGACACGGGCAGCTAACCTGGCCACTTCCCATTGTCTTGTTGAATCTGAAAGGGACTTATTCTTCAGATGTAGCTGGCTTGTGCTAACACTCTCTTCTCTCACAACTGTCAAACCCATGTTGTAAGGCTTTGGTTGAGTTAACAAAAATACCAGTAACTAAACATAAGGCCAATAAAACCTCCAAAAGTATTTCTCATCTAACGAAGCTTTTCCCAACCATGATTCAGGTAAGAACTTTAATTTGGATAGGCCTCATCTGTTTACAGTATTTGCTCCATAGGATGTCGTTTGAATGCAACAGCTGTTTTCAAACAATGTACCTTGTTGTGGGTTAACCCCAGTATGAATACTTAAACCGTAGCAATAGCCAGACAAGAACCTCGGCGTGTTCTATTGCAAAAGTCAATTCTTTTAACTGTCATTTGTACGGTTGAGAAAGCATTTGTTAGTATCACTTACGCTTTTAGCTAGACATGGAAAAATTTGCATCTGATCTTGTTTAACGTAGATTTGTCATAGCTATTACACAAACTCTCTTAAAACCAGGCGCAGGAGAAGCTCTGCCTACATTTTAGTAATAATTAGCATGGGTGAAAATTAGCACACTAAGCCTTGCTCCAATACTGCAGAATTTTCTCTACTGGTATTTCCCCCTTTGTTCTCAAATTGTCGAGGTTTTAAAAAATGCAAGTTTTCTTGTAAGAGATCTGTACAGCAACAGGGCAATGTTTCAGATAGTATACAAGGATTCCTAAGGAACCAATATTATGCAGTAGATGTTTATATTAAACCCATCCAATAACTAAATACTGCATAGCATTTACAGCTTGAATAAATATTTTTGTTTTAATAAAAAGCTGTGTGTCTTGCTTAATATTTTGTAAGTAAGTCCACTAAGCAGCTTTGCGGACATTGTATAGAAAAGTCATGTTGATCAGTCATTTTTGAAGACAGAGTTCAGTATTAAACGTTAAGTTCTAATAGCAATTGTCAGAGGGGCTGGGGCAGGCAAGCAAAGAAAAATTGTCTTAAGCATAAAATGCTTAATAGTATTCTGACAGTTGATATATGTGATATTTTTAAATAGATTTCCTACTTATTTGAGACCTAGTGTAGCTCTTTCGTGGGACAGCCACTGTCCACCAGTCTTTCTTTTTCAGGTCAGGTGATATGGTAGTACTGAAGACGTGAATTACCAGATCACTTTCGCTTTCAAAGGAAAAAAACATTTGAAGTTCCAAGCTGCTGTCATATGGCAAATAGTTTTTAGAAGAACAGGTGTCAGAGCATGAATGATGGTTAGGTTTCTTGGAATGCAGCATTT
Organism: Calonectris borealis; assembly: GCF_964195595.1. NCBI lineage: Eukaryota > Metazoa > Chordata > Aves > Procellariiformes > Procellariidae > Calonectris > Calonectris borealis. The sequence goes on from NC_134312.1 coordinate 202,601,325, forward strand.
AAACTTGCTACCTCTACAAGTACGTTCCTTCCCAGAAAAAAAGAGATCCCACTACATCCTGGTCAAAGTATTTACTACCGCTACTTTATGGAGGAAAATGTAAAGACAGTGAGCGGGTAAAGATGACTTCCTGTTGAAAGTAATGTCAAAGTAAGAAAGCAGTTGTCCTAAATCCCAGTTAAGAAACTTAAAAGTGTTTGATGTTTGTCCCTTGTGAAAAGAGCGAGGTGGGAATAGGTTTTATACTCGTGAAATAGCCAGTTTTTGCCCTCTGGTAAAAAGCCTGCCGAAAAAACTGCATGAATGTCTCCCTGAAGTCTTGAGCAAGATTCATTCCAGGGAAGTATTTTCCTGTCTCCCCGTGCTTGCAATAAGAATGCTTAACCCTCTCTTCCTGAAGACTTAGCTGTGAATTCAAGAGCGCAGCCAGGTATTGGGCAGCTTCCCAGTGAAGAAGCTCCCAGTGGCAACTGCAACAGCAGTTGCATTCTTTTGGTCCGGAATCTGTCTCTACTTAAAAGCATATTGATGGCAGTCTACATCACAGAGGTTTAAATGAACAAAAAAGGAGCAGGAGCATTTTGAGGCCATATTAGTACTGGCATGTGTAAGTTACACCACCACCTCTTCTAGTTTACTTGGATACTACACCCCAAGCCAGAGCAGGCGAGTGCTACAGAAAGGCTTCTTTTTTGCATTTGACTTGGCTTCGAGGTACACAACCGTAGAATACCAACCTTTGAGTAAAGTTATTTTTTCAATGAAAATCACTTAGTAATTAGTAACCTTAAAACAGAAAATTAAGCAACAAAACTGTAAGAAACTAGCTGCTTCTAGCAGCAGCACTACGTGAGTTACCAAGAGAATTCATTTTCAGTGGCATTTGAGAAACCATACGTCAGTGACAGAGGAGCCACACTTAACAAACATTCTTTATTCTCAGGTCTCAAGACATTATCATAATTTGACATTTTTTATTTGTACTGTATAAAAACTTGCATTGAGTCAAAGTAATAAAAGCCTGGTTGTCTGCATCAGTAATCAATGATGTTTTAAGAAATTTTAGAATAGCAGTTAAGGAATTCATCCGCTTACTTATTGATAAATAAGATGTAACAGGTACCACCCATTGTTTTGATCAGAGAGTGTTTAGGCTTGTTTCCAACACTATTTGGACCTACAACTTCTCTATCAATATTGCAGAAGCACCTCCTCCTCCATTGCAAATTCCTGCAAGACCATATTGTCCTTGTTTCAACACATGGGCCATGTGAACAACAATTCTTGCTCCAGACATTCTAAATAAAAGAAAAAAATGTATATAGCTTAGTTCAAAAGAAATTCTTAATTTGACCCACACAGGATAGTTGGCAGATTCAGTACTGATTCACCGGAGGGGAAAAAACCACCACCAAAAAGACCAAACCAACCCTTTCATCTACATTTAGATGCAATACAGGCTATTTTTCTCTAGCTACAGTACTTAACAGAAAGATTCTTATACATACACAAACAAAAACTCCGTGTTTATCTGAAGTTTCTGCTGGAAAAGGAAATCACCTCTAAGTAAGTCTGTGTATTATGAAGTATCTCTACATGTAGCAAAGCTTTTTCAAAGAAGGTAACAAACCTACCACAAAAAACAAATCAATAGTAACGATGAATTTCAAAGTTTCTTATTTCCTTACAACTTGATGTACTGCGGTATGCTACTTTGATCCACCTAATGTGCAAAATCAGACATTTAAATTCTGTCATTAGACTGTCGAAATTAACTTTTAAGACAAAAAATCATATTCCCTTATCAGAAGAAACTGACACTGCAAAGGAGATGTCAGCATGTCTTGAGGGATTATGCCTTGATTAGAGCTTTTTATGAACCATGAAGTACTCCTACTTGTTCCTGATGTACAACGTGGTTGCTTCACATCTGTATTTACTTAGAGGTTTTGAGATGGGTTTTTCCTCATAGACCTGGTCTGTGCAGCACGATCACGCTTAGGGAGGATTAATGGTATATACTTAAGTCATGAGAAAGTTACAGCTGTTGGGGAACACAGCAGGTGATCTGACTCCTCTAACCAGATGACAGAACTTCAAACAAAAGACCCACCAACCCCCCCCCCCCCCCAGACTATCCCTGTCTGCTGCATTAGGTGCTTGGAGACTTTTGGATTCACTGCCAAAAATGCTTTACCAAGACCTGGAATTTCACTTTGCTCATGTAAGAAAAATAAAAGTCCCTGTACCACATTTTTGCTATTTTCATAAGTTTACCCATAAATTTTATTAGCTTAACTACTTGATTAATTATTATTGTTTATTCTGTCATGTTAATAGTGATTTGGTTTTAATACTTCATAAATCCATATAGCTATGGTAACAAGCAAGCTCTTTATAAAAGTAGGTGATAACTAACTGTGAAGAGAAAAATGGGATCGTGATCTTTTCAAGGTACCCTGAAATTTAACACCTGAATTAAGTCACTCTCTACTTGACAGCGAACTTCTATTACCCTTCCTGCTTGCATTAAATGTGAGAATAAAGGTAAATGTGTTAGCAGCAACAATGCCTCTGTGCAGAAGAAAAACCCGTGCTTATTTTACTTACCCTATTGGATGTCCAAGAGAGACGGCACCTCCGTTAATATTTACTTTTTGTGGATCAATACCCAGCATTTTAATATTGGCCAGCACCACAACACTGAACGCTTCGTTGATCTCCCACATTGCAATATCTTCTTTTTTCAGGCCTGTCTCACTTAGAATCTAGAAATAATAATAAAAACAATTACTACTATGAAAAAATTAGGAAGGTAATTGTAGAAATAATTAGGTCTATTTGAAGTCGGTGACTCAGGCTGCCTGTAGTCTGGTCCAAGTTCACATTTTGGAACCTCTTTGATGGGAAAAAGCAAAATTGAGGTACTGAAGCACAAACTTGAGTTTTCACAAAAGAAGAAATGGAGAATGCCAAGAATATGTTTTCATCACACTTACACTAAGACCGCTGCTACGGTAAGTGCATTTTAACTGATACCGTATTGCCTCAAGCCATACACTTGTCTTCACTTCCTTTTTGAACTAGTCTCTACTTGTATAACCATATTTATTTTGCCTTTTAGCCATACTAGCTGCAAAGCTTCAAAAGTGTAAACAAGCCCAAAGTTGGTGAAAGCAGTATAGAACAATATTCTCTTTCAAAGTGGGAGTGAAAGATTTGTTACTCTGAAAATCTGCATTCTAGCTTTGATCCTCTGAAAAACATGTGTTCTTTGTATTTATGACATAATTATAATTTCGATCCTAATTACAGGAAGATCCACTGAGGGATGAACCAACGATCCAGTGCTAGGGAAGTTTGTTGTTTTTCACAAATCACTCGGTTTTATTCCTACCTTGGGAACAGCATGTGCAGGCGCAATTGGGAAGTCAATGGGATCAACAGCAGCATCTGCAAAAGCTGTAAAAATCGCAAAAGCTCTTTAAAGACCTTTTGTTTTTACCATACATGATTTTTATTCATGCAAGCAGCAAACCCAGCCAAGATAGAAAAATTCTGAATATAATGGTCCATGAAATAGATACATTTAATGTTTAGTGCTTTAAGTGAGCTACATAATAACAAATTTTCATATTTTTAATATTATTCCATATAGAAAACTGTTTATGATCAAAAGCCTGCTGGTACGACACTTGAAATTCCAAGGGCTGTATCGAGAAGATGGCAGCCATGATGCCTAAGGGCTCACCTTTTCTGTTCCATGAACGTCAGATAACGGGCCAAACAGGACTCCCAGTCTGAGAGCGTATCATGGGAGTATTTTCCAGGACTGTGCTCAAAGAAAAGACAAGACCAATCTTACCTACTATCCGTGCCAATGGTTTGACTTTCAGTCTCTTGGCTGCCTCTGTAGTCATCAGCACCAGAGCAGCTGCTCCATCATTCAGAGTACTGGCATTAGCAGCTGTAACTGTTCCTAGAAAAGGTAAAGCATTGTTTAAACAGAGGGGGAAGTGTGATATAGCTCAGGTATATCCTGTTAATAATTTTTTTTACCTTTTTTTTACCTTGAACATAAGGTCTCAACAATATCGTGGTATCTGTTGCACTGAGTTAACTAAAAATGAGTTGTCTTTTTAAATCAGTTTGATTGAACAAGTACAATCACATGTATTTGTATCTGTATCCAAGTGGGGGTTTAGATCATGCCTTCTATGTCAGCTGCATGGCTGGCATTAACACAGAATTCCAGCTTAAAAAGGGTGTGGATGAGTGGCAACTTTGATTTAACCAGAAAGATTTATCAATTACAGATTCAGGGAAGTAACAGGTAACTATGTAAAGGCACTCCAGCTCCCACTGAAACAAGAGCTTATACTTGGCAGAGACCGAGGCAATTGCTAAGTTGAAACCAACCTGTTTCATTCTTTTATAGCAAATGTCCAAAACAGAGGTTTTCACTGGTTTAAGGTTCTTGGACCATCTTTTAATCCAAGCCAGTTCATGCTGTTGTGAAGCATGTTTCTTTATCTTAGCAGACATTTAAAATTAAGGCACTACTGATGGGCATTTAAACTCTTGTGAACAGACTCTTCACTATAACAAAGTATCCTTGCACTTGGTAGAAAATTAAGCAGTTAATTTAACAATATTTACCATTTTCTTTCTGGAAAACAGCTTTCAGGTTTGGAACTTTACTAAAATCGACACGTTTGTATTCTTCATCTTCTTTCACTTCTGTATCTGGCTTTCCTGAAATTCAGATTTGGTTTAGTATTTTATAGTACCGTCCATTCTTAAGACATTCTAACACAGTACTTTGATTAAATGCTGCCTTATTTAAACAACTTACTTCAGTTAAAAAATGCAGACGCATGTAAAATGCATGTCAAGAAATGTGCTTATGAAAACTGAAAAAAAAAAATATTCCTTAATCCAATTTATTCACAGCAAATCCATTTATACTTCCTGGTGGATGAATGAAAGGGACAAAGAATATATCTTTAAGGTAATTAATAGGGAAATTAAAACACAGAGGTCCTCAAGCCATCTAGCCAGACTAGCTAAATTCAACAGCTAGTCTTCCACTTACATAAAAAAGGAAGAAGATATGGTATGTAACATGAAAGAAAAATTAAAAAACAAAAACAGATCACAGTCACTGACTGCTGTTCACCAAAAGGTCTGCGTAACAGAAAATTCTTCGCTAATCTAAAATTAGCGTTCCTGATATCTACATGTTTAAACAACACAATTTGCACTGCACACAGACAATGTTACAGCTTTCAATGAGAAACACAATTCATTTTATCACACCTTTCCATCATACCTTTTTTTGAAATAGTGACAGGAACGATTTCATTTTTCAATATTCCTGAATCCCAGGCTGTTTTGCTCTTAGTGTAAGAGCCTATGGCATAAGTGTCTTGTTCCTCTCGTGAAATAGTAAACTTCTTCGCAGTATTCTCAGCACAGTTGCCCTTGGAGAAAACCAGGCACATTAGGTTTGGTATTTCTGGAGATGTGAACTACAAATGTAGTTGAAAAAATCAACCAGCAGATTGCCAGAATTGAATGTGACTAATATTTAGTGTCCGTGTCTAATTTACACAGTCATGATCAAATAATAACTTCTGGTTTTGGAATATGAACTTCAGATTTAGCAAACATTTTCTGGATCCAGATTATTAAAGCCATGAAGGAGCATTAATTACAAGGCTTATTTAAGTTAAAAAATTGCATGCAAAAGTAAGTTTTAAAGTGCTTAGGGTTAATGTCTTCAGAGACCTTGTTCAGCCACAGAACAGTATGTTCACATCATCTTACTACTGTTTTCATTCCATTGTTAGCTTGTCTGTTCCAAAGGTTACAAGAACAGGTCAACACACAGAGCTTATTTAGCCTTTGGAATCTGATACTCTAAAACCTGTACAAATAAGGGTATGTATACCTTTTGCCTAATAACTGGAATGAAATAAGTAGAATGAAACAATCAAATCATTTTATATGTAGTTCAATCATAATCATAATTGTACAATCATAATTCATTACCAACACTGTCTAAATACCTGGTGACAAAATAAAAACCAAGGATACTCATTCAGTCAACCTGAAAGATTTGTTCTTGAACAGGTTTTGTTCCACCTCTCATTTCTGTAGAAAACTCAATGAATCAACACAAAACCCTTTAGTACTATGTTCCTCCAGTTCTTCAAACAAGCAAGTTCATTTCTATGCAGATAAAGCTTCATAGCACCAGCAACTTGTCTATTGCCAAAACATAGACAAGAGTAAGTTCCTAAAGCCGCCGGATGGGCCTTCCTGTATATTCTCACACAGACCGTTAAGGTTTTCCAAGCAACGTACAGCTGTTATAATAAACACAAAAGGTTCTGAAATATTGTCCCAATCTATTAAAACTTTGTGTATTATAACCAACTCCTAGAGTTTTTCCCCACATACAGGAACTAGCAAAACCACTATTTACATTCCTACAAAAATCCTCACAATCAAAATCCATTTTAGCTGAAATGTGGGAGTGGATTTCAACCAATAGTCTAAGCAGAGTGCACTATACTGCAAAAAGAATAAATCACACACAGAAGCAGTGAGGTCTTGTCCTGGTTTTGGCTGGGATAGCGTTAAACAAGGCCTGAAACACATTCAGGAGACATAGCAATAGAAACATGCTGGTTTGAACATCCCAAGGATATTCAAAATTCTCAAGAGCTATTGTAATCAGCCTGGAGGAGAAGGGGAAGGTGAAGGAAGCTGTCTCCCCCGTAGATAGGCGTTCTGAGGAGAAGAGGTAAAAAATGTAATTATTAACAGTTTCCAAGAGAGAGCTCCCGAAGTACAGGGATGACAGCAGTGCTGAGTACAATCTCACAACCAATAACTTTATCGTACCATAAGCCAATGTTACACAGTACAGCAAAGCGATCACCTTAATCCAACTCCCAGAGGTGATAAACAGCACATAAATACTAGTAAGCAGTATATACAGCAAGTAAGGTGTTACATAACACAACTCTGAGAACAAATCCAACAACTCTGAGAGCAAATAAACCAACATTGTAACCAGTGACTACTAAACTGATATAATGAATGCTTATCACAAATTTGTTCTAACCCGCTTGGGTCAGATGTGTCGTTATCTCAACCCTTCGGGCCCCACGCTGGCACCAAAAAGGACTGTCGTGGTTTAACCCGGTTTAACCCACAGCGGGATGGGGAGAGAATAGAAAAAAAGTAAAATTCATGGATTGAGATAAAGACAGTTTAATAGAACAGAAAAAGGAAGGGAAAATAATAATAATAATAATGATGATGATGACGATAGAATATACAAAATAAGTGATGCACAATGCAACTGCTCACCACCCACCAACCGATGTCCAGCCAGACCCTAAGCAACGGTCACTGCTCCCCAGCCAACTCCCCCTCCGCGTATATACTGAGCATGGCGTCATATGGTATGGAATACCCCGTTGGCCAGTTGGGTCAGCTGCCCCGGCTATGCTCCCTGACAGCTTCTTGTGCACCTGGTAGAGCATGGGAAGCCGAAAAGTCCTTGACTATGTAAGCACGACTTAGCAACAACTAAAACATCACTGTGTTATCAACACAATTCTCATCCTAAATCCAAAACACAGCACTATAGCAGCTACTAGGAAGAAAATAACTCTATCCCAGCCGAAACCAAGACACGCCTGTATCAAATATATGGATCACAGTAGAATACTCTTCGTGACGTATTTTCCTGTACACCAGCAAGAACACTAACTGACCAATCAATAATGCCCTACAACTGTGAATTACCATAGGCAAAGGTCAGAAATATTCGTAAACTGAAAGCAGTCATTCTCTTTTCAAACTGTTCTTCCCCAACGGTTGTTCTTCACTATCTTCATATCAGTTGTTTTCCAAACCTCTCCTAAGTTTGCAGCTGTTTGTCCAATTTAAGTTACCATGCTGATGAGTAAGCATATCAGCTGACTCAAACCTTCCAACAGAAAATATGAGATATGTACATTGGGGGAGGGAAAATAAACGTGACAGCCTGCTGAACCATACAGAGCAGGTACCCTCAAAGACATCAAAGATTGCTCTCTCCCACAGATAAAGTAACAGCAATCTATCAGCAGCAGAATTTTTTTTTTTAAATCCCTGCTCTAGGCTATTCAGACTTCAATCAGAGACCGATAAATATTAACACACAATTTGCTATTCTGTTTTGGTCTTCTGCCTAGCCCCTCCATTACAATTACTACAGGAAGCCTGGAAATGGAAACTTTTTCCTCCTCTATTAATGTTATTCCTCATTTCTAGGTTTTCTAGATGAAGCAGTTTCATAATAATTATAAGCAAGCTCTTCAAAGCTGCATCAAGTCTATGGTTGATACTTTAGTACCGTGCAGGAATATTTACCATATGGATATGGTTATAAGCATCTGTCAGCCCATCTTTTACTATCAGGTCTTCCAGCTTTACTCCTCCATAAGGCGTTGATCCTCTGCTCATTGTGTAGGGAACATTAGACATGCTCTCCATTCCACCAGCAACCATTACATCCTGCTCAAAGGAAAAAAGTTAAAATTATTAATAATGCAGTATGTTCTCTATGACTTCTTGTAGGAACAAATATTACCAAAAGCTTAAGCATGGACATTTTATATTTCTGAGGAGTCTTAGAGAAAGAGAAAAAAAAAATTTATGCATTTAAAAAGCAAACAGCAGGAACAACAGCTGAAGACAGTTAATCCATCCTGACAGAACAGCTAGACTTTGTCTTGTATGCACTTTTAGAAAGCTGCAAGAGCCATGTCAGTCTCTTGCACTTTTACTTCAAAAGCTTCCGAGATCAAATTATAAATTTTACTTTAAACAGTTTCTTTTTCTGTAAATTTCTCATTTTTGTTCTTCATTCGCAGCTCCATATCCCTATGGAACAAGCAACAGTCAGAATCTAAGAGACCAATAAGAAGAGACAGAGTACCTGCTGTTGTACATAATGTTGTTTCACCTTACTACATAAAGAGAGAAGACTTATAATATGGTTTTATAATTTGAAAAGGCCAGTAAAAAAAGAGCTGTTAATAATTAATGATTACTGAACTTGAATTAAGCTGAATCACTATGGGCATTTATGGATTAGTATACTTTTCAAGCTGAGACAAAGCAAACAAACAGAAAACCTACAAACAACAAAGCTATAAGGACGATAAGTATACCTGCTGTTCATCAGGCTATACCCCCAAAATCCCTAGGATTTCAGGATGTGAAGAATAGACACAGTTGTGCTTAATGGCACATTTGGAATACGGATAAATGTAAGAAAAATACACACACAGCAGTGTGAGTCTTTGAGAGTTCAATAGTGCTGTTAATATAAATTCAAAAAGATTTTACATCAAAACAGCAATAAGAAAAAGATGAAAGCTTTTTTGGTTTCTTTAAATTAAGACTCAAAAAAATAATGGTTTCGTTCAGAATAGATTACGAACTATATCCAGGAACAGTGACATGAAGTAATAAAGAAAAGAAAGAAGGCTGGAGACAAACTGGAAAGGCAGATAAATCGGAAAGGCAGTTGAGATATGGAAGCAGCAATAGGTCAGAGGAACAACAGTCCCTGGCATTTCAATCCCATAAAGTGAAAGACTTGTAGACAGAGTTAATACAATTGTTTATATGATGATGTATGCTGACTCAAGCCACTGGGAACCATCACTGACTTTCATACCACAGCCACCTCACAGTCCACAGACAGGAAAAACAAATACCAAAAAACCCCGTAATTTATAGCTCTAAGAGACTAATAACTGTCTGAGTCTCTGCTTTTGCTTAGACTGGCCGCACAGCATGTATGATTAGTTCAGCTGAAAACTCCAGTTCTCTTCAGAGCTCATGGCCTGAACCTGTCAAACCAACCAAATGCACAACCACTCTCATGAAGTCATCGGATATAAATTACTAAATCTAAATGTAGCTGTTAACACAGACATGCTGGGCCTGGTTCAAAGTCCAGTGACAAGACTTCCACCGACTTCAGTAGGCACTGGACAAAGTTCCGTTCTCTGTAGAACAAGGCCAAAGCAGTAAGTAGTTGCTTAACTCAGCTATACTGTTATCTTCACAGAAGGGACAACAAAACTTAAATATTTTACTTTTGTTCTAAAAAAAAAAAAAGTAAGTACATTTCTCACTAATGAGCCACTTACTTTGTAAGCCAAAAATATATATTGAACTGACAATATTTTCACTTCAGAGAAGGGGAGATGTTGCCAACATGCTTTGAGTATGGAAATAAAAACAAAATTGAAATGTCTGTCTTCGCATTCACACTTCCCCCATATTCTTTGCTGCATAGCATTTAACAGCTTGCTGAAGATGGTGTATTCTCCCATCCTCCCATTAAGTGATACTATTTTCCCCATCATACAGAGAATCTTAGAACAGAGTTGACAGAGATGAGCAATTCCCCTCCATCAAGCTCTCTTCAATTAAATCTCTTATGCAGCAACAATAAATTCCACTTTTTCTAAAACAATAAAAAAAAGCCTGAAACATTTTTAATGTACTTGGAAACAACATTGCTTTAATATGTATATTTAACTCATTTAAGTGTTTAAAGTGTCTGAAAGTCAAGATTAAATGTGTTTCAGCAAAAACTAAGTCTATAAAAATTTCTATATAAAACATAGAAAATTCTATATAAAATATAGAAAAAATATAGTCTATAAAATACATCTGACAATTTCCTAACTATAATACTTCAATTTTTTTCTGTTTTAAACCAAAACACACTTAAGTGACTATAAAATTAAGGTTGCATAAGCCAAACAAAACCTTGCTAATTAGCTTTATTATCCCAAGGTAAAACACAGTCCCAAATCAAAGAGCACAGTCATTAGTAGGACAGGACCTACAACATTAGATTTTCTGTAAAATAGCAATAAAAATCACATACCTGACTCCCACACATCAGGCTTTGTGCTGCCATCATGATCGATTTCATTCCCGAAGCACAGACTTTATTGACAGTTGTAGTAGGAGTGCGGATTGGTAGACCTGAGTCAAAGAAGTTGTACAAACAACTGTTATTTAAAGGGTAGACTAACACTTTATTGGTGTCCCAGCAGTATTTCATATGGGACCAATTTTTATCTAGGCCCAGGGTGTCCAGCTTGCACTATCTATCCTGCCAGGGAAATTTATCTATCCTCACCCCTAGTTACTATCCTTCTTGGAGACTCTTGCTGTTTTCTCCCCTTCCAACAACAGACTCGTGGTAAGGGAGCAAGCAAGTGAAGAATCAGAGAGACAGAAGATCAGAGAAGCTACTCCAGAACTATTCCTCCTCCTGACACCCTGATCCCTGTCTCTAAGAAGCGTTCAAGACTTTTTGCAAAGGCATAAACAAGCTGTAGAATTTAGCAACTGGCAACAAGACAGGCCCCAGAAGTATAGGGACTCTAAACACATGCCATACCGAACAAGACCAAAAGTGCTAGGTGTCAGCGTCATTCATACGTATCATTATTACTGAGTTATTATTGTTATTGGGTATTCATTACAATAGCTTTGGGCTCTGCTGTGTGCAGCTTGGCTCAAGACCTGCATCACTGCTTCTATCCTAGGTTTACTCTCTAGTATTATGGCTCTGCTACCAGCAGTGAGATGGGGAAACTAGCCAGGGGAAAGAAAAGAGCCATATTCGTGGAGGAGGAAGCAGTTCCTTCTCTTTCAAAAAAGTACAGGGACAGAGCCAAGAAAGTATCCAGTTCTTCCTTGACCCATAGACTTTCCTAGAGTCACACTAAGGTATGGAATCCCATCCCCACAGCAAAAGGGAGAAGAAAATAATTCCTGCACTCCAATAACATTCATGCTGCAGTTAACATTATAGAGTGAATCCTTCCAGTGACAGCTCCAGACTCCATGAGAAGATGAGTGTAATGACATACTCTTATCTGCAGTTCAAGGAAACTCAGTGACCCCTTATCCAATAAGGCTTAAGAGTAATGATACATTGAAGAAAAAAGGTCTATTTATGAAAGATTCAAAAAGCAGCATCCATCATTAGCGTAAAGTGCTCTGGAAGTAGCAGCCTGGTCTCCAGTATCATCTTCTCCAGGTTCTGCAAACACCGTAGGCAGTAACATCCATCGTGCATACGAAAATTGATTCCTGAGGATGCACAATTAGGCTCACTTACACGTGTACAACACGCACCCTTCACCCACCACAGGGAAAAAAGCCTACACAGACTGTCTTGACAAAAGGCTGGGCACCACTCTGCTTTAACTCATAGCTCAGTAATCTACGCTGTCTACATAAAGAGAGAGAACCTTTAACCCCAGTATCAAGAGAATGAATACCTGCACCCAGGACTGCTTGTCTTGCTGGAGCTTGTCCTTGACCAGCCTGCAAGACATTACCCATATACGCTTCCTTCACTTCTTCTGCAGGGATACCTATAAAACAAAATTGTTTCAATTCAGGATTCTTTGCATGGAAGACGTAACTCCCTTGTACGAACCTTCCCATTGAAGTTTTCTACCAAAGACTGATGAAACGTGTCATGCGCAACCTGTGTGCTAAAAGCAGCACACAGACCTCTGTTGGGTGCATCCCAGATCTCTACTCTCATATTCATGGAACACGGCGAACTGGTGACCCCCACAGAACAGAATTCCCTTGTTACCCTGCAGAACAAGTTAGCTAGCTAAAGCAAACATTTGCAAGCCTCACTAGTCCTCTGAGCAGCTCAATTTACACTGACGGTTAAATGCACAAAACTTTCTATCTGCCATAATCATGTCCAAAGAAACAGTTTTGCTTGTTGGTTTGACAGCAGTGAGCCAAGGCCACAGCTAGCTGCCACTGGACAGAAGAGGCCTGCTCTCCTGCTGCACATCTTGCAACAACCCTGGTGTTCAAGTTCTTGTAATATGCTGTTTCAAGAAGCCAAACTTGGAGAAAATTAACCCTCATCTCCCCCCAAAAAGACTTTTTTGCTGATTTAAATCCATGAATAGACTCACAAGGGTGTCCTACAAGCGTAAGTGCCCATGTAAAAAATGGGCAGGGAAAGGAAGGGCCACTGGTTTCAGCAGCAAGTAGTCTTTGCATCAGCTTAGGTGTGTTGTAAAACCCCACCTCAGACAATTAGCGTGTTCAATGGGATTTGGACTAGCAAAGATATCCCTAAGTAATGATCTGTTCCTAGAAGCAGCACTTAATTCAGATTGAAACAAAGCCCAACAGTCAACTTTAAACAAATACCATTTGTGGATAAAGACTTAGAGTGCCACAGGAGCAAAAAAACCCAAAACCTTTTGTTTACCAAGCAACTTAAAAACAAAAGACACAGACTGATACTATTCTGAGTCTCTTGAGGCTTTCTTTGTCACAGAAAAAATATTTACATTTACCTGCTCTGTCAATTGCTCCCTTAATTGCAATGGAACCAAGTTTAGTGGCTGGCAATGATGAAAGAGATCCTTGGAAAGATCCAATCGGTGTCCTTACAGCACTTGCTATCACCACCTCCTAAGAGGAGAAGCATGAAGTAAAAGTCACAGTCTCTCTCACATATGCACACACATACCAGTATTTTTTAAATTTATCCACTTTTACTCTTTCATTCATGTCACAGCTTCCCTTTTATCCTGCAAGTGTTTCAGAGCACTAAAATAATCTTTATTAATGTATGCAGCATACAGCACAAACATGTGCAGCTGCAGGACTACAACCTTGGGATCACGGAGCCGTGGTGGGATAGCTCCCATGGCTGGAGTGCTGCCACGGAGGGATACGGGCTCTTTAGGAAGGTCAGGCCAAGAAGACAAGGAGCGGGGGTTGCTCTTTATGTGACAGAACAGCTGGAGTGCATTGAGCTCAGCCTTGGGATGGATGATGCTTGCAAGAGTCTCAAAGGGCCTGGAGCGAAGGAGGGTTGAAGAAAACGGGTTTATGTTCAAGGATTACCCCCTCCAACCTCAAGAGCAGTCCATTCCAACAAGCAGTAAGTCAGGTAAAAACGTCAGGAGGTCTGCATAGATGACCAAAACTCATACACAAAAAGGAAGCATACAGAAGGTGGAGGTAGGGACAGGGAACCTGTGAGACACTATCCGAGCACGCAGGGATGAGGTTACGAAAGCCAAAGCCCAACTGGAACTGAATCTGGTAAGGGATGTCAAAGGCAACAAGAAGGGCTTCCATAAGCACCTAGGAGGCAAAAGGAAGTCTAGGGAAAATGTGGGCCTGCTGCTGAATGTGGCAGGGGACCTGGTGACACAGGACATGGAAAAGGCTGAGGTACTGAATGCCTTCTTTGCCTCCCTCTTCACTAGTAAGACTGGCCTTCAGGAATCCCAGGCCCCAAAGACCAGGGGGAAGGCTGGAGCAAGGAAGATGTACCCTTGGTGGAAGAGCATCAGGTCAGGGAATACTTAAGCAAACTGGACATACATAAATCCATGGGCCCTGCTTGAATGCACTCACGACTGCCGAGCTGGCTGATGTCTTTGTAAGGTCACTCTCAATAATCTTGGAATGGCAATGGCAATTGTGAGAGGTGCCTGAAGACTGGAGGAAAGCAAGCATCACTCCTATCTTCAAGAAGGGCAAGAAGGAGAGCCCAGGGAATTACAAGACGGTCAGCCTCACCTTGATCCCTGGGAAGGTGATGAAACAACTAATCCTGAAAACCATTTCCAGGAACATGAACAAGAAGAAAATCATCAGGAGTCATCAGCATGGATTCACCAAGGGGAAGTCATGCTCAAACAACCCAATAACCTTCTACAGTGAAATGACTGGTTTGGTAGATGAGGGGAGAGCAGTGGACATCATCTGCCTAGACTACAGTAAGGCTTTCAACACTGTTTCCCATAAGATCCTCGTACAGAAGCTGATGAAGTATGGGCTGGATAAGCAGACAGTGAGGTGGACTGAAAACTGGTGGAACGGTTGGGCCCAGGGGGTGGTGATCAGTGGCGCAAAGTCTGGTTGGAAGCCAGTAACTAGCGATGTACCCCAGGGGTCAATACTGGGTCCAGTCCTGTTTAACATCTTCATTAATGATCTGGATGATGGGACAGTGTACCCTCTGCAGGTTTGCTGGTGACACCAAACTGGGAGGAATGGCTGATACAACAGAGGGTCGTGCTGCCATCCAGAGGGACCTCGATAGGTTGGAGAAATGGGCTGACAGGAACCTCATGAAGTTCATCAAGGAGCAGTGCAAAGTCCTGCACCTGGGGAGGAACAACCCCAGGCACCAGTACATGCAGGTGGCCACCTAGCTGGAAAGCAGCTTTGAAAAAAAGGACCTGGGGATCCTGGTGGACACCAGGTTGAACATAAGCCAGCAACGGGCCCTTGCAGCAAAGAAGGCTGATGGTATCCTGGGCTGCATCAGGCAGAGCATTGACAGCAGGTCAAGGGAGGTGATGCTTTCCCTCTACTCACCACTGGGGAGGCCACACCTGGAGTGCTGTGTCCAGTTCTGGGCTCCCCAGTACAAGAGAGACATGGACATGCTGGAAGAGTCCAGCAAAGGGCCAGGAAGATGATTAAGGGACTGGAGCATCTGACATACAAGGAGAGGCTGAGAGAGCTGGGACTGTTCAGCATGGAGAAGAGAAGGCCCGGGGGACCTCATCCATGTCTATTAATACTTGAAGGGAGGGTGCAAAGAGGACGGAGCCAGGCCCTTTTCAGTGGTGCCGAGTGACAGGACCAGAGGCAATGGGCACAAACTGACACATAGGAGGTTCCCTCTGAACATCAGGAAACACTTTTTCACTGTGAGTGTGACTGAACGCTGGAACAGGTTGCCCAGAGAAGTTGTGGAGTCCCCATCTTGGAGATATTAAAAAGCCTGGGTCCCAGCATAATGCATAAGCAGTAGTTTAAGACATGGTATGACATTCAGCTCTATACCTAGTAGCCCCTCAAAACAGATTTACTCTTATTTTGCCTCAGCTTTAGTGTGACATCAGCCTGCTAACTTTAGTGCTATCTATCTGCTAACCCTGTGAGAGTAGCATGAGGACCTGGCACCAAGAAGATGCACATTTCAGACCACTGGCTGTCCCAGACAGCTATTGAGAAGAAGCAATGAATACCTCCAACTGTGCTGGCTTCAGTTGAAGTTAGACACAAAGCTTTACAGGGTCTCACCACGAGTTCTTTATTTAGAGAGACAAGCAAAGAAAGAAAACACTAGAAAAAATTAAACAAAAAAAGACAAATTATACTTATTTAAGACTAAGAAGGTCTGTCTGTTTCTGTAACCCATTCTTCATCATGATTGACTTCAGTGATAGTAATACACTTGTCCCCATCTTTTACGTTCTAACAGCAAGTTGCAGGATAACATACAAATAACCTCAAAGGGATTAGTTGGCATCAGCTGTATTTTCCAGTAACAGGTAGATAGTTGCATTGAGCTTAAGTTAGCTGACACATTTCTAACTAATTTTGTCCCACACTACCTAACAATTAGCAAAGCAAAATAAAAACAGAAATCTGACTTTTATTCCAGATTTTGCAGTAAGGTGTGACTTGGGCACAAGTCACACTGTCTTCAACACAGATTTTTTGTGGTAATTTTTTAAAAAACTTCAGCGATTAAGAAACAAATTTAAAACAGTGATTTATTGCAGCCTGATGGTGCTTTATACTTACATTTAAAGTACGCTGTGATGCATAACCACGGCTTGTATACTTCAAAGCCTGAAAATAAGAAAGTCCTCAGAATTTCGTATCATGAAAGCCAATGCCATAACGTTTCAGTAATGTACCGTTTTCATAAAGTCATTATTTAAAAAAATAGTATCTAAGAAACACTGGAAAAAATACTGAATTAAAAATCATAACATGCCTTTTAAAATAAGAGTAGTCTAGTATACAGTCTTACCATAACATCTGTGATAAAATATTTTCTGAAAAATTAACAGATACTGCTTTAAAAACAAAAACCAATTCATTTTGGCCAAGTCTGTTACATACACATGTATGTTATGTCTAAACTAGCGAGTGAGTGGTGCTATCTTGAAAAAGTTTACTAGGCTCCCTGTCTGCTTCTCTGGACTTTGGTTCATTCATTTCTATCATTAACTTCACTGCTTTTTGAACAGTGGCAGTTTGTGTCTACAGCTTTAATTCATTGGCATTTCATGAACAAAATGAGAATAACGAATTCAGAATGCTACCACAAAAGATGATAACAAAACAAAACCAAGAAAAAAGAACAGGCTAATTCACGACCTACTAGCTTCATCTACTTAAGCAGTGTAAAGATACAAAAATACATCTACAGGTATTGTTTCATGTATTAACAGAATGATCTTTCAATTAGTGGTTTAAGCCACCTCCTTAGCCATTTTCTTAGACAACATTTCAGCACACTGGAGACTTCTGGTCATTACTGAATGACAGCTAAATAAATACTAATTAAAAATAAGTACTTAAGGACACCACAAAACCACCATCAATTTTATAAATCAAAGAATGCCTTCTGGTATTGTGTTCACAATACGAAAATTCAGTCTGTTTCTCTCTTCATTTGACAACCTTCAACTAACAAAAGATATTTTTTTTCCTACTACTGTTTTTTTTCTACTACTGCTTTTCAATTAGTTCTTTTTTTTTTTCCCCAGCTCAGGTTGTAATAGCCAGCAGAAAGTTTTAAATTAAACTTCTCCCTGAAAATGAATTATGTCCCTGCAGGGTTTTAATAACAGGGCTTTCAAGGGTTAGTGTCAAAAGAAAACCCTAGCAAAGTAACATGCCCTTACTAGACAACACCTGAAGTTTACCTTTGTAGTAAACTGGACGAACCAGACAATAGTCTTCTAAGTGTAACTGGCATCTGCTAGTAGTGTTCATGCTCTGTGTCAATTACAGACTTTTTTAAAAAAAAAAAAAACAAAACACTTCTACAGCTGGTAAAACACAACCTTCAGCTTTGCATAGGGCAATATGGATGCAATCCAGCGCAGTACAATGCTTTACCTGCCCTTTCCTTCCTAGTACAGCTCTCTATGCCAGTGACAGGATCCCCAGCGCTCCAGGCAAGCCAGGCACCCCCACCAACACAGTGGCAGTGCCTCAATGCAACCATGCACAGGGGCTTTTTGGGCAGTGGAAAAAGCCGCTCTCAAGATCGCGGCTAAAGGTCCCGCCGCGCTTAGCGCGGTCCCCGGCACAGGGCTGCCGAGGCGGGGTGGGGGGGGGAGCCGTCCTTCACCGACCAGGCGGCTCCGGGGCGGCGCGGCCCGCCCGGCCCTGCAGGCCGCGGCGGACACCGGCCCCCGCTCGCCCAGCCGAGAGCCCCGCCGCAGGAGGCGGCCCGGGACCCGCTCCCTCCCGGGCCGGGGGCTCCTTCCCTCCGCGCAGCGCCACAGGGATGAGGTGAGCTGAGGGGGGCGCAGCCTTCCCCACCGCAGACGCGGGTGTGACCTTGGCCAAGTCTTTCCGGGCCCCGCGGCGGGGCTGCACAACGAGGGAGAGGGAAGGGCTGGGGCCCGTCCCGCGCGCCGCCCGCCTCACCCGCAGCAGCTCCGCGGCCGGGCGCCGCCAGCCCAGCATCGCCATGGCCGCCATGCTCCCGCCAGCCGCCCCTCGTCACCTTCACCCCCTGCGACGGCGACGCCCCGCCCCCTCCCAGCTACCATTGGCCCTGGGGCCGAGGGCGGTGCCAAACCCGTCCCTGCCATTGGTTGGTCTGGAAGGCGGGCCGCAGTGTCAGCGGGGCTGAGCCGGGAGAGGGCGGTGCCCGCCCTGCGCCTGCGGTTAGGCGGCGCGCGGCCCCCGAAGGGGTGAGGGCGGGCGGCTGGGTAGCGCTGCCCCGCGGGGTGCGGCGGTGTCCGGCCGGAGTCTGGCAGTTCTTGCCGCCGCCGCCGCACCTCCGCCCTCTCTGGGAACCTTTCTGCAGTGAGAGGCGCGTTTCTTTCGTCGGCGGTGTCGCCGCTTAGGGACCGGGAGGGGCGGGGCGGCAACGCAGCCCGCCTTGAAGAGGGGGGAGGAGGCTGCGGAGGGACAGCCTCGGGCGCGGGAGGGACAGCCTTGGTTTCCTCGCAGAGTGGAAAAATAACTAGTGAGGAAGGACGTGGAAGATCCGTGCGGCGAGAACCAGCTCGCGGGGCTGCCTCCTCTCCGCCCCAGGGGAGGGGAAGCAGGGCTGAGGCTGCGCTCTGCCCACCCTCGGCCCAGCCCCTCGCCCAACCCTCTCGTCAGTGTCAAGCTGAAATCAGCAAAATAAAGCTACACAGAAGTTCGTCCCCATGCGGAACCCGTATCAGAAAGATAGCTGCGCAGTTACAAGGTCGGGGGGAGGAGGGGGACAGGTGCTGGAGTGTTTCTGAGTGTGGGGCCCTCGGCGTTGGCGTGCCCGTGTGCTGGAGCTGCATGCTGTTTTCACAAAAGCCAGCAACTTAATTCTCCTTAAACTCCTCCCTGTCTAGCCCTGGGCATAAACACCTAGAAGTGTTACCTCAGAATCTAAACCTGGCTGAGCACCGTCTCGGCAGCTGCCTTTACAGAAAGGTTGGTGCCTGCTCGACCCCAGCTCAATCTCAGGCTGCCCATACCGGTTCCACAGTCTTCCCCGCACTTTGCTTTCCCCGCTCATGCTCTCTGCCTCTGAATCTGGATTTCTAGATGAAGGCCAGTATTAAATCTCTACAGCTGTCTGCGTGCCTGACAGTGCCACTCTCCACTCTGCCTATCCAACACGCACAGAGCTAGGCCAGGAAAAGCTTAGTCCTTCCTGGTCTTGAGCTTTATATCTCAAAAGAACAGGCTCAAAAGACAAGGTGACATTCTCTGTAAATTGTGGTGCTGCACACTGTCTAGGACAAGCAGTTCTGTATTTGTTTCTGATCTGTTTCTCCTCAGCCACTTTTTTAATTCCTGAAGGAGTTAGCATACTATCTGTTACAGTAACCCATGACTGACTGCTGCATCCCCTGGAGCTGATGTCTACAAGCCAGGTAAGGCAGCATTTACTTGCACATTTCCTTTCTGTCGTGGTTTAACCCCAGCCAGCAAATAAACCCCACGCAGCCGCTCGCTCACCCCCCACTCCAGTGGGATGGGGGAGAGAATCGGGAGGGCACAAGTAGGGAAACTCCCGGGTTGAGATAAAAACAGTTTAATAATTGAGACAAAACAAAGTAGAACAATAATAATAACAATGAGAACAACAACAATAACAGAACATACAAAGCAGGTGATGCACAATGCAACTGCTCACCGACCGCGTGTCACGAACAGGGGGCGAGCCCCCCCACACCCCTGGTTTTTATACTGAGCATGATGTCACATGGTATAGAACACCCCATTGGCCAGCTGGGTCCACCACCCCGGCTGTGCTCCCCCTCCCCGGTGCAAGCATCACCCAGCAACAGCCAAAGCATCAATGGGCCATCAACGCTCCTTTCACACCAAACCCAAAACACAGCACACCCCCCAAGCTACTGGGAAGAAAGTTAACTCTGTCCCAGCCGGAACCAGGACACTTTCCTTCCCTTAGGACCACAAACTGGAACAAATGCCAAGAAACATGCTTAGGATATAGCATCTAGAAAGCAAGAGTATCTCAACAACTTGTTACCGTCCACTTGCTATCTTGACTGGTTTTTTATTATTTTCTCTTCACGTTGTAAAACTAACATTCATCAAAACTGCTTCAGTTCATTTTCTGTTCTACATCTCATTCATTTCCCTTTGAGAGAGGATTTCACTTTTCTCTCTGTCTGCTCTCAAAAGTAAAATACTTCTTGTTTTCCATACATGTCTAAAGATTCTCCAGACGTGGTAAGAGACTGATTGGGACTGGCACAGACGATGGAAGCATTTGTACTCTTTTGCTTCCTTGACTGTCGGTAGCTGATGTTCTGAAAGTTTGACCAATCTAGTCTAGACCTTTGATTTACAGCCAAAGTTTTCAAGTACAAACCAGAGATAACACAGGAACGGACAAATATTGACTTAGGAAGAACTGAAGATTTTACCTTGAAAATATGTATGTACCATATAGGAAAGACATCCGACTTGGTTGGATGAGAATATTTTTCAGAAATGCGTAATGCCAAAAACATATAGAACAACAAAAAGCTCTTAGCCTTTACTCCTGCAGTATAAGGCCCTTTTTCTGGGATACAGCTTGCTAGGACTAGTCCACCAGGACTAGTGTTCATATCCCAGCCAGAAAGGCACTTGGACTCCGAGACATATTGGTTAATAGGCCCCTTATTGGAGCTCATACGAGAAGGAAAAAGAGGACAGTGCAGATAATCTTACCTTCCTTCAGGCGCTGGGACTCCCGAGCTGTGCAGCATCAGGCACACCTCCAGTCAGGGCATGGCCTACGGTGCAGATCCGGTCCATGGAGAGGTTCCCCAACGTTTTGGTCTTCAGAGCTCTTGTAGGATCTTCTGAGAGAAAACAATTCTGGTCATCATTCCTACTGTCAAACAAAAGGATGTTCACACGAGAACATGCTGCTTCCTTTTGGGATAAAGGCACATGCGGGTGGTGTAATTGCCAGTGCCAGGAGGGAGCTCCTATAGGTTCCTTCGTTACAATCAGCTGGCCAAGTATTTTCTGTGGCTGGGGGATACCCACAGCACAGGACAGTACAGAAGGCCAAGCTGCCCCTGCGCCATAGCACAGCATAGCCTGTGCTGTAACATAACCTGTGTCCTCTCAGGTTAACCCCTATGTGGGTCATTAACTCCTTGACGTACAATGGTCTTCTGGTTAGGACATAGCTGAAATACGACTGTTGTAACGCACAGAGCATCACATCCCTGGCCTAAAGGGTAAGCAAGGTTATTGGGTCATTTACCAGTTTTCAACATCGTATAGGAATTTAGAAGATAGAACATAGCACTGTAATAAAATTAATAAAATTATTTAATTGTTCTGCAACTTCAAGTCTCCAACAAGATGACATATTCTTGAAGTAACACTAGTCTAAATTAGCGTGAAGCTGCGTAAGAACTTCAGTGCATAGAGAAGCTAAGTAAAGAAAAAAGAAACATCCCCTCCCGAGAGTTAATAAATGTATTTCAGGATACAAACCCTCTAGTGCAGTGTCAAAAAATACAGAAAGAACTCCTTTAACAAATAAACCAAAAATCCATCGCAGCCAGCATTCCCTTGTGCGCACGAGTGCCCTGGGACGCACTATGGCGCAGTCCCTCTCTGGGCGGTTTGGGCTGCACTTTACCCCACATCTGCTTATTTACACCCTCCCCGCCCTGACCCCACACCGGGTGGCAGGATGCCCTCGCCAGCCGCCTCCTAGCCCTGGCCAAACGGCCATTCACACCAGCGGCAGGAGGAAGCTGGAGGGGGAGGAGGGAAGAAACCCGTTTGCCTGTGGGATCTGCATCCCCCTCGGGGAGGCAGCGGCCAGGGGCTGCTTGGACACCTTCAGGAGATGGCGGGCACTGATAAGGGTGCTCTGCTGGGGGCTCCCCTACGTTTTACATCTTTGGTCCTGATCCAGGGATCTTCATACACCTTCCTCCTCCCTCCCTGGAGCTGTTGCTGCTTCTAGTCAGTCAATTGGCTGCTTCCCCCTCTCCCCCCCCTTCCCTCTTTAGCCCTTTTCCTCTAGGAGGACTTCAAGATTTTTCAGGATAGTTCATATTTAGGAAAATTCAAGAGTTCAGTAGGGACTGTAGCACAGTAGCATGCCCTACAGCCACTGCTTGAGGCCGAGAAGAGCCAAGGCGCTTTCTCCGGACTTCCCCAGCATCCACCTTCACTGTTTAGTGATGTTAGAGGGTATATGCTTGCCATTATTATCTGTTACCCATGGATTTGTCTAACCCTCTTTGAATCTGCTGATACCTGTGATCTGCATCCCCAGAATCCCCTGGAAACAAGTCCTCTTTTAGTGTTTTAAACCCATCTTCTGGTGGTTTTACCAAGTAGTCTCAGTGCTGATGTTACAGGATTCTGTGAAAATAGTTCTGCCTTACTCTCTGCCTTTCTGCTTTTGTAAAGCTCAGTCTCAGTCACATCCATGTTTGAATTCTCCTCTCCCAGCTGAAGCCGTAGCCTCCCCAGCTCCATGGCAATTTGGTTTCCTTCATACCATTTGGTGTGGAACCTAGTCAAAAGCTGCTGGCAACCCATGAGTCTCCTGGCATCAAAGCTGGTTGTAGCGATAGGTGACACACCTTGGCCAGCAGTTCCGTTTCACACCTCCATTCCTTCAGAAGCAATGGCTGAATGTCATCTACACCAGGAGGGCCTATTGACATCTAGAGTACCCGTTTGATGCAATAAATCCCACATATTTACCTCAGCTTAAGATAAGTTCCAACTGCCTGCCACAAAAAATGCAGGAGGTGTTCTAATTTCCTTAATGTCTTCAGTAGTAATCACCAACTGCAATAGATGGCAAATCCCGAGCTGTACATACATAATATTAGACTGTGGTCTTAAAAACAGGAACAGCACGCAGAAAGAAAACCATAATGCATTCCCTTCTTTAATTCTTTCAGCATCTCTTCCCACCAACTATAATGCACTAATTTCAAAGTCGCTAATTTTCTGTGTTCAGTCTTTTAGACTATAAAAACAACCACATTGTGCTGCTCTTCCTTAGCGCGGGAGAT